>NC_091462.1:24328124-24973124 GCF_027789765.1 Dendropsophus ebraccatus | reverse complement strand
CAATGAGCTGTCAACAGTGGGAGGGAAAGAGCAGCAAATCAGGAGGAGGCGGCAAGTTTGCTACATGAATATATTTTCAAAGACATATTACTTAATGAACCCTACAAATATAGCTACTATGCTAGCTGATATGAGAATACCCCTTAAAGATTCTCCAATTAAATTAAAAACTATGGCTATCGTCTTTGAACTATACATTTTTGTAAAAAAAATTGTCAAAATCTGAAATTCATGTTTCCAACTTCAGAATATATATATTTTTTCCTGTTCTGAAAAACCAGTAAAGTGTTCTATTACCTCATGCAGCCAGTGGTGTTGCGGAGCACCGAGGAGGACTGGAATTTCATTTTGTGGTCATCATCAAAGGAGGAATTATTCAGTCCGGAGTGTGGAACAATCACAGTGTTTGTGAGAGGAGACAGAGCATCACGGATAATGGTCATCTTTACAGCATCGCAAGATGATAAGTTCCACAGGACTCCTGAAAAAGAAGAGGACGGGCTCCATGAAATACGGCAGAGCAGAGGGCAACGTTCCTCTACTTTGGGGATGGTGAAGCAAAACTATGACTGTCCAGGCATGATGGGAATCATAGTATTGGAACAGCCGGAGAGCTGCAGGTTCCCCACCCCTGCTCTTCTTTATCATGGTGGGGTTATTTTGAAGTACAGGCACCATATCTATGAAATTAGAAGTCAGATTAGACTTTTAATACCCTACAGCCCTAGGTAGTCTAGAAAAACATGGATCTGGCCAAAGGCCATAGGATTTATCCATGTTTTCCCAGGCTCCCTAGGGCTGCATCCAAGTTCTTCAACTAAGCATGTGTGTCCTCCAGCCTCAGGTTAACAGGTGGACGTGCACTGTGCTATAAACTCTCAACACCAGGTGGTGCCACACTACACAAGTGAATGTCATAACTTCACTGGATTTTTAACAGCATGCAAATTGCAAACTTTTTTTGTTAGCTATACAATTATATAGTGGAACACATCATTTACAGCATACCTATCATTTCTATTGATAAGTTTTGATTGGTGGCAGCCTGGAAAGTAGAAGCCCCACCAATTACTAACATAAACATGGCAGAAGCCCTAAGCTGATCACTGTGCACTTCCTTTTTTGATTTAGAGAATTGTGGGGGTCTTAGCACTTGGACCCAGCGATTGAAATTTACGATGTCGTGAAAACTTTTTAAATGTGATATGTATGAGATCATTCCGGCTGATGTACTTCAGGATATAAAGCACAGTTGTGACAGGTTTGCTTACTTCACTGTAAAAACAGGTTTACGACGTAAAAAAAGAATAATTTGGCAACTTAATTAAAAAGATAACGGAATCGCAGCAGATTGTCTTCTCCTCAAGACCAGAAACTAATTACTCTCATACGTCTCTTTAATGTGGTTAAAGATTTAAAAAGGAAAGTTCGGCTTTAGGATCTGCAATGCAGCTTCCCCCGAAATGGAACAACAAGAGTGTGGTATAAAATACTATGGGAAAGTAATTGCCAGATGTAACAACAAAGTACATAGAAGTAAAATATAAATAGGAGGAATAGCAGACTAAGGGTTGTGAGATGTGCTTGGCTTGGGGCTAGTTAAAGGGGCTCTCTGCTCTAACATTACAGGGGTATCCCCAAGAGTAGGTTAGGCTGGGTTTACACTGCGTTTTAAAAAAAATGGATTAAAAAAAAACAGATGCATTTGTGTGCACCTGTTTTAATCAGTTTTTCCAATGACTTGCCCTTTTTTTTTTTTTTTTTTTATAGTCAATTGAAAAACGTATCAAAACGGTTGCACATAAATACATCCGTTTTTTTTCCATCTGTTTTTTTTTTTTTTTTTAAAGTATGAAAAAAAAAAAAATGGATTGCAAAAATGCAGTGTGAACCCAACCTAATCCACAGGACCCACAACTATGATGAGAAAAGAGGTCCGTTGTCTGCAGCAAACTTATAATCTGCTCCATTCACTTAGGAAGCAACTGAGCTTTGCCCCCAGCTAGTTATTATCTAGATTGACAAAAAACAATAACTTTTAATATTGAAGTAACCCCTTTAAAGGGGTTATCCAGTGCTACAAAAACATGGCCACTTTCTTTCAGAGACAACACGACTCTTGTCTACAGGTTAGGTGCGGTTTGCAATTAGGCTCCATTCACTTCAATGGTACTGAGCAGCAAAACCTGCACCCAAACTGGAGACAAGAGTGGGGCTATCTCTGGGAAAAAATGGCCATGTTTTTGTAGAGCTGGATAACCCCTTTAAACACTTATCCGGAGAGCAGAAAAGTTTGTACCTTCCTCTTCTCTCCACTTCCGCCCTCTGACTGTCCCTGGTGATAACTTCCACAGATGAGAAAAGGAGTATGTTGTGGGCAATGATTAATAGCTGACCAATGTTACCGATGTAGCTGCGACCTTGGGCAGCTATTGGGTATTGCATGTGCATGTCTGCAGAGTTGGCAACCAAGCCTGTCGTAGTATGCTACCCTAATACAACCCTAAAAGAAGCAGAGGAAAGATGGTACTGAAGAATAAACAATGTTTTTTTCAGATTTTATTTTACTTTTTGTAGTTCCCGATGCTTTAGCAGTGTTTTGTTCCCAGTGGTCTCTTGCCAATTGCCAAGTTACAATAGCCATTTTTGGCTCGTATACAGCTCTTATTTTATCACCAAGGCTTCATAGAAATGAACAGTCCCTGCTCTTTCTTGATCAATGTCATCTTGGTAGTGAAATACATGGTATAACCTGCTGTTTTTTTTTTCCTGGTGTTTTATTAAAATATCTTATGGGGCATCTCCACTTAATGGTCTACAGCTGTGACTAACGTTCTTGAGAACCCCTATGTACTTTTCCGAATGCCCGCACGTCTTACTCATTGTAAATGTTATGCGACCTTGATAGCAATGTACAAAGGGCTCCGCAGGATTAACTTTCCCATGTCAACTCGATAACACCACCTCATTTCTTCCGCAACGAACGTGTCACCAGATTTGACGAACAAATTATTAAAATCTTCACTTAACATCTGCCCTCGGTGGATTTGCTTCTTGGTGTTCGTCAGACAAGTAATACTTTCCTAAATCAGAGCAGACAACTGTGGTCTCCGGCTATTTAATGCAAAACTGTTGTGAAGAACTTCTGTGGAGGATTATCAATGCAGAACACACGCGTCTTCCATATGGCCTTGTTTAATACTGCGCCACGTTAGAAGTTCTGACTGAATTAATTACTTTCAATGATTTCATAAAGCAGAACAGCATGGCTGTCAGGCGCAATGGCGTTCACGGCGATGGAGGAGAATTTTAGGCAGAAAAAAATACATAAAAGTGCCCAAGAGATAGCGACTCTAATATATACCCCCGGGGGGGGGGGGGGGGGGGGGGGGGGGGGTGTTTCCTTTCTGGCAAGCAGAGATGCTTATAGGAAAGTGTGCATATTCTATAACATGGGCTCTTTGGAGAGTGTAGGTACACGATAGAAGAAAAAGAAAGACCAATAATTAAATTATATATTAGAAAGTTGTACCTGTGTAAGATACCTTAAAGTGAAACTATATTGAAAGAAAAAGGAGTGGGGTGAGGAAGAGTGGTACTGGCATTCATTAAGGTGACCCATTTGTATGAAGACTTACGGACAATGTCCCATGGGAAAAGTATGCAAATTAGCTTACGCTACTCTATAGCCACCTATAGGTAGTTGTCCCGTCAGTCAATATCCAAACAGTGACTGAAAGGAACCTGTAAAGCACGGATAGGGAACATGTGGTCCTCCAGCTCTTGCAAAATTCCAATTTTCATCATGCATGGGCAGCCATTTTGCTGGCCAAAGATATCCCATCCCTGCTATAAAGGTGAACTACTGTCCATTCTTCAGATAGGAAATGAAAAAACGCAGGTCTGTGTTGGATGGTTGGGAGGCCATGCACAATTCTATTTCCAATTAATAGGACTTGTGCATGTTACTTACTGAGTTTCTTACAGCCCAGTGTGGACCAGCATCTCCCCATGCCCAATCTGATGAATGAGCAGGATCTCTGCTTTACCTATAAACTATAATATTAGCAAAATTAGAATTTCCGTTAAATAGGGGGAAAAAAATTCTATTCTTAAAGCAGTGGTACTGGGGTGTGGGCATAAAAATGACAGTGAAAACTACGCCAGCTCCAAGGACATTTGTAAGCCTGGCGTAAAAAAAACATTGGACTAAATAAATGTCCCCCACAGTCTTTTAGCTTATTTAAAGAGGTCAGAAGTCACATGACCCAAATAAAGTAAGGGAATGTATGGATACTGCAGAGCCAGAACGAAACAGATTATACTGCAGGAGTAGCAATAAAAAAGTGCATTATAAGGGCAAAATGAAAAAGAAATTTGGGAATGCTACTTTGCAAAAACAGCCTATGGACAAAAGAGTATAAAACATCTAAAAAGGTGCAAATCTTTCCATTATAGTTTCTCTTTGTCAGTTCCGCTCCTGGTACTGACCAAATACTGTGTGAGAACCCGGCCTATGTGCTACGAGTCATTGTCCTATCAAATGGAGTGAAATATTTCATAAGTGCCCATTGTCACTAAAGCGGATTTCACTTTCTTGCCGCAGACACGGCTATTTCTCTAATGCACCGCTCTTTACATACCCGCATTCGAGGAGTATAATACTAAAGCTCCGGCATGGCAGGTGACCCTCCAAAAGGTGATGGATTCAAGAGAAGGTGACAAAAAGCAGAATGTACTCCTTGTTCTGCTTTGTCAAAGGCGGTAATGTGAAAATCACTGCCGCATAGAAGCTAGCCAAGTTGTGAAAAGCTTCTTTGATTATTTTCACCCATGTGAAACAATGACATAATGTCCCTACCTGAAGCCAGGAGCGCCACTCTCTCTTAAATGGTGACTGTTCCATTGAACTAAACAAAGAATAAGCCTATATATCTTCCAGTGCAGTCACTATGATTCCGACCTCACAAAGAAATGCATTTAAATTCCTTCCAAGTGTATTGACATCAGGCCAAGATCATTGGCAGGGTGTCAGGACTTTGGCTGGATTCTCATGTTCAGGTAGAAGTGTGTATAAATAATACTGACGGAAACTTTGATGGGACCCCCAAACACACCTCATTCAATGGGGGGGGGGGGGGGGGGTGAGGTGATTAGAAACATAGAAGGTTGTTGGCAGCCCCCTGGTCCATCTATTCTGCCCTTTTAGTATTTCCTTTCTTATTATCTTAGGATAGATATATGTTTACCTCGGGCAGGTTTAAATTCTGTTATTGTAGATTTACCAACCACATCTGCTGGAAGTTTGTTCCAAGCATCTACTACTCAGTAAAGTAATATTTTCTCACATTGCTTCTGATCTTTCCCCCAATTAACCTCTCACTTAGATGTTGGTTTGGTCCATAATGCAATGAATATAGAGCACATAGGCCTCTGTTTTTAGGCCATTGTTCTCATTCCTACTAGAAATGTATAAATAAACTGACAAATGGGTTGACCATTAGGGGGTTTGCCGGCAGGGGCGCTTTAAGTAGAGAGCAAACAATGCAACTGTAAACATTGCCTGGCCCTTCAGCACCACCACCATTTTTACCCGTGTTTGCGTCCTTTGTAGCGCCATTCCCCCCCATTTGGAACAATGACGGGTCTGATAGAGGAAAACATTGGAAACTAGGAATGGAGGGAGGACCTACTTAGCAGGAGCTGAATCAAGAGATGGTTCACAATAGTGCAAATCGGGATACAGTGATCCTAAGACGATAATGAGGGAGAAGGAAGGCGAGCAGTTGCATCCAAAGAGATAGAGCATTGGCGCTCATTTTTAGATGGACAAGATGGCGCACTACCTATCCTCTAGCGGTAAGACACTGAATAAGTTGAGCACTGCTATTATTAAAGATTCAAGGGAGGAAATGCCCAACCTTTCCCCATTATACAGGCTCCTTGTTGGCCAGAAACATGACAACACAGCATGAGAAATCCTGGAAAAATGCGGAATATAGAACCTGTATTACCCGTACAGTGAGAGGTAAGCCTAGGCCAGACTGTGTGGCTGTAGAGATGGCTGTAAGTATATATAATAGCAGCTTATTAACCCCATCTAAGATGAATGTGCTTGGAGGCCCTCTGACCGCAGGGTGTTCTGGTTAATATACCTTACATTTGCTATACAGTATTCATAGCGGAGGCGGCTTCCATTACTGTGTGTGTGTGTGAGTCCACACATCGCTATGAGGTATAATAATGATTAGAATAACGTTTCTGTAAGCAGATACAGGGCAACGATGCCTGTGCCACACACTTCAATCGTAGCCCGTAGGCTTCCTCCGGCACAGGCTGAATGAGACCCTTGTTACCAGGCTGTTGGGGGGCCGCAGTACTCCACTCATGGTGTATAGAAAACTTGGATAATTCAAGGCACGCTCTGCAGCACTTGAAAGAACAGGGAGCGGAAAGAAGGAGCTAAGCGAAGAATAGAGAATATCTGAGATCTCTGACACTTTGTTCTTTCGCCTAGCAAATCTTACTTTCCATAAAAGCAAGGAATCTGTATAGAATATCTGACGGGAACAGCCCGGAACTTGTCCGGTCCCATACTCATTCCTCGAAACAGAAGGGAAAATGTTCAAAGGGAAATAAGTCAGCTGCCCTATCGCATGATAACATTAAACTTATCATCCCCATATGCTGCACATTACCTGCTTGACTGTGACCGATAGGACTTCTGGGTTAAAGGGGTACTCTCAGATGCCCATTTAAAGATATATACACACAAACCATAAAAATCCCCCACATAAGACCCATATTGTAATTCACTGGATCCACAGCTTTATTGAGGATTGTTTAGTATGTTCCCCATTAAAACGCCAGTGGAATGTTGGCCATGTGTGAACGTAGCTTTTAATATGGTCAACCCCCCTTCCCCTAAGTGCAGTTCTCCACACCATACAAATGCTTAGATGCTGCATATTCAATATATACCTGTATAAAACTTGTCTGCATCTTCTTTCAGATCTAAAATCGCTTAACTTCATCGATGGACCGTGTCACCTAGGCGGGGCTTCACAGGAATTTGGTCCCCTTCTCCTATATGGACAGTGTCACCTAGGCGGGGCTTCACGGGAGTTGGGTACTATAGCCACCCAGGAAATGGGGCCCAACTGTCATGAAGCCCCGCCTAGATGACACTGTCCATAGATTAAATAAAGTGATCTAAGAGCAGAAAGAAGACACTGACAAGCTTTATAAAAGGTATATATTGAATGTGCAGCATCTAATCTCATGAATGGTGTGGAGAACTGCACATAGACTAAGGGGGGTTGCCAATATCACTTTAAGGGGAACCTTTAAGCTGTTGAGTTCTGTCCATGGTGCAGGATGGGCACAGAAAACCTCACAACAACGCACTTAAAGTGTAACTATCAGCAAGTTAGACGTACCCAGTCTGCTAATACCTCCCTATTACGCACAGGGCATCTTCAGCACTGTTTCCATGCAGTTTGTAGTTTAATACCATGTCTAGTAAGGCCATTTGGGAGCAGGCCCTTCTAAAGCTTATAAGTGGAGCGGTAATCCTCCCAGCTTCACGTCAATTGATAGGCAACTCTATGGGTTCAATAGGGAAAGACCTGTCAGTCAAGCCCAGCAAGGCAAGGAGAAATAGCGTAGGGCCAGCTCCTTGAGTTGGGACTGGTTGCTGTACACAGATTGATAAATAACGGCCACTGTGTTACGTCTACTCATAGCCTGAAGGGCCGAACATCAACCAACTATACTAATAGGAACCATGTGTCAGGCACCACCCTCTCAGGCCCTGCTCCAGCCTTTCCAATACCCCCTAGTGAAATGGGTCAGGAACAAAAAGGGTTATAAAAATATCTTCATAGCTTCAATTAAATACAGAGCATGGACGTGTGCAATTTTATACACTAAACATGACAGACAGGCTCAGCCGCTAAACTGCTCCTCTTGTCTCCTGTGTACGATCTGCGCACATTCTGCAGTCGGAGTGATGAGTCTTTCTGTATTCATGGTGATCGAACTTAAGGTCAAAGTCATCATACTTGAGAGCACCGGTGAGGATTAGAGGGGAGATTATCTCACGGGTTATTAAAGAATATACAAGTCTTCAAGAACAAATTGGGCAAAGTGGATAAAAAGATCAGAACTAAAAATATACATATGGATGTCCTGGGAGTGCCGACCTAGGGGCCCTCGGAGGACAACCGAAGATCAGCAAGATTTTCTCTCTCCAGCTAGTTACTGGGCTTAAAGGAACATGATTAAGAAAAATCATTCCTAGTTAAAGTAATACATGTATCACTCAGTACTATAATTAGACGGCACACAAAGGGGGATTATGTGTATGCGGCCGACCCTGGAAATAGCAGTATAATGGTGGAGGAAAAAAGTTATGTTGTAAATTAAAAGTTTTCTTTGGTCCCCTAGGTAATGAATGCAGTGCGGCCAATGTAAAGGAGATTATCAAGTCTGTAAGATAATGGCAAAACACCTAAGGAGATCTGAAGCAGGACTTTGTCTTTGGCACAGCTCCTTTTGATTTCAGTGGTTTTACATAGGACCACCCCCATTTTGCATTATGACAGGTGCAATAGGTAAATTTTGCAGTTTTTATACCTTATTTTATATCATACATCATGGTGTTTGTTTCAGTAAAAAGTCATCTTTTATCATCTGCAGATTGTGCTGTGTGGGCGGGGCTTCAGGATCGAAGCACCACTTAGCCCCACCCACACACATTACCATTGGTCCTGCCCCCTGTGACGTCATCGCCGCATAGGCCCCGCTCCCTCAGCTGCCATTGGTAAGGGCTGACCTAGAGGGGGTGGGGCCTAGACCTTTAGGCTTGCCTGTTCCAATGGCCGTCGAAGAGCGGAGCCTATGCGCCGATTGCATCATGGGGCGGGACTAAGCGGTGTTGTGGGCGGGGTTAAGTGGCACTTCATCTGTGAAGCCCCGCCCATATAGCCCAATCTGCAGATGATAAAAGTCCACTTTTTACTGGAACAAGCACCATGACGTATGATATACAATAAGGTATGAAAACTGTAACATTTACCCTATAGCGCCGCTCTTGGTCATGGGTTGTCTCCACTATTGCAACATGGCAAATTCAGCTCTTAGCATTTGCCCCAAAAGGGAAGTTTCACACCAAAAGCTATCCTTATAGCTACTGAGGTAAGCCTAATGCTGCGTTTACACAGACAGATTTATCTGACAGATCTTTGAAGCCAAAACCAGGAACAGACTATAAACAGGGGTCAGGTCATAAAGGAAAGACTGGGATCTATCCTCTTTTTAAATCCATTCCTGGCTTTGGCTTCCAAAATCTGTCAGATAAATCTTTCTGTGTAAATGCAGCATTATGCTGTATCATTAAAAATACATGCTCCTACAAGTTTCCCCATGACTGCTTCCTCGGGAGACTATAATAAAGGCCGAAGAAAGCTTTCTACATGCCCTAAATATGGGCTTTGCATACAATACCAGGCACAAGTAGATTGTGGTGCTGTTGGTCAGCATGCCACAAGTGGAATTTTATTTTAAAGAAGCACTCCAGATTTTGTATTTATTTTTCTTTAACTCATTCTTTAAATTCCTGCGGTGTCATTGGTTTTCTCCCAGCTCAGCTGCATCCATATATACAGTATATAGAGTCCTTTCTCTATGATAAATGGGTCATGAGATCACCGCTTAGACCCCCAGTAAATCTCAGGCTCCTCTGTGTAGACAGGAACTCAACATATTATGTGCGGCTGACTTTCTGTGACATATCAAGCCCCTTCTAGCAGCAATGGAACACCACCCCTTGCACTTCACTCCTCTGTATATCCCTCCATGTACACAGTGCTCCAAATGATATCATTTCTTACTTCTAAGCTGAGAAGAGCAGGAGTGCAATTATTTAGTGGACGAGCCCATAAAGGATTTACCTACATTTATAAAATTCCCCTGCCTGTAGCTGCTATGAGCAGATATTCTAGTATGTCCTATAAGATGCAGCTTCCTATTGTTCTCCCCTGCTTGTAAGAGAAAACAGGGAGAAAGGGAGGAGCATGAAGCTGCGTTACATAGGAATTCACTGAGACTCTGGGGCAGCAGAGAGGCAGCAGTTCTATATTACAGCTCTATCATCGCTGTACTCCAATAGGATTCAGAGCAAGTGCAGTGATCAGTCTCTGCTTCTTCAGCATAGTCAGGGGCATCATGAGAAATTAGGATGTCGCCTAATAGGCACTTTTTTAAACTAAGTATATAAAATGTTAAACGAATCCCTAAATATTTGCCACTCTGCCTCCTTGGTTCCTGGGGTTCATACAGTACATTCTGCCATGTCCATTTGTCTCCTTGCAGTCACACCATGCGGCTCGGCTATCTAAGAACCTTCTCGGGTCCGGGGCTCGGAGCTGCTTTAATTAACACAACTTCTAAACGTCATTAATTTCACTTTATGGAAACATCAAAGACGCTCCGCAGGAATCTTTACTGATCTTAACTGGAGTTTTCGCTTCTCCGTCCTAATTTCCTTCTGTAGAAGCAGAAAATACACTGAAAGGATTTGCTGGCTGTATAAAAATGTGCCCACGTCAACTCTTCATAGAAAGTTACTGCCCTGGAGCACTGCACAGACATTCATCATAGCGAGTATAGCTGAAACCCAGGGGGGCTGATTTCTATGGAAACACTGCTTTACTGGTCATAATAAATATTAATGTCCCACCATACATATATATGTCATTTTCACCTTCTCCTGACCCCTAAACCCCCACAGCTAAGACATCCAGGTGGAGAAAAAACAGGGGACAGCCCATATTAAACTATATGGATGACATTAAAGGTGGAACCCACCAGATTGAGACTCCCATCTATGAACGGCTCTGAAATTAGAGACATTTGTTGGGAGTCATAGAAACATAGAAGATTGTCGGCAGAAAAAGACCACTGGGTCCATCTAGTCTGCCTTTTTAGTATTTTCTTTCTTATTATCTTAGGATAGATGTATGTTTATCCCAGGCGTGTTTAAATTCTGTTATTGTCCGTAATTTCACTCCGACCATTACAAATGATCACCAGGAGTAAACAGCCCAAATAAAACAACCCCTTAAGCCCTGAAATGTGGGCTAAGGGTACAAACACACACACACCGTATACGCAGCAGATACGCAGGAGATCTGCAGCAGATTTGATGCTGTGTTCAGTTATTTGGATCTAATCTGCTGCGTATTTGTTGCGTATTTGCTGCGTATCCCAGCAGTAAATACACTGCGTATACGGTGTGTGTGTTTATACCCTAAACAGCAAAATCTGAAACAGCCTTTGGATAATGGTACCATTTTTATTTACTTGAATGGGTATGAGCTGCAATACCAGACAAAGCCTATGGACAAGAGGGGTGTTGTTTCTGGAAAAAGCCCAAGCTTAACCATCCCTTTAAGCCATATTTCCATCTTATTAAGTTAAAGCAGAAAGCTAAGATATGCCGTCACTATGATGTATAATTGGAGTCTGACCTATAGGATTTAGTGCTGCAACCTCTTCATAACACTTTCTCTGCCCTGTGAGCCAGCTGTACGAGGAACTACAGTACAGATCAACTCGCCTAAGAAAGGCTCTGCCGCCTCTTATTTAGGATCAGCAGAAGGTGGGTCCCTTGGTCAGACACCCACATATCACATGCTAACCATGGGCAGCAACACATCTAGGCTTTATAGGATATAACACTGGCCTAGTCATCAGTGTTTGCTTTGGTTATAGGTATAGCTCAATCTAGGCTACCATAATGGGGAGTACACACCAGAGACCACCCTGAAAACTTGGATCCCCATCCCAGCTGTGGTAACAACTATGATGTACTGTATATGAATCACACATCAATGTAATAGGCGAGCCTTTCCCATTTTCATATCACTCATGTTCGGGCAGCATTTAACTGATGGGTTCCCATTAAATCATTGACTAAAAAGTATAAGATTTCTATTGACTGAAAACCATCCTTTCAGTATAGTATATATAACAAATGTGTTTTAAGTTTAAAAAAAAAAAAAAAAAAAAAAAAAAATTGTGTAAAAAAACGAGTCGGGTGCAGTTCTCAATAGGGGCAATCCTTAGAAAATTTTGGTAAAAAGGGGCAAAAAAGTAGGTAAAAACCCTTGGTGTCCCCTTATTTCTGCCGTTCCGCTACCCGGTACATGTCATAGTGTCCATAGTAACATAATTAGAAGAAAATCCTACAATGGAAAAATCCTAATCCCTCCATCTTTTATTACCGTGCGGAGTGTCCGCTTGGCTGGAGAAGACTAGTGAGATTTGTAATAGGTTTAAGCCTAAGACACCGTCATTAGGAGACCAGATACCTAGAAGCAAATCCGAAAAGTTGACCATTATTAGGGCGATCATCCTTGCGAATGGCGGAGTAATCCAGCGAGCACATTGTGTATGTTTATATGACAGATGGCGGTAACGCCCGGCTGAGGATCCTCCCTAATGATCAGAGATGGCGGCTTATTATGCACCCCTCTCCGCAGCCGCGACACTTCTGGCCGCAGCATCAGATTCTCTGAAATCTAATTTAATTTTTCAAGGCGCGTTACTGAACAGAGGCACGGCCATACCTCGCTGTGATCGGAGAGTGTGAAGAGGCTAATGGGTTGCTAGGCAACCTGACATCTGCAAAAAGTAAAATAAATGTACACAAGAAAATGGCTGACTGCACGGCTCTTGTTGTCAGACAGCGTTCTTTTCCTTGGCAGAAGTGTAAGAGGGCGCATCTGACCATCCGCTCCGGCTTTTGTTTTGTTTCCATTAGATACTGATAGGAAACCGATGAGAATTTACTCTTTTCGCTCGTCCAGGAAAAGAGAAGCTGTAAATGTAGCTGAATGAGAGAGAAGGTTGAATGGCGGCGAATGCTCCTGTTATGCACAAGATGCAAGGGGAATATCAAATGTGCCAAGGCAGTCACAGAGTCAAGATTTACAGACTGGCAGAAAAGGTGAAATGGTGGCACTTCATTTTCGGATGTCAGGAAAAGTAAGTGTCGGAGAAAAGAGTTCGGACATTGCTATGCACTTCATTAAAACGACTTTTTCTCAGGACGAGAAGAAATCACAGACATTTTCATTATTATTACATTAGGAGTGGCGTGACAGTAATGTACGGGAGTCACGCCGGAGACGGCTGCCAGTTTCCTTATCACACGGCTCTCCGGGTAGTGCCAGGACTATAAGTGTAGCTAATACACCTACTCTACAGAATAAAAAGCAAGACATCATTTTATTTCTGTTTCTAAATACATTACTTGCCTTGGACTAATCTGTATATTATAGCCCAGAGCAGCATTCATAATTCTGCTGGCTTTCATTGGAAACGATCAACAGATACACCTTAAAGGGGTACTGCAGTTATATAACTTTGTAATATGTTTCAATCACCTATCTCCCCCTCTTCCCTATCTCTTCCCCCTCAATCCCCAACCAGGAAGTGAAGTAAATTCATTCTTACCTAATGACAGTTGACCCCCTCTGTGGAAGCCATTTTGTGACAACGACATCATCAAGAGGGAGGCGGGTCTAAGCCCTGTTAGGCCAGCCTCCCATTGTCAGATGACACAGGTTGCTCAGCTCTGATTGGCTGAGCAAGATATAAGCCATTTAACAGTTTTACAGAGTCAGTTAACATCACAAGAGACAAAGTGCATCATGGAAAAGCCCATACCAGGAAGTAAAAAAAAAATGAAGACACCAACTGGTAACAGCAGGAAATTCAAACGGAGACAGACTCCAGAGAGATGATAAATGTAAAAACTATGTTTGATTTTTTTTTTATAAGTGCCGGTGTACCCCTTTAATAACTTAATGTAACTCCTATAAGGTGCTCCGGTAAAACTGGATTTTTCTCCGATCAGATTATGAGGAACCTGCATAAAATGAAGGCACTAAGGCAAACCTGCTGAACTGTTCTGGTTCAACAACGTTCTCCGAACCCGAACGCTGAGCATTTGACTACTGGCAGCTGGAGAAGTTGGATGTCGCCCTAGCCTTTGATTGTATCCATGTTTTCCTGACAGCCCTAGGGTGGCAACCAACTCCCCCTGACACCAGGAGACAAACGCCGTCAGGTTCAGAGAAGGTTGCCAAACCCAAACAGTTCGACAAGTTTGCTGAACACTACTTATACCCTGAATTGTCAGCTGCTTGCTATCGAGCATTGAGATGGGCAGCATTGATAGAGATACCAGAGTAAGCACTGCAGTGGGGGCTGGCATCACCATGGCTGGCTGGTAAGAAGTAGGTGGGCACTTCAATGTGGGGCAGAAAAGGCAGGTGCCATATGTCAGCACAAAAGTGGGGAATTTTTTTTTATATGTATGTTCTTTACTTGGCAAATACAGTATACTGCATAAATCACATTCCTGACATTATGTCTCACAGGCATAAACTGCTGTATATCCGCATCGCTATGAGGGTGCGGCCTGACCAATGTCCTAGTCACCTTATTCTGCTGACTCAGCTGCTGTCACATACCGAAATCCTGACAGACAATCCTATCTGTGCCAGCTACGTCTGATAATTACATCCATATTAAATAATTATTAGCTTGTGTATCCTGCGCTGTGACTGTGAACACAGTAGGGGGCAGTTCCTGGTCAAGAACACTTAGCTGGAACTAAATCAGTCATTACCCTCGGCATTTGTTTGTGAATGTGGCATTTTTCATTTGTGTAATACGTTGGGAGAAGAAGAAAAAAAGAGAGAACATTAGTTTGGGAAATTCATGAACAGCGCTCAATTATATTTTGCCAATATCATAGCAGCTTGAAATTGAATGTTAATGCGTCGGATAATCAGCGCACTTGGCGTCAGAGATGGTTTTAAATAAATAATAGTAATAAAGAAATTGCAGAGGGAGCAAATTAGCCAAACAATGGCGGGAGGCGACGGCGTTCGGCAATCCTAGGACGCAGTGCGTTACAAACATTTTAATTAGCGGCCTTGCTTCTATTTCCATATAAATAACTGAGTAAACAATATAGTTCATCTGCTCCTGTCCTGACTCCAGCACTATAATAAGTATATGCCGGACAGCCTTCACTGGTGCACAATAGGCAGAGACAATAGGATATGTTAACATGTCGCTGATTTGTTGCAGAGATTTCTGTTATGGTTCTAATCGTTTGAATAGAGCTCGCAGAATAACTGGCAAATGCAGTGGCAAGTAGCTAGGATTCATGGGGCCCCATAGCAAAAAACTGCATGGCGCGCCATGAACCCTGTACAACCAGCCCCCCCACAGGAGAATGAAGGCCGTGGACTTGGCTGGTGTCTTCTGGGGGGGGGGGGGGGGGGGGGGGGGTTTGGGCTGGGGGCTGTGTTAGCGTTAGGGGGGGGGGATCTGTTGCGCGACGGTGGCTGGGTCGGGATTAGTGGCAATTGTATAGGCCCCGAAGCAGTTGCGTGGTCTGCCTCCATGGTAGCTGCACCACTGGTCATGGCCAATGCCCAAGAACAGATTTTCTCTGCTGCCCGTTCTGCAGAGATTGGCAAGGACTTGTGATTTAGAGGGCTTTTATCACCATTTAAGAATGAGTTGCTTTTTTTTTTTTTATTACCAGAAACTCTGCCACCCAGTTTGATATTACAGCCTCATTCACATAAATGTGGGCGAGCTGTAATACCAGACACAGCCACTAAACGTAAGTGGTGCTATATATTAAGTATGTTGTTTTTATCTCAGACACCCTCTTTAAGGGGGCAACCAATATGGCAATACTGCTGTAGCAGATTATCGGTATCATAACAAGCACACTATCATTGAATCATCATTTAGATTGATTCTACTCCACTCACCGGTTACAAGTTCTCTTATTTCTTGGTCACTGGTTTTTCTCAGTAGTCTAAGGAGAGCGGGGATCCCGCCTGCGTTCTTCACCGCGATCTTGTTTTCATCAGTAGATTTGCCATATACAAGATTCCTCAAGGCGCCGCATGAGTTTTTCTGAACTTCCAGGACCTTGTGATCCAGAAGATCCACCAGATGTTTTATTCCTCCGAGCCGACATACCTGACAAGTATATCAATTGCAAGAAATCAATCAGATGTATAAAAGCTATAAGGGAATCTGTACTCTATTTTCTGCTAGAAACCTAAGGGGATAGCGCACGTATCAGTGGTTTTATGGCGGCAGCTGCTGGAGAGTCAGACAGGTGGGATCAATCTTCCGATCTCCTGGTAATAAGAGTTTTCTCGACTCTTGATGACTAACAGATCTAGCGGTGTTCTGACAAAGGTAAGCATGATCTCCCTGTCCTAGTGGCTGTATAAAGCTATTGCTAAATTGCTGACAAATTCTCTTTATAGACTGCAGCAATAAACATTATAGATGGTGTAATTATGTCAGTGCTTATATCTATGGGTATGCTCACACAGGGTAAACGTACAAAAAATGTGGATCTGACAAGGACATCCATCTCAAAAACCAATGTCAAGATGCAACGGGACCTTAGTCAGTGACTAGCAAGTCAACTCTTGAAGCGGAATTTATGAAATTTCATTTAAAAAAATATCCCATGTGCACATGGTCAATGGTTTCCCCCTGAAATCAAGGCGGAATCTGCACCGGCAATCCATGTAGTATGTAACTATTTGCCCAGACTATGAATAGGAGGACTGCGGGATGCCCTCTATTGGTTTAAGGGCACTTATCAATACCACACAAAAAAAGGTAAATAAAATAAATTAATAAAATCACCGCCCCTCCCTACGCAGCTGATAGATTGAGTTAAAAAAAAAAGCTGTATCCTGTCTTTACTTCTATTGGTTTCCATACATGCACCTTCATGAGTGATGCTTATTATCCAGCTTACTGCAGCTACATCTCCCCCCTCCTCCCTATTTTCAGGACCCTATTCATAAGTGGATTACATGCACATTTTTGCATCTGCATTATGTATTAAAGTCCTGGCCTGAACGCAGGTCTGATGACCCGAAGTCACAGCTGACCGGGACCTGCCACAGTAATACAGAAGCACAAATACAGCTGTATTATTCCTGTGTAATACCGGCCTTACGATATATATATATATATATATATATATATATATTTTTTTTTTTTTTTCTTTTTTTTTTTGGGGGGGGGGGGGGGGGTCCTGCACATTTCATAGAGGGTATGCTGCACAATATTTCATGTAATTTAAAAAAATTATGCAAATTGACATAATGTCTCCCAGAGCTAAAATCCCATAAGCAACCAATTTAATGCCACAATCTGAAATCGGCATTTCCAATTATACCACTATCCGTAAGAATATAATGACGACACCTCCTTATTCTATAGGTTAAGAGGAATAAAAACAAAACAAAAAAACCCCAAAACAACTATTTTTTTTCTACGTCTTCTAAACCCTCGCAGTGAGCGCCGGCAAGGAGCGTGGAGTATGGCCATTATTATACAACCAATTTGGATAATGGTGTAAATCCTGAATTCACGTGTTGCTTCTATCTAAATATCAGCGTTTCATCTCTGCCGCCTGAACGTGGCGTGTATTCTGTGACAGGGAAAGAGATTGCTATAATTTCGGCGGAGTTTAAACCACAATTATGGCTATAGGGAAAACGCTTTGTTATTTATTGATGCGGGTTATTTCACATGGATTTTGCAGAGTTCTTCTCGCCAATCTTTAAAGTCGCTGTTTTTCTGTAAAGATCAGACATTGTCGGCGGCAGTCAGGTCACCGATCTGTAGACAAATCCCCTCCACCCCCCACCTCCATCCGGATGCAGAAGCAAGACTGACAACTATTGGAAAAAGATTATTTGCAGCACGCCACAAAGTAACTTGTCGTCTCACTTGATAAAGCTCATTGACATTTTCTAAACTGAAGCTTATTCATGAGGACGCGGCTGTATCTGTTCTCTAGAAAAATACTGTAATAATCATTAATTTCTTATAATATACGTCCTCGGAGTGGGAGAATGGCTCTGTTTTTTCCATTAAAGGAAAAAAACATTACTGAGAAAACCTATACAACAGAAGATCTGGCGGCAACTTACCTCCTTGCTGCTGGTTTCCAGGTGGCAATAATAGTAGGCAGCTTGGCCTACAGCTCTCTCTCCCAATAACCCTGTACACAGGTACTCACAGTCCAGCTGAGTATGCATGTGTTCTGATTGGAGAAAGCCACTGCCAGGCTTTTCTGGCAACAGCTTACCTTCCCAAGAGTAAATGGACTAAACAGTCCGCCCGGATCCTTCTCTCTCCTGACAGAGTAAAGGCCCTATTCCACGGAACGATTATCATTCATAAACTCACTCCAACGACCGCTCGTTAACGATAATCGTTTCGTGGAACTGGTGTAAACAAGCAAATGACAAAGGCGAAATCGTTATATTGTCGTTCAAAATTGCTTTTCAGCATGTCGAAAAAAAATCGTTGGTCTTTGAAAGATAATTCGCTAATCGGTTTGTAAAATTAGGAAATCTTTCAGTTGTTCGTAAAAAGGTTTTAAAAAAAAAGTGCGTGTAACCTGTGGTCATGATCACACCGGCTAACGTTTTGAACGACCATGTAATGCCCGCAAAATAATCGTTACACTAAATATATCGTTGTGTTTTATGTGTTATCGTTTGCTAAAAAAATAGTTTAGTGATCTTTAACGAGTGGTCGTTGGAGCGCGTTTATGAACGATAATAGTTCCGTGTATTAGGGCTTTAAGGGGGCCCCTAGACTATACTATAGGCCCCATTAGATGTAAGGCCTAATGTATACATCCAACTATTCACATCTACATCATGACTTTATTCATAATAGAAATCACGACACTGTACTTGGGCCCAGCATCGCCCCCTATGGACCTCTAAGAGGGTGCTGTTAGGGTTTCCATCATGCTGGCAGCAAGAATGATGCTTTTTTTATTGCCCTATTTTTGCTGTCAAGTGTTACACAACTTCTTATTGAGTCTTTGAATAAAAAACACATAGGGGGAGATTTATCAAACATGGTGTAAAGTGAAACTGGCTCAGTCGCCCCTAGCAACCAATCAGATTCCACTTTTCATTCCTCACAGACTCTTTGGAAAATGAAAGGTGGAATCTGATTGGTTGCTAGGGGCAACTGAGCCAGTTTCACTTTACACCATGTTTGATAAATCTCCCCCATAAGGTTTCATTTTAGGGTTGGGGGTCCTCTTTAATTTACCTCAATTTTGATCTTATGGTCCCCGAAGCAGAGATGTTGCAGGTAAGCTGCTGCGTTGGCTTGCACGGAAGGGAAGTGATGCTGAAGCATGTGAATGACCTCCGGTAGTTCGGGATCTCGCCAAGCAAACTCCCTGAAATAATAAGATAGTAGATTTTGTATACAGGCGTAGATAATATAAAGCAATTAAACAATCTCTACATAGCAAGACGTATAGTAGGGAGAAAGGTGACTGCCAGGAACAACTAATGGGGAGGAGAAAGACCATATAGGTTACTGAAGAGCACAGCTTTTGCATGTACAGGTACAGATCAGGTAGGGGTAGAGCACCAGTATAACAATAAGACAGAGTATTAATAATTTTAGGGGTGCTCAGAAGGATTTTTCAAAATCAACTGGTTTCAGAGTGTTATACAGATTTGTAAATTACTTTTGTTAAAAAAATAAAAAGTCATCCAGTACTTATCAGCTGCTGTATGTCCTGCAGGAAGTTACTTATTCTTTCCAGTCTGACACACTGCTCTCTGCTGCCACCTCTGTTCATGACAGGAACTGAAGTAGCATCAGAAAGCACTGTGTAAGACTGGAAAGAATACACCCCTTCCTGCAGAACACACAGCAACTGAAAAGTACTGGAAGACTTGAGTTTTTTTAAAAACAGAAGTAATTTACAAATCTGTATAACTTTCTCTGATGAGTTGTTCTAAAAACATGTCCCCCCCTCCGGAGTATCCCTTTAAGTCTCTATCAGTATGTGGGCTTTATTAACGGACAAGAAACAAGCAGAATGTACACTTGCTGTATAGCTGAGGCCACCAGATAAGCGTCAGGCTGACACCTGTGACACGCTTCAGAACAGAGCTGCCCGACACAGTAAAAGTTAAAAGCACTTCTAACAATTGCAGCAGCCATTTACTTCCTTGTCATTGTGGAAAATGACAGAATATAAGGCTAAAAGTATTTTTTGAAAAGTAAAACAAAGTAAAAAAAATTGATCTGGAACTGAGAAAAACAAAAACCATAGAAAGGGAAAGAAAAAAAAAACAAAAAACTACACACACGATGACTAAATCACGGACAATTGGGACCTCTGATAAACCACCTGAAAAAATGAAAGCATGCACTAACCGGACATGGGAAAGAGCCTGATCTCTTATAGGGAACATGTCAGAAAATGACCAATTATTTAAGTTTTTGTGTTAACCATATTACTTAAAGGGGTATTCCGCTCAAACATAACTTTTCATATGTTGTTGCCCATGGTGAGCCTTACAATTTCATACTTATTATTATCTATTCAGTCTCCTTCCCCCAGTTTTTAGCTTCTGCTGAAGACACAAAAATCTGTGTGAGCTTTTGTCTCCCCCTCCCCCTCCTCCCCCCTCCCTTCTGAGACTGCTAAGGTAAACAAGTCCCTGGAAGGCTGTATCTGCAACTTTTTGCAAGATTTTTGTTGCAGTAGTTCAGAACTGGAGGAAGGAGACTGAATAGGAGCCTGAAGAGACTGAGACTGGGATAGGCATATGATGAGCCCTGGGATTACTATAACAAAAGACACATTACTGGCCAACAGCAAAGTAGAAATGGTTGAATTGAAGTTTTATCTTTTTTTTTTTTCTTGTATAATAGACTTTTTAGTCAGCTATTATGTAGTGGTTAGTGGCCCTTTAAGTTTTTCTTGGAAACAAATTATAACTCCATTATGAGCAGGTCAGGAGTACAATCCGCACCCAGCGCCATTCTGGACAGACACAAATTACAATGCAGATTGCAGTAGTTTGTTATGCACATGAAGCCACCGGGCACTTCTGCCATTGCCTAATATTACAGAGGGGTAATAAATTACCGTCCACACAACGTCCAGCTCCATCAGCCGAGCCCACAACCACCGCACAGCCCCGATCATCATAACTGTTTAGTGCTATGACTGCAGACTATTCCTCCTAAGTGGCACACAGACACCGGCAGATCGATAGGGTCGACAAACAGCCCAGATCAGATCGATACCACAGTACGAGGGTAACACTGCGGCCAATAAGGATTTGGGTTTGTTACCTGAATGTTCGCCAGCACCATGTCGGGACGTGATAGGAGAACATGACAGCTCCATGCACGCAGAGTAAGGATTTCTGTGAATGTAATAAAGCAGCGTACCCGCAGCTAGTGCCAGCTGAAGTAACCCGACAGGTACGGCACATACCTGACTGCGGCATCATAAAATGGTGCGGTGTCACAAATAATTATACAATGCAAAAGGATAAAAAGGAGGGATGGGTCAGTGTAACCAGTACTATGATATGTAATATTCTGGGTACTACTCATTTGTGGAGATTTCCAGGTAAATAAGGTGGGTCACCTACTAGTGTGCTAGGGGGGCTCTGGGGGACCTATGCATTATACAGCTCACATGGTTTCAGTGAGTACTATGTAAGTACAGGATTTTTCTGAAAATCAGACCTGGTTTCATTTTACAGCTTTTTGGATAAGGCTTGAAATATAAGCCCTATTCCAATAATGATCCCCAGTTACAGTGAGCCGACCAGATCCCTGACACTGGGTGGCCGAGTATCAGCCAATCACGGCCAGATTTGTTATGCACCACCCCCACCTGCTCAACACAAGCTGCAGGGGTAAGAAGATGCACAGTAGGGGACGATTTATCAAACATGGTGTAAAGTGAAACCGGCTCAGTTGCCCCTAGCAACCAATCAGATTCCAGCTTTCATTTTCCAAAGAATCTGTGAGGAATAAAAGGTGGAATCTGATTGGTTGCTAGGGGCAACTGAGCCAGTTTTACTTTACACCATGTTTGATAAATCTCCCCCATTGTATATGGGGGGAAGTAGGGTATGTGGGCTAACTACAGAGGGGGTATTCAGTATAGGGACTACCTCCAGAGAGGGGATGTACAGTATACAGTATGGGGACTACCTGCAGAGAGGGGATGAAGACAGTATGGGGACTACCTGCAGAGGGGGATGTATACAGTAATGGGGACTACCTGCAGAGGGGGATGTATACAGTATGGGGACTACCTGCAGAGGGGGGTGTATACAGTATGGGGACTACCTGCAGAGGGGGATGTATACAGTAATGGGGACTACCTGAAGAGGGGGGATGTATACAGTAATGGGGACTACCTGAAGAGGGGGGATGTATACAGTAATGGGGACTACCTGAAGAGGGGGGATGTATACAGTAATGGGGACTACCTGCAGAGGGGGATGTATACAGTATGGGGACTACCTGCAGGGGGGAGGTTTACAGTATGGGGACAACCTGCAGGAGGGAGGTATACAGTATGGGGACTACCTGCAGAGGGGGGTGTATACAGTAACGGGGACTACCTGCAGAGGGGGGTGTATACAGTATGGGGACTACCTGAAGAGGGGGATGTATACAGTAACGGGGACTACCTGCAGAGGGGGGTGTATACAGTATGGGGACTACCTGCAGAGGGGGATGTATACAGTATGGGGACTACCTGCAGGGGGGAGGTTTACAGTATGGGGACAACCTGCAGGGGGGAGGTATACAGTATGGGGACTACCTGCAGAGGGGGGTGTATACAGTAACGGGGACTACCTGCAGAGGGGGGTGTATACAGTATGGGGACTACCTGAAGAGGGGGATGTATACAGTAACGGGGACTACCTGCAGAGGGGGGTGTATACAGTATGGGGACTACCTGCAGAGGGGGATGTATACAGTATGGGGACTACCTGCAGGGGGGAGGTTTACAGTATGGGGACAACCTGCAGGAGGGAGGTATACAGTATGGGGACTGCCTGCAGAGGGGGGAGGGATGTATACAGTATGGGGACTACCTGCAGAGGGGGGATGTATACAGTATGGGGACTACCTGCAGAGGGGGGAGGGATGTATACAGTATGGGGACTACCTGCAGAGGGAGATGTACACAGTATGGGGACTACCTGCAGAGGGAGATGTATACAGTATGGGGACTACCTGCAGAGGGGGATGTATACAGTATGGGGACTACCTGCAGAGGGGGATGTATACAGTATGGGGACTACCTGCAGAGGGGGGATGTATACAGTATGGGGACTACCTGCAGAGGGGATGTATACAGTATGAGGACTACCTGAAGAGGGGGATGTATACAGTATGAGGACTACCTGCAGAGGGAAATGTATACAGTATGGGGGCTACCTGCAGAAGGGGATGTATACAGTATGGGGGCTACCTGCAGAGGGGGATGTATACAGTATGGGGGCTACCTGCAGAGGGGGATGTATACAGTATGGGGGCTACCTGCAGAGGGGGATGTATACAGTATGGGGGCTACCTGCAGAGGGGGATGTATACAGTATGAGGGCTACCTGCAGAGGGGGATGTATACAGTATGAGGGCTACCTGCAGAGGGGGATGTATACAGTATATGGGCTACCTGCAGAGGGGGGAGGGAGGCATACAGTATGGAGGCCTTACTGCAGAGGGGGGGGGGGGGGTGTATACAGTATGGGGGGGAAACTACAGGGAGGAAAGAGATATATAAAGTATGCAGTCCTAACTACGGGGAACTTACAGTATAGGAGCCTAACAGTGGGACATACAGTATGGCGGCTAACTACCTATAGAGTGGGACTAAAACGAAGGGACATGCTGCTTCCCTCCGGCCCCCCCACCCCCCAAAAAGAACTATCCCGAAAATAAGCCTATTCTTTTTTTTTTTTTTAAGAATATTATATTATTTACTGACTACATACAGAGTCCTATATTATTTACTGACCACATACAGAGTCTTATAAGACTGTGTATGTGGCCAGTAAATAATATAAGACTGTGTATGTGGTCAGCACTTTATCGGTATAGCATCCATACTTCTGTACTGTCTTGTAAATGGTAAATTTAATCATACTTTGAAAAGAGATACAAAGATGAAATACTGATGAGGTTTGGATGCAATACAGCTCAAGTATGGACTAATCTCTATTTTAATCCCTTTCCATAGACTTTAATGGGTTTAGCTGTCCCGTCATAGTGATATCAGTGTGTGATCTACTCTAGCACTATGATATCACTGTGTGAATTTTCCCACCATTGTGGTATCTATTATCCATGCACTCATGACATCATGGTGTGCTTGATGCTTGTACTGTGACATCAGTCTGTGAATTATCCCGGACATTAGTGAAACCAAACTTCTCAAACTTCTTACTGCAGTCATCACATTTGAGTATTTGCCTTCTCAGGTTTTGCTTTTAGGGCCCCATTGTTGCTTACTATGGCCTAGATGCACATTGAAGTGCCGGCTGGACGCTGTAAAGTGATTACTATGTGTACTTTACCTTTCCAGCCATTGGAAGCAAATTGCAGCAATACGATATAGTAAACTTAAAGGGGTTATCACGTGTTAGAAAAACATGGCCACTTTCTTCCAGAGACAACTCCACTCTTGTCTCCAGTTCAGGTGTGGTTTGCAATTAAGCTCCATTCACTTCAATGGAACTAAGTTGCAAAACCTGCACCCAAAGTGGAGAAAAGTTGTGCTGTGACAGGAAGAGAGTGGACATGTTTTTGTAGCGTTGGATAACCCCTTTAAAGGAAATCTGTCACTAAATTTATGCTGTCTGACAGTTGAATGCCTATACACAGCATAGATAGATAACTGCCAATCAGCAGCTGGTGGGCAGAGTTTTCTGCTTCTCATGAATATCCAGGACTACTGAGCTCATGCACATAATAGAGATAACTAATTATTGTCCATGTTATTTAGGAGGATCTCTGGATCAGCTGCACAGAACAATGTAAGTGATACATCATTCTGTTCAGCTTCTCTGTCACTAGTTTATGCTACCCTTAGATAGGACGACCCAATCCTACTGACAGAGTCTCTTTAACTCAAAGCAGCTGTCAGTCTAGTGGACCCAGCCCATCCTGGCACTACAGAGGCAACTGTTATAGAATACTTCCTTTCTGCTATGGTGGCGCTGTAAGGAAATTGAACACTCGCTAGAACAGGTTACAAGTGATCGCTGGGGATCCCAGGACACCCTGTGATCAGCTTTTGGGGAAGCCTTCCAACAGAAAGTTAAAAGTGGACATCTCCTTTCAGAGGTTTTATTTACAGCTAAGAAATGGGATGGAAATGACAAGCAGCTCCAGGGCCTTCAGAGACAAGAAAGGAGGTAATTTACGGTCAGGACGCTCTGTGCCAGATTCCAGAACATATCATTTTATTCTAGGTGAGAGGAAGGTGCCTGCACCTGATATCAGACCCTCTCCAATAGCCGGAGATTGGGTGTAATCTACCAATTACAGCTGGCATTACCCGGCGGCTAGCATCCAGTCTGCTTGGCTCATGGAGGAGCATACATAAGACGTGGAGTAAAACAAAATAACAGGGGGAGCCCAGCTGCTTATTAAAGATTTAGCAGACACCTAGATAATGATAGGATGTCTGCGAGGAGAGAAGACGGCAGCCATAGGAAAGCACACACCTTTGTTGTCACGGTAAAAGCAAATATTCTCAATGTTATATCTACTAATCCATATACAGAAATCAGTTATCATTATGAGAATGGCAAACAGCGCCACTGCTGCCAACAGGTTGTGTGCGGTACTGCAGCCCAGCTTTGCCTACTTGAACAGAACGAGCTGCAATACCGGACAGAGGCCAAGGACAGGAGTGGCGCTCAAAGAAAGAAGCAATTTCCAACCACTATAAAAGAACATTTCATGACACAAATCTTATGATAACTTATATGAATCTAATATCATTTTCTATCACTTTGCTGCACTCTCATCTATAGATTTTTGCTATATGATGTTACACTCCAGCTAACACACCATTGACTCTTATTATGTCAGTGATAAATGATATTCATGCAGCCCTTCTATTTCTGGGAAAGTTGGGTTACTGACAATGAACCATATGTGACTTTACAGATCTCACCCAGCTTTCCTGTAGATAGGTCTATCTATACAGAGATATACAGACAACATCTAAACTGGTGCAAAACTATTCAGAAATCAGGGAAAGCTGGGTGGTAATTTAGGGAATGGTGTTCAGGATAGAGATCGAAGTATCTTCAGTTCCTCAGTTCCATTGAAGTAAATAAAACCATACAACCTGAGGACATGGGCGACGCTGTTTTTACAAGAAAGTAGCTGTGTCTTCTCTAGCCCTG
This sequence comes from Dendropsophus ebraccatus, assembly GCF_027789765.1. Classification (NCBI taxonomy): domain Eukaryota; kingdom Metazoa; phylum Chordata; class Amphibia; order Anura; family Hylidae; genus Dendropsophus; species Dendropsophus ebraccatus. Next base: position 24,946,758 of record NC_091462.1, on the reverse strand, counting down.
GATAACTCCTTCCAGCTCTATGTGCTGGACAAATACAGTCGAGTGTTGTACTCTTATCTCCATCAGGTCCATAGAGATCAATGGAGCAGCACGGAGCATGTCGGACCAGAGGGGACATGAGACCTCTGTTCCCCCGATCAGTGAGGATCCCAGAGAACAGAGCCCCAATGATCAATCCATTTAAAAGGGTTATCGAGAACTAGAATAAACACAGCTACTATTTCCCCAAAACAGCGCTATCCTTGTCCACAGGTTGTGTGTGGTATTGCAGCTCAGTTCCAATAATGTAAATGAATCGTGAGTTGTAATACCACAAATCCTGAAGAAACTCTCTAGAAAACGTTATGGTTAGTCTTGAGTGGACCGGTCAAAATGTTCAGGTTTGGCAACGTTCTCCGATTTCTGCAGAAGTTGGATGCTGCCCTAGGGCTGCTAGGAAAACATGGATACAGCCTATGACTTATGGATGGATCCATGTTTTCCAAGGACTCCATAGGGCTGCATCCAACTTCTCTAGGTGCATGGAATCAAATGGCGAACGTTTGGGTTTGAAGAACAATGCGGACGCCGGACAGTTTGACAGGTCTGCTTAATAATGGTTACAGCATCATGTGGTCTGGTGTGGATTATACCCAATGAGTGGTTAATCTGCATCCAAAACTATGGCAAAATCCACAGCACTTAAAGTGTCACTGTCGTTTTTTTTGCAGAAACTAATAGTCCAGGCGATTTTAAGAAACTTTGTTATTGGGTTTATTAGGCAAATATGCCATTATCTGCATTCAAAAATACTTTCCCCAGGTCCCCCCCTCCTCTATCTCATTAACCTCTTATTATCAGGAAATCTCGACCCTTTAACATCAGTCGAGTCCTGTCTAATCTATGGAGAGGGGAGGAGGGAGATTAGTCGGAAGCAGAGAGCAGAGAACAAAGGATTACACAGTGGGACCTGTGGGAAAGCCGGTATTCAGAGGTCTGAGTGGTCAGTGCTGAGTTTGGAGGAGATAGCCCGGTGATGTAGTTGTAAATTAACTCTATGTTGTCCTGTTTTGGTGCCTCATCTCCACCCCTCCCCTCTTCATAAAAGAATCATGGGGGGAGGGGAGGAGCTTCAAACTGTTTTTTCATGATAAAAATGCACTTTTTGGCTAATAAACCCAATTACAAAGTTTCTTAAAATTGCCTGTACTATTGATTTCTGCAAAAACATATTTAAACGACAGTGACACTTTAAGTGTAGAAACCTGAAGCAATATAAATCAGCCCAACAAATAAACTTATTTGCTTCTCTTAAAACTTGAAAAGCCAACAAGCCCTGGTTACTTGCCTGGGATCCTTCTGTATGCTGTCGATGGAGGGCGAGCGTGTGGTTCCATCATCCGCCGGCGCTGCGTGTGGCATCCTGTTATAGCCGCCTTCAGATACCCGGTATGGCATTGATCTGTATGGCTCCGCATAGGTAGCTGCGGTGTTGAGAGCATAATTATTTCTTTGGTATGCAAGAGTGTTACGTTGGCTCAATGTCCTGTGCAGATTACCCGACCCTAGCAAAATAAAACGATAAGTTCACTCCGGACCTCCAAAAACGACACAGCCATTGTGACTAGAGCTACCGTGCCCCATCGCCCGAAACACACAGAGTACAGCAGTAAGACGTGGGTGGTGGAGATCGGGTTAACCCTTTATGCCTAGGATTTACAACATGCAGCTGGGGGAGTGACAAAGGGGGCAGGGGAACAATTGTACAAACATAAGACAGAGCTACTATCGGTGTAGTGTCAGACAGGTGCTGGGGACCCTCAGTGTGTTACCCCCTATGGGAATCTAAAAATAAATGTGAAGGAATTTGCAAAATCTTATACTTAACAGGAGTGTTCTGCAAATTGCGGCCCTCCTGCAGTTGCAAAACTACACTTCCCAGCATGCCCTGACAGCCGAAGGCTGTCAGGGCATGCTGGGAAATGTAGTTTTGCAACAGCTGAAAGGGCCACAGGTTGCAGAACACTGCTTTAAAACAAGAAGTTATCAGCCCTGTAGTTATGAACATATGAAATTATTCTGCTTGCAGTCAGTGAATAGAAACACAGATGCCTTCACTCATTTGCAACTCATGCACTGAGCACCATGGTGTAAAGTAAAACCGGCTCAGTTGCCTCTAGCAACCAATCAGATTCCACCTTTCATTTTCCAAAAAGAGTCTGTGAGGAATGAAAAGTGGAATCTGATTGGTTGCTAGGGGCAACTGAGCCTGTTTCACTTTACACCATGTTTGATAAATCTCCCCCCCCATCTCTTCAAAAGTTGCGTCTGGTATTGCAAAGTGAATGGGTCTGGGCTGCAATACCAAACATGACCTATAGATGAGGTGGAGCTGCTCTTGAAGCAATTTTTTTTAAAGAGTTTATCCAGCGAAAATCTTTGAGGTGGTCTTGAGGTGGAAGCAGTCTTGTGTACATTCAGAGGCTAAAATTTATTGTTTTGCCCAAACAACTACGGCCTTGGTAAAAAGTGAGAGCAAAGCTATATTAAAGGGGTTGTCCAGCGAAAATCTTTTTCTTTCAAATCAACTGGTTTCATAAAGTTATACAGATTTGTAATTTACTTCTATTTAAAAATCTCAAGTCTTCCCATACTTATCAGCTGCTGTATGTCCTGCAGGAAGTGGTGTTTTCTTTTCACAGTGCTCTCTGCTGCCACCTCTGTCCATGACAGGAACTGTCCAGAGCAGTAGGAAATCCCCATAGAAATCCTTTCCTGCTCTGGGCAGTTCCTGTCACAGACAGAGATGGCAGCAGAGAGCACTGTGTCAGGCTGGAAAAAAAACACCACTTCCTGCAGGACATACAGCAGCTGATATGTATGGGAAGACTTGAGATTTTTAAATAGAAGTAAATTGCAAATCTAGATAACTTTCTGAAACCAGTTGATTTGAAAGAAAAAGAGATTTTTGCTGGATAACCCCTTTAAAATATCATTGCTCTCGCGTTTACCAAAGCCTGTAGTTGTTTGAGCAAAATGTGATCAATTTTAGCCTCTAAATGTACACAAGACTGCCTCCCCCTGCAAGACCACCTCCCCCGCAAGACCGCCTCCACCCGCAAGACCACCTCCCCCGCAAGACCGCCTCCACCCGCAAGACCGCCTCCATTCACTATCTGTAAGCAGAAATTTCATAAATTCTGGAAACAACCCACAAAGTTACATAACTTTACAAAGTATAAGTTCGAGTTGCGTAACAATAGAAAGACCAGTTTATAATCATATAACATGATCGTGGCGTATTTACGAGCATGTTTGCAGATTCCACCGACAACTATAGGATCAGGAGATCAGAAGAGAATTCCGAGAGCGAGTGTCTAATACACAGGCTAAGTATACCCTATGGCTCTTACTGGCAGCGGCAAGCACCTATCTGACACCATATCATAACAATAGAGAACAATGGAATATTAAACCAATGTAACAAGTAAATTATATCATGCACATGGACACAGAACATAAATCTTTCTGTTATTACAGTACGGGATGAGGTGTTAAATCAATGTTAATTCACATTGTGACTGGTGGAGGTGATATTACCTCGGTCTTCAATGTCTACACACCACAAGTAGGGGGCCTCGCTGCTCACGTCTTGCTTACAAAGTACCAGATCCAAGAAACAAAGCTTTATCTTTTTTCACTGCGCTTAAAATTAATATTTCTGACACTAAAAAGGTATCTTAGCCGGAGTAAGGGCCTTCAGTCTGTATAGTAGCCTTGAAATGCCTAAACTGAGAGGCAGGAAGTGTTGTCATGGGGGCACAGGAGCCTAAAAGGGTTATACAGGATTATAAAAGCACCACCCCTGTCCTCAGTGTGGGTTTAAAGTTCAGCTCCATTAAAGTAAATGGAGCAGAATTGTAATACCAAACACAACGTGGACAAGGGTGGCGCTGGTTTCACAAGAAAGCAGCTGTGCTTTTCCTAATCCTGGATAAAGCCTTTAAATGGTCACTGTCACTTAAAAAAAAAAAAAAAAGTTTGACATGTCACATAGATGAGGCTGTGTGCTTTACTCCCCAGCTTGCCACTTGTTTAGACTCCATGCAGTGAATGGGCTTCATTATAAGTCTATGGAGCCTATCTCCTGCAATGGATTGAATTGAGTGGTGAGCCAGGGAGTGAAGAGCACAGTTGTACACTTCTCCAGGCTATATGTAGAGATTGGTGGTGGTGGGAGAAGGGGGGGTCCTAGCAGTAAGACCCTGACTGATGGAATCTGAGGTCCACTATCTGTTGTCAGTGGATTTTTGTCTTTAGTAACAACTAGATCAGGACAAAAAAAAGGAAGTGGGTATAGGGTTTTGCTATATACAGGAGAGTGTACCTGAGAAAAGTGTTAGCTGTGTGCCTGCAAGCGGTCAGTCTATTACTCAAAGGTAAATCAAGGCTTCCCTCTCATCTCTAACCCCCCATAAACCTTGGGGTAGCGTCCCCCTAATGTAAATAACAGTGTACCTACAACTGCAGTGTAATATCCCCACCAGTCAGCTAGTACATCAATAACCCCTTCTCCACCCGCATCTATAGTAGTGTTCTGTGTAAGTCATCAGCTCAGAAGAGTACCAGCCTGTTCAGTTCAGTGCACTATATTACGGTATAGTAGAGAGGAGTGTGTGCTGCGACGTGATAGTCCAGAACAGTAATGGAAGACAAGTCTTATGTGGTGCATTGTGATTGGCTGCAATGAGTATTGTATCCTTCGCCTTCACTCTTCTAGATAGTCTTCCCTATAGCCACCATCATGCACCTTGGATAACTATAGGGTTATAACCTGCAGCATAACAATTACCCTGCAGGGGTTAATAGGCCGTACCATCCCCAGGAGACAATCACATGAGCCTCTTGTCATGGTGGTAAGACAGGCATATATTAGAGCCTGTAGACTGTAATATAACATCATATTATGATCCAGCGCCTGCTCCGCACTGACAGGAGCGCCGCACCATCACACCTAATGGATGTTTAATAGGGAAGGTTATTTGCATGAGGTCATTGAGGCTAATGGGAGAGCCGGCTCTGACAAGGTATGAAATAGACGGGGTTGCCAGAACAAGCCATTTATAGAGTATGGGCGCGAGAAGCGGTCAGGGATCAGCACGCCGAGGAGAGGAGAAGCCTTTATACTTTTAATGGCGGTGTCAGATCTGAGCGCCTTCACTATAACTCCGCCGATTATTAAAGTGGAGCCGCTCAGCAGAGGAGATTTTATTCCACAATTTTTTATTATGCAGTAAAAACTAAAAGCGACTTTTCTGTTATTATAAACCTCAGGGCTGTAAATATACAGAAGTAAGGAGGGGGAGGGGGAATGGAGACCCCAGACCAGGAGTTCGGGAGAAGCCTATAAATATAGCAGGGGGAGATGATATAATTATATGATGTCAGGCGTCCTCCATACAATGTAAAGTCTAAGGACAATCTCATCTACTCGCTGAAATATTTCACCATCCCTGTTGGTAATAACCCGCCGGACCCTCAATGTCAGAATGATTTGGGGGGATAAAGTCATCTTAGAACGCATGTTACATACTCAAGGAGTGAAACAGGGAAGGCATGAATATTGCCGTGTACTGCTTATAGTGGAGGATAGGTCCATACGTATAGCAGAGCATGGTACTGATACTATATGGCACCATACTAGGCAGTAGGCACCTGCCCACAAACAAGAGAACACCAGTAGGTATGGGTACATATGTGGAGACATGCAGGTCCTTGCTGCATATGGGGTACCAGGGGTGTCTGGCAGCTGCCCATATACGCCTATATAACCTAATGTGCCTTATCTTGGGAAGTTTCACATATGCAGGATGGCACCATGAGCACCAGTCATGTGCACAGATTCCCAGCCTAAAGGATCCCTGTTATTTAGGAAAGAAATGGACAAGAAAAAGATTTTGACTAGTCGCTGTACTGGTGCTGATACCTCTATCGATCATTAGAACGGGTCGGGAGAAGGGTTTGGTAGAGCCCTTTTCCCCGACCTGCATTGATCTCTGTCCCACTCAACTGGACAGCACTATTAAAGGTCAGTGGGGCCGGCAAAGCAGCTGGATGGAGATGTCTGTGAGCTGGGAAGTAAAGCGCCCTACCAAATGCTTCTCCCAGCTGCTGGGATCCTGACTGATCCAGACTTTTCACATTACAGGACAATGTTTTTTTTTTTTTTTTTTTTTTTAAATGACAGGGACACTTTAAATGCCATAATGCCATGCTAACTGCAATCCTACAAGGTAAAAGGGTTAACTGAAGCCATAGAAATAAGACTTGCTGTACTGTATGTAAGGTCACTTATTTTAACGGTAAGTCTCTTAAAGTCCCATATACAAGCAGTGGAGTGTGCATGTATTCTCAAAGAAAACAAAAACCCAAAAAACTGGCAGTGGCTTGTCTCCCCAGGAACAATACGATACGGAAGTCAAAATTCAACAAGAGTTAGGAGGCCTCCATATAGGTTGGTTGGGCTTATCTAATGTGTACTGTCAGCCTTATCCCAATATTAAAAGTGATCCCCTTTATACAGGATAAGTAATAACTGATCATCTGTCGGGGCCTGACAGCTGGGACTTCCACTGATCACAACAACGGAGGTCAACCTTCTCTCAAGTGAATGGAGACTGCCACTTCATTCATTTTCTAAGGGACTTGTGAACATTGCTGAGCACTGAACTCTGCCCATAGAGTACTGATGGAGTAGGGGCTGAGCACACGCACTTTTGGTGTGTTCACTGGGGGCCAAACTGCCCTCCATTCTTGTGATCGCTGGTTCTCATCACTTGAACCAAGGATGGGGAACCTTTGGCCCTTCAGCTGTTGGAAGATTCCCATCATGCCTGGGCAGCCGAAGCTTTAGAATTGTAGTTTTGCAACAGCTGGAGGGCCAAAGGTTCCCTATCCCTGACCTAAACTAACGGGATCAGACATGGAACTTTCCATATACAAGTGGAAAAATCTTGGGCCGCTGGTCTCCAACCTGTGGCTCTCCAGCTGTTACAAAACTACAACTCCCAGCATCCCCCGACAGCCACAGGCCGGTTTACAGTACTAGATGCTAAAACTCTGGCTCTCTGGGGACGATGGGAGTTGCAGTCCTGCCACAGTTTGTGAAGCCATGTCCTAAGGAATCTCATAGTTCAGTTATTTTGGTATTTTTTCCTCTTTCTATAGAACGGCCATATATGCACCGGCCGGGCCTGTCATTGCTGCATTGCTTCCACGTCCATCACGCCATTAGTTTACATCATTTACCACTGGGCTCTCATTTAATCAGTGGCGGCTGATTTACTATTGCGGCGGTAATTGTCTGATACAAAAAGGCCCGGTATAAATTACTTTTGTGCGGAGTAACATGGTCACATCTCATGTATATAGCACATTCATCATGCTGCAGCCGACTCCGCGGCCTCCATCACTGTCATCCCATACAGACCGAGAGCTTTATAGAACCCAAAACAAACCCGCTGAGCACTGATGAATTAATCTCCAGCCGCATCACCGCGCTTGTACCACTGCCCCCGGAGAGACGACCGCACAAGACCAGGCATCTGTGCACGTGCTAACTGCCGAGTCTATCTCCCTTGTAATTTCTTACGGTAATTGCATTCACAGACTCTATTATTTTATGTTAAAAGAAACAAGCACGGCGTATAAACGGGGTCAATAACTGGAACACGTTGGGGGCGCTAATGAGAACATCTCATTATTAGATTCATGTTCTACATCTCGGACTGTGGAACCCCCTACAGGGGTCCTTTGATTGGCTAAACGTCTTGTGATATCAAGAAGTGCATGGCCGGCATCAGCCAAGAGCCTTAAAGTGTAGCTGTCGTTTCAAGTGACTTTTAGGACAAGCATCCATGTGTACATGAGGAATAGGTGATATCTGGTCATTATAACATATATAGCACTTTCTGCAGATTTCTGCTCTTTAAAGGAGAGGTTCAGCTTTTTTAAAATTTTAACAGCTGGCAGGGGGGAACATAATAAGCAACAACTGCTTACCTCTCCCCGTGCCCACGAATTGCAGAGTCAGAAGAGCCCTGAATTCTGATGGTGTCCCGACTCAGGGGGGAAAATGCCTGACCTGGCTGGTGGATGCCCCCATCAGCCAGTGACTACAGTGGGGTCCCACCCCAGTCACTGACTGGCTGACAGGGCGTTCATCAACCGGGTCCTGATGTGGAAGAGCTGGAGAATGCCAAAAGGTGCCCTGGAGTGAGACATAGTGCAGTGTGGGCACGGGGAGGAGCAAATATGGGTTCTTTATTATGTCCCCCCCCACCCCCCATCAGACTTTTCCTTTAAGCTTAACCTGTAATTCTATGTCTATGGTAAGTCTATGGTGTCTGCAGACATAGAGGAGGCGATCCTGCACTTGAGTGTATGTGCATAGCCTAAAAAGTAGCAGCAGCAGCAGCAGCATGGAAGCCATAATAAAGCAGTAATGAGCAGTGTGTGTAAAAGCCTGGAGGAAGATCTCATACAGAGTTGTCTTTTGAGCTTTTTCTCTCTGCATGTGTTCCTAGGCACTCTCCCTCCTATCTTCCTCCTCCATAGACTTGTAATACTTGTCAACTAATCTCTGAGCTGCTAAAAGTCTTAACCAGTAAACAAAAGTTGTCGCTAAGCTGATTTTTAAAAGTGGATCACAGTTTAGCAAGGGAGAGGGAATGCTTAACAGGAGAAGGGAGTAGTTTTGTCTGATAAGATATATTACTAAGTTTTTTATATTAGCATGTACTATTAAATCTATGCATGTTTCCTGAATCGACAGTGGTCTACATATCCCAGATACTGCACCTATTCCCTCAACTCACCTACACATGAAAAACTAGGCTCAGCTGACAACTTCTATCCCTCCAAAGACATACATCCTGAGCCCAGCCAAGGGTGCATGTGTGTTCGACAAAAAGAGAAAAATAAGCAAACACACTAAAAGTTACATCAGCTTACCCTAGTGGTGGCTACAGGCAGCTTAAATTTTATTATTTACAGCTATATGTCTACCTGGGTATTGGAGGGACACCTATAAAATCATTAGGAAAATACTGTGCCCCCACTTTAAGCCCCTCTCCTCCATCTGCAAGTGTTTTCAGGCCAGTCTGTAGCCGGCTGTAGTCACTAACCACTTGCATTACTTGTACATGCCTTGCAAATTAGTCAGCACTTCTACGTTAGGGAACTGCTCAACCAATAAATTAACTGTAATGGAAGGATATAAGATTTATTAGAGAACAGCCAATATACACTGAAAATAAAAATCCATTATCTTCGACTTTTAGCCCCAGAATGAAGCAAATCTCCTATTCACATCTGAGGACTACATGATACAGTGATCTAATGGGCATGTAGCCATGCACCCACCTGAGCCAGTACGGTAAACTGCAGTCTGGGACCCTTGCCGCAGCTCAATGGTTCCATGGTTGGCATTCCGATACACCGGACTGTAGTATGTTCTCCCCTCGTATATAGGGGTAATCTGCAAGTCGGGGGATACAGCAGAACGCAGCTCCTGGCCTAACTGGCTATGCTGACTTGCATAAGAGCTTCTTAAACCTGCAAGTGGTAAAGTAACCAGAAATTAGATTCTCCTCCCGTCATACAATGCACAAAACCATGGAACAACTAAAAGGAACACTGCAGGAATGCAAGGGCCTAAACGCTATGGCCCAAAACCACACAGGCACTAACAACATACCCTTGACTGACAGGACGCTTCCTATCTGAGTAAGGGGGGGACATTTCAATCAAGCCCAGGAAATTACTGGCAGAGAGCCACTTCCTTAACTGTTTTACTTTTGAGGATTTGTATGTCCAGGAAAGAGAAAGAAAGTTTGAAAAAGTATGAACTGTGTATCTGTAAGCTGAACCAGTCTGCCTGCGGAAGATGATCCACGCTATTCCTAAAAGGTAAATCAAGGCTTCCCTCTCACACCACCAATAAAGCTCAGGGCTGCTGTCTTTTGGGTAAAACAGTGTTCCCACTGCTAAATGCTGCTGTTTACCCCCTCACTTTAGCTTGTCAGCTGCAGCTTGGTACATGCTTCAACCCTTTCCTTGCTGTGGTGCTGATCTTTTTTCCTTTTTTTTTTTTCTCACATAGCATCTTGCAAATCCATTGCATCATTAACTCCTCCTTCTATAGTAGTGTACCCTGTAAACCAACGGCTCAGTGCAGCGCCAGCCTGTTTAGTTCAGTTCAAAGGTAAATCAAGGCTTCCCTCAGTCTTACACCACCAATAAAGCTGAAGGCTGCTGTCCTTTGGGTAAACAAGTGTTAATTCTGCTAAAAGCTGCTGTGTACTCTCCCTCTCTCTTTAGCTTGTCAGTAGCAGCTCAGTACCTACTGCAACCCTTTCCTTGCTGTGGTGCTGATCTTTTTTTCCTTTTCTTTCTCACATAGTACCTTGCAAACCCTGTGCATCAGTAACCTCTTCTTCTATTGTAGTGTACTGTGTAAACCAACAGCTCAGTATAGCACCAGCCTGTTCAGTTCAGTGAAATTTCTCTAGCACTATGTCATGGAATAGCGGAGAGGACTATGTGATTTGCTTTGATTAGCCAGAGAAGTAAGGGAAAGGAAGTCCATGTGTGTGCACTACTGGGAGACAATACAGCCCTGGTACTAACCTCTGAAATAGATAAAATGGCCGTGAGCACTAACATCACCTTGTCACTAGTACATTATTTAAGTATATAACAATCCTTTGAAACGACAGGTACACATTAAGCCTGAATAGCGCATACAGTGGGGGAGATTTATCAATTATGGTGTAAAGTGAAACTGGCTCAGTTGCCCCTAGCAACCAATCAGATTCCACCTTTCATTTTCCAAAGAGTTTGTACGGAATGAAAGGTGGAATCTGATTGGTTGCTAAGGGCAACTGAGCAAGTTCTACTTTACACCATGATTGATAAATCTCCCCCAGTATCTTTACTGTGGGGCCATAAAGATTTAGACATGCGCCTTATAGACGGATATTTTGTGTCGCGGTCACTGAATTTCAGCATTGATACATCACCTGGGCCAGCCGCGTGCACTCCGACACCATCATTCTTCTAGTCTGTGTTTGTTGCCCATTAAACTACTGCATCCCGAGCCCCAGGATGGGAAAACTCCATATAAATAACGCTATTATGATCAGAAGAACATCTCCACGTCGGCCCGCACCCAATTTACATTCGAGCAGAATAAATAAAACATGACATTACTGCAGACTCCTGAAGGAAGGTTACAGCTGAGATCTGGATAGTAACACTTGGCTGGTGAATTGCATTACTGGTCGAGAGGATTAAAGAGAACTGTTCACCATGGAAATCAGGACTTATACCAGTTCTGAAAGCCACTGTTTTAGGCCATTAGTATCCTCTCTGTATAATTTTTCATGTGCCCTGCTGGCCACCCAGACATGTAGTAAGTTGCCACATATTGGCTTCGTCCAGCTACAGACGCAGGAAAAACAACCTACTAGATCAATGCGTCTCGATTCACTAAGTGCCACCCAATTCCAGACAATGCGGATGTATACCTATGACCTAGAGGGATAACAGTGTGTGGGCCCAGCCTAAGCGTTCTACTGACCACTGGTACTGCAGATCCTCTAGACACTCATTTTTGTGTGACTTTAAGGGCCCTTATACACATTAGCGAAACATGCCAATTTCACCAGGAGCCAATTGACTAAAGCGTATGGTACGCTTCAGTTAGTTTTTTTTTTTTTGTCCTTAAGAGCAAAGCTGCCACTAGACGCTTCTGGCAGCAGCTTAAAGGTGAAGTCAGGTGATATTTTAAAATTTCCACGAGGCAGGAGCAGGGAGAAACATAAAAAACAAGCTTGAAGGGGTTGTCCAGATAACAAAAATAACAATCTATTCTAAACAATCCCCCTTCCCAATACCACCCTATGTCTAATATACATGTATAACCTATCTTGCACACTTTCCCTGTTTTTTTCTTCTTCTCATATTTACCTACTCTGGACATCTAAAATCACTTTTTCTATATCCACTCTGAAAACACTCAGATCCCTCTTCCCCCTCCCTTTGTAGTCACAGGACATGTGATCTCCTCTCTGGGGGTGGGTTAGCTGTCTATTAACTAGGAGCATCTGCATCATCTCCATGCACCTGTGCTGCTTCCATAGACTTACATGTGTCCCTGAGCCTAGGTTTCTGTAATATGAAACCTTATAGTTCTCCCTCTTCTTGCAATGAATGCAGGCATATGTACCTGTCTTTGTGTCACAGCTCTGTATATTGTAAGTATTATGAATGTTAGTAGAGTCTGGATGGAACTAGAATGTTTTTATTCACAGTCAGCAAGCAGAAATCTAAATCTGCACTATACCCCCCACCCCCGGTAAACATGTCCGTTATACAGCACATAGCTACACCATGCACGCGTCAGCTCTGCTACATCATCAGATAGTATGGAATACATATTGGGATGATGTGATACAAAATCAGTGAAAAACAGTCCTGTGTTTACTGTGCAACAGTAATGACAGCAGTAAACAGGAAAGAAAGCTAAGGGGGCGAGAAGGCAAACAAAACAATCAGGGAGATGCATGATGGGAAATGTAGTTTCCTGGCCGACACCATCTTTGATATAGATCGGCTTTTAGAAAAACTTGTAACTCAGGAACGGCAGCAGCTAGAAAGACAGGAGACGGCTCAAACTACTCAGGGGGACTTGGTAAGTAAGACCAGCTAGCACTTCATTTTTTAGCTTATACAGTAGGTTGATAAGCCCTTTAACTTAGGGCTGTATCATATTTTCACACGGAATTGTGATAACATGGGGGGAAAATTTATGCTGGAGATCATGGAGCCTGTGATACAGCAAATCAGGATCATGGGAAAGGTAAGAAACACTTGCTTATTATGTTACCCCTGCCCCGCCTCATGCCAAATTCAGAAAATCAATGGACTTCTCCGAACTCCACACCACCAAGCAAATTCAGCTTCTGACCAGTTAAGGGGCCAGAATAGGCCCTACATGTTCATGTTCTGGACATCCTTTCCTATCTTTTTCTCCAGGCCTTGGCTAAAGCCTGTGCTGCCATGGCCAATACAATGTGATTTTTCAGCAAAGTGTTAAAAAATAATGATGAAATGTCCCCAATTTATTAAATATTTGCACCATTTGTAACACAGCTTTTTCTGTACAGCCACGGTCTCCAATACTCTGTAGTACATACAAAGATTAAGGATAGAATGGAGCATCGGAAAACGCAGAAAGGAGGATCCCAGGGTCTATTATTCTTATTGCTTACAATTTTTTTCAAAAGTAGAGGGGACTCCTAAGATGAATGAGAAGCCATATGCAAATCACCCACTTGTCGTGGTTCCCGTCTTACTTGATGGGAATGATTTCTCAGTAAGCGCTGTGAAATATCAGAGAGCTGCGAGACAGACAAGACGACTGAATACTCTGTGACAAAACATCATTATAAGCGCTTATTCTTTTCTAAACACGGCATTAAGTTTCCTCGGCGTATCCGCCCCGCGTGTACGATTTCTGCATTTCAACACCTATTCCTGACTGCTGAATATGCGCCAAATCAGCTCCTCAGCTGAGAATACTATTCATCTAAAAGCAATTACGTGGAAAAATAGCAAATGGAGATTGGGCAATTTGTTATTGATAATTGCCATTCCCACCTGGCATGATTTTTCTGATCTGAATTTCTAGGTAATTGTTTCATCTGAAGGACTCTCTATGATTTGGAAATAGTGTACATTTCTGCCCCAGGCACAAAGAGGAAGGTCTCACTGAATGCACAATGACATTTCAAAGAAAAGCGAAAACTCCTAATCACCAAGATTCCCCGATGTTGAGAAAGTCGCTACTCAGTGAGAAAGAACGAAAATGAAAGCAGATTGGCCATGTGCATCTGTCCCGATCACCCGGCTGCACACGCTTGTCATAAGCCTCGGTAATTACTACAATGAGAAGTGGTGGACTTCTCCAGTAGAACTGGGTTACTAACTGAGCTATACAATTTATTACACAAAAAAGCTGTAAAAATAGGATGTTATATAAAGATGTAGTACTTAAAGGGGTAATCTCACAATCATATGTCATCCAATATCTGAGCAATGTTTGAAAGCCCCGTAGAGAATGAATTATGCTCGCTGCTGCTTCACTCATTTGGAGGACATTTGTCTTGACTGATAGAAATCACAACAGATAGACCCCTGCCAACTCTTTGGTTTTTTCCTATTATGTGGCATTCTACGCTATTAGCCAAGCACCAAAGCCAAATGGTCTTTCAAAGTGCCTGAGTCTCCAAAACAAATCCACCATGCATATAGTATCAACAAGGTACGGACAGGTACACCTGACTCTGCAATTCTGCTGACAGTAAGCCAGTGATACAAAAATGTTACTGGCTTACTGTTAGCAGGGGACTCCAGCAACAGTGCTAACTATGGTGCGACTAGCTTATTGTCAAGGGAACCACTCAAATATAGAAGGGAATATGGAAAGCAGAGACCTCTTTTTCACAGATAATGATCAAAATTTAGACACCTATGTTTCCCATGAGGAATTGAGAGATTTGTAGGAGATATACAACATACATCAATATAACTCTGTGGATTGCTGTGCCACTTAGAGTAACTAATGTTTGCCGCCTTTGCGATCATCAAAGCAAAGCTCGATGTTATACATTTGTAGCTCTTTAATAACTATACGACTATTACCATACATAAAATATATATTTTTTACTAACCTGTAAGGCTGTCTGGTCGAGGTGGAACCATTCTTTCATAAATATCAAACGGTTGGTGGCCATATTGGTCAATGTCATGCAAGTTCCTCTGTAAAGTTCCCATGTGCTGCGGAACTGCAGTCATGCCAGCTCGCTTCGGAGAGGAGGTTGTTCCTATAGGAGCTTGGGTTAACGTGCCAACTCTATTTTGTGTATCAGGTAGTGTTAGTGGGGAACCAACTCTTACTGTAGTACCTAATGTTTGGTAAGTTGAGGTTGCGCCATTGGGATTGGAGTTTTGCCTAGAAGTGAGTGAACCGATCCTTCGAACACCAGTTGGGGAGTTGGACCTCCGTATTGTGTAAGGAGAGGCTGCTCTCTGGGAAGGCAACGTTGTAGAAGAGTATGTGGTTGTAGCTGGAAGTGGTCGTGAATCTGTGATGGATGGGGAGCCATAGCCACTACCAAGTGAAGTTCTCAAGGATCCTCTAGATGGAGATACTCCAGATCCAATGACATAAGAAGGGGACTGTGATCTTGAGGGAACAGAGCTAACACGCCGAACTGCCCGATTGGTGGCCATCGCATTTGGTGGCTACAAAACAAGATGAAACAACAAAGTTAATAACTATTGTGTATAAACCACCACAAGCTAAAAACCGTTCTCTTCCCAACTTAATGAGACAAATGCGGCGTAACGTAATCACCAGTCGAGTTTCATTTTGATTGAGAACTTTTTTCCTGCTTTTGATAGCGCTCTTCATTTCATGATTCGTCAGTCTGAATGTTGCTATCTAGTCGTTAAGTATATACGCTGTGGTTAATGGGAAAGTCAGCCTCTCTGGGTTAACATAAGGCCCAGAAACTAATCACCGTGATACATTATAAGTAGGAGACTTATTATCATGACGGAGACTCCATTGTTTTTTTTTTTAGAAAAGATAACATGTTTAGAAAACATTTAGAAAAGATACATGGGAGAAAAGGGAACATTAACTGCAGAAGCTCTGTAATAAAGACCCCCCCTATATTCATGACCACCAGCAATGAGCATCCTCAATGAATCTATCCTGAACTAATCCTGTAGAAAATCCCAGGTTGCCTTATGAAAGACTGCTCTGTTTATATGCTTTACTAAAGGAGTTATCCAGGTCTTACAGAAAGCCTGTCACCACATGCTAGCTGAACCACATGTCATTGGGGCAGCCCTTGCTGGCCTCTCCCTGCCCTGCTGGCCTTGATTTAGAGATCTTTCTCTATACCCAAACAGGAAGAGACTTATCAATCAGGGCTGGTGGGGCAGGAAGCAGCCTTTTGTGGTCTGCCCCTCATAACTTGTAGTTTGGGTGGGATAGAAGACAGGTCTTCTTTAAAAAGTGATGACTAGTAACAGAGAAGCTGAATAGAATGATGTATCACTTACATTGTTCTGTGCAACTGATTCAGAAATATCCTCCTGAATAACATGGACAATAAGTAGTCCTCTCCATTATAAGCATGAGCCCAGTGGTCCTCATCATTCATGAGAAGCCAGAAACTCCGCCCACCAGCAGTTATCTATCTATGCTGTGTATAGGCAGTCAACTGTCAACCAGCAGCTGGAGGGTGGGGAGAGGGATGTGGCAAGAATCCTATTCTCCTGCATATTAGGAGAACTGCTGATAAGAATGATGTAAGCAATACATCGTTCTGTTCAGCATTTATATCATATCACTAGTTTATGCTGCCCTCATTTAAGGCAGCATAAATCTAGAGACAGATTCCTTTTAAGGTTAAAGGGGTACGCCAGCAAAAATATTTTTCTTTCAAATTAATGGGTGCCAGAAAGATCCAGAGATTTGTAAATTACTTCTATTAAAAGGTCTTCCAGTACTTACCAGCTGCTGTATTGTCCAGCACAAAGTGGTGGATTCTTTCTAGTCTGGAGAGCAGGAGAGGTTTTCTATGGACATTTGATCCTGCTCTGGACAGTTCCTGACATTTACAGAGGTGGCAGCAGAGAGCACTGTGTCAGACTGGAAAGAATATACAATTTCCTGCAGGACAAACAGCAGCTGGAAAGTACTGGAACAGTGGAGTTTTTTTCGAAGAAGTAAATTACAAATCTCTGAAACTTTCGGACACCAATTTATTTGAAAGATTTTTTTTTTTTTTTTTTCGGCTGTAGTACCTCTTTAAGCTTGGATAACCCTTTTCAGGCATATGGACATTATTAATGTGGTTTATCCAATTAAGAGGTGCCAACATGGATCCAGCCAGCCCATGTAATAAATAGACAGCCATTCATTTAAATGGTAGCTATGTACTACAACAATTTCTCTACAATGGTTGCTCTAGATATGGGTTATTGCAAGGGTAGAAAGGAATGAACAGGCAGTTTGAAAGTCAGAGAAGCTAATCCCATCATGATTGGCTTCCATATACATACACATCTATATCTATCTATCTATCTATCTATATCTATCTCTATCTATCTATCTATCTATCTATCTATCTATCTATCTATCTATCTATCTATCTCTATATATCTATCTCTATCTATATATCTATCTCTATCTATATATCTATATATCTATATCTATATATCTATATCTATATCTATATATCTATATCTATATATCTATATCTATATCTATATCTATATCTATATCTATCTATCTATCTATATGCAAAGAAGGGGTCTGTGGAGCCTCAGTTGTGAGTCTCAAAACATGGGAATAGCCAGATATATAACAAAAAAAATTTGACTTGTACTAGTTTTTGTTACAGAAGCCCTGCTCTTCTTTCCATAGAATTACAGTACATTATTATTCATGAGGAACCACTTTTAAGATGCTAGTGAAGAAAGAAACTCTCCCCCCCCACACACACAAAAACACCGCCACCATTTTTAAGATGGTATCAAGGCAAGTAAATTCTGAATAAAGAGGTTATGTATACCTCTTGATGTGCTATTTCTCAAAGCTGAATACGAATTATAAAAAGGAAATACATCCAGGCGTACACAATAACACATTGAAAATATAATAAGACAACGCTGACTTATCCATAGCAGTTCCAGCAAAAATGATAAATCATCTCCCTAGAACAATGTAATGAGCAAAAACAAAAAAACCTAATACAACACCAAGTTGGATTTTTTTTACACGTTAACAGACAAGGGCAAAGGACATTTACTCATCATGCGAAAACAAATTTAATTGACTATACATAGAAAAAAAAGAAAGTAATATAATAGCAGTATATAGCAAGGGGAGCACAATGAATACCTGGACTACAGTTTGGCCTTCAGCCCTTGAGGACCTCACCAAATGGTTAGTGGTAGATCCTGAGAATGAGTGTTGTTGGCGGAGTTCCGGTTTACCCATGCTGTGGTTGTGAAAGGTCCCGGCTTCCTGGTAACCGCTGTCCGAGTACGAGTTCATCTGCGTGGAGCTCCTTGAGTTACCTAGAGATCCTAAAAAAGCAATGTAGTAAAGTCAAGCTATAAAGTATACTCAGAGTAACCAGAAACTAGTCTGAAAGTTATTCTGGAAGTAACAAATAAATAAAACGAGAACAGACCCTCACTTTCATGGAGTGACGTTTGCTCCGGGGAATACATGGTGGTCACTGTTTCTGGGTCAGATCTGATGAGGAAGTGGTTGGGATGAGTAGAGTCAGAGAGTCTCTGCTTAGGGGGACCTCCGGATGATGCATCTGAAACCAAAAATACACCATCAACATGTGACATGGAAAGAGCCGTGGATTTGTTACAGAAAAGGGAAACACTGCTTCCTTAGCAATTCCCTTGTCATAAGACGAGAGCTTAAAGGGAACATGTCCCAATAAACATGCTGTCAGAGACATGTCAAAAGTTTTGATTGGTCCAAAGTATAAATCTGGTGACCGAACGATGTGAGGACTGCGCTGCAGCGTGTCCACTCTCCGCTATGAGTTGGGAAAAAGCGTTGAAAGTTGGGTTCCATAGCACTCCATTATGAGTTGAACTCTATTTTTTTCTAATTAACAGTGGGGAGAGAATACGCGGCAGCACGTTCCTCTCCCTGCTCATTCTCCCGATCAATACAGGTCTGGACACTCAGAACCGGACCGGCAAAAACTTCGGACATATCTCTACAATATGTCAAAAGTTTTTTGTAATGACAGCCCAGTGGGCAGTCTGAATCAACGATTGACAGCCTGCCCTGCATGAATGTGCATATACTGAGATCACAGTCACTGAGCAGAACCGCCCACTGGACTCCTAAAGCAAGGTATACTGAATCTTTCCATATTAAAACTATGTATTAATCTGATTGTCTGTAACATGTAATTTCCTATAAAACAAATAGATCTCCATCCTGTATCACTCACACATGCATACATACGCTAGAATAACAAAGAAAGTTAGCAATTAGTACTATTAATGCCCCTTTGTGAGATCCAAACAGGTGACAGACCCAATGACCTATATTTGGAAGGGGTACATGCAAGCCTTAAAGGGAGTATACCCGGACATTTTTAATTTTATAACCAGACAACTCGTAATAGTGGATTTAGGAGACGTTAGATGGTCAAACTTCTGAGCCACCACCATTGGTAGGAGCTATAAGGGAGAGCAGGATGAACATGTTCTGTTGTCTCTTCATTCATCTCTATGGAAATGGATGTAACATGCACAACTGTCTGAGTGTCTGTCCGTGAAGAGTGAGCCAACCGGATAAAATATTAATGTCAATGATTGTTCTGTTACAATTTTTTTCCATAACAGAACAGGGTGGTGGCGATCATCTCAAATTTTAATTCCTTGGTTTCCAAGACTCACTTTTAAAAGGTTAGGAAAGGGTCAAATCCAACATTGCAGTTGGCGCTTCGCCAAAGCCGACATCCTCTACGACCAGCCCAGTTCTCCAATAATAGCACAAATTGTTGTTCAAATAACTAGAGAGCCAAATGCGTTCTTTCCGCTGACCTAAAGTCAACCATCTTGTGAGTTAAAACCACTTATACGCCTCTTATCATTAAACCAAACAGCCCCAGAGATTCCTCCCAGTCTAACAGAATACAAAGAGACACTTGTAATTGGGACGTGTTTTAGCGCCATATTTCCCAACGTAAACCAACCACACATTAAAACCACTCACCACTGAGCATACAAAGAAATACAAGTAATAACTTCATAACATAAAAAGACAAACAAACCACAAATCCTTAACCTTATAATGCAACAGAGGTCATGTTATGTTACTCGTAGCACAGGAGAGCAGTGATGTCACTATATTATACATATATCAGCAGCACGTCTAAAGACTCAATTACATGGGGAGCTTATCACCCAACCAGGCCAATGTTGCCTTGTGTAATGGGGTCAAATACTCGTTCGGCTGTGTGACCAATGGCTGACAGACACAGGGGGCTGCAGAATTGATCCAGCTATATTTTGTACAGTCACATGACTGATCAAGACTGGCGACGTCTCTGTAAACGAGTGCCGATCACAGGGATCAGAGCTCCCAACTAATCCACTTGGGGCCAGCTAATACAGCACTAAGGATAAGGGCCCTATTCCATGGGATGATTATCGTTCGCATTATCGTTAACGATTAACAATCTCAAACGACCGCTATTGCGAAAGACCTGAAAACGTTCACTCATTTCCATGGAAAGATAATCGTTACTTACGATCATATTTGCAATAGTTTATTCTTCGCTATTTCTTCGCTATTGCGTTCGTATCTACTGCGAACGACGTCTTATTCAATGCGAACGATTTACGAACGTTTTGCGAACAAGCAACGATAAAAATAGGTATAGGTCTTATTACACGGAACGATAATTGGCCGATTATCGCTCCATGTAATAAATACAACTATCAGCCGATGACAACGATCATCGGCTTATCGTTGATATAGGTTTGGACCTATTTTTGTCGGGCTCTGATGCTATTACACGTAGCGGTGCTCAGCCGGCGACTGACAATATACAGCAGCAGCCCTGGAACGTGGATAGGTAATGTATATAGTTAAGCAAGGGCTGCAAGGACATCGGTAACGATGTCCCTGCAGCCCTTGTTTAACGATTATCGGGCCGTGTAATAGGTCCAGTAAACGAGCGACGATCTAGCAGATCACTGCTCGTTTACAGGTATCATCGGGCCACCATCGGCCCGTGTAATACCACCCTTATAAAGTGATCAACGATTTTTCGTTCGGTCGTTAATCCTTAACTGCATTTCAACCAAACGATAATCGTCCGGTGGAATAGGGCCCTTACACAGTATTAGTAAATTCTGCCCATTGTTATTATATTTAAATAGATCTATCTATCTATCTATCTATCTAGTATGTAGTCACTGAACTTCTATGGAGACTGTGAAATGTTTCCCAGCTCTGGCTGGCTATCTGTACCCTATTTGTTGGAGGAACTTGTCCAAGGCTTCCTTACTCCTCCGGGAACCATTGGGAGTTTTAAATGTCCAAATCATAAATATAATTTACCACCATATACAGGGTCCTGCTTTACATTGCCGAAGAGTCCACTATGGCTAGGCATGAGTTAAAGGGGTTGTACATTAAAAAAACTTGGAGGCTTTCTTCCAAAAACAGCATCACACCAGTCCATGTCAGGCATTGTAACTACAGCCAACAGGGAGAACTTTCAATAGGTGCGGTGCTGTTTTTGGAGGGAGAAAAAAAGGCAGCCATGTTTTTCTTACCCTGGACAACCCCTAACATTTCCGTAAAATACAAAAACACTACAAAACTCAGCAAACCGATAGGTGGTAACACTTACTTTTTATAAAACGTTGCCCTACGTTAGGGGTAGGGAACCTTGGCTCTCCAGCTGTTGCAAAACTACAACTCCCATCATGCCTGTCCAGGCATGATGGGAGTTGTAGTTTTGCAACAGCTGGAGAGCTGAGGTGCCCTATGTGCTACATGTTACTCGTAATAAGAGGCAAATAATCTGAATTCTTCATCATTTTAAATCAAGTCAATGGCAGACGACGATTCAAACCGCATGTACTACAAGCATCACTCAAGCTGGGAGCGGCGCGGAGTTGAAATGTCACCAGAATGATCATAGATGTCAAACAAGCAGCTGTGATGCCTGCGCAAATAAATAAGGTGATCGCAGCCTCTCGCATCTCATCAGGATCATTCCTTTAAATGAACACGTTCCACGGGACGCCGAGAAGCCATTCAGATGATTTAATTTTAGTTCTGCTGCTGGATGCCTTCAAGTGCTATGCAAATATTTTAGGCTGGGTGAATGCATTAAAGCTGCTGATACAGTTGTGATGACTCTGTACAATCACCTTATGGAGAGATCGGCATGGCACTAATCCCGCACTCCAGGCTGTTTGAGCCTTGTTGACATGCTATAAAAATCAGAAAGCACTTCACGGTGCGGGGGAAGGAAGAAAAAAAAAAATTATTTCAAAAGCGTCTCCTGCATACTGACAGATGCTGATAATTGCACGGCGTGACGAGACGACGGGCACGTGCTATCATACGCTTCTTCAGTGCCGACAGCTGAAAGAAAACCTTAATGGCTGTTCTGTTACGATAACAAAAAAGGAACTGACCTGAAAAAATAGACACAAATGCCCACTTTATATCAATGAGATAAATAGGCTGCGTAGAAATCGTATGTACACAGCTCATATTTATCCCATCACCCAGAGGCTTTCCTGTCATATGTAATAGGTTATTTGGCCCAATACATAAAAAGGGGTTGTCCCACCTTAAAAAACAGATCAGTAAAAATAAACAACATGTGAAGCATTATAACTAGAGATGAGCGAAACTCATTTGAATACAAGCGGCTGAAGAAGTTGGATGCAGCCCTATGGAGTCCTGGAAAACATGGATACAGTCTATGGCCATGTTCACATGGCGTAAGACACCGGTCAGAGGAGATCATCCTGGTCGGTACTGCAGTACCGACCGGATGATCTTTGTATCTGCTGAATTCGGATGCGGGCGCAACCAAATTCCCACTGCACACAATGGAGTGTGCGGCCAGAGCCGCACGCTCCATTGTGTGAACTGACAGGTTCTCTGCGGGTGCTATTCAACGAATAGCAGCTGCAGAAAACTGACATGTCAGTTTTTGCTGCGCCACTAGTGATCCCAGACAGAGTGTATACTTTGGGTGAGATTTATCAAACATGGTGTAAAGTAAATTGTCTCAGTTGCCCCTAGCAACCAATCACATTCCACCTTTCATTCCTCACAGACTCTCTGGAAAACAAAAGGTGAAAACGGATTGGTTTCTAGGGGCAACTGAGCCAGTTTTACTTTACACCATGGGGGAGATTTATCAAACATGGTGTAAAGTGAAACTGGCTCAGTTGCCCCTAGCAACCAAACAGATTCCATCTTCCATTCCTCACAGACTCTTTGGAAAATGAAAGGTGGAATCTGATTGGTTGCTAGGGGCAACTGAGCCAGTTTCACTTTACGCCATGTTTGATAAATCTTCCCCTATGTGTATACACTCTGGCCGGTATTCCCTTAGCCTGCAGCACAATGTAGGTTCAGTAGTAATCGGCAACAACGGCCAAGATTACTACTGAACTTACGTTGTGTGAACATAGCCTATGGCTGTATCCCTACTCTACTAGACTCCCTAGGGCTACATCAAACTTTTTCACCCACCAATAACCAAATGTCAAACGATCTGACTCAAGTATGCTGGAGTTGCGCTCATATCTAGTTATGTAGTAGTAGCGATCCAAGCAGGACCAAGGATTCCCTCTAAGGACCGGTGAAGGTGTGATTGCTGTGATATTCAGCGTGCACGTATAATATGTATCAGTTATCAAGCTATGAGGATCTTCACAAAGTAGTGAGTTTATTTGCAACGCGTTTCGAGCAATCTATGTTAACATGGCCTTCATCAAGCCTTGGTTAAAAAAAAACAAAAAAAAAAACAGCACCTCAGACCGTATCTCGTATGGCGTGAGCTGGACAGCAAAAACACATAACCAAAAAGATAGATGTTACACGTAGAGTTGAGCACAACTTGAGCATCCTTGTCAGATAGTTCGACAATACCGGTGGCTGAAGAAGGTGGATGCAGCCCTAGGGGGTCCAGGAAAACATGGATACAGCCTATGGCCTGTAGCTGTATCCATGTTGCCCTGTATTTTCTAGAGCTGCATCCACCTTCAGTCACCATCTTTGCCATTGAGTATTCTTTTTGAGTATTTCTTTTAAAAGCACTTCTAAAAAGTACAAGATAAAACCTGTCAGTTTTAATAAACTCCCCGCCATGCATCGCTCACACATCAGGATGAATAAATGCCCATGAAAGCAAATCTTGTTTTGAAAAATTAAAAAATATGAAAAGCTTTTATTCCTCTGAAGAAAATAAATATTTTGGATTTTGACACAGAGTTAAACGGAATGGAGTGTGACTCAGCATCCGACGCAGTCTCTGCCGCGCACAGCGGGACCAAGCTGCCTCATCAATCAAACCACTACATAAAGTGTTGGCAGCCGACGTGACCGGCCTTCCTCATGGCACCAGCTAAATCACAAGACTGTATTTAAAATACAGCTAAACTTATCGAGGTGGAGTTGGGGGGAGGTGCGTTTCATTGGCGAGCACTGGAAGATCCATCAGGATTGAAGGAAAAATAATAGATCATGGCAGTGAATAAAAGGTAATTTTTGAGGAAAACCGGTTTCAGGCAACCTATAGACTGGGACGGAGGGTTACCTTCCATAACACAATGACTCAAAACACAGCTATATCTACATAGGACTGATATCTAGTCAGAACCCAGACATTAACCTAAACTGAGAATCTGTGCCGTGGGATGTAGACTGCAGAACACCAACACAGCCATCTATCTTGAAGGAGTTGGAGTAGTTTTTACTTGAAACAAAGTGAAAATTCTAGATCAGGGATGTCAAACTGCATCCCTCCAGCTGTTGCAAAACTACAATTCCCATCATGCCCGGACAGCTTAAGCTTTAGCTGCCCAGGTATGATGGGAATTGTAGTTTTGCAAACAGCAGGAGGGCCTCAAGTTTGACATTCCTGATCTAGATGATGCCAAGCTAACAAAGATATACCCAGAGACACTTGTATCTGTGATTGCATTAAAAGATGGCTCCACAATGTGTCGCCTTTCAAGGAGGTCATTCTTAGGCACCTTTAAGTTTAAGTGTCACTGTCATTATTGTTTAAATCTAAATCATCAGGGGATGGGAATAAAAGCATATTTGCAATTTACATTATTATTGTTTTTTTCTTATTATGTTGTTTTAAAAAAAAAGCTATACTTATTTGTATCCAGGTCCAGTCTCCTGAAGGCAAATTTTTAGCCTTGTGCTGGTATAGAGGAAAAACCAAACCTAAACACAGGAAGTCTTGGTCAGCTGCTCGCTCTCAGAGAAGGCAGTCATGTGATTGATGGACACATTGAGCAGTGACTCTCAGCACTGGCCAAGATTCCTGTGTTTAGTGTTTTTTTTCTACCTGCACAAGACTAAAAAGCTGCCTTCAGGAGACTGAACCTGCATACAAGTAAGTATAGTTTTATTTTAAACCATAACTAAAAATAAATAAAATTATATAATATATATACCGTATTTTTCGCTTTATAAGATGCACTTTTTTCCCCCCCTAAGTTGGGAAATGCCGGCATGCCACTGTGGACTCTCCCTAGCGTGGGGGAAGGTGTCTGGGGACATGGCCACCAACCTACCCCAGCCTGGAAGCTCTGCTCCAGCCACCGCTAACCAGCCTTCAGTGCCGGCTGCCGCTGCCTGCTGATCTGGCAGCGTCTGGTGCCAAGTTTAAAAAGCTGCACCTCCCGTCGCTGGGGACCTGCCCGCCGGCCTCCCCAGCCTAGGGAAGACTCCTCCAGCGTTCACCTTCACTGGCTGCATGAGAAAAAACAATTGTTGGCTGAAGCAGCCGCTGACAGATCATCGCAGTGGGTGAGTGGATGTTCTGCAGGGGCTGCAATGATTTGACAGCAGCTGCTGCTTCAGCTGACACTTGTATATCTCATATCAGTGCAGTAATTTTTTTTTTTTTGGCTTATAATGCGTGCCCATGGTGGTCTCCCCTCCCACCCCCACCCTCCACATCCACATCCACCCTACCTCCCCCTCTCACTCTCTAGTAAGCTACCCAGCACAAGTGGTGTTCTGGGAGCAGTGGTGCCAAGGAGTTAACATTCAATGACCTATCGCCTTTTACAGCTCATTGAGGGTTAACTCCCTGGTACCACTGCTCCCAGAGCACTTGACTATTTAGCCCAGAATGAGCAGAGTTTTACATAATTAAAAGAAAAGTTATCCTAGAAACCTATATATCAATCTGCTCAGCTCCTCCTGCTCTATAACCCGCTGCCTGTGGATCAAACTAGATCTTGCTGATTTGACAGGTTCCCTTTAATTTAGTGAAAATCCAATGATAAAAACAGACCAAAAATATTTTAATTCCAGAATGCAATGCAACAAAATGGGGAAAAAGCACCAAGGGGGTGAATACTTTTGCAATGCATTCTAACCTTAGAACAGAAGAGTCAGCCTTTTCTTGCATTGTGAGATCCCAGTAAGGTCTTTTTTACATTTTAAGTAGGATTATCTTATTAAGATTTTCAGGATCAGAAAAGAAGAAACATTGTAAATGTTACCCTGACATTTCACTGCCGCTCCGCTAATCAATATCGTGTGATGTTATTTGACTTATCAGAAATGTTAGTTTTTCTCTGGGAAGGGAATTAATTTGTAGGACAAAAAGCACGTCCTTCAGGCTGAGAATCGTACTGTTTGGTGGGCCAAAATGAATAGGACTACTTAGCTGCAAATACAATGCAATATGGGAAAATAGTCAATGGACTATGACAGAGGTCCCCCAACCTTCTGCAGGTCACGAGCCACTTACAAATATATTGTGTTATAACTAGTTTTGAGCGGACGTGCTGAACTATTGTTCGCTCAGCATTTAACTACCACCATCTGGAAAAGTTAGATGCCGCCCTAAGGAAAAGGCAATTTTTGAGGGAAAGCGGTTTCAGGCGGCACGAGATCATAGACTGGGCAAGAGGTTCACTTACCTTGCTGCATATGGGGTCCCGGCCAGAGCGAATACACATAGTATACGCTCCGTCCGGGATCCCTAGCGTCGCCGCAAACAACTGACATGTCAGTTTTCTGCGGCTGATATTCATTGAATAACGGCCGCAGAAAACCCTGTCAGTGCACACTATGGAGCGAGCTGCTCCGGCCCCTCGCTCCATAGTGTGCAGTGGAGCGGCCCTAAAGATTATCCGGCAGGTAGCAGTACCGGCCGGAATAATCTTTTCAGAGATCGGCCATTCCGTGACCCGGCCAGGACACAGAAAGGCCGGTCTCTTACATAGTCTGCACATAGCCATAGGCTGTATCCATGTCTACCTCCCCACTAAGCCAATTTAAGCAATTATGACTTTTATTTACATCACCCCAGGCCATGTGTTATTTCCCCCCACACACCACCAGACAACCCCTTTAAGGTCTACTCATGATGATCAGGCTTCAAGTACTATATAATAGTCCAATCATAATACCAGCCCATAGCAAACTTGCCTGCTTTTGTTCTTATACAGTTTTTCTCTTTTTTGTCAGATAAAGTTTTATTGACTTTCTAGAGAGTTTTATAAGTGAGGCTGATATAAGTGTGTTGGTTTATTCCTTGTGTTCATATCTTCATAAATTTAGCATTAACCAGACAGCAGGCAGACATGCAGCACTGGGATTACGGAGTAGACCGGATAGAAATTTATTTTAAGAAATTAAGTTCAAAAGGTTCTTCTCATTTTCAAGCCTTGAAATACAGAAACTAATTAGGAAAGAAATCCTGATGTTGTACGGATGAGAAGCACAGATTGCTCGGTTGTACATAGTCATTATAATCACCAGCACACGTATATACACACGCACAATACACGCTTTATCATACACACTGTAAGTACTGACTAGACTCTAGCAACATGTTGGCTTTTCTTTATCCTCTAAGCCACGTCATAAAATGGAAGTAAAGAACGTTCAGACATTATGGGATTAGCTTCCCCATACCTGCTGATCTCCAAGGAAATGACTTCTCGGTAGAGCTGAAACAGAAGAAGAGAGAAAAAAAGGAATTAATGAACAGTGGAAATGCCATATAGTGGCTTGATGCAAGTATTGCAGGCATGAGTGACAACAAGGAGACTACGCAAGTCTGCAAATAAATTCAATGAAGCGCTAAGGAAGGAAAAAAAATTATGAGATAGCATAAAAACTGTCGTGTGCAGAAGGCGTCCATGTGTGACTAGGATTATCTTTTCTTATAGGAGGATTGTCTGGTTTGGGCAAACCTAGATGAAAATGTATGGATTGGTGAGATTAGCAGGGATTTGCTAATGGCAGCCCCAATAATCAGGTGCAGAGGATCTTTCTGGTTTAGAGGGGTTGCCACGATCTTCCACAATGGCCATTCTGATGGAGCCCGATCCAGGACAGCACTTCCAGGAAGTGCCTGCTCACCCAATCAAGTGGCACAGTGGTGACCTGCATCAGTCTCTGGTTGGTTGTGCGGGCACATGACTGAGATCAAGTGCTGCACAGTAGGATCGAAGCAGGTAAAAACACTTTTCTTCTTATTGTTTTTACCCCAGCTTGAACCAATTTCACTGTAAAATGTATTTCCTGGCTACAGTAAAACACAGGTGACCGGATTATAATAATCTGCAAAATCCATATACTTGTAGATATTGATTCGGTCCTGGGGTGCGTGATATGTGAAGATGGGCTGACTCCCAGTTTAACACACGGTGCAAGATAGGAATAGTTCTCTAGCTCAAAGTTATTTTTCCATATTGAAACCTAGCACATCAATGTGCGCTATGTACAAAAATACAAATGCAATCCGACATATTTTGAACTCAAGAGTTCTTATTCATGGCTTAGTTAGAAAACCATCATTGTGTATTAGTATTTTAAACACATAGCAAAAAGACTTGTCCAAACCAGACAGCCTCCCTCCCCCCCATGAGAAAAGATAATCCTTACCCCACTTTATGTACACAGCTATAGGTTTTTTACATTTTTATATAACTTATTATGAAATGTCACCAGCTTTAATCCCTCACAGCTCCTGAATTTATTGAAATAGTAGGCCATGCTTAAAAATGGACTCTGTCACGCTGAACACGCTATGTGATCTACATTCACATGTAATGGAGGGGCAGAATCTCAGCAGGATGCTATACAGTTTTGGAGGGAAAACATTGTCTAATTTGTATTGTATTCATTTACATTTATGCTCATTTATAGGAGTCCAGTGGGCGGTCCTAATTAGTGATTGAGAATGTTGTGAATAAATAAGACTGCCCACTGGACTCTTCAAAAATTTCCATTTATAAATCACACGTTTTACTAAATCTTTTCCCACTAAACTATTGACCATTTACCTTAGCCCCTCCTGCTCTACAACATTATGCCAGTAGACTATAGATTTTCATGACGACGGTTTAAATCCCCCGCACCCCCTAAAAACCGCTCCACTTGTGTTCATGGGTTATGTCTGGTATTACAGTTCAGCAAAACTAGACACAACCAACTCCCCACAGTGGCAAAGTTACTGTAAGAAAGCAGCCATCTTTTTCTATAACCCCCTTTAAGGGGAACGGTCTTCCACTCATCTGTATTGCTGTGGCGTTCGCCATTGTAATTTGAGGAAGAGCACAAATACATCAACTCCGGCCTCTTCTATTAAATTACAATGTCAGTGTCAGGGATTTTGCAGCGTTATATTTCCCCTCCCCCCTATAAGCTCCAGTATTGGTAATGTGTGAATTTCAGCTTTCAGAGATAGAAGAGCATAAAGGAAATAAGAACATTGATTGTATTCGCGCCTCTGTTTTCTTACTTACAGGGGGCACAGAACAGAGGTGACCTCATTTACTGATAATCGCTCGCCTCCCGCATCAATCCAAGTGACAACATTGCTGAGCTCAAGGAGAAGGTAGCGGCCAGCGCCTCACACCCCCGGTAAGGAGGAAGGAGAGCCGGCACCGGTTTATTTCAGTGATAATGTATTATTGACCTGCTGGATGGAGGCTATATAGATATCTATAAATATTCTGGAAGGGAATGTTCCGTTCTCGGTTAAAGTGTTTATTAAACGGCAAAATATTAACTTCCAAACCGATTACCAAAATAGAAATGTAATTCAAAGGCTCAAATGTTTACATGTTAGTAGCAATGAAAGCAGCGAAAAGGACTAAAAAAAACAGCACGGTCCATTTCTGCCATAGTGTGCAGCAGAACAGTGTCCTCGGTAGGCAAATTACCAGGGAAAAAGAGGAACAGCTGCTCAGCAAGGCGAAGAGAGGGACAACATCAGAAAGCTAATCCAGCTGTATACTCTCTCAGTGCATGTGAGGTTGCACAGTGTATATAATGATCAACCACAACAGGTGAAGTCAATAACATCGATCAGGTTGTGACCATAGTGTCTGTAATGGGGTGGGTATATTAGAAGCAAGAGAAGAGTTCTTCAAGTTGATGCAGGAAAAGATGAAGCAGGAACAAGTGTAAGAGTCCATGGGCTAAATAGTGACGTCTGGTTAAGAGCATCTCCAGGGTTAGTGGGGTGTTACCAGAATGCCGTGGATGGTACCTGTCTAAAGTGGTGGAAGCAAGGAGAATGGGTGATCAGACGAGGGGGTAAGGGGCACTTGAGGGTCAATGATGTGTGTAGAGAATGAAGGCTTGCTCATCTGGTCTGAGCTAGAGAGAAAGTTATGGATGACTATGATAGAAGGGTGTCAGTAACCAAAGGGCAGGTATGTATAGGCCACATGGAGCAGTGGAAGGCAATGAACTAGTCTGTTAGATCATGTACATTGTGTGGACGGTTAGGTATGCACAAGTCAATTACCTAGAGAAGAGATGCACCATGGGAAGTGATGACAACAAGATGCAATCAGGAGGCACCATGGGAAGAGATGGCACCAGAATGCACTATGGGAAGAGATGGCACCAGAATGCACCATGGAAATAGATGGCAGAAAGATGCAATCCGGATGCACCATGGGAAGAGATGGCACCAAAATGCACCATGGAAATAAGGATGCACCATGGGAAGAAGGCAAGCTGGTGAAGACCATGTGATTGACAATGTTCTTTTGGCAAACCTTGTGTGCCGGCATTCATGCGGATGTTACTTTGACATCTACTACCTAACTTTAACACATACAGGATCCAAGCATACAGTTTAAAATTTTTAACAAAAAAAAAAAAAAAAGAATAGTTGATAAGAATCTGACCACTAGGATTCCCACCGATCCTGAGAACAGAGGTCTATGTCCTTCTGGTTAGAATGGAATGGCGGTCAGAGAGGAGCACTGGTGAGAAAAAACTTAAAGGATAAGTGCCATGAAAAACTTTTTTCCAGTAATTGAAGCACATTACAAAGTTATATAACTGTGTAATATGCTTCAATCACCTATCTGCCTCCCTTCCCTGTCTTTTCCCACCTCCACCCCCCACCAGGAAGTGTAAGAAACCCACACAGACCTGATTACTGTCGTCACCGTCACCAAGCTCTTCTCTCAGCTCCTTCTCCTGTTACACCAGCCTCCCCCCTCCCCTGCCTTGTCAGGTGACAGGCTTGCTCAGCTCCCATTGGCTGAACAACTGCAAGCCATCACTTGTCACATGTCACTTGCTTATCTTCCCTCCGGCACATAGGCAGCTCCCCCTCCCCCCTCCCCTCTCTCCTGCTGCTGGACTCAGTAAAGGAGTCATGTCACTAGAGAAGATAAGCTAAGCAAGCAGAGTCACCTGACAAGGAGGGGAGGGGGATGCTGGTGTAACAGGACCTAGAGCAGCCCTCCTGCTGAGGACTCATCCTCACAAGAAGGAGCTGCCTGGTGACAGTGACGACAGCAATCAGGTCTGTGTGAGTTTCTTACACTTCCTGGTGGGGAGTGGAGGGGGGAAAAGACAGGGAAGGGAGGCAGATAGGTAATTGAAGCACATTACAGAGTTATATAACTTTGTAATGTGCTTCAATTACTGGGAAAAAGTTTTTCATGGCACTCGTCCTTTAAATTGTTGTGAAATCTGCTGTTGCTATACAAGTAAATATATTAAAGGGGTATTCCAAGAAAAACTAACTTGTTCCAGTAAGAGATCGGGGGGCTCCGGCCTCCATACCCCCCACGGGTCTCCATATTAGCCCTGCGGCCCTTGTTTTAAATGAAGCTGCGGACCAATAGGCAGATCACTGTGGCTACGGAGGTCGACCCCCGACAATCTCTTTGTTGTCTTCAATTCTGTGTAAAGGGGACAAGTTTTCTTGAAATACCCCTTTTAACCCAGACCACTCACTCAATCATTCTATAACACACATGATCCTTCAATTCTTTACCTGGCTCTTTCTTCTATTCTACGCAATGTACCAATCTATAAATCAGGATAGGAGAATAGACTAGTGCCCCAACTGGATGCATTGCAGCTATGAGCAGCAGGAGCTCTACAAGGACTAAGTGCAACCACATATACATCTATTCCATATTGTACAAATAGTCTCATGCCGACCTGCAAAGCACATTAGGAAGCACTAGACTGATTGCCATTGAAGACTTGGTTTGATTCACAGATGCTCCATATTGAAAGCAATTATTCACAATTCTTTAACATATACCTATTATTATCCCTGCAATTGCTATAATAGAGCAGTGCAAACCATCTATGTATATTAAAGGGGCTCCCATTGACTTTAAGCAGATTAGCATTAGAGTACAAAATCCCTATCAGTTATAGAATATAATAAAGATCACGACATGGAGGAGATGTACAATTGCCTCCATACCGAATAGCCGATTCTGCAGGCAAAGCCGCGAACATCAGAACAAGCAAGTCAATTCATATACATTCACACGCTAACATTTCCATTGCAGAAACACCAAGGTAAAAGCAGATGACAAGGCGACGGCTTTGTAAGAATCAAAGCGGAGGCTTCTCCTTGTGAATTTATCGAAGAAAAAACAGCAAAGAGTGAAAACACGTCTGGACTCTCGGTAAGCCTCCGAAGCCGTTTCATGTTGTGTCAGGGACGGCTAAGCCTGGGCAAGGAACCAGACGGAATCAGCAGTTCCCCAATTTCCTTTCTGCAGGTTCGGAACACAGAGAGAGATTCATATCTACAATTCTATAAAGAAAAATTGATTTTTTTTTTCCCTTCTTCTCCTCTCTGGCTGTAACAGAAAGCAAGTTATTCTAGATGATGTGACAATCACAAAGTGAGACCGGCAGAGATCAGTCATCTCCACAATCTCGGCTCCGCAGTCTTTACCAGCCGGGTGCATTTATACGACTTCTGATGACAGTTTTGCTTTTTTCAAAGATTTGTTAAAAGGGAAGAAAAGTTAATATGTGAACGAGCAGAATGGAAAATATCTGGCGTCAATTTTCCCGTTTCCTTCCGTAATGTCTAGATTCCCTACATGCATGCGCACAGGGGTTGTGAAGGTCGTTGAAACATGGCGATTGTTCCATGCCGGACTTCTATAAGGGATCACATGAATTGGTCAAAGGATTTGAGCAAACTTCCAGCACACTTGGGTTCATACGAAACAGAGCGGGCTGCATTTGAATAGTGGTGGCTGCTGAAGGTTTGGACGAACCAGAGCATGCTGGAAGTTTGCTTGACTCTAGTCAAAAGTTGACCCTGCACAATAGATAAGTGGTGTCTCAATCTGTCAATTTCAGAAGGAACTTTGGCTGAATAATTTGCTCCAGGTAGAAAAGGATCAGGCATGATGGATTTCAACTGCCAGATCGCTTTGTTCTCAGGGAGGCAAGTAGCAGCCAGACATCTGCCAGCCCCTATCTTTCATATTCCAATTGTATGGGGGGGGGGGGGGGGGGGGGGAATTGGGAGGGACCACTGTCAACTGATCAAGCTTTGTAATGCACATGGCTGGCCTTGAAAGTGTCTGTTTTTTTTTATATATATATATATATATATATATATATATATATATATACATACATACATATACATACACACAGTATATATACTATATTATACATATGACATGTCAAAAGTTTTCATCAGTCAGGTGTTAAGACCCTACCAATAATCAGAAGGAACAGGAAGAAGTGCAGCTAAGTGTGCTATTACAAGGGGCGATCATGATGCCAATTATGGTTATATTGTTTGAATTTTAACGATAATCAGTTTGTGTAAATGCAGGGGCAAGGATCAAACGACCAACGAAAAATCGAACGTTCGTTTGGTGTTGACCCCAAACTCATTGTTAATCGTTTACTGTAATTCCGTATTCATTCACTAATTGTTCAGTGTAATTCCACATCATTCCTTCTTTTGCTGGGATCAGATGGAGTAAACGATCGTAGTAACAATATGGCGAACGATTTCAGGCTAACGATAAACGATCTCGCTTGCGATCCTTTATGGTTAATCTTTAAAAATCACTTTGTCTAATAAAATCCTGAAGCCGCATTTACACGATACGCGCGGCTGCTTCACTACAGCGACGCTAACATCCAAACAGTTTTCCTTCTCCCGGCATGATATAAATACATCATGCCGTGCGAGAAAAAACTCCAAGACAAGGATTCCACGTCCATGCCCTCCATGATTCACAGAGCGAGCGTGGATCGTGTGAATGCGGCCTAAGTGCTTCACTCCCTGGCTTGCTCCCGGGACTAAAGGCCCTATTCCACGGAACGATTATCGTTCGTTTTCGGACGATATCGACCGCTACGGACGATAATCGTTCCGTGGAATAGAGTGCAACGATCAGCCGACATCGTTCATGTCGGCTGATCGTTGCAGTCGCTTGTTTTTCAACATGTTGAAAAACAAGCGACTGATATAGCAGCGATCTGCTGCCGTCGCTCCGTTGAATAGGAGCGTCGGCAGCAGATGCTGCTATATCCTATGGGCTGCCCGGACGATCAGCGATCCCCCGGGCAGCCCCCCCGCAGCTCCCCGCCGCCCCTCCCGCACTCACCCGCTCGCTGCAGCCGCGTTGAATAGCGGCGGCAGCGAGCGGCGAACGAGGAGCAAACGAGCGCTAATAGCGCTCGTTTGCTCCTCTAAAACGACCCGTGGAATAGGGCCATTAGATGTATCGGAGCTCAACCCTATTCCCTCCAATAGCTGCAATACCAGATACTGCCTTTGGACAGGTGTGGTGCTGTTTCAAGAACAAAAACAGCTAAGTCTTTGGAATCCTTCCACAGTTTTAAGTCACCTATCAGTCAAAATGTTAGCATTCCTTTTCTCGTTATTTTGGCTGTACAGTATATAGATAATTCATGCAGGCCAAGCTAACTGAGGAGGGAAAAACCAAACCCAAATCCAGATGGTAACTTAGTGAAGCCATTTTCTGCTTCTGAAAGTTTTATCTGCAAAGTGAACTCTGAGCATCTGAAGAGAAGTCACAAAGGTGTCACCCAAGGGGCAAAGTCATCCCAATGGCACATCGAGGAAATAATGGATTGTGAGCGGGGAGGGCGCTGAGCAAGTGTAGCACATCTGGCTTACAGCACCGCTGCCTCACTTGCGTCTGAACATGAGGCGGCGGAAAGTGCCTGGCGACAGATGTTTCTCGCTCAATGTCGTTTTTGCCGTCTCATTTTTGTTACTAAGCAAAAAGCAAATGGGGATTATTATAAAGCGTCTTTAATTAAACAAATGCAATATTAATGAAGAGGTGGGCGACGTGACAAGACAATGAGCAGCAACACTAAAATCTTCATTTCAGTCTGAACAGTGTAACCTGGGATCCGGGGATTGTATGGATTTTAAGAGGTTTCTTGTAAAAACAGCGCCACCCCTGTCATCAGGTAGTGTGTGGTATTGTAATTCAGCTTCATTCACCTTCCAATTAAAGTTCACAAAAAAAGGTTTCTTTCAGATCAACTGGTGCCAGAAAGTACCAGAGATTTCTAATTTACTTCTAATAAAAATCAATTGTTAATCAGCTGCTGTATGTCCTGCAGGAAGTGGTGTATCCACCACTTTCAGTAGGACATACAGCAGCTGATAAGTACTGGAAGACTGGAGATTTTTTTTTAATAGCAGTAAATTACAAATCTCTGGCACCATCTTCTCCCAGCTCTATCTCCCGATCGGTGCGTCTCCAAACTGCAGCCCTCAAGCTGTTGAAAAACCACAATTTCCATCATGCCTGGACCGCTAAAACTTTGGATTTGGCTGTCCAGGCATGATGGAAAATGTAGTATTGCAACAGCTGGAGGGCAGCAGTTTGGAGGCCCATTGTCTCCAAACTGCCTCTCGCCATGACATAGTGCTGGAGAAAGTGCCCTGGACTGTACAAGCTGCACTGTACTACACTGATGATTTACGGTACTATACAAGAGATGACAAGTGGGTAGAGACAGGGTTACTGATGCACTGGCTCTGCAAGGTGCTATGTGAGCTGAAAGGAAAACTGCAGCAGCACATCAAGGAAGGGGTTCTTTACACAAGCATTACAGGAGAAGTTCGGCCAAAATTTTTATTAAAGTATTGTAATACCCCCCAAAAATTATACAAATCCCCAATATTACACTTATTACGGGAAATGCTTATAAAGTGCTTTGTTCCCTGCTTCACTTCCTGGATAAAATAGTGATGTCACGACCTGACTGGCATCATCCTCTCCAGCAGTCACAGCCCGCATATCTCTGGGAGTCGGGTTGTAACACCATTTTATCCAGGAAGTGAAGCCTTGATGCAGTATTAAGTGCAGGGAAAAAAAGCACTTTATAAGCATTTCCCGTAATAAGTGTATATTGGTAATTTGTATAAGTTTTGGGGGGCAATACAAGTACTTTAATAAAATTTTTTGTCAGATTTCTGCTTTAATGGTCTAAGCAGCAAACTACTGCTGATGGAGGGGACAAACTAAAGGGAGGGGCTACATAACAAAAGCAGCCCTGGACTAAGCAACAAAATGCTTCCACTATAGTTAAAAAAAATCATTCAAAGGACAACAGCTCAGAGATAAGAGCTTATTTCCAATATTAAGCTTAGTTTTTAGACTGAACACTGCAAAATGTCAGGATTATTATATCGTATAGGTCACAGGTGTCAAACTGCAGCCCTCAAGCTTTTGCAAAACTACAATTTCCCTTGATGCCCCTGGTATAGGTTGTAGAAAAAAAAAATTGTTTAACAATAAAACATGATTCAAACAACAGACCGCTTAGGCTGATGACAAATTCCCTTTATGATTATTTCTGAATAAACTGGGGAGAAGACAACACCTAATGTAATGCTTCAGGGTCTCCACAACACAACAGAGGACGATATCATCTCATAATCCCATTCCTTCTGATAGAGGAGCAGCTCCCTTCAGTTTACTGTTTATTCCTGGAGTCAATAAGCCGCTGTGTACAGAGAATGAATAATGTTATTAATAAAGCACAGACGGGGGGGGGTGAAGTGTCGCCTCCTCGCCTGCATGTAAACTCATGGAGCATCACTATCAGCCCGCTAAGCATCAAGTCCTCAATTCCCTGCAGCCGCTGGGGGAGACCTGGAGGAGCTATTAGTTATGGAGCTAAACAGTGATTCATAAAGATGATGAACATATGGAGCAGTGGGCATTGCTGCAGCTACTTTAGCGTCCAGCCAAGAAGGGCACGTTTGTGTGTGCATGTGTACAAATTTTTTACTTTTTCTACAAGGAGTGCTGCATTTGATATCTTTATAGCCAAGAAGCAACACATGATGGGTGGTGGTCCCGAGAGCTAAGGAGTAGAATGATAGCTATCTTTAGGTTGAAAAAAAAAAAGTAAAAAAAAAAAATATATAGGTGAGGGGGGGGCTCAGGTTCAGTGAGATCTCACCATAGAGCCCCCCCCCCCCCCCCCAAATCATTTTGGGATACTTGTGAAAATGTGGTGCAGCAATGAGCTAGCATTTCACTGCAGCTGTCACTAGGGGGCAACCAATATACAGACAATTTCACAGCTTTTTTAATGGGTAGCCCTAACAGTTCACATACGCTGAGCTCCCCCTAGTGGCGGCTCTGGACAGCTAGTTTTGTCTTGCACAGTGCGGATGATGCTGTGATATAGAGCTTAGGGGAAGTTTATTACTTATTTATGCTAGTTGTTAGGTGTAAATACACTGAATTATATGATGTTCACACTCGCATTTATAATCTTGCACTTAACACGACTAGTATTTTAGAGAAGTGTTGGAAAAGGTCTGTCCTGGGGTTTGACGCCTGCGGCAGATTCATCGGCAGGGTGTGCACCATGAATAAAATCTGTCGCCGCTGCACAAGGGAGCGATACTGGCACGCTTCTGCCATTGTGCATTACTATGAACATGACTCCACCTATAAAGATGCCAAGGGGTACACCAATGGCGGTTCCAGCTCTCACTCAGCATGAGTATACGCACAAATTACAGGGCCGCATACACACACATTAACTTAACATCCATCTTTATAGGTCGAGTCACGTTAATACTGATGCATAATGTTCACATCTCACTTTTGGCCCCATGTCGGGAATCAGTGAAAAAAGTTAAATTTCAATGTCATTTTTCAGAAATCAATAAGTATTAGTAGTACAAGTGATTTTACGGAACTCTGTAATAGGTTTTATTAAAGTGACTGTACCACCAGGCCCAGGCAGAAGCACTGGAGGCGGGCCAACCCACCCTTAGTGGGAGGAAACCCTAGCCCCTCTATGATAAGGTTCCATTGATTCTAATGGAGTCACGTGATGGAGGGGCTGGGGTATCTTCCGACTAAGGGTGGGTCGGCCCGCCTCCAGTGCTCCAGTCCATTATGTTCTATGGAGAGGGGAGGGGCCAAGGGGGTTGAGTGAGCACAGAGAGGAGACAAACAGCCCTGCAAAACAACACCCTGAAATCCTCTCTCACCAAGTTTCCAGACCAGCACAGACCTTTCTGACCTGTGAATCCAGCGTTTTA
This sequence comes from Dendropsophus ebraccatus, assembly GCF_027789765.1. NCBI lineage: Eukaryota > Metazoa > Chordata > Amphibia > Anura > Hylidae > Dendropsophus > Dendropsophus ebraccatus. Next base: position 24,908,035 of record NC_091462.1, on the reverse strand, counting down.
TGTACCCAGTCTCCAAACTGTACAGCAGCTTCCCTCCTCTCCCTGCTCACTCATCCCCCTTGAAACCCTCCCCCTCTCCATACGTTATAATAGACTCAGCAAACCAGTCTTCACATTGCTCTTCTGTAATGAAGACAGCTTTGCCTGATAATGAGCAGAGAAGTGAGGGGGGGGGGTAGCTTTTTGAATAAGGAAAGAGGCTTATTTTCTTATTAAATTCAAAAATATTTTAAATAACAGTTACATTTGTGAATGGAACTGAATTGTAATACTTCACACAACCTGAGGACAGGGGTGGTGCTACTGTTGTTTTGCAAAACAGTAGCCATTTGTCCTAACCCTGGATAACCCCTTTAAGATTCACCATGTTGCATACAAAAAAGATACTAGTTTCTGCAAGAGGTTTCCTTTAAATAAAGCCAAATTCTACATATACAGAGAAAACCCATAAACCATGTCTAATGAAAGCATATTTACAGTGCAGGATACTCGTATGAGGGAATAGGCTGTCATGCAGCAGAAAACGTTATTCCTCTGGAAAAAAAAAGTAATATACATAAACTGCATGAAAATTACCATGAAGATAGAACAGAGCTATTGTATATCGCCGGGGGCCACGAGTCGATGTAAATGAGATTAAATGCAGAATTGTGATGATCTGTTACTTTAAACACTTCAGACGCTAGGTACATTCATGAATCTATAATTCACTATATCACAAACGGCAGCGCGGCGTCTGTTCTCCCCACATCCGCTGAAACATCAAATGCACAATATACAATATAAAGCTTATCTCCATCCTGGAATCTCCCAAGTAAATCAGGAATAATAGGCACTCGGCACAACCCAGATTGGATACACGAGCCGGGAAGGCGCTGGTTCCCTAACAAAGTGAATGGAGGCCATTACGGCCGGCTAATGAAGGTAAACCGTCCACGCACAATGTATCTCTCTGTATGGCGGCCAATGAAGCTAATAGGAAAATGACAGTCAAATTTGCCGCATTATGAATAATGAAGTGTGACGGAGCTAATTCCGCATGTGATAAACCGATCGGCCGTCCTGGCCGTGGCCAGACTTGTAAAGCTATTTGTAAAGCCGTGAATTTCATCCGCCTTGCTTACACACATAGCCGAGTTAAGTGCGCGGTAATGGGAAATCGAGCTATAAGCAGGACAATCTGCTGCAATGGCCGCTGCTCAAAATGCAATAGATGAACGACGCTGCGTATACAGAGCGTACGGATTATTAAATAACTGCATGGAATCTTTCACTTAAAGGGAACCTGTCACCACTCCTGAACTTTCTTGCTTTGGCAAATACATGCATTGTCTATGAAACAATTCAAGTTCACCTATTCTTATAGCTGTGCAAGGGGCTGATCCTGTTATTCTTACTAGAAATGTATGACTCCATGACCAACTGTGAGTTACCAATAGGGGGCGTGTCCATACACAGTTCTACAATATCCAATCAGAGCTAGACTACGTAGAGACACCCCCCCCCCCCAAATGGTAACACCCACTTGTTATTGAGTTATATATTTCCAGTACGGCACATCACAAAGCTGTAAGAATAGGTGATCCAGAATTATTATTTTATGGGGAATACATAGATTTACTAAAGCAGACAGGTCAGGAGTGGTGACAATTTCTCTTTATCTTTAGGATATGGAAAAACGGGAAAAGGGGGTCATTTAAAATTACAGAATATATATATATATGACTTTCATCAGGAGATTGCTACTATACTTTTATCTGCTAGCACAGAGCCTTCAGCAGCCATGGAGGGTAAGTATAATTCTCTACAGCTGCAGAAGTGACCGATCACAATCCCATTGTGAGGGTGCGTATCGGACATTTAAATACCACAATTGCTATTGGTCACAGCATTTAAATAGTTAAACGACTGACATCAGTGGGATTGCTGATGTCAATCATCAGCAGAAGGTGTCTGATAAAAACCATATAACAAAAAGCACATTATAATGGATCAGGTCATGGATTGGTTTTATGGACTTGGATTCTTTAGATCATTGCGGTCAATCCGCAGCGAAGGGAAAAGATATTTTAGTTTTCTGATCAGTCCAGATCACCTGCGCAACCAAAAAAAAAAATAAATACAGAAATGTTATTTAGAAGCCCAGACAGATACCTAGATATGGATTTCTAAATGAAAGATCCCAGCGGGAAGCCTATATTACTTGTCTCTGATGGCGCCCGTCACCACCTCGGCTCTTGTTTTCCATTACGCTGCGGCGGGCTGGTTGGAGCCGGCAGTGTCAGTAGGATTAGCAGCTGCAGCAATTGTATCTGAAAGGCTTCACCTGCCATTTGTTGAGTTATCGCTATTAACTTGGTTTTCTCTCACAAGAACGTTACCTCGGGGCAACATTGCCGGCCTCTTCTCTACAATAGTGAAGCTGTGTTTGCAGTTAATGCCATGTCTGGCAGATATTTATGGCGTTGTGGACACAGAAGGAAGTGTGAATAACTCTTCTATTGGTTTGTAGATTGACTATAGATGTGTCGATAGGGACATTTATGGAACAAGTGTACGGGGCAAATGAAGAGTCTGCAGCAATGTCAGCCCAATGCATAGAAAGCAAGACCTGGGTATCTCTCTTATCAGAACATTCAGGAGATCTATAAGTTATTTGGCTGTACCGGGTTGCTCTAAAAGCATATATGATGTTTCATAGAAATAGAACAGGCTGCCATATAACTGTCCCTGGAGCCCGGTATTCCTCAATTAGTGACTTTCTAGCTGTGGCAAAACTACAACCTACATTGTCCCTTCATAGTTTTAAGGTCCCCATATACCTTGGGTTTGGCCACCGGTACAAGGTGTATGGGGCAGTCTAGAACAATCCCCGATGGATGATGCCGGTGTAATGAAAAATCATGGCCTACCCCATTGTATAGAGAGAAATAAGGCGCAGCGAGAGTGCTTACCCCTCCCCATAGAGAAAATAGGAATGCTCGGCTGTGCCGAACCTTCCTGTGTGTGGGAAGGACGGAGGGCAGACAGGAGATATAACTGATGGCCAGACAATCGTCTGCCGTAAATTACTGAAGGTGCATGGGGCCTTAAGGTTTATGGGGATCTACCGAACAACCGCCGGCAGATTACGTCGATGGATATAGGGGTTGGGCGTGATTGATAATCACTACCCTACCCCTTTGTTTCAGGAAAGAAAATCCGCAGAGCCGAAGCTCTCTTGCTGCGGCTTACTTCTCGGAGGGATGATTGACAGGCAGAGAGGCCAGTAAAGGACCTCTCTGCCTGTCATTCATCCTCTCCAAGCGCAATGACAGGCAGAGCACAGTAACTAGATACGGGCGGGGAGCCGCCCAGATGACTACTTCCCCTCCGCTGCCTGTCACGTGCCCCGGGGGATTTAAGTCCTTTTTTTTTTGGCTATACAGCTCCTGCTGCAGCCACAGACAGTACGTGCCACGGCTGCTGCAGGAGCTGTATACAGCAGTTCAGGTAACCATATAAGCCCGATTGGGCTGATTGGTTCCCTTTAAATTGGAAAACCCCTTTAAGTTTCCCCTACCCTTAGACATTGATTGACTGAACCTGCCAGTCGCAGCAGGAATCGAACATCAATATAAGGTTATGGGGCTGTCTAGAACCACCATCGACAGATGAAGTCAGTGGCGATAGACAGACTTTGTTCAATCAGAGATAAGTCACAGCAAGAGTGCTCTCAATGCCATTTATTCATCTCCATAAGGTGTTGGGGGGGGGGGGGGGGGGTCTTTAACCCAAAACTGTCCCTGTATTCTGCTGGCAAAAGTACAACTCCAATCATGCCTTTAGCTATGGAATGAAGGGATTTGTAGCTTTGGCACACCTGAAGAGTCACAAGTTGGAGAACACTACTGAAGACCTACAAACTTTACTCCAATTTTTACATGTGCAATTCTAATACTACTTTAGGCATCCCCTTGTTCATGCTGCCTGACGCGGAGCCGTGTTATAGCCAGAGTAAATAGGTGCAGATCTAGAAGATCTGAGCTCATAGTCAGCCCTGTCTCACTGGTGGTCCAACCTCAAGATGATATTAAATATAGGTAAGTGCTGTGTCAGTGACAAGGTACTTTGCCTGGGTAAACATTGAAGGGGCTTTCCTGCTGACAATCAAACATTTTTTTTTTAAGTGGAGAATTTATCAATCGTCGTGCAAACTTTGGTCAAAAATTTTTGTTTGCTCAAAAATGTATCACTTTTCCTGCCAAAAAAATGCAACTAGTTTTCGAGAGAAAACATGAATAAGTTTCCCCTTAAGGCCATATTCCACGGGTCGTTTAGAGGAGCAATATCGTTCGTATTCGGCCGATATCGACCGCTACGAACGATATTCGTCCCGTGGAATAGAGTACAACGATCAGCCGACATCGTTCATGTCGGCTGATCGTTGCAGTCGCTTGTTTTTCAACACGATCTGCTGCCGTCGCTCCGTTGAATAGGAGCATCGGCAGCAGACGCTGCTGTATCCTATGGGCTGCCCGGACGATCAGCGATCCCCCGGGCAGCGCCCCGCCGCCCCTCCCGCACTCACCCGCTCGCTGACGCCGCGCTGAATAGCGGCGGCAGCAGCGAGCGGGGAACGAGGAGCAAACAAGCGCTAATAGCGCTCGTTTGCTCCTTCAAACGACTCGTGGAATAGGGGCATAAGTCTATAAACAACTCTCAAAGTCAATAGGGGTGGGCTGTATTTAATAGTTACTTGTGGCCTTCAAGGGGTCAACTCCTTATCATTTTCCCTCTTGCAGCCCCCTGTGTGCTATAAACCAAAATCAAAGATTAGGCCCATCTGTGTATGACGTACATAATAAGGCTATACTCTTATTTCAGTAGATGGTGTGCAACTCTTTTTACCACAACCCTGGCTTCCTTAGTTTCTATTGCAAGAAAAGCTCCTCGGGGGCGGAGCCATAAATCATATTGGTGAGGAACATGTTCAATGGCTTTATTAAAATATCCTCTAAGAATTTTTTCTTTTTTTACCTTGCTTCACTATAATTATTTTTTATCAAGAAAACCACCTGAAAGAATCAAGAAGTTTCCTCCATGCTAAAGACAAGAGAGAATATTCCCTGTATGGTAATAATGGTGTATTACATGGACTACAAACCAGCCCAGTATAAACAATGTCAGTGAGACGTCCTCCTTACTTATTCACCATATATAGAAAATTATTTGTAAATGTCACGCTTACTTAGAGAAGAACAATTCATTCATCTACTCTGGCTATGGACGTGGTGGATATTTATTTTTCCTTGAAGTCCCCTTATCATTAAAAACCCACAAATGTCCTTCTATTAAAGCCGTCTCCCCGATGCAGCCTCTGGAGGAGTGCGACGCGTTATGGGCGCTGTAGATTTGATAAGACAACTTTATGTTCATTTCATTATACTGTAATTTAATTTACTATACTGTCTGATTCACGGGATACCATTTGGTAAATAATTGAATCTCGTAAATTTTATATTTAACTAGATTTTCTACAAAGTGAAAAGGGATTGGGGAGAATATAGTTATATGGTAAAAGCAAAGAAATAAAGTAATGGGACTTTGCTGGAATATGCAATCACTATATGATCAGTGGGGGGGGGTCTGACCTGTGGGACCCCCACCGATGCACCGATTGCTTTTCTTAGTGGACACTAAAATAAGGATGTAAACAAAATGGAACAAATATAGATATGTGCCCTATGCAAACATGGAACATGCTATTTAATACAGCTACTATATATCCTGCAGGAAGTGATGTATTCTTTTCAGTCTGACACAGTGCTCTCTGCTGCCACCTCTGTCCACGTCAGGAACTGTCCAGAGCAGTAGCAAATCCCCATAAAAACCTCTCCTGCTCTGGACAGTTCCTGACGTGGACAGAGGTGGCAGCAGAGAGCACTGCGTCAGACTGGAAAGAATACACCGCTTCCTGCAGGACATACAGCAGCTGCTAAGTAGCTGTTTTTACTTTTGCCGGCATCAATATTCACAAGGAATTAAAATGATGGTAGAAATGGACAGCACTGGGCAGGAAGAGGAGCTGCAGGCTGCTTAGGTGACGACGATGCTATTTACCTTTAATAAAGTCTCATCTGTAAAACTGATTAGGAAATATAAACAGATCAAATGAGGTGAGGTGCCCTTTAAATGAAAGCCACGAACGACAAGCAGGGTCCATCCACGGCCGTCTGTTATTTCCTAAAAATAAAATATACGTGAGAAGAGACGTCTTGCTGGGAGCAGCACTGATGAAGCCTTCCTATCACCGAGCCGCCCACGCAGTTATTAAACAGGAAGGAAAATACTTGTTAGCGAGACGGATTTCTCCGCAGATGAGCAGTATTTTTCTCTTTAATTCTGTTTACATGATTATACGTGTGTGGCGGCACAAACCTCCGCAGCCGCTACTTGTATCACACGGCTCTGCTAATTACCAGCAGATTACACCGCGCACAGCTCTGCTACATGTGATCAGAGATTCCTCCGCTCCACTAATACTAATAATATGTGATTAAGTGACTAAAGCAATACCGCTTTTTTTGACCAATCCAGCACAATGATCAGTTCTTCTCTTCAGATTAAAGTGAAGTTCCCGGCCCTCCAGCACACCGGGTAGCCCACTTATTGGGGAGGTTATCTGTTATTGGACAATTAGGCGGCCAGGCATGGTGGATAATAGGAAATTTGTTTTTCCCTACTGTATGTATATCACAAGGTGTCAAACTCAGGTCCTCCAGCTGTTACAAAACTACAATTCCCATCATGCCTGGACAGCCAAAGCTAAAGCTTTGGCTGTCCAAGCATGATGGGAATTGTAGTTTTGTAACAACTGGAGGACCTGAGTTTGACACCCCTGATGTAACCCTAACCACATTCATTATATTGACTCATGTTGCAGATTGTCAGTGCAGAACCTGCAGCAAAAAAATCTGTGCCGTGTGAATTCACTCGAAGGCCATGGTCACATGACTGTACCACAGATCTACTGCAACCGAGTGCAATACCTATAGAGGGGGAAAATGCGACTGCATGCTTACTATCTTAATAAAAACTTAGAGAGATGACAAAAGGCTCAACTGGTTGGATCCGGCCCTCCACAGACAACTAGAATGAGTTGGAGGAAGCGTTAGGCTGGGCTATTCCCACCTGGGCTTGTTGCAGAAAACAGGCTCCAAGGGGAGAGAACAAATAGCTGTCTGCATCTGCTCGCACACCTCCGCACTCAAAGAATTGACAAGTCAATTCTTTGAGCGGAGAGCAGAGGCACGTGGGCCCTCCCATTCAAAGACATAGCAAAAGAGATTCGGCGTGGAGTCCACGGGCGGAGGGTCCCTGCGCTGAATCCGTAGTGTGAACGGGCCCTCAATGGGAACCACTTAGTGGCCTCTCTGCCTGTCAATCATCCTCGCAGAGTGCGTTGAAAAGCAGAGAGCCGTGACTAGTCACAGGAGGCTCCCTGCCCGGATGACTAGTTACTGCCTCTCTCCCGGCCTTGTGTGCCTGATTAATACTACTTTTTCCCAAATGTAAAGCCAACCTCAGGGAGCTGCACAGTAGCTCTATACTGTGTAGCTGGGAACCATATCAGTACAATCATGCTGACTGGTTCCCTTTAATTGTATGCAGGTCCAGTCTCCTGAAGCTTTTTGTCTTGTGCTGGTTGAAAACAAAGACTGAACGCAGGAAGTCCCGGCCAGTACAGAGAGTCAGAAGTCCCAACACAGAAGTCCCATGTTTCCCATATTATTAATAAATAATTTGAAAGTTATGACAGGTACACTTTAAATATCCTAATAAAGATGTATATGTATATCTGACAGGGAGATGGGGATGAAGGCTATTGGGGCTGGTCAGAGGTGGTGACATCACTCAGGGGGCGGGGCTTTGACTCCAGGCCAATCCCCCCCAAGCTTCCTGAGACAGCAGATGAGAGGGAGGAGCTACATTTTGCTGAGACAACACCACATTGAAATAAAAGGACTACACAACTTTCTGTTAGAGGAAATTCAAACTAAAGTCCGTAAAATTGGCGATACCACTATATTAATATTTATAATATTTATAATTTTCTGATATCAGAATATCCCTTTAAGAAGTGCTTTTCTATACAGGAAAAAGATATTAAGGTCCTTATTCCTCTGCCGCCGCCGCTACAGTATTAAATTGAATGCTTCAGTAAACTCCAATCCTGCTCAGACAAGAGTACGCGGCTGTAGCATACACCTTAACCATGATGGCGTTCCTCTGCAGATTAAGACATGCATTTTTAATTCCAGCTGATGGGCAACATTCCGGTTTGGATATTCGACATCCTGGACGAAATTGACTTGTGGCAGAAAGGCGTGCGACCGGAATGGCAATGAGCTGATGTAATTAAAAGCGGCTTCATCATGCTTTGTGAGGCGGTAAATTGCAGTACAATAATAATAAAAATAATACCGTCCTGCAGACGGAGAGCTCTGACCAGTGATCGAAGCCTCTGTGGCGCACATAACAGTCGGCGTGCAGTCAGGTGGCTGTTACGGGGTTTAATAGTTCAACATCGCCAACAACTAGTAAACCAATAAGCAGCATAAAGAGTGTAATAGAGGAGCATCAAAAGAAACATAATAAGGAAAAAAAACACGTAAACAAGTCATAGAAATATTATAAGAGGACTACTGAGAAATACTGGCCCCGGGCTTCACATTGTGGTGACCGTCAGCTGATGCACTTACATGGTGAACTTTATGTAACCTCCAAAACCACACAATAAATGTTCTGTTCACTTCCCCATAAGGCCAGTAAAGGATTTAAAGGGGAAGTACAGAACACAAAAAGTTCATTGAAGTTCTATTGCTAAAGTTCTAAATAAAAAAAAAAAAAAAAGATGCGAAGACTGGAAGCAGATATCAAGCCTTAAGATAATGGAGCAAGTGTGCAAGAAAACTGGTTGCACCACATCTGTGTGTTTTCTACACAAATAAGTGTGTAGGCGCTGTAGGGGGAATGGTTTAAATAAATAAAACCATTAAAAAAAAATGGATAGATCAATAGTACAAGTGAATACAGGAGATTTTGTTGTAAAATATCTTACCAGACAAAAATTCTTCCTTCTCCTGTTATCAAGCATCTTTCTCATCCTTTTGCCCCATCAAGCTCAACAATCATTCACTCTGAAAAATCAGCTAAGGGATGACTTATTTACTGGTTGCGACTTGTAGCAGCTCAGGAAACAGTTTACAAGCAATACAAGTCTATGGAGGAGGTAGAAGGAGGGAGGGGGGGGGGGTGCCTGGGAACACACACTTTGCTGAGAGAGAAAGAAAGGCACAGCTTAAAGACAACCTGCAGAGCAGAAATCCATATACAAGATATATGACGACAAGATACAGTGCTGCTCTTCCTTTCAGTTTGCTTTTGCAAACTAAGGCAGGCTGGATTCTGTGGCGGAAAGATCTGCCACGGAATTCTGCCACATTTACTCAGTGTGAACATACCCTTAGGGGGTGACAGTATCACTTTAAAGGGGTACTCCGGCCCGGCCTTATTTGTCAAAGATTGCGGGGGAGAGACGTGATGTCTCAAGTCAGCACAGCCATTTGGCGGCTGTAGCGGGGTCCCGCCTTGGCCGCTGAATGGCTGAGCTGCCTTGAGAGGTCACGTCTCGTGCGGCAGCTCAGACCAGGTAGCAGCCGCAGGATGGGGGTACGGGGCGCCGCGATCCGGCGCTGGAACCGGGGAGGTAAATGACCTCCGCCATCCATAACCACCCCCTCCCTGGCCATATCTGAAAAATACGGCCAGGCCGGAGTACCCCTTTAGGTGAATAAGGCTTAGCTGCAATACCAAAGCCAGCCAATGCAGAAGAGTGGGGCTGTTTCCAGAAAAAAAGCAGATCCTCATTCTAATTGCATAGCAGCCACTGATTGATGGTAAGAATTAGAGACAGTACTAGAATGAGGGATTGTATAAGATTAGAAATTAGTCTGCTGCTCCCCCGCAGTATTTGTTAAAAGCTCAGCCAGCCCGGGGAGGGGAGCGCAATCCTTATACCTATGTACACAAGTAATAAAACACTTGCAAAAATGATGCAAATACGAGATACAAGTGTTATGTGAACATGGAAAAAGAATGCACATTATCCTGGGCAAACACATCTAAGTAAGCGTGAAGCTGGGATTGTGCAATCGGGAGATCAGGCCGCTCCTGTGTCAGCAATTCCTATTACAAACACCCATCCATTATTTATAGAGCTTATTAGAGAATTTGCCACGCCAGACGGGGTTATGTCCACAGGAATGTAGCCGGCTGCAGACGTGTAAGTTATAGTAACTGGTAGTGAAAGGAAGATGGAACAAATGGATTTTTTTATATGAATTTTTCATGGGGTAAATTGGGCACTTAAAGAAGACCTGTGGTCTCTTCACCAAACGTCAGCCATCATGATTTCATGTGGAGCTGCTTCACCCACTTCTTTTTTTAGTTTCTAGATTTATACGTATGAAATCCGCTGCAATACTGTGCGTGTGAATACACCCTTAGGGTCCTATTACACAGAGCGATTTTAAACGATTAACGACTAAGTATAAACAATCGCAAACGATATTGTTTATCATTCACCTGAAATCGTTCACCATATTACACAGGGCGATAGTCGTTAGTTACAATCGTTATTGCGATCGTTTATTCCTAGCAAAAAAATAAACAATGTGCAATTACACTGAAAAAATGCGGAACTTGAGCGAACAAATGTGGGAATACAGCAAACGATTAACAATAATTTTAGGTTCAGATCTAAATCAACGGTCAACAATATACGAACGATTTTTCGATAGTTGCCTGCAATTACACAGAACGATTATTGTTTAAATTTGAATGATATAACGATTTTTCGCACAATAATCGTCCCGTGTAATATTGCCCTTACACGCCCACTACCCCTCTCTAGCTGTCACTGCCCAATATACTGATTAGGGCCTAGACTGTTTGCAGGGGGGGTCATTAGGTATAAGCAAATTTTTGCCTAAACAGATGATCAATGGCATCGCTGTGAGTCCACACCCCACCAGCTATTGAGGAGGATAGGCTACCAATGACTATTATCCTGGGAAACCCAGGATTTCTTACTGGGCACAAAACACAATATGTAGGGGGCTTTAGGTTTTCTGGAGATCACTAGTCTGCTTTGCTGTACAGCATGGGAGAGAATGAGCAGAGCAGTTTCGATAATAAGAAGAGCAATGTTACCTTAGCTGTACTTACTTTTGGAGGCTTAAATAAAGCAGGCTAACATGATGATATACTATACATAAAGATAGGGCTCAAGCTTGGTAAACCAGTTTGTCTTCATATGTCATCATATAAAGGGTGAAATCAAAAGAACTGATACCAAGCAGGAAACAACAAAAAGCGTGTAACCTGAGCAGAATGGAGACAATCTACTAGCTGGAAAAACTTTTTTGTATTAAATGTAATTTATTAGTAGAGAGGGATCCAGAACGATGCGTCTCCGCGCCTTTCACTTACACATCTGCGGGAATTCTTACAGATAACATTACGGACCCACCAGCTGGTAAATGATAGAAAGCAAGAGCACAGGCCGTCAGGACTGAAGACTATACTGGGGGGTTTCACGAAGTAATGCCGAGTCGTCTGAGCTGATGATAAGCCATAATGAAGCATATGGGAGTATACAGAGTTTATGTAGATAGCTGCATTGGCCGGTCATAATGTGCATGGCTGTACCAATCCCAGCTTCTCCGCCAGTGACTGCTCCACTCCCACACGCTGTGCTTCCAAGGGCAGGGGGATTACCATTTCAATGAGGCTTTCATTTGGAGGCAATAATGAGGCTGATTTATTCAGATTTATGTACATATAAGATATATTTTGATAAACTGCCATGAGAAGCGCTCTGTGATGTCTCCTCTCCGCAGTCAGCTGCTTGAATGTGACTGAATGACCCAACGTGGCTACGGGGAAGGATTCACTGGAGATTAGGCGGATAATGTGAGACGCCAGCCTAGAAAATTACTTTCAGAAACTTAATTTTAGAATATGCAACGGGAAGATGAATAGGAGACCAACTCGGCTAGTTATGTCACCTTCTCTCCACAGCTGTATAAGCCTCAATCATGCTGAAAAAGGACAATCCGGGACAAACTGGTGAAGGGGCCCCATAGCATAAGTGACCTGCCAAACAACATTTTACACCAGTAAAGAGTCATTTATCCCTTGAGGGTGTGTTCACAATGCAACTTTTTTCTTTTAAACATGTGACCCTCAGGTACATCATTTTTTTTTTTTTTTAAGTAGCAGATTGGCGTTGGCGAGAGGATGACGGTGGTGCAGTGCTTTTTTTTGAAACGCTGTCCGGTTCCCATGCTCAGCAGTGATCTTTGCCCATGCACTGCACCGACTCTATGCACTGCCGCCCGCCAGTGGGACCATATGCCCTCCCCTCTGTGACCTGGCTCCATTAGAATCAATGGAGCCACATCACAGAAGAGAGGTGATATGGCTGCCGCCAGTGCATAGAGTTGGCGTGGTGAACAGCTAAAGAACAGTGGTGAGCGTAGGAAAAGGACAGTGTACAGGAACAGGAAAAGGACAGTGTACAGGAACAGGAAAAGGACAGTGTACAGGAACAGGAAAAGGACATCACCAGCGCCAATCTGCTACTGTAATAAAAAACAAACAAAACAATGTATAGGTAATATAGGATTAAAAAGCATAGCCGCTTTCTTCCAAAAAGCACTACACCTGTTCATAGGTTTTGCGTCTGATGCATATTTTTTTCCCCATATATTACACACTCACCATAACTATTCCTACAGTGCCTTCTGTTTCATTCTAGCTCATCTGCATCCATAGATGTCATCACTGTAGTTGTATAAAGTGACCAGCAGAGAGGAGTGCAAGTTGAGCATGGTCGAGTCTGATCGTTCGGCATTTGATTACCAGTGGCTGCAGGAGTTAGATGGAAGATAGATACAGCCCATGTCTACCCAGAATCCCTGGGGTTGCATCCAACAACTTTAGAAACCGGTAATCAAATTATAAACAATTGGGCTCCAACATGTACGAGTTGCACTCATCTCTAGTTAGCAGAACACAATAAAATAACAAGGCTTTGTGTGTCTGAAAGAGTAGTTTGCCCTGGGTCAGCTGACTTCCTGTTACCTAGAGGATGACATCATCACCTATAAGACCCCCTCCCTCCTGGCAGCTTCTAGACCCCTGCCTTTCTCTAGCTCTACCTGCATACTGTACTACAGGGGTCCGGACCCCTGCTGCAGCTCAGTATACTTGTATACTGAGCTGCGCTCTGCACAGTAACTATGAGCAGGACAAGAGGAGCGCGGCCTTTTGTGACTGCTGCAGTGCGGCCACAAGACTGAAGAGGAGACGCCCGGACCCAGGTGAGTATAAGTGTTTTTTTTTTTAATGTTATATGCTAGATGGGAGGGAGGAGCACAGGGGGGCTATATAATTAAGGGAGCACACAGCGGGGGTCTATATACTACAGGGGAGTGCACAGGGGGGCTATTTACTACAGGAGAGCACAGGGGGCCTATATACTACTGGGAGAGAGCACAGGGGGCCTATATACTACTGGGGGAGAGCACAGGGGGCCTATATACTACTGGGGGAGAGCACAGGGGGCCTATATACTACTGGGGGAGAGCACAGGGGGGCTATATACTACTGGGGGAGAGCACAGGGGGCCTATATACTACTGGGGGAGAGCACAGGGGGCCTATATACTACTGGGGGAGAGCACAGGGGGCCTATATACTACTGGAGAGAGCACACAGGGGGCTATATACTACTGGGGGAGCACACAGGGTTGCTATATACTACTCTGGGAGCGCACAGGGGTCTATATACTACTGGGGGCAGTGACCCCCTTTGTACCTAATTTTTTCCCACTAAAAAGGATCAATTCTGTATGAAAATAGTTCAACAACGTTTGTGAAAAGTAACAAAACATGTTTACTACTGATGTTCAGCTCGGCCTTCAGCTGACAAGAGAGTTGTTGAGTACCCCTGCTGTACTAGTTTACCAGGCAAGCTTCTAACTAAGCAATGTCAGAGGTCATGCCCACCTCCTGTCCCCTCCATACATGTACCAAGGGATGAACAGTCACAACTATGTTGTGTCTATAGTCCACTTAAGATTTAGGTCCGTGGCCCTACGCCAGCTGTCAGAAAGGAAGAAGAAAATCTGGAGGAACTTGTCAAACTAGTCACAAGAATGTAGAGACAGTAAGTGAGTCTTTTACTGTAACATCTCCATTCTATATAACCTCCAGTCATTCACCATGAAAAGATGATTCTCATCGACAAATTATGAATTATGGACAGGAGCGATCATTTCTGGCTTTATTATTCACACTGCAGGAAGGCCAGGGAGAAAATCTTTTAAAGGGGTACTTTAAAGGGGTGGATTATTTTTTCTTTCAAATCAACTCATGTCAGAAAGTTATATAGATTGGTAATTTACTTCTATTTGAAAATCTCCAGGCTTCCAGTACTTTTGAGCTGCTGTATGTCCTGAAGGAAGTGGTGTATTCTTTCCAGTCTGACAGTGCTCTCTGCTGCCACATCTGTCCATGTCAGGAACTGTCCAGAGCAGGAGGGTTTTTCTAAGGGGACTTGCTACTCATCTGGACAGTTCCTGACACGGACAGAGGTGGCAGCAGAGAGCACTGTGTCAGAGTGGAAAAGAATACACCACTTCCTGCAGAACATACAGCAGCTGATACTGCCCATATCTCAGACTGGAAAAGCCTCAGATTAGTGAGTGTGATGATGTCTACAGGTCACCAAAGCAGGACTGATTTATAAAGAATCTGTTTAGGAGATTCTCCTAGTGGGGAACATTCTTACAACACTTATATATATCAAAAACTATAAAGGGTTGGTCTGTGCAGAAATATGTGTGTAATCCCTAGTAAGCCACGGATCACTAAAAAGCTTCTAGACAGAAAATGAAGGCGGTGGTTTATAGGATAATCTCTATGCACAGTCCAATGGAAGAACTACTTCAACTTTACCTTGCAAATTCAAAGGTCATACATCACCATCATTCTATGGAGTTTTAGCTTTAGATATGCAATAAAAGCCTAATTTTAGCTGTATAAGATCTTACCTTTGTTGTCTGTGTGTGTATTTTTATTCAGTCAGTTAATAGTGTCATGGAGGCGGAGCCTATTGTCCCCTGGGCTATAGCCCTACTATGCCTCATTGTGCTGTATGGCCACCCCTTTGTATAATCAGTGATGTGCACTGTGCAGTAGTGGTGCTGAGGCACAGGGAACAATAGGCCCCACCCCTGTGACACTAGCCAAGGCCCAAATAAAGGTATTTTATAAAAATAAAAGCATAGGCAAGAGATGTATGTTCTGAATGCTTTTATTGATATCTATCCATTGGTGCCACCAGCTCTGTAGGCGGTCAGGGGTTGGCACTTTAAAGAGGTTATGCCACAGAAAAGGGGATGAGTGTCTGATCTGTCGCAGAGAGAGCAACTGTGACCAGGCCCTACAAAGTAAAGGATGCCCACCTGGGAGTTCAGAACACATATCCTGTATACCTGGGAAAGTGAGGAGTTCAACTGTATGTATCAATGTGTCTGTCTAATCATTGGGGACCTCCAGTGGCCATGAGAATAGGGGTCCTGTGTTCCCCTTGTTTGGGACGGCATTAAGGCCTACACTATTCATCTTTACAAGCTAAAAATAGATAGCTAAGTAAATGATGAGTGTCTTTGGTGGAAGAATTATTATGCTCCGATGCCTTGTATACAGTTCAGTGGCACCTGTAGAGTAGTAGGAATATACTTTGTGTAGGGTCTTACTCCCTGCCACCAGCTGGGGGATGACGGAGCCGGTTGTAAATATATGCTATACAAGAGGTAGGGAACCTTGGCTCTTCAGCTGTTGCAAAACTACAACCCCCATCATGTCTGGACAGCCAAAGCTTTAGCTTTGGCTGTCCGGGCATGATGGGGGTTGTAGTTTTGCAACAGCTGGAGAGCCAAGGTTCCCTACCCCTGTGTTACATCTTCTCTGGGTGCCAAGTCCCTAAACTCATTTTACATTCTCTTGGCAAAAAAAAAATAAAAAATGGAGACTTGAAAGCAATCAAGATTTTTATTTCGCTGCCCCAACTTCCACCTCTCTGCGATGCGAGGAAATGATGCACAATTAGATCGGGCTGATGGAAAGTCATATATTTATTTTGTGAGAGCGCCTACATTAGCCGATAAATACTCCCAATGAGCGTATAAACAGCGAGATAAATTATGCACAGTGGCTGGTTCATGGAAATGGCCATTTCACAGTATGGGAGCAAACAGAGTCATTAAAATGTGTACCTTACGCTGGCGATGCTCGGCGACTCGGCTCCCAGTCTGCATCTTTCTAGCTGATTGGCAACAATTTGTCTCTCCACCTCCAGCTCTCTGGTGAGCCGTTCAAATTGCAGCTCCTGGAATTTCAAGAAAATGAGAAAGAAGCCTCAGGTGAAGTGCAAAATACTCTGATTCATGCACAGAAGACCATGGGGGAGAAATCGGCAAGGCTCTGCCGTCAGCCAAGGGGCCACAACCCATCTGCCGGCAGGACTGCACACAACACACATTCATTATCAGTTTTATAAGGGAGACCGCTCTGACAGATCGCTGCACGCTGAGCGTTTCATGGATTATTATTGACCTTTATCTGCGATTCACAAGCGCAGGGGAGTTTGGCGGCTCTCCCTCTCTAATGTGAGAGTCTACCGGCTAATGGACGGACAGAAATTCATAACATCGTGCAGGGAAATTTGGAGATGGATGGAGATACAGAGGAAATGAATAATTCCGACAGAAAATAAAACGTGCTGGTTTAAATTAAACGCAGGTAGCATTTAAAGGGGTGCTCCAGGGAAAATCTTTTTTCTTTAAAATCAACTGGTTTCAGAAAGTTATACAGATTTGTAATTTAATACTATTTAAAAATCTCAAGTCCTCCAGTATTTATCAGCTGCTGTATGTCCTGCAGGAAGTGGAGTATTCTTTCCAGTCTGACACAGTGCTCTCTGCTGCCACTTCTGTCCATGACCTCTCGCCATAGAAAACCTCTCCTGCTCTACACAATTCCCGACACAGGCAGAGGTGGCAGCAGAGAGTATCGTCACCACTTCCTGCAGGATATACAGCAACTGATAAGTATGGGAAGACTTGATATTTTTAAATAGAAGTAAATTACAAATCTATATAAAACTTTCTGAAACCAGTTGATTTGAAAGAAAAAGATTTTCACCGGAGTACCGCTTTAATAGGGTTCATGCAGGGAGGAAAAAAAAGTTACTTTTACAAATAGTAATATTAAAATTTTCACTTTGAAAACGGGCCTTTAAAAATGTAAAAGAAAAAAAAAACAACCTAGACACGAACTACTTGTGCCTAGAGTTTTAATTCATTCATGTGTTACCATGGTAACAGACTACAAACCAACCCTGTGTAGTCACATCTTGCACTCAGACTCCTACTGTCTCATATCTAGTTAACTCCCTGAGCTTTAAGCATTACTATCAAAACTTTTGACGTGTCTCTGTGACATTTTTAAAGTTTATACCGGTCACAGGGTGAATGTTCAGACCCCAATTGATCGCTAAATACCGCCAGGAGATAAGACATGACTGAGCGCTTCCGTCTCATTGTCTTAAGTTTTTGGTGCCCATCTTATGCATCAGGATGGGAAAAGCAGCAATATGCAGATTGAAGCACTCAACAAAGTGCTTCTCTCTACTACATGTAGCAATCAGTTGTGATCTCAACCAATTTTTTTTAAACACCTGTATCCGCTTACATCAATGTCTTCCAACCCAGGTCTATGTTGGGGAATGTGTCGGATGAATGGGGTCACATTACAAACCCAGGAGTCCATCCTGGATATAATTCTGGTGACTGCCTGGTTGAGGTTGCAGTAAAGAACAGGTTGCAACAGGATCCTATTCACATTCATTAGCATGAAGCAAGACACATCGCTTCTTGGTTGTGTGAGCCTTTTCATGTCCAAAACTGCTGTGTAACAACCACCTAAGGGCTTATTCCCAGGTTCCACGAAACACAGAACTTACAGAAGGGAAGCCCTGTAGTGGATTCTTTCCCCGCCTGGTATCATTTACCAATATGATGCTGGGAGCGGGAAAAACGTTTAAATCTTTGCAGCTCTGTCATTACAGTGCCACAGAGATTCAAACCCAGGGAAAGAATCCAATAAAGGGTTTCCCCGTCCATAGCTTCTGTGTTTCACGGAACCTGGGAATAAGCCCTTAAAGGGGTTTCCAGGATTATAAGGAGTTTTCCTCATACCACCGTTTGTTAGACTGTGTGTGGTTTTACAACTTTGCTCCGTTCACTTCAATGGAACTAAGCAGCAATACCACCCGTAAACTGTAGGGCGGCACTGTTTCTAGAAGAAATCTGCTATGTTTTACAATCTTTAATAAACCCTCGAATGCATATGTGTGGCTGAAGACGTTATAAGGGAAATTGAGACCCCTGGTTGAGTCAGTACTTGCAGCCATAGTATGGGGAAAAAGAAAAAAAAAGTATGAACCACAAGGTATAACGTTGCATATTTTATTCCATTATGACAAAGCTTTATTTATATAAGACCGGTCACACAATAAAATAAGAAAGTAATTATAAAGACAAACAGCGTCCTTATAGCTGCCTCTAAAGGAAAGGCGGCCATTGTTAATGCGGGGTCTAAAACATTCAGGATTTGTGTGTATTAATTTCTCAGGCGGTATAATCTATTTTCTCTGTACACGGTTCCACACCGCTGTTCACACAATCTGCATTTATTCTAAATTATCCGAATAATAACGTTTATTATGACCAAAGCGGACTCAGAAAATAGAAAAAAAAAAAAAGAAAAAAAAAAAAAAAAAAAGAATAGAATGGGAGTGCGGAGTATTTTAAATAATTTTTTTCCCTGTTGTACATGTACATCCCTTCCCCCCTTACAAATGAACATTTGCATATATCAGCCAAAATTGTGCAAATCTCCTCCCACTACTGTCACTGATTCATTCATGTGCAACCTGGTGCTTGGAGGAGATAGCAGGAATCCAGCAGCCTTACAGCGAGCGGGAAAACAATGTAAGATGCAATATTTTATCCATGTCGCCCTCAGACATCAGAAACATTGCAGAGTATTTAAAAAAAAAACAAAAAAACACAACATTGACAATATAGTAAACACGGCGAAGAATGGGCGAGAAAAAGTCAGCAGTCTGCAAAGCTTTACATATCCTACAGCTAGGTTCACTCTTGTGGGGGAACTCCAGCTAATCTACATATGCTGAAAATTCCTGGAACCAGTTCTTTCAGTAGGTCATGTGATCTTGTGGTGACCCCCTTGAAACTACATGTGTTTATATGCTCTTAATGGGGTCACCATCTCAGTCAGAAGTTCCTATATCAGGTGTCAAAGTTGTGGCCTTTCCGCTGTTGCAGAACTATAATTCCCATCATTCCTGGGCAGCCAAAGCTGTCTCACACTGTTCAGCCTCACTCACAGTATACTAACAGTCTCTAAGGGCCCTATTCCACCCGACGATTATCGTTCGCATAATCGTTAACGATAAACGATCCAAACGACCGCTATTACGAAAGACCTGAAATCGTTTGCCCATTTACATGGAACGATAATCGTTACTTATGATCGTTCTTGCGGTTGCTATTGCGTTCGTCACTATTGCGAACGACTGAACGACATCCTATTCAATGTGAAGGATTTGCGAACTAGCAACGATAAAAATAGGTCCAGGTCTTATTAAACGATCAACGATTTCTCATTCGGTCGTTAGTCGTTAACTGCTATTCAACCGAACGATTATCTTTTAGATTTGAACGATTTAACGATAATCTGAACGATAATCGTCCGGTGGAATAGGGCCCTTAGCTTATTCAGCGATCTACAGAGATGACTGCACTGTCTGCTCAGCAGGCAGAGATGGCGCTGGTTCTAGCTGCCGATGTGATGCCATGCAGATACATCATGGGACTGAGAGCTGATTTGAAAGGAAAGAATACAGTTTGCATTCAGAAAGTAAAGATGGTGGCTGACCACAGGTCATATAACTCATGACATGATGCATTATTGAAATTCGCGGATGCAGCAGAGCGGGGCTGAAACAGATGACACTTCAGGAAGTGTGAGCGTGAGCCTGTATTATATAAGCAAAAGAAAAACTAAGGGAATGATTCTTTAAGCCACAAAGAATAAATGGAGCTGAATGGTCTGCTGTATGACTGATTCAAACTGCTTTTAATTGGGTCTACAGGGTTTCTGTCCAGTGTCTGCCATCTAGGGACTGCCTGAAGCATTCTCACTATTTTAGGCTGCGCTCACACTACGTATATTGCAGTCAGTTTATGTATATTTCAGTCAGTATTGCAACCAAAACCAGGAGTGGATTAAAAACACAGAAAGGCTCTGTTCACACAATGTTGAAATTGAGTGGATGGCTGCCATTTAATGGCAAATATTTGCTGTTATTTTAGAACAACGGCTGTTATATTGAAATAATGGCCGTTATTTACCGTTATATGGCGGCCATCCACTCAATTTCAACATTGTGTGAACAGATCCTTTCTGTGTTTTTAATCCACTCCTGGTTTTGGTTGCAATACTGACTGAAATATACGTAGTGTGAAACCAGCCTAAGAGAACATGCAACAGCGTACCTACAGTAGTGTGAACCCAAGTACTCCACCAGTGTCTAATATTCCAAGATGGCTTCAGGTTATCACAGCAGGTAGGTGCAGTATTGCAGCTCAGTTTCATTGAAGTAAATAGAGCTGTATTGTAATACCACCCACAACCTGAGGACAGGGGTGGTGCTGATCTGGCATGAAAGTATCTGTGCTTTTTCCTACTCCTTTAAGCAATACTCCTAAGGAATAAAATATGCAATTTCTCTTGTACTAGTCAAACAATCAGAGCATCCTTCCTTTGAGAAAGTGGAACTGTTGACCTGTCGCTCCTATCGATATTGCTGAACTGGATCTACTCAAGCACAGCTCCCAGTTTAATGGTATGTGCCACATGACTGTGGAGACACCCCGGTGCTATGGAGTGACCTTTTCTATTCCTTAAAGGAGAACATTTTGTTTCATTAAAAAAAAAAAAATCACGAGTATCTTACATTCATGTGATTTTCTTATGACAAAGGAGGAAACAAAAAAAAGTTACACAACATGGTTTCTAGAAGAAAGGCGATGTATGGATGGTACACTGCAATCATACAGGGCTGCTGTTTAAAAGCACCTCGGGATTGGCAGAGATCAAAGCATTCAGATTCCCACTGATCCACAGCTCACCACCTATCCAGTGTATAAGAGATAACTTCTTGAGACTGGAATAAGGGTACGTCCATAAATACAGGATCTGCAGCAGATTTGATGGCTCAGATATCAATGTAACTAAATAACTCAACACAGCATCAAATCTGCTGCTGATCCTGTATGTGTAAATGCACCCTTAAGGAACAATTTATTCAAACAGAAAGATTAAAGGGGAACCATCAGCAGGCTGCTCCTTCTAGTGATAACCATTGGAGAAGGTGGGCCGGGTGACGCGGCAGTGCTCCTAACTGTGTACCAAAAAGAAGATTACTCTGACTAACAGCGCGGGATCGGCACCAAGGAGGAAGGTAACACACAGCTTCCTCCTCAGCATCCCGGGTGCTAAAAGGAGCTATCAGCAGGTGAGATCAGTCTAACTTGCTGATAGTTCCCCTTTAACTTCATAATTTTTTTTTTTTATTGTTCCAATGTAGCTAAAATGAAAACTATAATTTGTGTCTCCATGGTAACAGACTACAAACAAACCTTATGTAGTCTGATCATTCAGTCAGACCAAATATCAGCGTCCACTTCTCAATTCTTTTTACCACTAACAATGTATTGTTCGCGTCCTAAATAACCCTTGCAGGACGCAACGCATCACGGCCATCATTGGTTCCCAGGAGAGCGATGCCCCTTGTGCCCTTAGATTAGTTAATGGGTTGTGTTATTATCTCCCTGTACTCATTCAGCCCATAAAGCGGCAGGCTCCATCGTATCCTCGCGTTGGCATATATTACAGGTGACAGGTTGGCGCATATCCTTGGCATTTCATGCTTGTCATTTATCCGAAGCCATTCCGGTAACAGCATTGACAGCGCCTAGGAGCTAAATAGAAGATTTATATGAAATGGAAGATCTCTGGGTAGAATTGGGCTATTCCTATCATCAGCAAAGGGTTAGACAAATGCAGATTGAATTTTCAACCCCTGTCATTATGAATATCTGTATCCACACTGCTCTGTACCACAGGGGGAAGCGAGTGACTTCATTATTTCCAAGAGGTATTCATGAGATGACACAATGTCAGCTGCACTTGGTAAGTCAAGGCATGGAGTGAATATTGATGTGCGATAAGGACTCTCCTACAGGACTGTCACAATCCCGGGCAAGGATCACCAGGGACCAGATAACATCGCCTCTTTATTTTACCAAAGCTGAAGACAGGGAACGGCCTCTAGACATGATCTACTGTAATGAGACTTTTTTTATCATCAGTATTAAACATGGAAATATAATAGATCACTGCATACTGCAATTGCTATTTACGTGTCATGTGTACTGCAATAAGAAATTGCTTTAAGGGGTTCTCCAGTTCAGTGATTTATTGTAGGGAAACTTTCTGCACCTTACGGACATGCTTTGGAATTTATTAAGTCATGTATTCCAGTTTGCCGGTGTAAAAAAAGTTCCATTTGCCTCACAATTTGTATTATCTTTTGAGGTATTACAGAGAGAAAAAAATAATGCTCCCTTAAATAAAATTATGTTTTATACCATATTTACTTTTATAAAGTTGTATTTATATACTAATAAATATTAAGTGGCAATAGTAAGGGGAGACACAGGCCTCTCTGCTGACACTAATGTTTGCATCAAGAACTGCAGGGTTGTCCAAGCCCTTGTCCTAACTGCCCCACTCTGATGAAGTGCTGCTGCCGACACAGCACTACAAATATAGAACCTCCCTTGGGAAAATGTATATTCTGTAAACGAAGGGAAGGGTTCTACTTGTGTTCCTATCCTCAGTGTTGAGATATGTTGGGTCACATGATCTAGTGGTGATCCCCTTGAAATTACAGGTGTTTATGTGCTCTTAATTGGGTCGCCATCTCAGCCAGAACCTTCCTATACCAGTGGTCAAAGTTGTGGTCTTTCAACTGTTGCTAAACTACAATATCCATCATGCCTGGAGAGCCAAAGCTGTGTCCTATGATTAACTCCACAGGGGGAGGCAAAAACTTCCATTATAGTTTATGATTATGCAGCTTTGGTCACACAGTTATAATGGATAAAATGTGAACCCAGCTATATGGTCAGTCATGAACATTTATCAACCCTCCTCTGGAAAGGTGGTGGGTTTGGAGCTATTTAGACTCCTACTTATCTTTTCTCTCCTACTTAGAGTATAAATGTTTAAAGGAGTATTCTGAACAAAACTCATCCAATATCCACAAGGTAGGAGACGTATCAGATCTCTGAGCCCCTGTGATCACAAGGACGGGGCACGGCTTCCCTTGTTTTGAACGGACCAGAGCACTGCAACTCCATTCAGTGTTGTTGGCTTCTCCATAGACAATGAAGGGAGCTGGGATCGCCATGCCAGAGTCAACAATCCGCAAAAGAAAGGAGTTAGTTTCCGGATTGGCCAGTATGATCTGACAGTTCTCCCTTAGCTTAACTCGGAAGACCCCTTTAATGTTATTGGTTGGAGTACCCACTTAAAGTGACTGTACCACCAGGCCCAGGCTGAAGCACTGGAGGCGGGCCGACCCACCCTTAGTGAGAGGAAACCCTAGCCCCGATATGATACGGTTTTATTGATTCTAATGGAGTCACGTCATAGAGGGGCTGGGGTTACTTCGCACTGGGGGTGGGTCGGCCCGCCTCCAGTGCTTCAGCCTGGGCCTGGTGGGACAGTCACTTTAAGAGCAAAGTCCTACACTATGTCTATGGCAGGCAGATGAAGCGTCGGATGCTGTGACCAATGGCCACCACATAGGCAGCGGCAATTGGTAGCTGCAATGAAAGTCTTGACCCTCTGTATATAAGAGCTATAACATGTAGTGAGCCGTGTACCAGTGTCACCAGCATAAGGTCACAACATGGTGATCGATCAACGTGGCAGGTCTGTGGGAGGTTCAATGATTTAGGCATCAAATAAGCCATAAGGAACAGGACTTGCCATTCAGGATGACCATCCATTATATCCCTTCAGGCTTGAGCGGCATCCAGTGATGTAGATAACCTGACATAATAATTGTATCCATCCTTTCCTGGAGATGACAATCAGCAGGCAATATGGAATTACCATAATATAAAAGCGCGGCTTATACAGACGCTATACGACCTTGAAGAGTCATGTGACTGAGCGGCGTAGATTATAATGCCGACCACATTCACCTGATTAGGTTAATGCAAATCCACAGAGGCCGCGCGGACATATTTTTTCTCCTCGGTGAACAGTTAAAATCGCATTATAATAATCAGTTCCCTAAATGTAAATTCCTATTCTGTCAAAAGGAGAAAAAAAAATTATAGATGCTTATTAAAAGGGGACGGCTCATAAGAATATCTAATGCTACACTATAAAGTTCTAAAGCAGAATCCTGGCCGCATTGTATATTCTCATACAATCAGATCTTTATGGAAAACGAGGTCAAATGCTGGACCGTTCCCCCGACTGAGAAGTCACCTAATAAGATACATATCTAAAAGGTCACCACGTTATAGAAGAGTCATCCGATGGGACTCGCCAACTGTGTGAATGAAAACATACGCACATTCGGCTAAGCTGCAAGAAGGGTGAATAGTGATCGGCCTAACCATCATTAGGCCAACAGGTATAGATGGTGGGGATTCCTAAAAGGGTCTCTGGTTGTGTTCCACTGGACCTTTAGGGTGCGTTCACACCTACAGGATCTGCAGCAGATTTGATGCTGTGTTCAGTTATTTAAATGAAATCTGCTGCAGAAAATCAGCTGCAGATCCTGTAGGTGTGAACGCACCATTAAAGAATATAATCCATTACCTGCCAACCCTACAGTCAGCTTCTCTAGCTTCCAGTAGGGTAGGCAGGCAACGGATTATCTTGTTTAAAGGCAAATCCGCTGTGATAAAGCAGACACATTAGGCTTAACTGTAGCGGATATCGCAGCAGATTTCACTGCGAGACTCACAGCATGAAATACACGGTGAATTCAGTCAGTGTAAACGCTGTCTTAGGGCTTATTCTCACATCCTGTATTCCATTAATATTACGGACGGAGAAGCCCTGTAGACGACTCTTTCCTGCCCGGTACCATGTACCAATATGATGCCAGGAGCAGAGAAAGTGTCTAAACCACCACAGCACTGGCTAAGTATGTAGACAAAGAAACAAAAAACTGTGGTGTGAACACAGTCTTACCTGACTTTATAAAAAGAACAGCCTGAACTGCCGGTAGGCCATCAATACCAAATCAGAAGGGCTCTGACAGCAGGCACTCAGATGGAAGACAGTAAGGGGCATGATGAGTATTGTAGTATTTTAACAGCTGGAGGGCTGAAGGTTCCCCATCCCTGGTCTACAGGGTTAATAGAAATTCTTTCTAAAGTACATGTACAATCCGCCCCTCAGGCCAATTTTCTGCGGATTTTTTTTTTGCAGCATGTAAAGGGGGGAGGGGACGGAGATCTCGGGAACTGTACAGTCAGAAAACCTGATCTTCACCAGTTATAAAAGGTATATGTAGAATGTATTGCTGGGTCACCCTGCAAATATCCCTGCACACATATACCACCGGCTCCCTTAGTGAGGAAGAAATTATTCTTCTCCATCACAAATTTAAAGAATATTTCATAAATCCTTGTTTTTAGCCCATTTTATATAATTCCAGCACTTGACAGACCCATAATCTGCTCAAGAAGTCTTTATGATAAGTCTCACTCCATGTTCTAGGATCCTTCACGCTGGATAATGACTGTGATCGGGAGGCTTTGCAGCAAGTCATTCAAGTCAAGTTTAGGATAAACCTCTATTCAGACTAGGGGTTGTGATGTATGCACTGAAAGTGTGAGGGACACCTGCTCCACATGCTGTACAAGGCCACTTTAGGCCTCACACGTCCTGCAATCATAGATCAACTTATTGCCCATTGGTTTCTATTAAGCTATTCACAAATTCCGTCCTATTGTGGATCTGCAATCCATACTGCAAAAAAATAGGACCTGTCCCAGTGCGAACTGTAAATGTGGTATGAATTACCAATAGAAGTCTATGGGATCCGTGTTTTTTGCGGACGTCACATCTGTCACGTCTGTGAAAAACGCACATCAAATCTAAGGCAACTTTTTTTTTTTTTTTTTAATCACTTCACCATTTTCGTGGATGTGGATACAGATGCACTACAGATGCAATCATGGACCACAGAGTACAAATAGCGGACATGAAAAAAAAATCACTGAACATGTGAATGAGGCCTTAGGGAGTTCAGGCTGTTGCCAGTGGGTGATGCATTTTCCCTTCTCATTGTAACATGAAGTGAATCACTCAGCATATTATTACTTTCTGGGGGAATGAGGCTTTAGGCTATGTTCACACTACGTAAAAGTACAGCCATTGTTGCAGATGGCAACAACGGCCGTACTTTGTGCGGAGTGGAACAGTGCCTTACTTTCAATGGGATCCTGGCCGGAGCCTATACACATCGTATACGTTCCGGCCGGGATCCCATACGGGCCGCAAATAACTGACATGTCAGTTTTCTGCAGCCGGAATTCAGTGAATTCCGGCCGCAGAAAGACCTGTCAGTTCACACTATGAAGTGAGCGGCTCCGGCTGCATGCTTCACTGTGTGCTATGGGAAGCTCTGATGCGGGCGGGCGCTGATGCACCCGCATCAGAGCTCTGCAGCCGGACGGATCATCCGGCCGGTACTTAAGTACCGGCCGCGATGATCCAGGCACAGACCGGCCGTTCCGTGACCCGGCCGGGGTCACTGAACGGCCGGTCTGATACGTTGTGTGAACATAGCCTTAAAGGAGAAGTTCGATTAAATTTTTTATTAAAGTACTGTATTGCTCTTCAAAAGTTATACAAATCCCCATTATACACTTATTACGGGAAATGCCTATAAAGTGCTTTTTTCCTGCACTTACTACTTCATCAAGGCTTCACTTTCTGGATAACATGGTGATGTCACTTCCTGGATAACATGGTGATGTCACTTCCTGACTCCCAGAGCTGTGCGGGCTGTGGCTGCTGGAGAGGATGATGGCAGAGGGATGCTCAGTGTCCCTCCAATGCCCTGTGTCCTTCAGTGTTCCCCTGCCATCATCCTCTCCAGCAGCCACAGACCGCACAGCTCTGGGAGTCGGGTCGTGACATCACCATGTTATCCAGGAAGTGAAGCCTTGATGCAGAAGTGTGGGGAAAAAAAGCACTTTATAAGCATATCCCGTAATAAGTGTATATTGGGGATTTGTATAACTTTTGGGGGACAATACAATACTTTAATAAAAATTTTCACCGGACTTCTCCTTTAAGCCATTTTTATGGGACCTAGGATAGCACAACTGTCAGTGGTAGACTTACTATATACACAAAATAATTGCATTTGGTAAATCAAAGATTAACAGCTTATAGTAACCTGAGTGTACAGAGAAACAGTAATAACCAGAACTGGAAAGGTCAGCTTTACTATGCTTCAGGTTCCCAACATTGGTGGTAAATGATCACAGTTTATAAACTTTCCCTGGAGATTTTCATTTTAAACACATGCATGCTCCGCTAAACAAAGTGTACATGTGTAAGGACCAGTTCACACCGACTAAAACTGGCGGAATTCTCTGCCACGGAATGCCGGCAGCCACTGTGCCATACTGGCAGTCTATGGGAGGCTTGCGCGCCTCCTTTCTCCGTGTGGAAGAATTGACATGTCAATTCTTCCGAACGGAGAGAGGAGGCGCGTGAGCCTCCCATAGACTGCCAGTAAGACACGGAGGCTGGTGGAATTCCGCCAGTTTTACTCTGTGTGAACTGGCCCGTAGAAGAGGCAGATGAAATAGCTGTGGGCCAAACAAATGTATATACAACAAGTATGGTAGCCATGCAGATGTGACTGGCTGACAGCTCTCTCTCCCATTTCACTTATATGTTCTGAAATGGAGAGAGACTCAAATGGTGGTGGCTTACCTTCCAGAGGAAAAAAAGAATCAGAAAGCTAAAATTCTATGTGCCCTATCCTTCTCTCTTGTAGAAGGGCCTCCATACACAAAACGCAGTCACAGTTTTATCTAATGTGCACGGGAGCCTATAAAAGGACCTAGTTCTGTCTCTAGTACAATTCATATGTCTACCACTCTAAAGAATGCTAGAGTGCACAGTGAGGACATAACTACACATGCCTAATTGTTTCAGATATTCATTCTATGCAAATGCCACAACACTGGGTATTATGATTCTGTAAGTCCCTCAATAATTTTTCCAAGCTCAAGTGCCATAGAAGCTGTGCTGAGCATCAGAATGCATGCCACCTACCTCCCCCACCCCTCCCTGCATTTTAATCAACAAACAGTGCAGAAAGCTAAACCCTGTACATCAATAAAGAGCAGGGAGGTGTGCATGCTGCAGCTCAGCCTGGCCTCTATAACACTTGAGCTTGGAAGGAAAACATGATTTTATAACAGCCATCAGCTAAGAGACCGGTATCATTTGTTTTAGCTGACGGATTCATTTTTAATTTACAGAGTCCTATATACTAAGCATTTGCAAACTGGCAAAAATTTTCCAATATGTCTAAAAATACCCTAAGAGGTGAGCAAGCTGATCACACCCCTAGCAACCAATCAGATTCCACTTTTCATTCCTTACAGACTCTGTGGAAAAATAAAGGTGGCATCTGATTGGTTGCTAGGGGCAACAGCCAGTTTCACTTGACAACTCTCCCCCTACATAACCCTATTACACATACTGTCCACCTACTTAAGGACATTTTCCCATAAGAAATCATAGAAATGCAGACAATTGGTTCCACACCCCAAAAATAATGATTTATTATTCTGAATAACATGTAAAAGTAATGAAACAAACATTCAGAAACAGCAGAATATGTGATATTATAAGTTACTATACAGTAATGGAGAGGATGGGAAACACAAGGGCGGACAGAGACTGCAGGGAGCATGAAGGAATGAGCAGGGCAGATGTGGGCATATACATGCAGCACTCTCTGTCCGGGGAGAGAGGGGTTACTGCTATGGAGAGATTACCTCCACAGTCCTGTCCCCTGATGTAAGCCACAGCCTGAAGTGGATCTGCCATGATTTGGAAGGTGAGGGAGACTTCCTGGGTCAGAGTACAGGGCTGTAGACCCCGCTATGCAGACCATGCCCCTCCCCCACTCGCGCTCCCACCCAGTACAGGGAGCCCTTAAACCAAAGCAATGCTCTTAAACCAAGTCACAATTTTGAAAAACTGTGAGCTCTTAAACCAAAACGCTCTTAAACCAAGTTACTCTTAAACCAAGGTACCACTGTATATATATATATATATATTTTTTTTTTTTTTTAAATATGTTCTCTATTATGGATATGAGGCGACAACTAATATATGCATTAATTTACGCCTCAGGTGAAAAGCACACACTTCATAGCGGCCTGTAAGGCTTCCAGCAGAGAAGTAATTGATAGATGGCATGCTGGGCACTGTTACCTCAACATCAAGCTGACAGTTTTGCTTTATATTAATTTTCTATTAAAAAAAAAAAAAGCAAAGAGACAAGAGAAGCAGCAACCTACTAAAGTATCAATAGATCATCAAAGTAATAAGTCTGCCCCTCTGTGACAAGTGTCACGATGTCTTTGAGCTTGGCAGAAGCGCTTTCCGACTATTGTTTGGCAAACATCCTGTACCCTGGATGACCAAAGAGGACAGAATGGAAATATGTTCGCTGTTCATTAAAAATCTAGATTTATTTATAGGGATTTTACTTTTTAAAAATATATTGTCATAGTGGCATAATAAACTACATGGTGTTCGCTCACGTAGGACCCAATTTATAGGGGTATTCCAATCTACACTACTGTAGTTATATTTGTAAGACTTGCGTTAGTGCCACTGTCGTTTTTTCTTTTTTTCTTAATTTTTTTTTTGCAGAAATCCATAGTACAGGTGATTTTAAGAAACTTTGTAATTGGGTTTATTAGGCAAATATGCCATTATCTGCATTCAGAAAGACTTTCCCCAGTTCTCCCCCTGCCCCCCCCTCTCTCTCATTCACTGCTCATTATCAGGAAATCACGACTCTTACATCAGTCGGGCCCTGTGTAACCTATGGAGAGGAGAGGGGGGAGGGGGGTGAAGGGAGATTAGTCACCAGCAGAGAACAAAGGATTACACAGTGGGAGCTGTGTGGAAGCTGGTACTCAGAGGTCAGTGCTGACTTCAGAGGAGATAGTCCGGTGATGTAGCTGTATATTAACTCTTTGTTGTCCTTTTTTGATGCCTCATCTCCCTCCACCCCTCCCCTCTCCATAGAAAACCATGAAGACAGGGGGGAGAGCTTCAAACTGCTTTTTCATGATAAAAATGCATTGGCTGAGTGGGCTGTCATTTAACCTGTTAAGGACACATGACGTACCGGTACGTCATGTGTCCGCAAGAGGTGTTCAGAGCGGGGCCGCGCGGCGGCCGCGTTCTGAACCGCCGCGATCCCGGGTGCTGCGTGTAGCCCGGGGTCGCAGCTATTAGCGGGCACGGTCTGATCGCAGTGCCCACTAATTAAGTAATCAGAGGCAGCTGTCAAAGTTGACAGCTGCATCCGATCACTTGTATGCAGCCGTCCCTGGTGTCTAGTGGCGGAGATCGTCGTCCCGGAGGAGCGATCTCTGTGTCTTTTACCTGCCAGGGTCCGCTCCAAGATGGCGCTGACCCCAGCTCAGCACTTGGTTGTGTTCGGCTGCAGCAGCTAAAAGCAATCAAGTGCCTATCTAATCGATCTATGCTGTATAAGTATATACAGCATAGATCAATGAGAGATCTGAGTGCATATACTAGAAGTCCCCCGGGGGGAGTAACCCTAACCCCAGGGGAGTAACCCTAACCCCAGGGGGGCTTCTAGTATATGTGTAAAAAAAAAAAAAAAAAAAGTGTTGTTGTTGTTAATAAAAAGCCCCCTCCCCTAATAAAAGTCTGAATCATCCCCCTTTCCCCATGTTATAAATAAAAATAAATAAACATATTTGCTATCGCCGCTTGCGTAATCACCCGAACTATTAATTAATCACATTCCTGATCTCGCACGGTAAACGGCATAAGCGCAAAAAAAATCCCAAAGTGCAAAATTGCCCATTTTTGGTCGCATCAAATCCAGAAAAAATGTAATAAAAAGCGATCAAAAAGTCGTATATGCGCAATCAAGTTACCGATAGAAAGAAAGATCATGGCACAAAAAATGACACCTGACACAGCCCTATAGACCAAAGGATAAAAGCGCTATAAGCCTGGGAATGGAGCGATTTTAAGGAACGTATATTTGTTAACAATGGTTTGAATTTTTTACAGGCCATCAGATAAAAGAAAAAGTTATACATGTTATATATCGTAATCGTAACAACTTGAGGAACATATGTAACAAGTCAGTTTTACCCCAGGGCGAATGGCGTAAAAACAAATCCCCCCCAAATAAACAAAATGCGTTTTTTTTGTTCAATTTCACCACACATTGAATTTTTTTCTGGTTTTGCAGTGTACTTTATGCAAAAATTCAGCCTGTCATTGCAAAGTACATTTAGTGACGCAATAAATAAGGGCTCATGTGGGTCTCTAGGTGGAAAAATGCAAGTGCTATGGCCTTTTAAGCACAAGGAGGAAAAAACGAAAACGCAAACACGAAAATTGGCTCCGTCCTTAAGAGGTTAAAAACTGTGGCAGCTGCAAGGAGCCGGCAGAATCGAGAAGAGCACCAGGGAGCGTGGACAGGCATGTATGAGGTTTATTATTTAACACTAAAAGCAAAGGCTGCACGGACATCGCTAGTGATATATACTGTATATCATATAATTATCTAGCAGATCGGCGCTCGCTTACATAAGTCGTCAGGCCGTGTAATACGGCCTTAAGGGCTCATTCACACGTTCTGTGCATGGTTCAGAAATACTGACAATGTGCAAAGGAACGAAGTTCAGAGCTTCTGGCATCATCATGAATGATGATGCCGGGAGTTCCGAATTCCGGCCCGTAATAATTATAGCTAGAAACAGCCGGAGAGCTTAAACAATACATCTTCTACCCCCCAGGCTAAACCTATTTTACTTCACCTTAACATTCCTGTTCCAGAGACGGGAGGAAGCTTCCGCATCCATACGTGTGTAATCAGAAGATGGATACCGATGATACCTGTGCATATTTATATCCCCGGCCTCCTCATCAACAAGTTGCTAAGGAGCAATCACTGGGGACTTGTTCCAGCCGTGACTTCACATCAAATAATCTGTCATTTACCTTCTCCAGGAACAATCGTAGCCTGAAACCCTAAACTTATCTAAATGTGCAGGACTCGCCTGATGGAAACATTGTGCGCTATGTCAACGGAACACAGTGGCTGCAACACCGGGCAACGGGCAGCTGATCTCCTCTATACACCACCGCCATGTCTCATCTCACACACAGTATGGCTGGACTGTATACACCTTGCTGGGATCCATATTTATTTCTCAGTATTGCAGCTTCTGCTTTTCATCAGGACAAGGTAACCTGACCATGTTTTAGTATAAGGGAAGTATCAATCCTTTTTATGTATTATATGAAACTAGGCATCCGGTGGATCAAGTGGTCACACTCTGCTATACAAGAGACAACCTCTCTGTGACTCACAGACTTATTCTGAATGCCATGGCATTTTTCACCAGTTTTCCCCTCTGCAGATGACTCCTCTTATTTGCAGTTGTTCCTGATCTAGTGGATGTAGATTGGCTGCTGTTTTGTCTCATATATACTTTACAAAACCTAGAAAGGGAGAGGATCCTGCTCCCCTACATCTCCATAGCACACTATAAGGCTCCGTTCACACGGACCAAAACAGGTGGAATCCTGCCAGCCTCCCTGTCATAATGACAGTCTATGGGAGGCTCGCGCGCCTCTTCTCTCAGCGTCTCTCCAGGCGGAGGAATGAACATGTTCATTCTTCAGCGTGGAGAGAGGAGGCGCCCAAGCCTCCCATAGACTGTCACTATGACAGGGAGGCTGGCGAAAATGTCCTGTTTTGCTCCATGTGCACGGAGCCTAAGAATAAACAACAGCATGTAGGACATTATAGAGAAGTACTGAGTAGTTTAAACTGCAAATAAATATAAAAAAAACAACAGCAGTGAATGCCTGACAGACACCAATAGCCCCCCCCCCCCCCCCCCAAGAGACCTCAGTGACTTTAAAGGGTCACAATCATAAAAAAAATTACATCACACTTTTGGGAGGATTTTTAATGGGATCTGCTGTGGTTGTTCCCAATGGAACTCCTCGTGCAAATGGAAAGCTAGCCTAACCTGATAGTGTCCTATTCCAGGGCCCGATCAACAATGTAAATGAGCACCGATCTGCCAGATCGACGCTTGTTTACTGGGCCTAATCCACGGCACGATAATCCTGTTACCGATGTCCTTGCAGCCCTTGTTTCATACTTAACCTATCCAGGCTGCAGGTCTTCTTGCGCTTCTTCTTTCTCCCGATCCCGCACGCAGCAGCCTGTCTGAACTGACAGACCGCTCAGCCAATCACTGGCCGCGGTGTTCCGGGCTGTCTGAAGCTGCTGCTCTGCGGGATCGGGAGAAGGAGTGCAGGAGAAGACCTGCAGCCTGGATAGGTAAAGTATGAGGTTTTTACATTGTAGCTCGTCCGCCGTGCATTGCTATTCCACATAGCCATGTTAATCGTTCTCTCTATTCCACGGGGCCATAATCGGCCGTATTGCTCCGTTGAATAGGCCCCTGAGAGTAAAAAAAGTTATTTCAGGAGGGAGTGAAAACTGGGTCTGATAAGTGTAGAGAGGCATTTTTCTCTGATAAGATATATATATATTGATATAAGACAAATACAAAGACAAATTTTCCATAACCTGCATAATAGTTGCAGTCTCTAGTCACCTGCAGATCTGAAGTACAATCTGCTCCTCTAATAGGAACATATATACATACATATATAAGAGGAACAGACCCCAAGCCTCAGACTGCAGTAATCTGTACGCCACGTTCTTACCTATTATACCCATTATTGTCAGATGCTGGATTCATTTTAACAAT
Source organism: Dendropsophus ebraccatus (assembly GCF_027789765.1). Taxonomy (NCBI): domain Eukaryota; kingdom Metazoa; phylum Chordata; class Amphibia; order Anura; family Hylidae; genus Dendropsophus; species Dendropsophus ebraccatus. The sequence continues at coordinate 24,873,621 of NC_091462.1, read as the reverse complement.
AAGAGTCTATAACCATTAAAAAAATCATTTAGAGCCCATTAAACGTTATGTATATAAGTGATGGCTGCAAGTATAATACCATTCTCCATACGCTATGAAGCAAACTACTTATTTTAATGCAGCTCGCATAAAGCAAAGCTCGGAGAATGGACTTATAGGATGGAGGAGATTTATTATAGGATGAAGGAGTATATGGCAGCTTCTCTGGCAGTTTAGGTTATTGCGTTCTCCAGTAAAGTGAATACAACCTGTATGTGTATGTGTATGTGTATATATATATATATATATATATATATATATATATATATATATATATATATATATATATATATATATATATATATATATATATATATATACACACACACACACACACAAATACATACATACATACACACATATATAGTGGTGCCTTGGATTTTGGATTACAAGCATAATTCGTTCTGGGACAGTGAGAAACAGCTGAATATGTGATATTATAAGTTACTGTACATAATAATAATCAGCATGTGGAGTATAATGTATAGTAACTGCATAAACCTGATAACACAGCAGCATTTTGTAGATACAGGATGCCGCTGCAGATCCCCATAATACAGGAGCGTAGTACAACAGGCTAGAATAGAGAAGCAGGGCTGCTGCCAGAGGTCTGTGTGGTCACATGATAGCAATGTGAAAGGTGGGAATCACAGAGATGTGCAGGAGGCACATTACAGCAGCAGTCAGTGTGTATAGTTGTGTGTTAGTGCAGGCACATTATAGCAGGAATGGAGAGGATGGGAAACACAAGGACTGCAGAGAGTATGAAAGAATGAGCAGGGCAAATGTGGGCACAGTTATAGCAGCACTCTCTATATGGGGAGAGAGGGGTTACAGCTATGGAGAGATTACCTCCACAGTCCTGTCCCCTGATGCAAGCCCCAGCCTGAAGTGGATATGCCATGATTTGGAAGGTGAGAGAGACTTTCTGGGTCAGAGTACAGGGCTGTAGACCCCGCTATGCAGACCATGCCCCTCCCCCACTCCCCCTCCCATCCAGTACAGGGAGCTCTTAAACCAAAGCAATGCTCTTAATCAAAGTTACAATTTTTAAAAACTGTGAGCTCTTCTTGCAAATATATATACCTCATAGTCCTCACTATATCCATGTATTGTACTTGTTATATGGATGAAGTCTCGGCACAGCTCTGCTGTATACATCATAGATAATAAATGCTGACAGTCCATCCAGCTGCTGCAAACAGAACAGTCGAGGTAGCTAAATGTCATGTGGGCATCATGGCAAGTAAAAGCCGGATTCTTAATCTGCCTCAGTGTCTGCTGAGCTGTCAGCTGTATGAGCTCAGAGCACAGCGTATACTGCACTCTCCTGGGACTATGATCGCCCCTAGGGCAGTGATCCACAGGTTAGAGACCAATGCTGTAAGGGCAGTGTTCCCAAAGCTGTGGCAAAACTACAACTCCCATCATGCCCTGACAGTCGAAGGGAGTAGTAATTAGAAAACTAAAGGTTGGAGACGACTGCTGGAGGGTATTATTGACATGTACATTCTGCGGTGATCTGTACAACAAGAGGCGGCATGGAGCAGATAGTGAGGATTATTCCCGGCAGAACTAGCAGCGTCCTCCGAGGAGCCTCCTGATAAGTAATGGTCATCTGTGGGTGATCAGTCTCATGACACAGCCAGCTCGGCACGCTAGCAGGCCAGATATACGCCTACAATATCTCTGGAGATATGAGCGGCTATGATGTATGGGAGAAACTTACTGTCTTTTACGCTTCCAGTAAATTCCAGGAATGCCGAAAAAAAATTCACTGTGTCAACTATACAGCACTGGGAATATATGGAGCGGTGAGGTGTCGGCACTGGTATTACACATAATAGATCACTTACCGAAAACTAAAAGGAAAAAAAAAAACATGCAGACATGCAACAAGTCCTGGCAGTAATCAGGACAAGGGGAAGAAAGTGTCTAATAAAAAAAAAAAAAAAAAAAAATATATATATATATATAAAAAAAAATAAATAACTTTTTATTTATTTATTTTTAGACACTTGCGAATTTTTCTTTTTACAGAAATCAATAGGTGTTGTGATTACAAGCAGTTTTTTTTTAAAGCTTTCTAAGTTTAAAGGAGAAGTCCGGCATATGATGGAATCCTGCAGTCAGCAGGGGGGAAATAAAGGCCGGCTGCGCCTCTCACCGCGGGCACGGTGTGAGGCAAGTTATAACTTACAATTAATTTACCCCCTGCAGGATTTTATAATCCGACGGACTTCTTTAAATCAACGTTATACGTATGGCCAAATTGTAGTCCATGCTCCCTCTAAGCCCATATTTGCTTAGAGGGACCAAACACAGGAAGTCCCAGTCCTTTTCACGCTCACATAAGGGAAGACACCTGTCCATCATTTAGTTTGTATATTAAACTGAGGGCAATTAACTTTTACGAATTATATTACCAGCTATACAACTTACTAGGAGACAATGCTCTTTGTTATGAAACAATTCAGTCAGTATAATGTCACTGTATGGTTACAGAGGTTTTATTGCTGTGTGACAGGAGAGCTGACCGTGCAATGTGAGCACCCACAGGATTCTCTACTACAGAATGTGGACACCAGCTGTGAAGACTTGTCTGTGCACGCTCAGGAATGGCTGTCAATCAATGCCAAGCCATGTCAGTGAGCAGGCAGAGGACTTGGTCTCTTTTTTGAACAGAGAAAAGACCAATTATCGGCGTGGAGGGGGCATGGACCACAGTCTGACAGAAGGGAGACACCAAGTGAGTAAAGACAGCTCCAATCTCTTGCACATACAGACTCACAATCACTTGTTGGTTGGAGGAACACTTTAATTTTCCTTCTAAGTCAAGAGTCTCGAGAGCCGCATTATGATGTAATCATTTTTTTAAGATTAAACATTCACGGCTCTTTTCTTTCCTCTGCCTTATTAATCAGTCCCTGGGATTTATAAGAGCCTCCTAAGAGCCTATAGAGCTCTATGTGACTCCAAAGTCACACAGCGAATCGCTCTTCTGCTGCTAAAACATGAGCTTAAGCCATGACGCTTCCTCCTCAAATGCAAAATTAACTCAAGTGGTTGCAATCTTGTTTTACTGGCTACGTGGGTGTACGGGGTCTGTGGATGTAAAGGAAATCAATGCAACACATATAGGGAACATAAAAGCCTAAAGTCAGAGGTAGAACACAGGGCAGTGATCCCAAGCGGTGGCTCTGTAGCTGTCGAAGGATTACTACTCCTAGCATGCCCAAGCTGAGAGTTGTAGTTTTGCAAGAGCTGGCGAGCCACCCTTTGAAAAAAAATAAAAGTAATAAAAAGAAATATATATATTTATATATTTAACATTGTTGAACATATCAGGGCTTTCAACACGGGGATTATCATGAAATTACCCTTAATATTTCAATTAGAAAAAAAGAAAATAAATTGAGTGAGAACAGTAAAAATCAAAGACTATACAATTTAACAAGCGATTCACAATTAAATAAAGTATGACGGAGCTCAATGGCTACAGATTAAGTAGAATTAAGTGGAGGACACGTTACACTTAATAAAGTAATAATAAGGTAAAGTAGGCTGCCAAGAAAGCACAGAGGGAATAAAGAAAAAAACCTGCCAAATGTTGAGTGTGTATAATTGGGTCAAATTATGCTAGAAAGGGTTATCTGTGAATATATATATATATATATATATATATATATATATATATATATATATATACATACACACATACACAGTGGTACTTTGGTTTAAGAGTAACTTGGTTTAAGAGCGTTTTGGTTTAAGAGCTCACAGTTTTTCAAAATTGTGACTTGGTGTAAGAGCATTGCTTTGGTTTAAGAGCTCCCTGTACTGGGTGGGAGCGCAAGTGGGGGAGGGACAAGGTCTGCATAGCGGGGTCTACAGCCCTGTACTCTGACCCAGGAAGTCTCCCTCACCTTCCAAATCATAGCAGATCAACTTCAGGCTGGGGCTTGCATCAGGGGACAGGACTGTGGAGGTAATCTCTCCATAGCTGTAACCCCTCTCTCCCCGGACAGTGAGTGCTGCTATACTGCGCCCACATCTGCCCTGCTCATTCCTTCATGCTCCCTGCAGTTTCTGTCAGTCCTTGTGGGCCCCATCCTCTCCATTACTGTACAGTAACTTATAATATCACATATTCTGCTGTTTCTGAATGTTTATTTCATTTGTTTTACATGTTATTCAGAATAATAAATCATTATTTTTGGGGTGTGGAACCAATTGTTTGCATTTGAATGATTTCTTATGGGAAAATTTGCTTTGGTTTAAGAGTGGATTTGGATTACAAGCACGGTCCCAGAACAAATTATGCTCGTAATCCAAGGCACCACTGTATGTATATATGTATATATATTTATTTATTTTTTTCCCCCCCGATCACTATAGTCGGGCTAAGCAGTGACAATGGATGTGAGGTCCTGGCTGTAACCACATGGTGCTTATACTGACTGACATTTACCATAAGCGCCCACACTGAGTAGATTACGGCTTGTAAACAGAGTTAAAACTACCGTCCTGATGGTTCTGAACAGCGCAATATGGCTGCGGGGACAGCATGTGAAACGTGAAAGAAGATTCATCTTGTACATGAACAATATACCATACAGTATTATGTTATATAGTGCTAGAAATACTGGTACAATATACTGCTGTAATATAGGGCCCATAGAAACATTATGTGTCAACATTATACCACCATACAGTGCAGAAATAACTGTACCATACAATGTATTCAATACCGTAATACAGTGCTGACACAAAGGACCCATACAAAGGATACCGCATACACCCATACAGTGCAGATATGTAGGGCCCATACAAACATGGCCACTATATGTCACTACCATGCAGTGCTGAATTAAATGTACCGTCCAAAAACTACCATTAAACCTGCCATACAAAGCAGAAGCAGCTGTACCAAAAATATTATACCATATAGTGAAGAAATAACTGTATAGTAATACAATACCATTATAAGGCACCACAATATGGCCATACAGTGCTGAAATAACTTATACAACGCTAAAACAATACCATTATACTGCCATACAGGCTTGAAATAAATGTACCATACAATGAATACAATTTTCCAGCACTGTCATATAACCGTACCATACAAACACTTTTTATGCAGCACCACAAAACCTCCCATATAGTACTGAAATAAAGGTCCCATACAAACAATACAAATTATACCCCCATACAGTGATAATATAACTGTACAATGGTCAGACAATACTATGATACAGCACACCACCACTATACAATGCTGATGTAACTGTAGCCTACAAACAGTATCTTTATAGGGAACTGCAATACCACCGTACAGTGCATATATAATTCCACCGCTATCATGTGTTGCTTAGCAGAGAGGGTAAATATGCAGAGTAATTCCTTATGACAGACATAGACAGTGGGGGTATCACAACATATGGCGACATCCAGGAGAGCCCAATGAGCTGCGGTGTGAACAGGGCCTATACCGCTCCTCCGCTATATTATAGGCACTTTCTTTTCTGTGATCACATAAAGTTGTGTTAGTGAGTGAACATTCCCCTGGTATCTTGGAGCAGACAGGCCTGGGGTATTGCAGGGACATGTCGGTGAGCTGACAGGAAGAGCAGATGAAGGCCGGCCGGCTGTGTGTACAGAGGATACAGTTCTGCAGAAGTCAGGCAGATAAAAAGGATTCGAGGAGCAAGTCTATACAGGAGCGCAGCAGATGAGACGTCCCGTCCTCTCCGCCTTACACCGCGCTGTAATTACCAGGAAAGGCGCCGCACTAAGACATCAATGGCTTGTGGATAATATGAGAATGGTAGAATAGGAGAGATGTACAATGACACAACTCTCTCTCTGAATTATTTACACATTCACAATAGTACTATATATAATGTCTTCTCTGCTGCCTTGCTGTATCCTCCCTGCCCATCTGTATCCCGTCATCTCGGTCCTCAGGTTAGCGGTGAAACCATACCCCCTCAGGGCTAGAAGGTATAATGGCTGCCTGACTCATCGCCCCTGCTCATCGGGTGCAGCTGTTGTGAGTAAACCGCAATTCAATGTTTTGTAAATGTCATTGGTTTGGTCTTAAAGGGAACCAGTCACCATGAAAACACCATCTAATCTATTAGCATCATGTTTCAGGGCAGGAGGAGCTGAGCTGATTGATATACATCATATATATGTTACTGATTAAAATCCCTGCTCTGTCTAGTGGACAGTGATAGGACCGCCCACTGGACTCCTAAACTTGGGAAAGGTCAGGGATTCCAATCAACACAAGAAAAGTTATACTGAATCTTTTCCTACAAAGTTGTATATCGATCTGCTCAGCTCTTCCAGCTTTATAACATGATACAGATACATTAAACAGAATTTTATAGTGAGAGCTTTCCTTTTAAAAAAGGTATAGAATGTGTTCTTCCCTCCAAAAAGTCCTGAATAAAGCCTTTGGCATTTGATTGATTTCTATAAGTCAGTCGTCTCCAATTGGAGGCTCTCCAGCTGTTGCAAAATTACAATGAACCTGTTGTGGCTGCCTCCATAATACACACAGAACCCATCATCATAAAAAAAATAGTCCCATCTCCCGGCAACACATTATAGAGCAGGATAAGATGAGAAAATTTGTATGTAGGTTTAGGTAAACAAGAAAAAGCCAAGTGGGTGTGGTGACAGCATTCACAGTGCTGTCAATCATTGCATGGGACCACCCACTGGACTCCTAACCCTAGAAACAGTAGAGGTTTTTGTGGGTTATTCAGGATTAGAAAAATACATCTGCTTTCTTTCAGAAACAGTGCCACTCTTCCTCAGGTCCTCAGTTTGTGCGTAGTATTGCAGCTCAGTTCCATTAGAATGAATACCGCACACAACCCAATCTAATCTAATCTAATAACGCCTTTAAATGAACAAAACACAAGTCATCCTGAATCTTTTCTTACAAACTATACATCAATCCGCTCAGCTCCTCTGGCTCTATAACATGACGGTAGATTACACCACTTACTCAATGCAACAATTTCTCTTTAAATTCTCCCTACATACACACTGCACGTATGGGAGCACCCAGAAATCTGAGCAGTTTTACTAAAATTCCTTTTTATTCTTAGTATTTATTCCCCCATTTAGAAGCATCTCATAAAGTCGCAGAGTTCTCCTATATCAGCGCTGACTGTTCATTACCCGATACCTTACTGTATAAGAGTCACGGGGTAAACAAAGAACTAAAGCGAGAACAGATAAAATCACTGAAAATTACTTAAAAAGATGATGTATAAAGTCACTAAAAGGAATTCCCCAACAAAAGACTCTGGTTCCTTCTTATACCTCTTGGTGGCTTACAGTAAGAGAAGTCTGCCGATTTTAAAAATATAACAGCCTCTACTTACCTCCCCTGCGACCCTAAAGTGCCGCATAAGAGGTCGGTATTTTCCCCGATTTCAGATGTCGTCACAACTGGGGGGGGGGGGGGGGGGGGGTAATGAGCGCTCAGCCAATCAGTGACTGTGGTGGTGTCCCGCCCCAAACACTGACTGGCTGGGCAGGCAGCCCATCTTAACATTGCCGAGAGCTCAACTTGGCCATGGCGGAAAGTCCTACAGAGACTGCATGAAGTGGTCGCTGTGGACAAATGATTATCCCTTTAAAGGGGAACTATCAGCAGGTTAGACGAATCTAACCTGCTGACAGCTCTCTATTGTGCACGGGGTCGTAAGAAGGATGGTATCTCATCACGCCGATCCAGTCTTCCCGCTCCACTGATTATAATCATAATTGTTGATTATAAGAAATGGGACGGCTCAGTGTGATGGGAGCGCTGCAAAATCTGTTGGCGCTATACAAATAATTATTATTATGGGAGCAGAGCAGTGCGCCTAACGGTGCTCCGGGCTGTGGATTCAACTACTAATTGCACAGCAATGGCGCAGAGGAGGAAGGCAAGAGACATATCTTACTCCTCAGCACCCTGTGCACAGTAGGGTCATATCAGCAGGTTAGATTTGTCTAACCTGCTGAGAGTTCCTCTTTAAATACAGATCAGTCACACCACTTCATAGTGATTCCTGTAATTCAATATAATAATGGTGATATACAGCAGGTAAATCAGAAATATTTGGCAAAGATGGAGTCATTCATCAGTATATTAATAATAAAAAAATAAAAAAATAATTATATATATTTATTTTTTATTTTTATTTTTTACAAAATTACGTAATTCTGCCTTGATGGTTGGTTCTCAATATGGTGGCTCTCCAAAGTCATGACATCTATCCGGTCATTTCTTAATCTTCTCCTGTCTTGCCCCTTTAAGCTGTGGTTTAGTGAAATGATGACCCCGGCGCAGTAACAACTTCCCTACAATTACAGAAGTTGATTCTTCATTTAGCGCACAGCTTCTCGGTAGGAACAGTCGAGCTTTTCATAGAAATTATACTAAAACCATTGTGTGGGAGAAAAACCAAGAATACCAGCGAACCTCAGTTTTTCCACTACGAGCCTCTGACTTGGCAGAAGTCTCGATTTGTTTTCTTTGCGCTGCCGGCTAAAACTAATTCACGAGCCTGCAAATCATTCTGCTGCTACAATGCACAATGGGGTTTGGGGAGAATTTGCCCGCTGAGGAGCTTGGACTCTGCGGCAGCGAGCGGAACAGCTGGGACATCATGAGATCAGGTGCAGATTGGCCCAAATAGGCCGATATAAATTATACAGAGAATGTGGGGGGCGAGTTGTCCAAGTACAAGAAACGTGCTAATAACTAGATGCTGCATTGCGTCTTGTATGCATCAACATTTTACCAATTCCTGGAACCTAGAGCTGTTGCAAAACTACAATTCCCATCATGCTAAGCTTTGGCTGTCCAGGCATGATTGCAATTGTAGTCCACTGGAGTTACACTGGAACCTCTGCTCCCGTGCCCCACCCAACGTCTTATACTAGACAGAACGCTTCACCACCACAAAGACAGGTGAAATGTTTTTCCCAGATGCTTCTAAGGGCCCTATTACACGGAACGATAATCAGCCAAATCGACCCTATCCGGCCGATTATCGTTCCGTGTAATTAACACAACAATCAGCCGATGACGACGATCATCGGCTGATTGTTGATATAGGTTTGGACCTATAATTGTCGGGCACTGACCGCGCATCGCTTCGTGTAATAGCGGTGCGCGGCCGGCGGCTGACTATATGCAAAGTGCATATATTACCTATTCATGGTCCAGGGCTCCTCCTGTGCTCTGCTTCTCCCCGGGTCCTGCACCCTGCAGCTTCAGAGCGGCTTGTCTTAGCTTAGCCGCTGCCAGGGATTGGCTGAGCTGCCTGTCAGCAAAAAGACAGGCCGCTCTGAAGCTGCAGCGTGCGGGACCTGGGGAGAAGTGGCCCGCAAGAGGAACCCTGGACCATGGATAGGTGATTATGCAGTTTAAGCAAGGGCTGTAAGGACTGCAAGGACATCGGTAATGATGTCCATGCAGCCCATGTTAAACGATTATTGGGCCGTGTAATAGGCCCAATGAACGAGTGGCGATCTAGCAGATCGGCGCTCTTTTACAATTATCGGGCCGTCTAATAGTACCCTAAGGTTAGGTTCCCATCACAATTTTGATATCTGTATAATGTATTAATTCTATGAAAAAAAAAAACGGATGCAAAAACAGATGGTGAATACGGATGCTGTTGTATGTAATCTGTTTTCCACTGACTTACATCAGGGATGGGGAACCTTCGGCTCTCCAGCTGTTGCAAAATTACAATTCCCATCATGCCTGGACAGCCAAAGCTTTAGCTATCCAGGCATGATGGGGATTGTAGTTTTGCAACAGCTGGAGGGCCAAAGGTTTCCAATCCCTGACTTACATTGTAAAAAAAAAAAAAAAAAAAAAAAAAGGATCTAAACAGATCCTTGTTTTTTTTCTTACATTTTGTAACGTTTTCCAAAACAAATACAGTAAGACGGATTGCAAAATCAGAAGGGAGGGGGAAAGGGAGAGAAAAGCTCACACACAGATTTTTGTGTCTTCAGCAGAAAACAGCAGCTCAGAACTGGGGAAGGAGACTGAATAGATAATGACAAGTATGGAAGGAATTGTTAGTCTCACCATGGGCAGCAACATATCAAAAGTTATGTTTGAGTGGAATATCACTTTAAGCTTGGAAAAAAAACATGATTTTATAACTAGATCCCTATTCTACTCTATGCAGGTGTACATAGATGAGAAGCAGTAGGCTGAGGACCCCTGCCCCAGTGATCGGTGGGATCCCAGGGAATACACATTTACTACCTATCCTGTGTGCAGGTGATAAATGTCAACTGTAGTAGATTATAGGAGCTCTCTATGTCTACAGCTATTGTAATAGCTATTATCAAGGGAGTAAGGAGAACTTCCCAGGTTGCATTAGAATATATTTTTTTGGCAAGCAGTGAACACTATAACCCTAATCCCACAGGGGTGCAATTCATTGCCCCTACAAGTAATACGGCTCCCTGCGGAGAAGCTGGGTGAGTGCCAGGTGCAGAGGATGTGATGTCAGCCATAGAAATCTCTACCACAAGACAAGCCGAAGGTTGTTCCATCATCTTGGAGAAGTAACTCCAGATCTTCTGTGGATGTCGCTGCTCAGATCTTTCTGTCTCCTCATCTTAAGACAGACAGGATGTTGTGAGATCAGGGCTCTGTGCCGCTGTATCACCACCAACAAGACTCCTTGTTCTCTATAACACTATAGATAGTTGGTAAAGGGGTACTCCAACAATAAAAAATTATCTTTCAAATCAAGTGGTGTAAGTGCCAGAGATTTGTAAGTTACTTCAATTAAAAAATCCAGTACTTTCATCTGCTGTGTGTCCTGCATATTAATGTCTATGACATACAGCAGCTGGTAAATGCTAGAAGACATGAGATTTTTTTTTAACCCCTTAACGACAAAGGGCGTATATTTACGCCCTATTGCCGGTAAGGACGTTCAGAGCGGGGCCGCACGGCGACCCCGCTCTGAACCGCGGCGGTCCTGGGTGCCGCTTGTAGCCCGGGACCGCAGGTATCAGCGGGCACGTCCGATCGCCATGCCCGCTAATACAGTAATCAGATGCAGCTGTCAAACATGACAGCTGTATCCAATTACCGGATTCAGCCGTTCCCTGGTGTCTAGTGGAGGAGATCGCTCCTCCGGGACGTTGTCCAATCTCCCTAACTGAAGCCGGCCAGGGACTGCTCCAAGATGGCGCCGTCCCCGGCTCGGCACGGCACTCGTTTGTTATCGGCTGCAGCAGCCGAAAGCAAACGAGTGCCGATCTCATTGATCTTTGCTGTATATCTTTACAGCAAAGATCTCAATGAGAGATCAAAGTGTATATACTAGAAGTCCCCTAGGGGGGCTTCTAGTATATGTGTAAAAAAAAATAAATAAAGTGTTGTTAATAGTAAAAAGCCCCCTCCCCTAATAAAAGTCTGAATCAAATAAAAGTAAATAAATAAACATATTTAGTATCGCCGCGCGCGTAATCGCCTGAACTATTAATTAATCACATTACTGATCTCACACGGTAAACGTCGTCAGCGCAAAAAAATCCCAAAGTGCAAAATTGCGCATTTTTGGTCGCATCAAATCCAGAAAAATTGTAATAAAAAGCGATCAAAAAGTCGTATATGCGCAATCAAGGTACCGATAGAAAGTACACACCATGGCGCAAAAAATGACACCTCATACAGCCCCATAGACCAAAGGATAAAAACGCTATAAGCCTGGGAATGGAGCGATTTTAAGTGACATATTTGTTGACAATGGTTTGAATTTTTTACAGGCCACCAGATACAATAAAAGTTATACATGTTACATATCGTTTAATTTGTAACGACTTGAGGAACATGGATAACAAGTCAGTTTTACCCCAGGGCGAATGGCGTAATAACACATTTCCCCCAAATAAACAAAATGCGTTTGTTTTTTTTCAACTTCACCACACTTTGAATTTTTTTCTGGTTTTGCAGTGTACTTTATGAAAAAATTCAGCCTGTCATTGCAAAGTACAATTAGTGACGCAAAAAATAAGGGCTCATGTGGGTTTCTAGGTGGAAAAATGCAAGTGCTATGACCTTTTATGCACAAGGAGGGAAAAACGAAAACGCAAAAATCTAAACTGGCTCTGTCTTTAAGGGGTTAAAGTAAAGTACAAATAAAGTAAAGTAAATTACAAATCTGGGAACTTTCTGACACTAGTTGATTAAAAAAAAAAAAAAAAAAAAAATGCTGGAGTAACCCTTTAAGGACATATCCTGAATGTTAGGGGTTGTAGTCCCACTGCACGCAGAATAAAGGTTTACTGCCAATCGGATGCTTTCCTGCCTAAAACTTTTGCCCAGTACCGTACCTCATATACAGGGATACAAAACAACACAACATCTAATAAAACAGCAAACAGGTAAAATAAAAAATAAAAAAAACAGAAAAACTAACTGCCAAAGAGAGATTTTACCCCCACACTGTCTGACAGGGAGGTAGATACTGAGTACATGAGTAACCAAGATTTATAAGACATCTACCTATCTGTCATTGCTAAAATGGTCATAGAGAAAAAAAATTTAGTCTTTGGCATGATTTACCTAAGTATGGCTACAAAGTGTATGCCCATTCTGACGTCATAGATACCTGTCAATCCTCGGTAGCCACGGATAATCCAAATATATAGGTTAAGGGAGCGGCTTTCAACCTGTGGCTCCCCAGCTGCTGCAAAACTACAACTCCCAGCATGCCCAGACAGCAAATGGGATAAAAGCTTTGGCACAAGTTACTCCATAGTTAGACAAAGCCTATAAAATCGGGGTGACATGTGCAGCACGAGCTGTAAGGGCCAATATACGGCTTGTCAAGGAATGACCCCACGAACAGTAAGATAGGAGGAGGACGTCCTAAGAACTTATATTTACACAGTGTTTTTAGGAGGAGGAAATGCTCTTTAGTTAGTCATATCCTGCAGGGGAAGTAGGTTACCTATTAACCCTTTGTTTTTCATATTTACTTAGATAGAAAAGTAGGACTGTAGATTCAGAGAATATAAAAAGATGAGAAATATCAAGTATGCTCGCAACCTTTCCCCTATAGCAGGGAAAGGGAAACCTTGGCCCTGCAGCTGTTGCAAAACTACAACTCCCATAATGCCTGGACAGCCAAAGCTAAAGATTTGGCTGTCCAGACATGATGGAAATTGTAGTTCTGTAACAGCTGGAGAGCCACAGGTTCCCCCTCTCTGCCCTAAAGGAAACCACTGAGGTTGTGGTAATCCATAACTCTACTGCTACACAGTTTAGCCCTAGTACTGATGGTGCGCTCTTATCTGTACATATTGCGTTTCATTACTTTCTGTGATTTTTGTATCATTCTTGTGCTCAAATCTCTTGAAAAATGTCACCAAAAAAAAAAAAGAAGAAAAAAAAAAAAAAAAAAGAGGGAAGTAGTCAGTATTATATAAATATTCTCCTCCATTTCGGTATAGCCTTGTATGACCTTTGTGTGTATACCGACGGTCATGCTGTTACCAAGTACATCGACTCTATACAGAGAAACAAAATTCTCCATAAATACTGACCTGTTCTTTTACCGATGCCAAAATGTTAGTGGCTGTGGACTCGGGCTCCATGCCTGTGGTGGTGGGAGCATCCTGGGGGGCTTTAGGCAGCACCTCCTCCATCATGGGAGTCTGCTCAGGAGCTGGCATGGCACCTAGAGAAAACAAAAATTGAAGACAATAAATATATCACCTATTACAGATTATATATATATATTTTACAAAAACTTTTTTAACCTTTTGGGACATGGGGAATGTACAAACACGTCGCAGGAATAACTGTATGAAAGGAGAAGAGCGCAAGCTTTACCCTGCCCTACACCCTCCTGCTCCAGGCTTTACTCCACCTCACATCCTTCAGCTTCAGGCTTTATTCACACATCCGTTGTTCTGTCCACAATTGTGGGGGTGGGCTGCCCGGTTGATCGGGTAGCCCATAGAGGATAGTGGCGGTCTGCTGCCACTGCTCTTATTCCACAGACCGACGGCTGCAGATCACTGCTATCACAGTCGTTTGTTTTTCAACATGGTTGAAAGACAAACGACTGCAACGATCAGACAACACTGGACGATTAACGACCGTAACGGACGATAATTGCTCCATAGAGTAGGGCCCTTAGGCTTCTGCCCTATACCCTCCAGCCTTAGGGCCCTATTACACCATCATATTATGTGACAGATTTTTTTGAGCCAAAGCCAGGAATGGACTATAAACAGACAACAGGTAATAAAGGAAAGACTGAGATTTCTCCTCTTTTCAAATTCTTTCCTGGCTTTGGATGAAAAAAAATCTGTCAGATAATGTAATAGGTGTAATAGGGCCCTTAGGCTTCTGCCCTACACCCTCCAGCTGCAGGTTTTTCCCCACCCTACACAATCCAGCTCCAGGCTTTACCCCACCCTACACCATCCAGCTCATGGCTTTTCCCCACCCTACACCCTTCAGCTCCAGGCTTTTCCCCACCCTACACCCTCCAGCTGCAGGCTTTTCCCCACCCTACACCCTCCAGCTCCAGGCTTTTCCCCACCCTACACCCTCCAGCTCCAGGCTTTACCCCACTCTACACCCTCCAGTTCCAGGCTTTTCCCCACCCTACACCATCCAGCTCATGGCTTTACCCCACTCTACACCCTCCAGCTCCAGGCTTTTCCCCACCCTACACAATCCAGTTCCAAGCTTTTCCCCACCCAACACCCTCCAGCTCCAGGCTTTACCCCACCCTACACCCTCCAGCTCCAGGCTTTACCCCACCCTACACAATCCAGTTCCAGGCTTTTCCCCACCCTACACCCTCCAGCTGCAGGCTTTTCCCCACCCTACACCATCCAGCTTCAGGCTTTTCCCCACCCTACACCATCCAGCTTCAGGCTTTTCCCCACCCAACACCCTCCAGCTCCAGGCTTTTCCCCACCCTACACCCTCCAGCTCCAGGCTTTACCCCACCCTACACAATCCAGTTCCAGGCTTTTCCCCACCCTACACCCTCAAGCTCCAGGCTTTACCCCACCCTACACCCTCCAGCTCCAGGCTTTTCCCCACCCTACACAATCCAGTTCCAGGCTTTTCCCCACCCTACACCCTCCAGTTCCAGGCTTTTGCCCACCCTACACCCTCCAGTTCCAGGCTTTACCCCACCCTACACCCTCCAGCTCCAGGCTTTTCCCCACCCTACACAATCCAGTTCCAGGCTTTTCCCCACCCTACACCCTCCAGCTCCAGGCTTTACCCCACTGTACACCATCCAGCTTCAGGCTTTCCAGGATCAGCGCGCTCATTGCTGGGCGTTGCCTGCAGGTAAGCTACCTGACTTTACAGAATGTTTCCTCTGGCTGTTGGGACTCGTCCTGTCATTTACTTAACAAGCAGAATAATTAACCAAAGGAACAAGGAAAAGAAGCCATTACAGTGACTGCTAAACACAGCACCACCACCGCAACAACAAGAAGCCGAGCTCCCGTGTGCGTCATTGTGGATAGTTCGGCGTAGATGGAGGAAGTGTATAATTATGTGATGAAAGCCTTATTATTCGGTGGTCGGTGACATCATCAGAAGCACGTCGATGCGTGTGGCTGTCCACAATCGCCAGCACCTATTATCAGTCTCATCCTGAAGACTAATCCACAGTATACCCATATACACAAAGCTCTGTAAAACTGCAATCACATATAATGCTGCACTTATGTTTAGTTTTTACATGTAGGAAATCTGAAATTATCAACTCCTAACGTCCATAGACATCAAAAGAAGAGAGCAGTAGCAAGCTCGCCCACCTACTTAGGGAGTAAGAAACCCCTATTCTTTTGATATTTGGGGTTCCCCAAAGTGGCATATAACAAATGCTTCAGACAGGAATACAATGGGGAAGATCAGGGAGCCAAGAGAATCAGAAGCAGTGTACTGAAAGATCTAGAAGCAGCACAGCAGAATAGCCAACTGTGTGAAGGAGTTGCACAGTCTCTACCACAGTAAAACTATAGGACATTTTAACACTATATAAAAAGTTGCTTGATCAGTGTAATCAGGAAACAAATGAAGAACTTAAAAAAAAAAAATCTCAAGGCAAAGATGTCTAATATAGTCTAGTGTTCAATTATAAATATGCTGTACACAGGGGGTACTCCCACCTGTTCCCCACTATCCATAGGATGAGAGATAAGTTAAAATGGCAGGATCTTACAGCTGGGAACGCCACCACTGCTAAGAATAAGGTCAAAACAGTACCTGGAATGGATGGTGCAGGCAGTGCCACACATGCGCAGTATTCACCATTCATTCTGAAGGATTTCGCCCCCCATCTCAGGATTAGTGGGGGTCCCAACAGTCAGCCCCCAAAGCTTGCTATGTTTAGCTGTGGACAGGGGAAATATCCCCTTGCAGAAGTGGCACAGCCACATACTTGGTGCCTATAGTAAAAGGGGGTGCACATAAAGGTGTGCATTATAGTTGGACTGCGATATCACTGTGTGCATTATAGTTGTGGTGTGATATCACTGTGTCACCTAATAGGATGCCAGACGTGCAAATTCCAGTCTTTACTTTACAGAAAACATAGACAAAACTGCAAAAACAAGCAAACCGTGACCGGCACTTGGCTGGCTGCACTTTACCTGAACCCGGCGTCTTCTGCCTTTATGTGGAAAGAGCTTCGCTCCATTATAACTACACCGTGAGACACAACGAGACACGAGCCTGCAGTCGTCCTCACGCGGACCCCCTAACCCCCACACCGGCAATTAAAGGAGTCATTCAACCAACTAATCTGACAGATCACAAGCTTTTAATTTTAACACACACAAACATTCGCCTTTTCCTGCGCTTCTCTGGCAACTCCGATTTTTAACAGTAATTGGCGGTAAGTTTATTTACATCGGCAAATCAGTCCCAGAAGTGGAGGCGTAAATCTATGGGCAGAAGGGTCTTTATGCACATTATTAATATGCACCACCTGACCTTTACAAGAGCAACGCTAGCCCAGAACGACAAGCCAGAGCGGCTACGGGAAAATGTATAGATACGCTATATGTATATCTGTGCTGCTAAAGAAAACACTTAAAACCGAACTGCAGAGTAATAGATTTCCATAGCAACAGGAGATCCAAGATGATCTACTTCTGGGAGAAAGCACGCCACATAACCCGACATAGGTCTCGTCTGTCGTGTTACGTGTTGTCAGCATAAGAAAGTGCCTGCTGGGAGTTGTGCTTCAGCAATATACAAACATCAGATAACGTTGCATTTATAGTCGGAGAAAACTGAAGTATACGGAAGAAAAAAAACTAAAAAGCCGAGCACCCAATGGATCCTATTAAAATCAATGGGGTCCCACTGGGTAACAGTCTTCTGATTTAGGAGACTCCCGACATGTTTTTCAGTGATTGCTGCAGGGGAACTATAGCATTACATACGGTATGTAATCGGGTGAAGAGGGGGCATATACACTTCTCAACGTGAAAAATTAACACCCCGACTGTATAATCACATGCATCACATTAAATTAAGTTTACGCCCATCTGAATATTAGCTGAATATCCAGACAAATTATAAAACCTTATCGGCTGGACAAAATATATCATGTGATACTATCTATATATATATATATATATATATATATATATATATATATATATATCCGTAGATGGTGATTGGAGCTCTCACACAAATCCGCTAATTTCAGGCCAAGTGTGAGACATTTTAAGGTGACTTGCACTTTTAACCACAAGAGGAAACCACAAGTCCCACACGCAGAGTCATGCGGAGAACACTTCTCGGCTCCAGTTACTGACTAGAGGCAAAACAATGACCCACGCAGCAGTGAGGCAATGGAACAAATAGCTGTATATGTATAATATAACGAAGAAAAAAAAACTAAAAAAAAAAACTAAAAAAGGAACCCAAAAAAGGGAAGTGGTGAATATTCCCAGGCTATCACTGTACTAGCAGTTTGGTGTCTGGTGTATATACCATGCCAGTAAGCCCATCAATCACATTTACAAATTAAACTGTGACAATATATAAAGAACTTTTAAGTTGTGGGTTTGGCATTCTCACATCGTAATTTAAAGCATTACGGTCACCAAAACCTCTGATACGTCACACTGGGCATGAAAAGTTTTGAACCGATTCAGGTTCTAGTGTAGAGACCCCCACTGGGAGAATCACGCAGCCATGCTCTTCACTCTCTAGTTTGCACTTGTTGCAGAAGTCAGGCTCCATATACTTATACTTCTGCAATAGGACGGATTAAGTGGCAGGCTGTGGTCTGAAGTGCACAGCTGCAAGATTATCCCGCTATATCTGATGACTGGTAGGTGTCTCAGCTCCAGAATCCCAATCAATGAAAACTTTTGATATCCCTGTGTTACATGTCCCAGCAGTCAGACCGGACCCCTACAATCTCAAAAGCGGGGACCCTGAAATCCCTGGAGCTAATAAAGAGACAATACAGCTGGATACTCTGGGTACGGCATAACTACCCCAGAGAGTAACACCACTTTAAAGGGGCTTTCCAATCTCAACCAACAAAGTTACTCTTGTAGGACTCATTATGTTTAAAAATTTCTGATGTTTTTCTTGATATGCTGCTTTTTCCCTGCCATTGTTGGCAGCTAGTAACAGACCACCACTCTGCTATAAAAGCAGTGGAAAAAGTGCGCTATAACATAAATATTATACAGTATACATCCACACTATATATCTATACAGCTATATACACTAGCCAGACCACTGCTTTTAGAGCAGAGCGGTGGTTGGTAAACTCTGGTGTATATTGTTTGCATGCTGCATTAAGCAAATTACTCGGTGTATATTCCTCACCAAGCAATCTAACCGGCGTCCTTGACCATGCTTAACAATGCGGCCCAAAGGCCTGGCGCAAATGAGAGTTTGCACTCAGAATTTCTTCTGTATTTCTCCCCTCAGATACAACACACCACGTAAACACTCTAAGAATCCTGGATCTGCCATGAATCCCGGCAGCAATCATCTTCTTTCATGTGGGTAATTTGCAAAAGTGTGACCGGAGTCAAGAAGTGACGGGTTGCTATAGTTACGGCCTATACATTTTCCTTGCACCGTCTTAGTAAATAAGCCTACGTCTATAGAACGGCTGCAGCTGACACGGTAACATTTCCGCCTCGGCTCTGCAGTGCGATGCCCTTTCATGCAGCAGTGCCCAGTAGACCAGAACAACAGGAGAGCAATTAATAGCATTGCAAACAAACCGCATAATATTGCCTGACCTTTTGTGTCAGGACCAGCTGAATGCCATGTTCTCAAAGCTCGGGAACATTACTAAAGAAATAAATGAGGATTTTTTATTTTTCTCAAAGCCTCGGCAATGAACAGGTAAATAATACCTACTGCGGAAAATCATTGCATCAATGCATCTACTATGAAGCAACATTGCAATTAATCACAATTAAAAGCCCTATCTTGTGTTTACAGCTCTTAAACATGCCCGTCTCCATGGTTACAGACTACAAACAGGCCATGTATGTAGTCTGGTCCTGCACACGTACCCTGTAGTATGGCCTGTGAGCCCGGCACTGTGTTCTCCCCTAGAAGCAAGGCTTGCTGGAACTAGAGGCCATTGCGGACCATTAATAACCAGCTGCATTGTATTTCTAGTAACTTTTACAGATTCTTAATGAACCCAACGCAGTAAAAATCTATGAGGTAACTAATGGCCGTAACGTAACAAGAGGAGGATTTATCAGTCTGTGCAATGCTGAGGGTGCCGAGGCCGCGGAGATTCGGTAGACGGCCAATGTTTGGACTCCTACATGTGTAAAACGATGTTATGGATCCAATACTAAACACCAGGGCACTAAAAAGCCATCTCTGCTATGACGTGTACCAGTGATATGGTACGGGTTTAGAGGACTTTTTACTTATATAGATGGACAACTTAAAGGGGCTGTCCTGCATCTCTCTATCGACCATTATAAGATCAGACACCACAGGAGGTTGCATTCTGTCAAGTGTGATGGTCAAGGCAACCGCCCAACACCTGGTATTCTAAGTAAAGACGTGCCAGCCTTGTTATTCTGAGGAGATACAAGTATTTCCTAACACAGACAAGTCAGGAGATCTGATCAGTCGCCTCCATGTGCTGTGTATATGGCCATTTTTAGGCTTCATAAACTAGGCACATGATCGTTTTCTAGGTATGTTCTGTGACCTGTGCAAAAGTCATTCTACAGGGAGGGGGGAGGCTAAGCTTTGAGCTTCAGTTATTGTGAATATTTTATCTATATACTGGTGTCACTGTCCTCCTGTTTGTTATCTATATACTGGTGTCACCTGTCACTGTGAGGAGGACACTGCTGTAAAATGATCTGTACAGAAAAGGAAGTCTCAGCTTAGGGCCCTATTCCACGGAACAATTATCGTTCATAAACTCGCTCCAACGACCGCTCGTTAACGATAATCGCTTTGTGGAATTGGTGTAAACGAGCGAACAACAAAAGGCGAAATATTGTCGTTCAAAATAGTTTTTCAGCATGTCGGAAAAAAATTGTTGGCTTTGAAAGGTAATTCGCTAATCGGTTCGTAAAATTAGAAATCTTTCAGTCGTTCGTAAAAAGGTTTGAAAAAAAAAAAAGTATCACTCCTGCGAACGTTTTAAACGACCATGTAACGCCCGCAAAATATTCGTTACACTACATATCGTTCACGTTCCCACGTGTGTTATGTGTTATCGTTTGCTAAAAAAACCCCCCCAAAAAAACGTTTAGTGATTGTTAACGAGCGGTCGTTGGAGCGAGTTTATAAACGGTAATCGTTCCGTGGAATAGGGCCTTTAGTTTTAGGCCTAGTGGCCAGAATAGAAACTGCAAGATTTGAGGATTATCTTATATTATAGATAAAATTAGAAAAATAAAAAACCAACATTTTAAAGCAATAGTTCATCTGAAGACACATTCCCTGTAAGTCTCTATAAAGTGTGGAGGGCAGGTTTACTATACAGACGTTGCACAGTAGTCACCTGACTCACTGCTGGCGGATGGGAGATGTGCCAGCAGAATATGTTGTATTTAGCCTTATCCCTCTCGGACTCCCAGACGGGGCCTCACCTTCTGTCCTGTAATGATCCCAGCTAAGCCGTACAACATGATTGTGCCGAGTTCAGGTTTCCAATAATAATAATAATAAAAAAAAAATTCGGACTTTCATAATAAAAATGAGGAAATTCAATTCTTCTGTGTTTCCGCTTCCTGGCAGACATTTCCCATTACAGCGGCTGTGAGAAGGACATTGATTGATCACCGCCTCGCAGATACATGTGACTGTATACAACAGATAAAACATCTTCCATAAAGCAACGTCAATCAACGCGCTAAAACATTTCTTAGATTATCAAAAAATCTGTAAGATTCATTTCTGGCTGTGGGAATAGCCATAGAGGAACACTACTATATAGTTGTATAGCTTGTACAGCCCTGCAGTTCCTGAAATGAACATTGGAGGCAGCAGAGAGGCCCATGTACACATATACACACATAAATAACACTGGAGTACCCCTTTAACCAAACACAAAATGCAGTGTAAACCCAGCCTTATACTGACATAAGGATAGGGTAATGAAGTCTTCTGGGGTAAAACAATCAAACTCAGCGCCTCTACTGGAGGTAACTTCCTTGTGTGTCAATGCTGAACCCTAAAAGAGTCTTAAAGGGGTACTCCGGAAGAAAAAAAGGTTTATAAAGTTAGAGAGATTTGTAAATGATTCAATAAAAAAAAATCTCAATTCTTCCAGTCCTTATCATAATGAAATTGAACTTACTTGCTTAATAAAGAGTTAAAATGAGTCACCCTTACAAAAGCCTGGTAGGGGAGAAATAAAGTAAAACTAAATGTTTACCCTCCCGGAGAGCTGGACTAGTTAAAGGGCCTGATGTAAAGTCCTGCAACCTGCAGATTGAGTCGCCCCGATCACTAGTACAAAAGGTCACAACTCTGCATTCTCCTGTGATCCAAAGGGATCTAGAGCAGATGAGTAACATGGCAGGGTGGGGAGCAGCCGGGAAGTCTGATACATGGAGGAAGAGGAGACAAAACACTAACTCAAGATTCTGGTTTATGCCGTAAGACAAAAAATCATGGGTTAATTTAAAGAGACCCAATACTTTTTTTTAATGCACCTCCCGACAAGGTGGTAGCTTGTGTATAACTGAGCAGCAAAAGCTATACCACAATTTTGCCATAAAGCAATGCTGATACACCCAAGATCTGAAAATATAGTTAGGAGAAGCGTCCAGCTGTGCGTTTCACTCCCCACTCAAACGCCATCATAGACTGGGGCTCAACTCCTGCAATGAAGGTGACCCCTTAGCCGAGCAGCGAAATGTTCTGCTTAGTGAACTATTAAAACTTTTCTGTGCTACACACCAAAAGCTTTTTTTTTTTTTCTTTTCTTAATAACACCTTAAAGGGGTATTCCAATCTCAATGTCAGAACATACTATATGGCCCCGTTCACACTACCAAATTGGCAAGGATTCCGCACGGAATCTCGGCTCTGATTCAGCAGAATGAACGGGGCCTAATAATACCTGTAAACGAGCAGCGATCTGCTAGATCGTTGCTCGTTTACTGGGCCTATTACACGGCCAGATAATCGTTTGACAAGAGCTACAAGGACATCGTTACCGATGTCCTTGCAGCCCTTGCTAAACTGGCATACATTACCCATCCACGTTCCAGGGCTGCTCCTGCGGTCCGCTTCTCCCGGGGTCCCGTGCGCACTCTAGCTTCACAGAGGCCTGTCAGCTGGTAGGCCGCTCAGCCAATCACAGGCCGCGGCGGCCCCGGCCTGTGATTGACTGAGCGGCCTACCAGCTGACAGGCAGCTGTGAAGCTAGAGCGCGCACGGGACCCCGGGAGAAGCGGGCGGCAGGAGCAGCCCTGGAACGTGGATGGGTTATGTATATCGTTAGTCGCCGGCCACGCACCGCTATTACACACAGCGGTGTGCGGTCGGCGCCCGATGAAAATAGGGTCTAACCTATATCAACGATCAGCCGATCATCGTTGTCATCGGCTGATCGTTGCATTTATTACACGGAGCGATAATCGGCTGAATCGGGCCAATTCGGCCGATTATCGTTCTGTGTAATAGTACCCTAACCTATATCAATGATCAGCCGATGATCGTTGCATTTATTACACGGAGCGATAATCGTCCGAATCGGGCCAATTCGTAGCGGCCGATATCGGCCGAATACGAACGATAATCGTTCCGTGGAATAGGGCCTTTACTCTGTGCATCTAAGCTATATTTTTAAACCAGTCAGACCACCACTTTTAGAGCAGAGCAGTAGTCGGTAACATAGACAAAGAGCTGTCAACAAGGTAAGGAAAAGAGTGAGGTAATCAGGAGAAGGAGACAAGTTTGGTAAATAAATGTATATGTAAACGTGATAATTCCTACAAGTATAGATGTTAGTTGAGATGGGAATACCCCTTTGTACCATAGCCATGAAGTGTGTACACAGCCTTAGGGTGGTATTACACGGACCGAGCAGGGCCCGATAATACCTGTAAACGAGCAGCGATCTGCTATCACAGGCCCGCGGCGGTCCCGGCCTGTGATTGGCTAAGCGGCCTATCAGCTGACAGGCCTCTGTGAAGCTAGAGCGCGCGCGGGACCCCGGGAGAAGCGGGCGGCAGGAGCAGCCCTGGAACGTGGATGGGTAATGTATATCGTTAGTCGCCGGCCACGCACCGCTATTACACGCAGCGGTGCGCGGTAGGTGCCCGACGAAAATAGGGTCTAACCTATATCAACGATCAGCCGATGATCGTTGTCATCGGCTGATCATTGCATTTATTACACGGAGCGATAATCGGCCAAATCGGGGCAATTCGGCCGATTATCGTTCCGTGTAATAGTACCCTTAGGAGAGGTAACATCTGTATAAAAGTCATTGTAAGAGCCAGAACTCCAGAGGCCTCACAGCCGCTCAGCTGATAAAAGCAATAAAGATCATTTTACCCGCATAAAGATAAAGCTGTGAGAACTCCACAGTCTTGATTTTTTTTTTCCAGTCCTCCTGAAAACTGTTTGTGCTCCTTCCTAGAAAGACGCGTTATTCCGCACTGATATGAATGGATTTACAATCTCCTCTTAAATACAGTCTATTGTTTACCGAGGAGACATTATACCGATCCCGTGAGCGGCGGCTAAGCCGCTCGCTGCAATTATACTTTTTATTCGCATTGCAATGTGCGCCTCACGATACAAACAGCGTATCCTTGAAAGACCGCTTCAATGACGTGGAGCCATTATCAGATAGAAAAGAAGAAAAAATACCGGATTTATTTAACTCGGGGATAGAACACAATTTTTCTGGATGAGGAAAGAAAGTGGCGAGGCTGTTATAGAACAAAAGGGAACGTGGAGAACCGCAGACCGAGAACAATAGTAATACAAATCTACACCCATCAGCCATAACATTAATACAGATGGAGTGAACAACATGGATTACCTGGCGACAATGGCGTCTGTCAAGGGGTGGAAGACGTTAAGCAGCAAGAAAAAGTTCTTCAAGCTGATGTGGTGGAAGCAGGAAAACTTAGCAAACGTAAGGGCATAATGTCTAGACGACAACCGGGGAACCGGCAACAGAGTCATAGGAACCAAAGCCTGGTCCAAGTGCACAGAAGGGCAGCCGTAGAGCAAATTGCTGAAAAACTTAAAGGGGTTGTCCGGCGCTAAAAAATTATTCACAGAATAACACACATTACAAAGTTATACAACTTTGTAATGTATGTTATGTCTGTGAATGGCCCCCTTCCCCGTGTCCCACCACCCCCACCCGTGTACCCGGAAGTGTGGTGCGCTATACATACCTGTCACGTGCCGACCACGGTCTCCGATCCTCAGCAGTGCTCAGCCAATCGCAGCTGAGCAGCTGATGACGTGGCCGCGTCATCAGCCGCTCAGCCACGATTGGCTGAGCACAGTTATGCTCAGCCAATCGCGGCTGAGCTTCGGATGACGCTGCAGAGGGCGGCCGGCACTCGGGAAGATCCGCCGTCCGCCCGAAGAAGACGTCACTGCTGAGGATCGGAGACCGTGGTTGGCACGTGACAGGTGAGTATAGCGCACCACACTTCCGGGTACACGGGTGGGGGTGGTGGGACACGGGGAAGGGGGCCATTCACAGACATAATATACATTACAAAGTTGTATAACTTTGTAATGTGTGTTATTCTGTGAATAATTTTTTAGCGCCGGACAACCCATTTAATGCTGATTAAGAGCCCTTTAAAGGGGCTGATGATCTCCAGATAATGAGCGATGATCCCTGTGATCGACGCTCATCTAAAGACCTAATTGATCGAGCTGCACAAATGAACACTTGACCATTTGGGCGGCCATTTCAACTCATTATTATTGCCTAAACAGAGGTTGATGTGCTTGCACTAATAATTTTATTGGCTGCAGAGAAGATGGGATCAGCCAATCAACAAGCGTTTTCTTATTCGCTGGTCGATTGCTGGTTCTTTTTCATAATGTGATTGTCAGGAACAAACATTACAACAATCGCTAATTCACTAGCTAATCATCCCAATAAAAAGAGCCTTATGGTGCGTTCACACCTACAGGATCTGCAGCTGATTTTCTGCAGCAGATTTCATTTAAATAACTGAACACAGCATCAAATCTGCTGCAGATCTGCTGCAGATCCTGTAGGTGTGAACGCACCCTTAAGATAGAACTTGCAGTACATCACATCTTGTTATGTGTAATAGTTAGTGTATAGGGCTGTGTAGCCAGAAAACAGTCAGAGCCCCCCATGCTAACCCCTGTCCACAGCTGAAAGCCGCTTTAATGGTCACATAAGGTTCAGAACTGGATAATGGGTAGAGATAAGTGAACCAGACCCGAATGTGTAAAAATTTTGGAATCAGGAACAAGACAAAGAGATCAAGGTGGTGACCTGGCCTCCAAACTCTCTAAATCTCCATCTGATCGATCACCTGTGGGATGTGCAGGTCAAACCAGTCCAATTCATGGTGGCAAGAGCTCACACCTTACAGGACTTAAAGGCTCTGCTGCTAATTGTATATGTATATATGTGTATATAATTTATACACACGCACACACGTACAAGTATCTCACACACACGCAAGATTAATGGCAGCGCTCCCATCCGCGGCAGGATGCCAGTGATAGCACAGTTCATCGCTCGGGGGATCAATAAGAAACAGTTAGCCCAGCCTTTCAATAAAAAGCAGCTTGTTGAAGCCATTATATATATATATATATATATATATATATATATATATATATATAAGAAAAGCAGAGTGTGATTAAAAAGTTTCACAATCGCAGTATTGAACGGGCCGCATCACGGTCAATAAGCGCAACCTCAACACTGAACTGCTGAATCTAAGATTTTCTGCTCAACAAAACGTGAAGCATTGTTCAGACGAAAACCATCAGAAAATCCAGACTAATCCAGCAACAATAGGGTTAAAAGGTCCAGACAAATTACTGACACAAAGGAATCCATTTCAACTTGGAGAATAAGGACCTGGAAGCTCGAAAATGTAGGAACAGAACTTACAAAAAGATGATAGGTTGCACAGTGTTTTAGGGTAAGTTCCCACAAAGTCTGTGATTGTCCCATTCATTTTAATGGCAGTAATCTGACGTATATGGTGAATTCTGATGTGAACCTTAGATCTTCAGTTGCAGAAATTGCACATGTGAAGACATACACTTAAGGTACGTTCACACTGCGGACGGCGGACTCTATCGGCAAATATCATTGAGTCTTTGGGACGGTGGAACTACAAGCGTAGACTGCCCGGCGGAACCTACCTGCAATGTGCGTTTCCCATATGTGCTGGGGCAAGTGAGTGACCCCCCCCCCCAGTGCGGGCTGTGAAGGAGGCCATTCTGGGTGACACCTGGCGTTATAGAATCAGATAGAACTATTAGAAAGGATTCTTTCAGGAATGTAAGGAGAAGACGCGTGGGTCTCGGCATGTTAGACGGATGAGCTTATTCATCCACTTTACATGGCGGTAGAAAGAATTGGAAATCAATGCACGGAAGATGCAAAATGAAGCACAGCTGTAGGGCGCAGAGGTCACCAATGTATCATCCTACATTTCTCGCTTATTGAGGGATTGGTCATGGTTCTCACTACGCTGCAGCAAGCCAGGGACATGTCATATCACAGAGTAATAAAATTTAGCCTTAAAGGGGTTATCCTGAGATTAAAAGGGGTTGTGTGGGGAGCAGGTGACTGAAGCCTTCGCTTGCAATCCTGCATTTCCATGTCTCTGAAGTATTTGTCCAAAAGCTGTGATATGCCATTGTGATGACTGGGATATACAAAAGCCTCCTACCCTCTCAGTTTACTTCCAAGATGTGGAAAAGCAGGAAATTAGCAGTAATCTGCTCTCTACAGAACCCCTTTAAAACCTTTAACCATCTACAGGATAGGGGATTGCTAACTGGTGGTCTGACCCACCACAAAATAAGTGCAGCAGTAGTGAATGGTTGGCCACCGCTCCATTTGTCGATCTTGTACTGCAGCTCCGTTTCCATGATCCCGGGGGTCCCAGTGGTTGGACTCCATTGATCAGCTACTGATCCCTAATCCTATAGAGAGGGTATAACTTTAAATCTTGGGGAAACACAGTAAATGTGACGTCAGTAGAGATGAGCTTTACACGAGCATGCTTGAGTCTGATCGTTTAGTTGGATGCAGCCCTAGGGGGTCCAGGACACCGGTAATCAAATGCTGAACAATCGAGCATGCTTGTGCATCACTCATCTCTAGCAGTCACACACCTATATTGCTAAAGGCCCTATTCCACGGAACGATTATCGGCCATATTTGATATCGGAAGTTATGCTGCGTTTACATGGAACGATTCTCGCTTGAATTTGCACGATAATGATCAAATTCGAATGATAATCGTATGTGTAAACGCAGCAAACGATCAAACGTCAAGCGAGAAATCGCTCATTTTGATCTTACAAAATGTTCTTAAATCGTCGTTCGCAAAAAATTTGCAGATCGTTCCGTGTAAACAGTCGTTCACCGATTTAACCTATGTGCGAGATAGGCTTAAGCGATCGCAAAACAATTTTTCCGTACAATATATAGTTCCGTCTAAATGCTGATCGTTATAAAAAAAAAAAAAACAACAACTGTTACTTCGAAATCGTTCATCGTACGATTGGGCGAATTATCGCTACGTGTAAACCCAGCATTACGGGTGATAATCGTCCTGTGGAATAGAAGGCAACAATCATCCGACATCGTTTATATCGGCTGATCGTTGCGTCGTTTGTCTTTCAAACATGTTGAAAGACAAATGACTCATACAGCAACGATGTGCTGCCGTCGCCCCGTGGATTAGGAGTGGCGGCAGCAGACCGTTGCTGTATGCTATGGGCTGCTGGGCGATCTATCAATCACCTGGGCAGCCCCCCCCCCCCCCGCAGCTCCCCTCGGACTCACCTGCTCGCTGCTGCCGTGTGGAATAGTGGCGGCAGCGAGTGGGGAACGAGGAGCAAACAAGCGCTGACATTGCTGGTTTGCTCCTCTCCATCGGCCCGTGGAATAGGAGCTTAAGCCCACACGCAGCAAATGTTTTTCTCTGCAAATCCATTGATGTTCTATGTCAAAACCCACGTCCCATGCAAATTCTGCAAAGGATTCCACCCTGTACAAAATCAAGATTTATATTCAAGAATGAGCATCCTACAGACCTAAATAACCCCATTCACACACACTGCAGTATATATATCGTTATACAAATACTGAATGGGGCCTATAAAGCCTGCAGAAAATTACTTTTGCTACCGTTACAAAAACAAACAAACAAAAACTGAACACTTAGTGCGGCTCTTATATTCACCGTATATACCGAAAGGTGAAAACGTTTCTGCAATCAGCAAACATTCAGAAGTGGAAGAGAAGCTTATTGGATGGAAACCATATTCTTCATGGAATTTCTAAGCTAACAAGAAACTTTCGGTAATTTCCATAAATGCTACGCTAACTCTTCTGCTGTTTTTAAAATTATTTTGCAATGATGACTCTTAAAGTAACAAGGGTGCACAATGCTGAGCATGGTAGGATCCAGTCAGGACTTCACATTCTGGAATGGACTCGGAGACATTCGGTAGACCCGGGGGGTGTTTGTCAATGACCTAAAAACACACAAGTCCCATTACAAATGTCATGTTTGTGTACCAAATTGCAAAGTTATTCTCTATGCACAGGACAGAGGATCTGGGGAGGTCAGGAGTGATGACCGTTTAGCCAATCACTACTGAAAGTACACGGACACCTTAAGATCCGTATAGACTCCGAGCCCTAAGGATATAAATGTCATCTGATTTAAGTGTCACTGTCGAATCTCTGCCATAACTATTTTCATCCAGGTGCCTGGCGTAGGTGGTGAATCGTCAGGAGCGCACCATATGTGCTTTGTATTTCTACTTTTAGGATTGTTTGCTTTATTCGCCGCATTCTCACGTTGTCATCTGTTCTATATTTGACTACAGTGAAGACAGAAGCCTCTTGCTTTCATGTGGTTTTGAGGAATCTTTTAAGTCTACGTCACATCCCACCCACCCGGACCCATCGCGGCTGTGACAGAGTGTTAGGAGATGAAGGAAACTCCTCAGAGTTCACTACACACTAGACTGAACGGGATTGACCACTCATGTCAAGTTTCCAGGTCTGAGGAATAATATAATCATGTGAAAGGCACAAAAAGGTCTACTGGGACTGGTTGTATGAGTGTGCCCATCCATTTTTACCATGACTCAATATTAGGAAAAAGGAAAGAGCTAAACCCAAAAGCTGGAAGCAGCCATGGTCCAATATGTCCTATTTCTTGATTCCTGTAGATAGAGGATAGAGTTTTCTGAAAGCCAGCCCCATAGCATTATCCATCTCCTCCACCAAACAAGCTGGCACAATGTGGCGAGGCAGGTAACATTCTCCTGGCATTCACCAAAACCAGAACTACCAGAATCCAGCAGCGGCAGCTTTACTCCATTTGACACTGAAGGCTTGTATGCAGCTGCTCAGCCATGGAAAACCAGGCCATGAAGCTCCCAGCAGACACAGATCAGGTCTGGTCTCTGTAGTAATTGAATCAGTAGAGCGTTGGTGACTTATGCACTATGCTCCTCAGCTCTAGGTGATCCCGCTCTATAAACTTTACATGGACTTAACTTCATAACCAAGTCGCTGTGGTTCCTAAATGCATGATCAATAATATCACTCATCAATGGTGGAATATCTGGAAGGGAATACATTTTAGGAGCCAACTAGTTGCAGTCGCTGCATCCTATTATAGCTAAGCTTTATAGAATATTCTTCCAGGCAGAGGTTGGATGTCATACTCCTGTAAGGAGGTATAACCATCTAACCATGTTATCCTCTTCCCATAGAATACAGTGGGGGTCTGACTGCCGATCCTGAGGAATGAGGGTTGGGGGGGAGGGCGGTAGTGGGTAAAACCGTCCCTATCATAAGTGGTGCACACCACCCATGCATGGCCAGTCCAGTGCTCCACTCATTCTCTATGAGGTACTGACCATTTTCAAGTGCTAAACTCTACGGAGAACATCTTGAGATGGGAGTACCCCTTTAAGTGCTTAGAGAGTTCCGATCCATGCTCCGGCAGGTGTATTGTGGTTCCTCAAGCTCAGCAATATAGCAAGCATATAAAGCAGTATGCCCCCCCCCCCTCCTACTCTATAGTCTCTATGAATACCACCTTTTTTTGCATTACGTCTAGCAAGTAAATTGACGCCATTCTACTTAGATAATAGGCAAATCCCAAGTTATAAAGCAAAGTATCAACCTACCCGAGGAGCGAATGAAAAGGAAAAACAATGCAGGCCTGTGTAGTAGAGAGCAGTGATAATGGCGGGGTCAGAGCTCACACGCGTCTCCAGAATACACAATGAAGAAAATTACTATAGGTAATAAAGAAAAATATAAGCAGGCGATGAGGCGGTATGAAGATTGTGGATAATTGTGGAGATGGAAGCCATTTTATAATGAAAAACATCAGCGATCCTTAGCGGCACAGAGCTCTACGAACATGTTGTATTTTATAGTGAACCGACAGCGCCTAGATGTTTCAAAACTACAATGCCCATCCTGCCATTACGGCCGAAGTTTAGCTGGAGGGCAGCAGGTTCCACATCATGGTTTACAGCAGGTTTTGCAACTGCAACTGTAAAGCAACACACATGGAGGGAGATTTATCAAACATGGTGTAAAGTGAAACTGGCTCAGTTGCCCCTAGCGACCAATCAGATTCCACCTTTCATTCCTCACAGACTCTTTGAAAAATGAAAAGTGGAATCTGACTGGTTGCTAGGAGCAACTGAGACAGTTTCACTTTACACCATGTTTGATAAATCTCCCCTACGGTCCACTGGCACCATAAATTTCAATTAAGTCCTGGCCTACAAGTCCCAGAGTTCCCCACCAGCCTCAGTCTCTTATTTTCTGTTCAAGAGACTGCTGAAGCATGTTAAGGCAAAACATGTCAGAATAAACATTGGCGCACCACTAAAAAGCGTCCCTCTCCGGATCCCGCCACTACGGCGACTCGTCTTACTAAGCAAACATTTGTCAGGCATCTGTCAGCTGTGAACACAAACAATTACCATCACAGACAGGTGAAGAGACTATTTCCTGGCCCATTCCTTATTTTTTTTTCCACAAATGCAATAAAAGAAAATGACTTTAGAATGTACGGCGGCCGCGGCTGTCTTATCTACAATACGCCAATCAGACGTATTCATTACACCTCACAAAGCCACGACGGACCCAGAGCCAAGGAAAGGACAGAAATAATGAAATTCTCCCAAAAGACGAGCACATTTACTCCCATGGCCAAAGCTTCCAGGCACAATGGGAATTGTAGTTATGTAACATCTGGAAGGCCGAAGGTTCCCCATCCCTGCCATAAGGGAAGGACACGTGTACATTCTCTGAACCGTGGTATCACAGAGTCCATATGCACTAGCCAGTCTCTGAGTCAGTCATCTGCACTAGCCAGTCTCTGAGTCAGTCATCTGCACTAGCCAGTCTCTGAGTCAGTCATCCGCACTAGCCAGTCTCTGAGTCAGTCATCTGCACTAGCCAGCCTCCGTGACACCGCAGCGTGCACTAGCCAGCCTCCGTGACACCGCAGCGTGCACTAGCCAGCCTCTGTGACACCGCAGCGTGCACTAGCCAGCCTCAGCGACACCGCAGCGTGCACTAGCCAGCCTCTGACACCGCAGCGTGCACTAGCCAGCCTCTGACACCGCAGCGTGCACTAGCCAGCCTCTGTGACATCGCAGCGTGCACTAGCCAGCCTCAGTGACACCGCAGCGTGCACTAGCCAGCCTCCGTGACACCGCAGCGTGCACTAGCCAGCCTTTGTGACACCGCAGCGTGCACTAGCCAGCCTCTGTGACACCGCAGCGTGCACTAGCCAGCCTCTGTGACACCGCAGCGTGCACTAGCCAGCCTCTGTGACACCGCAGCGTGCACTAGCCAGCCTCTGTGACATCGCAGCGTGCACTAGCCAGCCTCAGTGACACCGCAGCGTGCACTAGCCAGCCTCTGTGACACCGCAGCGTGCACTAGCCAGCCTCCGTGACACCGCAGCGTGCACTAGCCAGCCTCTGTGACACCGCAGCGTGCACTAGCCAGCCTCTGTGACACCGCAGCGTGCACTAGCCAGCCTCTGTGACACCGCAGCGTGCACTAGCCAGCCTCTGTGACACCGCAGCGTGCACTAGCCAGCCTCTGTGACACCGCAGCGTGCACTAGCCAGCCTCTGTGACATCGCAGCGTGCACTAGCCAGCCTCAGTGACACCACCATATACACTAGCCAGCCTCTGTGACACCGCAGCGTGCACTAGCCAGCCTCTGTGACACCGCAGCGTGCACTAGCCAGCCTCTGTGACATCGCAGCGTGCACTAGCCAGCCTCTGTGACACCGCAGCGTGCACTAGCCAGCCTCTGTGACACCGCAGCGTGCACTAGCCAGCCTCTGTGACACCGCAGCGTGCACTAGCCAGCCTCTGTGACACCGCAGCGTGCACTAGCCAGCCTCTGTGACACCACCATATACACTAGCCAGCCTCTGTGACACCGCAGCATGCACTAGCCAGCCTCTGTGACACCACATATACACTAGCCAGCCTCTGTGTGCATTAGCCAAATTCTGTTACACCATTAACCAGCATTTGACATTGCTTTGTGTGTTTTCAGATCCATATACAGTATATAAGGAGTAGAGACTGCAGTCGCATGTAGTAAAGTGTAAAACGCTGCAGATACAGGTGCGGAGGGGAGGCCTCTCTGTAAAGTGACGGCATGCTTATACTTCAGACATCTGTCATCTTGTTGTCTTATATCTTGGGGCTGTGTACTCGCACACTAAAGTCTCTCCTTATTTAGTACATGTACACGTCCCATCCAGCCAAGGTTGTGACATTTACACCAGGAAGACTACATACAAACTCAATGTATTGCACGGCATTATTGGATTGTCTATACACACCATGCACAGAGGGAACAAGACAACACAGAATCCAACAAGACAAGTATGTATTCCAAACTGACACATCAAATAAAGATCTATAGCATTACTCCAATACACCGGGCGCTCACAGTACAGAAGCCGCCATTCTCTCTTCTCTGAGATAACCTGTCATTCTTATTGATGACCAAGGTTCGGGGGGCAGATAGCACTTTAAGGACAGGTAGAAGATTATGTGAGAGGCGGCACGGCCAGGGAACCACTGACCAAAAAAAGATGAAGGCTGGGCCCACAGGTCAAGATACGGCATATCTGCTTAGAGCAATACGCGCACAGCTAAAAGCATGAAGAATGGAATCAGATCAATGATCTCTATGGGAGAGGTCTGAGCGGCACGTGAGGAGATGTATTATTAATGTCTGTGGGTTTAGGAATCCTGCACTACGGTCCCATGGTCTGGAATATGTGCCGCCACATAGTAAGAGCGCAGACCGCCACCTCCTGCCTTCACACCATGGTGCCTCGACCAACACAATGTACTTGGTATATTCTCAGGGAGCTAAGCTGCCACCAGAAGTGTCTGACAGCAGCTTTCCCCATTCAGAATGAATGCACACTCAGTTAAGGCGAGCATGCGTGTATGCGGAGATCAGAGGAGAGAGCGCTTCACTGTACAACTATCTGAACTGTATTGCCAAGCTCTGTCCTTGCCTGTCGTGTGTTTTATATATCACAGCAACTGATGGATTGCATTGACTTTCAATAGCGTTCAGCATGCAATGTTATACTTACTGGCAAATATATCCTCTAGAGCCAAAGGGTAGCCATATACCTTTATTGGCCGTCGGCTGAACATATAGCCAACATCTATCTCTTCCAATCCACTAATATACATAAATGAAAGGTTTGGAGTGAAAAGAGGAGGGGAGGGGTACACCTCTAAGGAATAAAAGCATCAGACATACTGAAACCCAACATGCCCAACCCTTCTTCTCCCCAACATCCAGACATCAGATATTATGTGTATGGCAATAAATAGCGGCCGTTATAGCTGAATGTGACCATGCTCAGTACTGGCAGCTCAATAGGTACTAGGCATGAATTACTGTATAGCTGAATGTCCACCATGCTCAGTGGAGGCGGCTCTATAAATACTGGATATGTATTACTGTATAGCTGAATGTCCGCCATGCTCAGTAGGGGCGGCTCTATAGGTATTGGATATGTATTACTCTATAGCTGAATGTCCGCCATGCTCAGTACTGCCAGCTCTATAGGTACTGGATATGTATTACTCTATAGCTGAATGTCCACCATGCTCAGTACTGGCAGCTCTATAGGTACTGGATGTGTATTACTGTATAGCTGAATGTCCACCATGCTCAGTACTGGCAGCTCTATAGGTACTGGATGTGTATTACTGTATAGCTGAATGTTCGCCATGCTCAGTAGGGGTGGCTCTATAGGTACTGGATATGTATTAATCTATAGCTCAATGTCCGCCATGCTCAGTAGGGGCGGCTCTATAGGTACTGGATATGTATTACTCTATAGCTGAGCATTTTTCTCATTCAGAAAAGCTGAGCGGCCATATCTATCAGGGCTGCAGTGTTAGCGGTATTGGTTTCCCCAGGACGGATGTAATTCACAAATGGCTGAACACATCAATGGCCTTCACACAAAGAGAAGATTTTTCTTTCTTCCAATTTAAAGGGAAAGCTATTAAAGAACACTATTGGTCATCCTCAGCTTTATCAGAGCTTCCATTGTATATGATAGCGTGTACGAAAGAGATGAGGATCACGGGTTATATATAGGGCTAGAATACAAGGCTTGGTGTCTCTCCTCGCCGGTCAGTGTGATGCTCTGCCAGCCGAACCTAGAGCTAAATAATACCGCTCATAAGACTGAAACCCTTCACCACACCGCTCAGGAGCAGAACTGAGACTAAACAGATAGAGAAGGGAAAATGTACTTCTATATACACGTATATATACCACAGTCTATACTATTCACCTACAAACCCTTAAAGTTATATAGTTTATAGTTATAGCCTAAGTTTCATTAGCAATTAGGATGAATGAAAGCCTCCACCCTGGGACCAACCTCCTTACAGTAATGTATGATGGGGCCCCAGGAGTCGATAACTGACAGATCTACTAGACGCCAGGAGGATGATACGCACGATACGAAGGATTTCCATTCACAATGTTCTGAGGCCGGTGAGACAATACAGGACGACATGGCATATGTTTTGCATTGATTATAAAGCCTTCACATCCAGATTGAATCTACACATTGTTCAGCAACATTAGAGACGCTTCACTTTATCTTGTACTGATCATGAGTTACATCATGTTTTATGGCTGCTGCCAGAGCTGCACTCTGTCTTCTGCTGCCTGTCACTGGATCAGCTGGTGCGGAGGATAGAGCTCTATGGGTGCCCGACCTGCAGCTCTTCAGCTGTTGCAAAACTACAACTCCCAACATGCCTGGACAGCAAAAGCTTAAAGGAGAAGTCCGGCCATGGCTAAATCAGACAGATCCAGAGCGGCGATCCAACGTTGAGAGGAACGGGAAGAGGTAAGTTGTGATAGTTTTATATGTACCTGTTCAGGTGTGATGGGAATTGTTTTGTAGCATCAAATTGGCAACCAAAACCTGTGATCTTTGACTTGTCTCTCCAGCAATACACAAGGGATAGAGAACAATATCTAGCGACTGATGTGTTCCTCTTCCTGTTCATCCACCATCATCTTCCCATAATGGCTTCTTGGCCCTCACGCAGCACACGCCTAACACTTAGCAGAGCTGAACATTTGCCAACAATGGAAGCTATTTGGCCGCTGTGATAAGGCCACAATGGTGTATTCAGCTCCTAATGGCTGTCATTTATGGGCGGTCATCAATACTGCTCCATGTGACGAGACCCCTTTTTAAAAGCCTATTATTGTGACGTACGATGCCATAACCCGAGCTTCTGGTCCGGCTGTTCACGTTGAGTGAACCGAGAGCTTGAGGCTGCGTGAAAAATGACTTCTTCATGACTGCTCGTAAAACGCAAGAGACCAACCGTACACTAGTCACAATATTATCACCACTAGGGGAGCTGTTCTCTATAAAGTAAATGGATGGAGAGAATTATATTAACCTGGACGGCAATGACTCCTATCATGTATGATCAACTTTACCACTAAAGTCGTCCAAGGTTTAAGAGGGTGAAAATGCCAATAAAAGTGGGGAGCCACAGTCCTATTCTCAGACTGCCACCCAACATGGACTACTACAACTTAGGGCTATAGGATGATATCCTAAGGCTTGTTCACACTGCATTTTTCTCCTGCCTATTGCACGTTGAGATACTGGCAAGTATAAGTGCTATGGCATATCAGCCCATTAACTTTAACAGACCAAATGTCACCTATCCCCTGAATATACCTAGGGACACTGTTACCATCATTTGATTGAAGTCGAGTAGACGGCGGAATCTGCCAAACCGTAGACTGAAGCGTATGGGATCAGTGGAGATGCATGCACCGCTAGGATCTGCCAGGATTCTGTAGTGTGCACATACCCTAAGACATGGGAAATGTTCATCGAAAATGGCTTTTTAGGAAAAAAAAAAAATGGCTGCTATGGGCAACTACTGTATTTGGGAGGCTAGTGCCAGGAGTAGGTGCCCCAAGTCTTGTATGTGCACAAGGGAGCTCCCACAGTATAACATAGTATTACTGTGCCTCTGATACTGGAGACATATGCAGGGTTGCTGCTGTTGTACGTCATAGGAAAAAAACATGGCATGCTGTATTTGGCAAGCTTTGCTTCTAGGGGGAGAATAGCCATGTACATATGGCATGCGATGAAGCATGTAAAGCAACACAGAGGATATATGGCTGTGTACAAAGGAGCCCATACAGCAGTCAAGTATTGCCTTAATGGCTTGGTGACAAGGAACAAGGCTAAGGGCCCTATTACACGGGACGATTATCGCGCGAAAAATCGTTATATAGTTCGAATTTAAACGATAATTGTTCTGTGTAATTGCAGGCAATGATCGAAAATAGTTTGTATGTCATTGATTTAGATCTGAACCTAAAATTATCGCTAATCGCTGTAATTCCATGTTCGTTTGCTCAAGTTCTGCATTTTTTCACTAATCTTTCAGTGTAATAGCACATTGCTAATTGTTTTCCTGAGATCAGAAGGAATAAACTATCGCAATAACGATCGTATCCAACGACCACCGTTCTGTGTAATATGGTGAACGATTTCAGGTTAACCATAAACAATCTCGTTTGCGATAGTTTATTGTTTGTTAGTCGTTAAAAATCTCTCTGTGTAATAGGACCCTAAGAGCATAAGACCTCAGATCTGGCCAGGGTTTCCATGTGCTAGAAGTTACTTGACTACCTAGGAGATTGGCCTAGTACACGTCAGCTATTGCAATGCTACAACATGGTGGGAGTTGACGGTTTGCAACGGCTAGAGAGCTGTAGTTTGGAGACCACTGATGTAGCAGGATACTTCCAAGGTACAATTCCCCATTTGCAGACAGGAGGATAGATGGATCCGTACTAATATTACTTGATTGCACTCTTCTCTATTAAACAGAGGTTGGAATGAAATGGTTTGCTTGATGTAGCTCTCCCCGGGGACTGATGGCTGCGCATATATATGTCTCCCAGGCTCCTAGGTGCTGAAATCATGAGAAGTGAACACGTGAGGCTTGTTACCACCATTAGAGCGATTAGGACAGGGACCACATACATACATCAAGAGAAGACAGATTCTTGTAGTGACTTTCCGCCATAAACCCCACTTATACTCATTATGTCTTTTCTCCTCTAATTTAGAGGCATCCATCGCAATAAGAATCCTACAACAAATAATAGAACAAAATCTTCTATAGAGCGAGGTCAGAATTTATATAAATATTAGGATTGATAAAGAAATGCAACTGGACTGTGGGTCAGGACTCTCTAGTTTTAGAACTAAGAACTTCAACTGTTAAAGTAATATGCATAGCGAACTGCAGGGCTGCTAAAGCCCTGGCCCCTGCATACATATTACTGCACACACACTGAGCCTCCCCTGATGTCTGTTCAATTGTGTGTTAGCGGATGAATAGATATCACACAATATCTGATGGGATGTGACCATGGTGGCAAAATCAGAAGATCATGAGGCCGAGTTATCGGCTGATATATCAGGATCATCAGCCACGCCAACACCAGACAATAAAGCAGCCATCAGGTCCTTAGACTGATTATTGACGTCATGCCTGGATCTCCATGGACTCTCTTGGTGACCAAGGTTATTCGCAATGATCACTGAAACGTCAATGTGGCGACAAGAAGCCAATAACTTTACCAATATTACGTTGTGTTTATGAGGCTGAACACAAACCAAGGACCACAACAAGGCCGGCCATCACCTCCATAGCCCTGGCTGCAAACTGGAATCTGTCAATGCCCACAAAGCCCAAGCCGTGATTTATAGACCATTCACGACTCAAGGATTGTTCATGGGTTATTTAGCCACGTCACAGGAGTCGATCACACTATGACCGGGCTGACGATGATAAATGGGGCGTATTATGGAGGGTTAACAGGACCTGGCCCAGAATACCTAGCTAAGGAACAGGGACAACCCCACAGGGCACAAGGAACAGTTGTATTAGTGAGGATGGTGAGACTTCAGAGAAGGTGTTAAAGCTCTTGATCCAAACAGGCGTCAGGACGCACACAAGGGGATACATCCATCATAGTGTCACAACTGAAAAATGGAGAATAGATGACCGCAGACAAGAGTGCTTCTGGCAGACTAAGATAATCATGGATCCCATAAAAGCCTTGTGTAGGGTGCACCATACACATGTAATAGTCAGTGAAACCCACACAGTGGTAATATAAATGATGGAGTCTGGAAAGAGGCCAAAAAAGAGCGCCACTCTTCTCCATTGTGGTGAATATGGTGAAACACCTTTACACGACTACTTTTAAAGGGAATCTGTCAGCTACAGCCTAAGGGCAAGGTGACATAGACGGCAGCAATAGTATATGGGGGCACAGAAGACACCAATACTATATGGCGGCACGAAGTGGCCTAACTACTGTATGGGCCCACAAAGAAGGCCTTTTATATAAAAAGCCAGAGGGCACCAATACTATATGGGGGCACAGAGGGGTCTAACTACTTCATGGAGACACAGAGGGTACTAACTACTATATGGACACACAAAGAAGACCTATAATATATGAAGAGACAGAGGGCACAAATACTATATGGGGGCACAGAGGGGCCTAACTACTATATGGAGACAAAAAGAAGACCTCCTATAATATATGAAGAGAGAGGGCACAGTAACTCATCTACTATATAGCTACACAGAGGATGCCTATACTATATGGGGGCACAGATGGAGCTTGTCTACTATATGGGGGCACAGAGCAGCCTAAATACTATTTGGAGACACATATTGGGCATAACTGGTTATATGGAGGCACAGAGGAAGCACCGTTACTATGTGAAACAATACAGTTGCTGCCTTAAACACCATTAAAATAGTATCTAAGGCTGCTTTAGAAAAATTTGACATTTTACTTTTGCCCATGTCACCCAGCCCTAGCAGAAAATATGGAAAAAATAAATAAATGAAGTTGATAAGCCCTCACATCTCCGCTCTTCGAACAGGTTATGTATTCCTATCACACAAATAGCGCCAATTAGAGGAAAAGATTTCTTTTTCACAAGTCATTATGCTCAGAGCCGATAATTTGCGTACTAGTTTATTGTCACTTTCTGAAATTGTGAGAACTTTCCGAGACGCGGAGCGAGGAACAGCGAGCGGGGCACAATTCTGTTCTGTGTTTGCATGGCACCCTTACAAGTGAGGAAAACAAGCGAGACACTATAAATGGGAATCAGACCTTCAATAGCGGCTGATACTAAACCCAAGGCTGGAGACGGAGCCGTCTGAGGCCGGCTGTGACGAAGCAGAATATAAATGAACCTTGACGGCCATCGAGGAGAGATACACAACACTATTATCAAAAAAGGAGGAATGAAGATAAAATAATAAAAACCTTACGTAAGTTAACTGAATACAAACCTGAAAGTCTTCAACATCTACATTCCAGCATCCTTATGAAAACTCATCCATTTATGTTTGATACTATTATAGGCATACTGGACAGATCTACATCTACATCTGTGGTCACATCTTGAAGGGGTTATTCCACAAATATTCATCATAAGGATTACAAGCAGAGATGAACGAGTATGCTTGAGTCCATCTGAACCCGATCGTTCGGCATGTGATGGGGCTGCTGAACTTGGATAAAGCTCTATGGTTGTCTGGAAAACATGGATACAGCCAATGACTATATCCACTTTTTCCACATAGCCTTAAGGCCCTATTCCACGGAACGATTATCGTCCGTATTCGGCCGCTACGGACGATAATCGTCCCGTGGAATAGAGTGCAACGATCAGCCGACATCGTTCATGTCGGCTGATTGTTGCAGTCGCTTGGTTTTCAACATGTTGACAGGCTCTCGACCCCCAGTTAGAGCCCCCTATACTCACCTAATCCCGCTTCTGGAGATGGTCGGGTCACAGAGATCTCAGCCGCTGCAGCCCAGTGCGCGCACTCCTCAGATGAGTCCAACGCTCATAGAGAATGACGGAGCGCTGGACTCTCCTGTCATTCTCTATGAGTGTTGGACTCATCTGAGGAGCGCGCACGCCGGGCTTCGGGCACCGATATCTCCGTGACCCGACCATCTCCAGAAGCGGGACCCGGCGGGATCACGTGAGTATAGGGGGCTCTAACAGGGGGTCAGGAGCCTGTCACCCTGTCACCGGGGGTGACAGGTCCTCTTTAAGTAGCCCACGCTAATCAAATGCCGAACGCTCGGGCTCGGATGAACTAGAGCATGCTCGGGGTTCGCTCATCTCTAATTACAAGACATCCCTGGGACCCCCACTGATCAGAAGCACAGGGTCCACTGTACCCTGCTACTTCTTACTGCAAGAATGCATCGCAGATGAGCGTAAATGGAGCATCCATATGGTGGCTCCATCCAAAGTCTTTGGACAGAGAGAAGGCCCTGGATTCAAATTAGACCAAGGACAACATCTGTCTGTGTGTGCGCGCATGTGTGTCCTCTGACCCAGACAGGTTACTGTAATTTGCTCACCTCTAACCCCCATCGATCAGTCACATATTTCCTATCCTGTGGACACACCCTTTAATTGTCCCTATGACACATCACTAGAAGTGTCATCATGTGGACAGTGGAGCAGAGGGCCTGCGGCAATGCGGATCCCTACACATACTAAGTAAATGATCCAAAATGTTTTATTTCACAGGGATTGCGTGCAGGATCAGACTACAGACAAGGTCTGATTGTAGTCTGTAACCATGGAGACACATCAATCTGCATAGCTGCTATAAACACAAAAGTCACTTTATTTTTATTTTTTTTTTCATTTTCTTGCTAATAGTAAAGATATTTATGGCCTAAATGTATTTTAACATATGGTTATCAGCAAGCTCGTTCCTATAGCTGCAGCTGGAAAAGCTCACTCACTATAGCAGCTACATCATCCCGGCACTTACAGTACATGTGGACACGGCACGTGTGCTTGACACATAGGAGAAGCACTAACTCTCTAACAAAACACAGAAAAGTACGGCTGAAATGTGCAACAAATAAAGTGCTGGCGTGTGTTTTTCTACAGGATTAGGTGGTGTTTTCTTTCGTCAGGAAGCGCAGTCACCTCCCTATTGTTCCTGCCCCAATGCACGACCGTTATCTATACTTACTTTGCAAATCTATGTTTCCAGAAACTGCAGCTGCTTGCATGTTCTAGAAACCATTGTCAGCGCAACAAGGTAAAGAAAAAAAACAAAAAAAAACAGACTGTTCTACATTAGAGATGAGCAAACCTCGAGCCCACTCTGCTTCATCCAAACCCAAGCGTGCGGAATTTGATTACCGGTAGCTGAAGTTGGATGTGGCCCTAGGGGGTTCAGGAAAACATGGATACAACCTATGGCTATATCCACGTTTTCCAGGCAGCCTTAGGGCTGCATCCAACTTCTTCAGCCACCGGTAATCAAATGCTGCATGCTCTGGTTTGGATGAAGAAGAGCACACTCTCTAGTCTACATACATGGAAACATGTCCTATGCAAAGAAGACATATCTGTCCATATCGTAAACGAAATGAAACATCCCAATGCTCGCTGTAACTCCAAATGCAAATACGGCGCTCTACCACCATAGTGTGACAGGGATGCGGGATGTTAGGATGACAGTGGACGCACACTCCACTGAACACCCAAATTGACTATAATATAACCATACATACTTTACAGTGAAATGTAAAATCAGCGCTCTATAGAGCGTGTCCATGTAGCTTCTCTCTAAACCTGAAGATATTCATTATTCCCTGTACATACTAACATCTGCTTTACTGACAACCCCTATGGGCGCATTCACACTTGCACATCTTTCCTGCATCTTGTATAAGTGCATATAACACAGTCCCTTAAAGCGTAACTGTCATTTCAGGGTAATTTTTCTGAAAACATTAAATATCAACAGTACAAGCGATTTTAAGAAACTCTGTAATAGGTTTTATGTACTAAAAGTGTTTCCTTCTGTACTGAAAAAGCAATCTCCCAGCCTCCCCCCTCACATCAAATGAAGCAGCAGGATTTCTGTCTCCATTATGTGGCTATGGAGAGGGGAGGGGCTGTTAGGAGTGAC
Source organism: Dendropsophus ebraccatus (assembly GCF_027789765.1). Lineage (NCBI taxonomy): Eukaryota > Metazoa > Chordata > Amphibia > Anura > Hylidae > Dendropsophus > Dendropsophus ebraccatus. The sequence goes on along the minus strand of NC_091462.1, from coordinate 24,830,176 downwards.
TGAGCACGGAGCAGTCCTGCACAGCACAACACCCTGCAATCTTCTCTCAGTAAGTTCATAGATAAGCACTGACCTTTCTGACACCTGAATCCTGCGTTTTAGGTGCCCAGAGAGTCTACAAATAGCTGACCTTCATGTCACCTCTTCCTGCTCCCTCATCTCCCTCAGCCCCTCCCCCCTCCATAGGCTTACAATGGAGAGAGCAGAGCCCGTCTTCACTGGCTTCTCTGTAATGAAGACGTGTTTGCCTGATAATGCACAGATAAGAAGTCAGGGGGGAGGCAGGGAGATTGCTTCTTGAGTACAGAAGGAGGCTTTTTTGGCTGATGAAACCTATTACAGAGTTTCTTAAAATCGCTTATACTACTGATTTCTGCAATAATAAAAATATGACAGTTACTTTTTAAAGTAAATGGGAATTCTCCATTCCTCTGTTCACACTGTACATCACACATTTGCCCATTGTCATCGCCAGAATGGTTGTTTTTCTATGGATTACAAAAGCAAAGCATCTTGCAATCTACACAGCATCTACATTTGGGGGGGGGGGGGGGGGAGATGCAGGATGGTGACTATGCAGAGCACAATTCAGGAACCGACTATCCTGCTCTTTCACTCTTTCTTTGCTGCAGTGTGTAAGTGATGTAATCAAAGGGGTACTCCGTCGAGGGAAAAAAAATATTTCAGATGAACTGATGTCAGAAAGTTATTCCAGTACTTATCAACTGCTGTATGTCCTGCTGGAAGTGGTGTATTCTTTCCAGTGTGACACAGCGCTCTCTGCTGCCACCTCTGTCCATGCCAGGAACTGTCCAGAGCAGTAGCAAATCCCCATGGAAAACCTCTCCTGCTCTGGACAGTTCCTGCCATGGACAAAGGTGGCAGCAGAGAGCACTGTGTCACACAGGGAAGAATGCAACACTTCCTCCAGGACATACAGCAGCTGATGAGTACGAGAAGACTTAAGATTTTTGAGTTGGCTTAAAAGAAAAAGAAAATTGCTGGAGTAGCCCTTAAAGCTCTGCATCACTTACTACAGGGGCGACTGCCTACAGGGGAGGGGACTTACCACAGGGGAACTGCCCAAAGAGGGAGAAATTACATAGAGGTGAGGATTACCTACAGGTATTGGGGCTTACATACAGGGGCATTAACTACAGTGATATTGCCTATATGGGAGGAAAGTACAGGCTCAAACATCATGAAAATAGAATCTGAGGCTGTCTGCAAGTAAAAACATGTTTTATTTACAAAAAAGAAAATCAGGAATAGTCCATAATGTGTAAGAAAAAAAAAATAAAAGTTTCTATTTTATGCTAAACTTTTTAATAACTAGAATCAATGATCACCATACACCACTCTACGTCATACACCAGGGGTATATGACAGATACACACAAATCCTACCTGTGGTATCAAAAGATTTTTTAAAACCTTGCCCAGCTTGGTTAAATAACCCTTCCAAGTGGCAACAAAGTGATGTTAGTCCTCTCACTGCTGTTATTGAGCCCATGGGAGCCCCTCTATAGTGCACACCCTGAGGATTCACTGGAGTATGGGCACAAACTGCAGGTGCACAGTATTTGTGTCCTACACAGGGCACATGCTAAGCCCCACCCCACCCCACCTCACGTTTTGTCTTGCTGTGTCTGTTACTAGAGACAGAATTACGCTAACAACAGGCATTGGGCAGCAGAAGCAGGGATCCCCATCTTGTCACAGTAGTAGTATAAACAGGTCCCATTTTTATCAAAGTAGTAGCAGATGAAGCTTTAGGGTTTATGATTTATAGGATTTTGGCTGAAGTTTACAGTTTATAAAATATTTTTGCTAATCGGTGACATCACCATAATCCATCTTGATCTATAAAAGCGATGGGTCCTAGAAGGCAGAGAACATCGTCCTGGTGGTAGCGCTCTCGCGTGTCTGCTCACAAGCATTCCCAATCTTCTCCAAAGGGAATGTAAAATTCCACCAAAGCCATAACTGGAGGAGAACTATTAATGTGGTTGTAAAGTCTTCCCAACAGCCTTCCCACTTACTTTCAATATTAATGTAAATTGCCTTCTTAGTCCTCTGAGAAAATCCCCGGTAGTCACTTATTAACAGAACTCGCTGTGATTTGCTCCCTGGTCAACACTCCGTTACGGCGCTCCATTAGGCTACACCACAGCCGGCCCGTCGAGGAGTCTTGATATCACGTCGTATCATTTCATTTCAACAACCTTTAGCGCCACATTAGGAGATGGCCGGGTGGTTCAGCGGGTTTGTTGTTTTACGCCTTATAGAAAGCTACCGACTGGGAAATAAATTAATTTAAAATAAATATATATTGTTCCCAGTCAGGCTTCACTAATGGTTTAGTTTATGGCGAGATTAGAAGACGTTACATAACTCATCACCCGTCAACAAATAACGGGATCCTTACAGATATTCAGTTTCCCTTTTAACCCCTTATGAAGTTGGAAGACGTCCTTGACTCGTCCTGGACCTTCTACTCATTGACTCATTCCACATCTCCTTCATAATGGAAGCTACAAGGCAGTGCTAGAAATGTCACACAACCGATACCTGCAGCCTCTATGGGCCCCACTAAATTACACTAAAAAAGGGAACAGTCTCATTTAGAGGGCTGCATACAGCCCTATGCTTATGGTTAAACAAATGTACCACCAGGTACATCACTTTGGGTTTTTCACATGAATGGATCGACGCTGGTGCAGTGGTCCTTTTTTTTTTTGAGGACGCTGTCCAGTTTCCGTGCATGGTGCCAGTCTATTACCGAGCACCGGGCCGGCATGAAGCACTGGAGGTGGGCCCGCCAGCCCCCAGTGTGACAATCTCCCCTCAGTGACATGGCTCCATTAGAATCAATGGAGCCTTGTCACAGAGGGCACAGGGTTTTCGTCACACTGGGGCCAGCAGGTCCACCTCCAGTGCTTCATGCCGGTCCGGTGCTCAAAAGTAATGAACCTGGTGGTACATTCACCTTAAAGGTGGTTCACCACTCTAGGCAATCCCTATCTATGGGAAAGGTTAGTGATCACAAGATGTCCAAAGCGTCCAAAATCTATTAAGAAATCTAGCAGTAAGTGCTCAGTTTCCCTGCAGCGCCGCCACTGGAGAAATGAAGCATCGCACAGTGTCCATTCACATCAATAGGTGTTCTGTGTAATGTAGGACGGGAAGGGTCCTCCAGTGCGAAAGACGCTCTTTGTAGCCTTTAGTGGAAGATCCTAAACAGAGTATACAGAAATTCATTTTTTAAACTGGAAAACCCTTTAAATTTGATGGCATCACAAAGTCTAACACAGCCTTGTAACTCAAACCCTCCGTTCACAGCTTTCTCATATATGTAGCACACACAGAGCTGCAGGGACTCTGCACGCTGCCATATGGTATGCCACATATGGTACAATATGTGGGTGACATTCTCCCCTCGAAGCAATGCCTCGTAAAACCGCAAACAGTGGAGCATGCCATAATAGGTCTAGGGGTGCCACATTATGGCTCCGGACAACACGGCCCGTGCTCTGCAAATTTCCACAGTGAAAAACATTACAGTGTACCAGTCACGACTAAAAACTTCTGGCTGGAAAACGACTCTAGAAGATGTCACCATTACAAGTGTACGCAACTTAATGTACGGGCTGCAGCTGTTACGGTCTATGAGAAGCCCCGGCAATCCTTGCACACAGCATGGGGACTTAGGGCCCTATTCCACGGGACGATTATCGTTCGAATAATCGTTAAATCGATCGGAACGAAGTGTTCGGTTGAATTAAACGACGAACGAGAAATCGTTGATCGTTTAATGAGACCTGAACCTATTTTTATCGTTGCTTGGTCACAAATCTTTCGCATGGAATAAGATGTCATTCGCAGTAGCGACGAACGCAATAGTGACAAGACAACCACAAGAACAATCATAAGTAACCAACATCGTTCCGTGTAATTGGGTGAACAATTTTAGGTTGTTTGCAATAGCGATCGTTTGAGATTATCCAAACGATAACCGTCCCGTGGAATAGGGCCCTATTATACGGAGCGTTTAACGATTAAGGACTAACAATGAACGATCGCAAATGAGATTATTTTATATGTTTATTGTTAACCCAAAATCGTTCACCATATTACACAGAACGATGGTCGTTAGTTACGATGGTTACTATGATCGATTATTCCTTCCGATCCCAGCAAAACAATGAACAATGGGCAATTACACTGAACGATTAGTAAACAAATACGGAACTTGAGTGAACGAATGTGGAATTACAGCGAACGATCAGCGATAATTTTCGGTTCAGATTTAAATCAACGATCAACAACATACAAACGATTTTTCGATCGTTGCCTGCAATTACACAGGGCGATTATCGTTTAAACGATACCGATTTTTCGCACAATAATCGTCCCGTGTAATAGGGCCCTAAAGGAAAATGCATTGGATGCCCCTTCGGGTGTTTCTCCTGAGGTAGTAATATTTCAAAGAAAATGAAGCTTTGAACAAATAAATTCTGAGCACCTTCCTATGAAACCTGTAAGTGCAGTAAAGTGACTAATATAAGCGCTGTAGGACTGGATGCTGTAGTAAACAGCGGTGTAGGAACGGCATGTCAGCAAGCGGCAGCCACAGTGTAGTGTGATGGGTGTGCCGCAGCCTTCCTGTTTATACATGCACTGGAGGGGGTGACTGGGATACTGGAGGAAGTCTCTGATCCTCGGCTCTGTACAAGGGGTGGAGAAGCACTGCACTGCTACCCGGCATGGATAAAACTACTTCAGTAACATTATAAGGGAAAACCTCACAGCACACAAATAGGAAATGATGATAGTGATAGATGCACTCAGGATATTGCATACATGCACATTTATTAAAGGGTTTGTCTAGGACCAGGATTAGAAAAAAACACAGCTACTTTTTTGCAAAAACAGCACCACCCCATCCTCAGGTTGTGTGTGGTATTACAATTCAGCTCCATCCATTTCAATGGAATCGAACTGCAGAACACACACCCAAACTGAACAGGGTGGTGCTGTTTCTGTAGGAAAGCGGACATGTATTTCTAAGCCTGGATAACTTCTTCAAGACCTTTCAAGTACTGCACACAAATAGTGTTTCAAGCTCTCATTCAGAGTCACTTATTAGAGCTGTGTGGCTTAAAGGAGTATTCCACTTAACACTTATCCCCTATCTGCAGGACAATCAGAGCCTAGCTGTCCTGTTCTGTGGAGTTAGAATGCCCCTTTAAAGCAGTAGTATCTGACCTGTTGCAAAGCCATGACGACCATACAGCATTCAGCTGTCAGGGAATGCTGGGAGTAGTAGTACTGCCTTTTAAGGGCGTTTGTATTGGGTTTGCCAAAACCACATGCTAGCTGCAGGATCGACCCCATTCTGAAATGGTTATAGGCGCAGTTCAGCTCTGCTACATCTATATACACCTACTTTAAAATCAGCTTTTAGGAAGTAGTACCGTATACAGCATGCCTGATATTTATGCAAATGTGAAGCCCAATCTGTGTGTTCACCAGCGGGATGCGGCCTTGGAGTATACAGATTTACAGTGCGCAATTGTAAACCAACACAAAGAAACAATCTCAGGCACTGACAATGGATAAATGGTTTTCCTTGCACAATAAGCCGCTCTGACACAGGTGTTTATGCATTTATTATTGTAGCGGAAAATATAACAACCACCACCCAAAAAAATTAAATAAAATCAAAAGGAAAATTGGGATCAGGCTCTCTGCTGCCCCCTCTGTCCATGTCAGGAACTGTCCTGAGCAGGAGAGGTTTTCTGTTCAATCTTTTTATTGAAAATTTTTCAAAAGTATTTTAATAAATGCCCAATAAAACATGTATTTGTACAAAACGCGGCATAGTAAGATACAATAAAGCTTATGGTTACATGTGAGACATAGTAACATAAAAGTCCGGTTAACTAGGAGCATGGTGAAAGAGGAGTAAACAGGAACATTAATATAAACTAAAACAGAACCATCTTCATTGTTCATGGGTCAGTTATTAGAGGGGTTAGCTCTTACGTTGTTATCATGGGTACATAGACTGTGGAAAGGTGTTAGTCACGCAAGTGATGTCAACGGTTTATCTGACAATCATGTTGCAAGTCACAATTAACAATGATATATTGGGAGTAGAGAGGAGAAGTTATACATGACAGTAGGGAGAAGTGACCCAAGGGCGCCATTTGTTTTCACATTTTTTAAGCATAAATTGACCTTTCATTATTATGTCCTCATAAGTGAATGTTATATTAATCATGTTTATTACTTCTGCTAGATTGGGGATTATATCACATTTCCAGTATTTTGTAAGGGCTAATTTTCCTATAATAAGAAGTTGGCACAGTAGGGGTCTATGAATAGCTGAAATATTTTCCAAACCTAGGAATAATAATACTAATTGAGGGGTCCATGTAATCGAGCAGGTGTCCTCTGTCACTGTACTCCTGCCTGTGTTATCTGCAGTATATACTGGTGTCGCCTGTCACTGCACTCCTGTCTGAACATCTACCTTCAGATCTTGACCACATTGTCTGCAGGACTTGGTGTTTTCTTTCCAGTCTGACACAGTGCTCTCTGCTGCCACCTCTGTCCATGTCAGGAACTGTCCAGAGCAGGAGAGGTTTTCTATGGGGATTTGCTGCTGCTCTGGACAGTTCCTGACATGGACAGAGGTGGCAGCAGAGAGCAGCGCAGACTTGAAAGAATATACCACGTCCTGTAGGACATCCAGCAGCTGATAAGTACTGGAAAAAACGAGAAAATGCCTGAGCAAAACCATTTATTAGTATACGCCTACACTGGGACAATTATGTATAGTCCTTTTAGGGGTAAAAGTTTTATTGCTCCTGATAGGACCCAATGGTGTTCCTATTTATTATATAACATGGACGTCAAAGGGGGGAGGTCTCCTACTCACCACTGAAGTTTCTGGGGCCATGAATAGCATGGAAGAGAAACGCAGGTATCTAACACCCCAATATAGCAGGGATGGGGAACCTTCGCCCCTCCAGCTGTTGCAAGACTACAATTCCCATCATACCTGGACAGCCAAGGCATGATGGGAATTGTAGTTTTGCAACAGCTGGAGGCCAGAAGGTTCCCCATCCCTGCAATAAAACCTAAGCTCCCCTATACAATATATTCCTGCAGCATTATCACATCCTGGAGGATCGGCCGGTATTGTGATGGAGGATGGTGGGAGCAGCGGAGGTGAAACATGGTGTGCAGTACACAGAGTCACGCACGCAGGGAAGTCACGCGGAGTAGCAGGGAGTGTGCATGAGACCCCGCTGGGCTATCCTCAGCTGTACTGGATACAGGACATTACAGGAGAACTCCGACATAGAGGTCTAGAACCCTGAGCTTCTGCACCGCAACCATAAACTCTCGCCTGACCTAAAGGTCTTGTGGCATGCTGGGAGTTCTAGTTCAACGGGCTGAAATACAGCTAGAACTTATTATTAACACACAGACTACAGGGTTAAACAAACGCCACACCAGGCTGAAATATTCGCTGTGTAATCAATTTGTAAGATTTAGACTGGACATGAAAGGCTCCCAGCCCCCCCCCCCCCTCCGCCCTCCCTTACTGGCAGAAAAAAAAAAAAAATTCTCAGAAATCCTGACTAAACTCACTTTATGCACGATCGCGGGACTCGGATCAAAAGAGACATGCTGCAGAAAGATGCTCTGCAGATCAATGGCCGTCGACGCTCAAACAAACTCAGGTTTCTTCTAAATGTTCTAATTTTGCATTTTACAGATCCAGGTGGTGGGACGGAGCGTGGCAAAGATCTGGAAACCATATTGCTTGTGTAAAACCTACCGCACGCTACCAACACAATCAGTCTTCTTTTTTTTCCACTAGCCTTGGGGCTTCCAATTATAATGGAGTCTTGACTGCCATGGCTTTTTTATGACTAAATACATCAGGAGGTCGCTTGCAATTCTGGAATTTTAGATGCCAAAAGTGTGTGTATGTGTATGTATGTATGTATATATATATATATATATATATATATATATATATATATATATATATATATAGATAGATATACACTTAAAGGGGTACTCTGGCGTAATTTTTTTTTCTTTAAAACCAACTGGATTCAGAAATTTATACAGCTTTGAAATTTACTTTTACTTAAAAATGTCAAGTCTTCCCGTACTTATCAGCTGCTTTATGTCCTGCAGGAAGTGGTGTATTCTTTCCAGTCGGACACAGAACTTTTCCTGGATCTAGATATCAGTGGGGGTCTCAGTACTGAAAACAGATTGATCAAAAATTTTGACAAGTAAAAAGTTTTTTTTTTGTTTTTTTAAGTGACAGTACAGTACAGAGAACAGGATAAATGATAGACCCCGAGCTGTGACATATATAAGGGGTCTATGATTTACAGCAGGATTGGGAAGTAACTGGCTAATACTGAGCGTGCACCAATAACTATCCCCAGTGAGAAGCTTCTCACTTCTTCCTTATTTCATGAACACAATGCTGGTGTCAGATTATTATTAGAAATGAGACACTCCAAGTATCTCCCTGCGTCCAGAGCCCCGGCTTCTCACGCACGTCGAACGCTCGCACATCTTTGTCCTAATTTCTGTTTTTATTTCCAAAGTCAACAGAGACGAGAGAGACATTTCAGAGACATTTGGGTGACATGAAGGCAGTCTGTCGTAAAATAAGCTCTGAGTATAGAATCTAAGGAATCCGATGTCTGAGCACAAAGCCTACGAAGAGTCCCCAATAAATAAGCTGATCAGCCGCAATCTGCAGGTGAGGGAGAAGGAGCAAGCGTTTGATTTCTCTGCAGCGCCACCACAGGGGACACGAGGTATTACATGGTGTCCAGTAAAATCAATAGGGGGGCGGCAGTAATATCTCTCGCCCTGCATGACTAGAACAACACAGAACATCCCATTGTGTGCAATACAAGGAAAACCAACAAACCACAGAAAGAGGAAATCTATCTCCTTGTTTATTTAGCAGAATAAAGGTGCGGTGTCCTAGTTACTTAGTCATTGCTTAGGTATGTGGTGGCTAATACCGGCCATTCACAGACACATTGGCTGAGCCGAACCATCCAGGACAACCATCTCCTGTGTAAGGTGGCATTCTGCCAACCTAATGGCATGGGATTGGGGGCAGGAAAGAGCAGGCATGTTGGACTACCCCACCCTTTCATACCTGGTGAAATAAGCCATTCCCAGAGAAGACTGGTGTTAGCTTTTACCCCTTTTCTCTCCTTTACAAAATATGTAGACCCCGCCAATCTGAGCATGCATATGTATGGGGGGGGGGGGGGGGGGTCACTGTCATTAAATTTTTGTTGTTGTTGCAGAAATCAATAGTACAGGCGATTCTAAGAAACTTTGTAATTGGGTTTATTAGGCAAACATGCCATTATCTGCATTCAAAAAAACTTTCCCCAGGTTAACCCCCCCCCCCCCCGCCGCCGCCCTCCTCTCTCTCGTTCACTGCTCATTATTAGGAAATCACAACTCTTTTACATCAGTCAGGCCCTGTGTAACCTATGGAGAGGGGAGGGGGGAGGAGTGAGATTAGTCACCAGCAGATAACAGAAAACAAAGGATTACACAGCGGGACCTGTGTGAAAGCCGGTATTTAGAGGTCAGCGCTGATTTCAGAGGAGATAGCCCGGTGATGTAGCTGGAAATTAATTTTTCAGCTAATAAACCCAATTACAAAGTTTCTTAAAATCGCCTGTACTATTGATTTCTGCAATATCCCAAGAATTTCCTCTGAATGACAGAAGGATGGATGGCCGGCACACCATTTATTCTCTATGGGACCAATGAACGTTGGAGGACTGAATCGGACTGGGCCTGTCACTGTATTCCATCTATATAACTATAGCCATAAGCCACTGCACAGGAAGCCCCCCTATTGCACATACGTGTAGCTACTTCTATAACCCCTATTGTCATGTGCACATAGTAACACAGCAATTACACTATAGTCATGTACCGTGGAGCTCTGGAGCCCATTACTATGCTTGCACACATCACAAGGAGGCTGCGGGAGGAGTCCATGTTCTGGCTACAGTCCTGTTAGCCTGGAAAGATTCACTGAAGGATTACCAGCGCTTAGCGAAGGGCAGAGGTTTCAGGTCCTGTGACTGGGAAAATAAGCTGCTAACCTCCAAATACCTCTTTATGTGGCTTTATAGACGTGCAGAAAAACACATTATTATGGGCGGCCGCGGGGTCATTAAAGGGGCTGGACAGCTTTTGGCATTTAAGGCTTGTCTCCTCTCTATACCACAAAAGGAAAAAAAAAAAAAAGTTTCAAAAATTATCATAGCTGAGGGCAATGTCAATGTGGTGCCACCATGGCTTCTGTACAACCACACCTGGGAACCATGGAGAAATGAAGATTCAGCAATTACAGCAGGTCCCAGAGGGGGCGCTACATATCCCCTGCTCACACTACAGAGTCTGAAGACAAACAGTTCAGACAATAACAATTGTTACAAGGGGTCGTTCTGAGGGCACAGCCCCTTCTAATGTTGGTCTGGCTGCTGAACCAAACACTGATGAGTTAAAGGCGTTATCCAGCGCTACAAAAACATGGCCACTTTCCCCCTACTGTTGTCTCCAGATTGGGTGGGGTTTTGAAACTCAGTTCCATTGAAGTAAATGGAGCTTAATTGCAAACTGCACCTGATCTGGAGACAACAGTAGGGGGAAAAGTGGCCATGTTTTTGTAGCGCTGGATAACCCCTTTAACATCTCCAAAGAACATCCAGCCAATGTCCAACCATGCTGCCTTCTCATGCTGTAGCAGTAGGACATGCTTTGGGCTATCACCTATCCACAGCTGATCAGTGGAGGTCCCGGCCATTATGAGAATAGTAAGTAAATAGAAAAGGAGGGGGTCTCCGGCCTCTGTACTGCCCCGCTGATCTCCGGATTGGGCCTTGGCTTCTGTCTTCTATCCTATTTATTACTATGGAGCGACAGAAAGAGCCAAGTACTCTGGAAGAGCGTTGTACTTGGCTCTTTCCGTCGGCTACATAGGAAAGAAAAAAGCTGCGGGTCACTTGCTGTACCCGCGGCTGTATTCATAATCCAGATGCCGGGGCCCGATGCGGAAATCGGTGGGGTGTGCAGTGGTCGGACCTCTGCAATCTCCTACTTTTCCCCTATCCTTTAGATAGAGAAAAAGTAAATTTTTGCGGAATACCTCTTTAGGGTGCGCTCACACGTACAGGATCTGCAGCAGATTTGATGGCGCAGATTTAAAGTTGCAGATTCAAAACAATTCTGCTGCAGATCCTGTACGTGTGATCACACACGCAATTTTATGGTCAGCTCAAAAGATGTGATCGACAACACAAAAACTAATTTCCATTAGTCGATTGCTTCGTTGTCTGCATACACACGGAACGATTATTGCTTAAATTCGAATTATAATCTTTCCCTGTAATAGGGCCCTTATTCCTATGGACTTCCAACCAGACGTAAGACCTATCTTTCATTAATTAATATTCCTCCACACCACTTGCAATTCCCATACTGTAAGACTGGTAAACCCATCTGCTGCCAGTCCCACGGTCACTTTGCATTACCATTTAGCCCCATAACGCAAGAGGCAAATGTAATAGTTCCTCGTCTTGGATCAGAGTCCTGCATGGAGGGTCATGTCCTTGTAGGAGTCTCATGCAATTAAAGAAGAAGTTCTTTTAGAAACCTCTGCATCACGTCAGATCCTTAAACTTTTAATGAACAGCATTGACACTGATGAGCGCCGGTTACTTAGTGGTTTGATATCCTTGGCAGGACCGCAGAGAATCGGGGAGGAGTAATGACTGCAGACAGTTATATTAAATATGATCTGCAGAGGAGATATTAGGAAATAGTCATCCCACACAGACAGACAGGGTGCTTGTGCCGCTGCCAGACATCCCAGCTATGGGTGCAATGCAGTGGGCACTCCGCGGACACCTATCATTACATCGCTGTAAGGTGGAGGAGGAGGAAGGATGGAAGGTGGTTTAGTTAATGAGCCAGAAATAATTCAATGCTGAAGACATCAATTGTGAAACAGAGGCAGCCAAGTAGTCACCGTGCACAGCCTGCTGCTGCTGCCGTCGGATTCTGATCATTAGGGGTTTTCTTGTTACCGGAAAAATTACTCATGGATCAATATTGATAATAATTTGTCAATCACTGGTGAAAAGTATTCTTTACCAGGAGCCATAGGCAAGGATAGCAGATCACAAGTAAAGGTGCCCATATACAACAGCGTAAAAGGTGACAAAAAATAACAACGCCTAAAGTCAACAAGGAACAATTGTTTCAGATGACCACTGGCAAATCCTTATTGTCTATAAAGAAGTCATTTCTGAAATTCTTGGCTGATAATCAATTAAATGGAATGGCCAACATGGACTATGCAAAATAGCCGGTTCACCAGACGACTGTTCATTAAGGGTCTGTTCACATTATGGAAAAGAGGCGGAAATTCTGAGCAGAATCCACTCGGAATCCTGCTTGCCTCAATGTCTCAATGTTATGTATAGGAGACCTCCACACTCCGCTCAAAGAATTGGCACATCAGTTATTTGAGTGGAGAGCTGCAGAGGTGCCCTATACATAACATTGAGACACTGAGGTGGTGGGATTCTGAGCCGAGTCCATAGCGGGGATTCTGTTTTCCGCAGTGTAAACGGGCCCCTAAATGTTCAACCATCCATCTACTTCTAGTGATGTAATGGTATGGCCACACACCTCCAAGGTTTCTGTCTTCTCTATGGGGAGAGGTAAGCGACAGCCAGACAGCTCTGGAGGCAGCTTATCTCTCGGAAGACAAAGCAATGGGCAGGGATTTTCCATTACACCCTACCCCCATCTCCACTGACATCATCTGTTGGTGGAGTTTAGGGGGGGGGGGGGGAACATACACTATATACTGACAGAAGGGGGTTTGTCCGAAATAAACTGTGTGTAAGAGCCCTTTACACACACAGGTTTATCTGACAGATTTTTGAAGCCAAAGCCAGAAACAGACTATAAACAGGGAACAGGTCATAAAGCAAAGACTGAGATTTCACCATTTTTTCAAATCTAATTCTGGTTTTGGCTTTAAAAATCTGTCAGATAATCTGTGAGTGTAATAGGAGGCTTAGATTATATTGTATTCATGGATCACAGTCCAGTACAGCTGGAGATTAGTTGTTTCTGTGTTACCTACATGATTCTATTGGAGGTTCCACTGGAATTCGACCATCTCGTATTTGGAGGCACTTTGAGACAATGGAGAAATTCTGAGGATTGTTTTGCATTATCTTCTACTTAGAAGTGCAAATCATGTGATAAGATGTGAACAGTGGATTGGTGCTAGTCCTGCAGTGTGAGATTCATTGGTGAACTTTGATCACAACCTTCAGTCGACTGGAATCAATGGTTTTTTTCACTTCTTAATACAAAGCTGTAGGATCCCAGTAATGTATTCCAAGTAATGTATTCCACTTCCTGCAGGACAAACAGCAGCTGATAAGTACCGGAAGACTTGTGATTTTAAAATAGAAGTTTACAAATCTATACAACTTTCTAGTTAATTTTCTCTGCTGTACCCCTTTAAGAGGTCAACCACTAATTCACACGAGAAGCTACACTATTCAGGTGGCGTCATGCTGCCTATAAAGCTGCATACACTAAATTGAACGGCAGGCTTTATACATTGAGATCACACACACCTCCAAAACACTGCATTCAGAGCTGTACTTATACATGCCCTTAAAAAAAGTTTAAAAGAAAATATGAAGACAAAAAGAGTCCCTTTAATTCAGAAAGAAATCCAATATCTCCAACTTGGCTGCAAACCCAAACCCTCCATTATTAAAGTTAATAGCTATCTAAATCCACAGTCATTTCAGCCCTAAGTTTGGGTAAAGTAGAGAGCGGGATTACAACCTCGCATATGAAATTCCTGCAACAAAGCCGACCACATTGAAGGGCCGCAGCCCTACAGCTGCGAGCAGGCCTGTACTTACAGGGCTGGGGGATTGTAATGGCCGCTTTTGAAGACAATCCAATTTTCCCCACACAGTAGAAGAAACATACAGAGACAAAAAGAATATAAATTGCTGCCGAATAGAAGAATAAAAGAAAAAAAAAAACAGTAGAGTAAGACTCCCTGCCAACTCCTGGGCTGTGCTATAATAATATAAGAGCTTGTAGACTAAAGACGAGGAAGATTATGGAAATGTAAAGACCGTACGCTATCATTAGCCTGCAATAGAGTCAATTATTGGACAATACATTACGTGGGGATCGATAGTGTAAAGCGTGCACTGAAAAACACTCGCCTGCTCCGGAAAATGGCCGTGAAGCCCGTCATATCGGAGATTTCATTCCCAAGACTTTATCTAATTCTGCACAGTTCTCACAATCCCTCCCAAGGTTCCTATGAGATTAGGAGGGAGCGTTCACTTGTACAAATGCATTTACAGTCTGAGAAGTTTTTTTCCCCGCACGTTGCGCCTGCGGTTGATCTTCTGGGCATGAAAGGGCCGATGCCGGGAGAATATTCTTTACCTCACAGCAGAAAACCTGCAGGCGGGAGAAAAGCTACGAGTAAATAGTCGCCTCTTGTAAACGCTTTGCATTCCCAGATAAAACAGAGTTCTCTCTCCTCCGCCGGGAATAGCATCAGTGAGATGCCAAAACACAATGGTTTCGGGCTCTTGGCTGCCGCCGGTGACTTGCGGCGTTGTGTTTACAGGATCCGCAGCACGTTGGGTTTTGGGCCAAGCGAAACATATTCTATTAAAACAGCGTCTTATCTGCCCTTGAGACGTCCATTGTGCGTCTTCCAGGAAAAAAAAAAGGTAGCTGAAAGGCTGGGGATAATATATGATGATTGTGAGCCATATAGAAAAGCTTTAGATAATGCACAAGTCTTTAAGGTTAATGCCACAAAGCGCTGCACGGAGAAGAAGAAGAAAAAGATTAAAATTTGCTGCCAGATTTCAGTTATCATTTATATAGAATATGTGCGGCTATTAGGAGGAAGGCTTCTGTTCTGCGAGGAAACACTGGGATGTTGATAGACGAAGATTGAAATGTTCACTTGTGGAAATATCGCCCTGGACTAAAGAGAGGAAGCGGTGAGGATGGGCCCAGAATACAGACTGCCAGGCCATGCCACCTGTGCCAACACCATGAAGGCCACGGACGTACAATATGTGGATTTGTGTTCTCTGCATGACTACCAATTGTCTGATCTGTTCAGATATTAGGAAAATGAAAGTCAAATGATCTCATTGATTTCGGAGGGTCGGTTTTAGTAACGGTTTGGGTCAGTTTATATCTGTGCACTGTTTTTCCCATGGAAATTAAAGTGCTGTTAAAAATTTTACACTGAAATCTATGGTGACGAATAGAGATGAGCGAACTTACAGTAATAACGAAGCGAACAGCAAACAATTATCAGCCTGTGGTCTTTAAACTCCCTGCCGCTCCTCTCCCGGGATGCTGGGAAAAGCTGGATCCAGTTCTGGGAAACTGTTGTTGGCATTGGTTTGTCATCTGTTTTCATAGGATCCATTCATCTATGCCCACAGGGAAGTTGCACCACCTCTGTTTCCATCACGGACAGGGATACCGCACTAGCTGCATCTCCATCACGAACACGGGGGCCGCATCACCAGATGTCTGACCACCACCAGATCTCACTTTCCTCCAGCTTTCTGCGATGTCTTGACTCGGGGAAAGTACCCGACCCGGCTTATGGATTGTTCACTCAGCCAGTCGGTGACAGCCACGGTGTCCCACCCAAGGGTGAGCAGGCGGTCCATCAGTAGGAGAGAGAGCTGGAGGAAACCTGCGAGAGTTCAGAAGCGGTAATGTGATGCTGTGGGGGCAGGGGAACGGGTAAGTATAGATTTCCACACCCCTCTGCCTGCACTGTAGTTTTCAATTTTGCCAGACTTCTCCTTTAAAAGTTTGCCAATAAAGTACAGGGTGGAATATTAGACCTTCCTAGGTTCTGACAGCCATGAGGAATAAGACTGGGCTCCACAGGATCTCTTGCATTTACAGAGTTTATTACATGGTTACACGTAAAGTGACATTTTGGGCAGACCTAGGCCTTTCTTCAGGCTCCTGTAGTGTTCCAGCAATGAGTGTATACCTCTTCCCGAAATACGTCTATACATACGTAATCATTGGTGGGGACTATGATAACCCCAATAACTGCAGCTAAATCTTGTGAGCGCAGTCTACAGCGAAACTACAACTCCCATCACGCCTGAAAAGCCAAAGCTTAAGCTCTGTTCTAGAGGGACGTCCAGTATGACCTGTGGTCCAGTGGGTCAGCTGGGGACTGGCACTGGCATACAGTGATCTCCTATATGATACGAATCTTCGGCATATGCTTTGGAAAGTTTTCCATTGCACACAACACAGGTGACGACCCAAACACAGTATAAACATAGCCAGGCTAGAGATGTCAATGTCACGACTAAGAAGTTGACTGTTGAATACTAAACATTCATGGCTAAAGTGCTGGAGGATCAGTCATGGTTGGGTCACTACACCGTGTCGCTCTCATCCAACCATACATTAGCCAAAATAAATCAATGTAAAACTCAACATCCCAAGGCAGTGCTCATCCTCATCCATCTCACCTCATCCCCAGCCATACAATCCAACTCTGGGCCCCATTTCACGTGGAGGGAAGCCAGAACCCAAAAGCAGAACTACAAGCAATTACCACAGACATATATCAAGACAAAGAAGCCTATGAGATCATTCTGCGGGATTTCGGTCGCCTCTAGGAAGCCAAAAAGTTTCATTTTCCAAATTGAGCCCATAAATTACAAAGTAACAATAAACAGTATGACAAGAGCCAAAACTTCTAAGGGGGGGGGGGGAGATACAACAATTCTCTGCAGAGAGCTGGAGACATTAGTGCCAGGACTATTCTGGATGGTAGCGGATAATCACATGTATTATATACTTGGATCTCGCCCATTAAATCATTGGAGGGAAAGAATATTCCATGTTCTATATAAACCATGATCACAATCACACTCTGCAAATTGCGAGACGTGCGCGGTAACACAGAGTATCTTCTGGCTCCCAACATGTAGAAATGCGGAGTGACTCATGGCGCGGGGTTAAGACCCTTACATCTTCTCAATTACATTTTTTTTTTCAACTATTTCAAAACTTTTAGGGCATATTCTGCCAACTATTGCACCCACTAACGTTCTCCGAAATGAGAGATCAACCCGTTAGAAACCATGAACTGTACAGATCAGAGTGTGTGTGGTGCACCTAAATACATATACGGATCCCTTGTCATCATGCTTCAGACAATACTAACAAACATATCTGCAGCCATAGTCATCTACAGTGCATTTACCCTCCCTGGGATACATGGATTGTCTACGCGCAGATGGCTGATCATAGACATCATGTAATACCACATATCTGAATGGTTGTGTTTATTCAGGAGTCAAGACTACCCGTGAACATGTGCTGTGGAGGCTCTATAAGGGTATGTTCACACTAAGAAATCCAGGCCGATCACAGCTTAATTTTTTGGACAGACGGCGGAAACCACCCGACTATAGAATGGAGTCTATGGCATGGGCAGAGATGCGCGCGGCCGTGAGCCATTTCTTAGTGTGAACATACCCTAAAGTTATATAGGTTTGTATTCTATATAACACTACTATTGTAAAATCCCAAGTCTTCCAGTACTTATCAGCTGTTGTATGTCCTGCAGGTAGTGGTGTATTCTTTCCAGTCTGACACAGTGCTCTCTGCTGCCACCTCTGTCCATGACAGAATTAATCCAGAGCAGGACAGTTTCTGACAAGGACAGAGGGGGCAGCAGAGAGTACAGTGTCAGACTGGAAAGAAAACATCACTTCCTTTAGGACATACAGCAGCTGACAAGTACTGGAAAACTTTACTGTATGACTTTCTGATACCAACTGATTTGAAAATACCCCTTGAAGTCAGAAATAGCTACACAAACTAGCATAGACCTCTACATAAGAGAACAGGAGGCAGAAGCTTAGTGATCACATACTAACCTGACCCTCACTAACCCCAGCGAGCGATGCAGGTGACGTTCTCTACAGTCTCCATGGATGGTGTGAGATGGATTGTACCTCGTGCAAAATGTAACAACAATAAACTCCATATCGCATCGATCTAACTAAACCAGTCATACCTACTCCTCCCAACTTCACAGCAAGTATGTATAGTGCACCTGAATACATATACACACAAAGAATACATCAAACTTCTATCACCAATTATAAAGCATCCATAGAGATGGTGACCACTCCAATATAACGTCCGTAACCGTATAATGACTGTATTATAGAAGAATCCATTTCTTAAGGCCCTATTCCATGGAACGATTATCGTCCACAAACTCGCTCCAACGACCGCTTGTTTACGATAATCGCTGCCTGGAAGAGGTGTAAACGAGCTAACGACAAAGGTGAAATCGTTATATTGTCGTTCAAAATTGTTTTTCAGCATGTCTGAAAAAAAATTGTTGGTCTTTGAAAGATAATTCGCTAATTGGTTCGTAAAATTAGAAATCTTTCAGTCGTTCGTTAAAAGGTTTAAAAAAAAGTAGGTGTGTCGTATGGTCATGATCACCCCGGCGAACGTTTTAAACAACCATGTAACGACCGCAAAATAAGGGTTACACTGCATATATCGTTCACTTTCCCATGTGTGTTATGTGTTATCGTTCGCTAAAAAAAAAAAAAAAATTGTTTAGTGATCGTTAACGAGCGGTCGTTGGAGCGAGTTTATGAATGATAATCGTTCCGTGGAATAGGGCCTTTAGTTTGCATTAAAAGCACTGATGCAAAAGAGAAAGAAAAAAAAAAAATCACAAAGTTGCAAGGGTTCCACATGGCCAGGGGGGGTTGGAATTTTAAGCCCTGCACATCTCCTACACAACACAGATAACAATACACATAAAAGAAAAGAGGTGTGAGGCTAAAGAAGTGCAAACACTGGCGGCCCAGCATCCATACAGGCCAGCAACAAAAGCCTTGTCTGCTTTGAAATGCTGGGTGTGTAGGCCATGTTTATCAGGAGTCATGTGCACTGCGCCTTGGGCAAAGAGGCTGCAGGCGCCCGAGCGGGAGGGTGGGGCGAGATTCTGCCCGTGATACTCAGCAGGAAGGTGTGTGGGTGCTAAACGCTATATCACCAGCAGGGATTTATAGTTAATAAAATCTGCTTGAGAGGAGCTTATTTCTGCTGTACTCCGGGCAAACAGAGATGCTCATAGTAAATATCATTGTTCCCAATACGTCTGTACTGATGGGGAGTATAAAGGATGGGTATACAGAGATCTGCTCACAACCTGTACAGGTGCTGAGTATAGAGGATGGGTATACAGAGATCTGCTCACAACCTGTACAGGTGCTGAGTATAGAGGATGGGTATACAGAGATCTGCTCACAACCTATAAACAGTGCAGAGTATAGAGGAAGGGTATACAGAGATCTGCTCACAACCTGTACCAGTCACAGTGCAGAGTATAGAGGAAGGGTATACAGAGATCTGCTCACAACCTGTACTGGTGCAAAGTATAGAGTAAGGGTATACAGAGATCTGCTAACAACCTATAAACAGTGCAGAGTATAGAGGAAGGGTATACAGAGATCTGCTCACAAGCTGTACCAGTCACAGTGCGGAGTATAGAGGACAAGTATACAGAGATCTGCTCATAACCGACCAGACAAATGTTCTGAAGAAATAAGGACTAATAATTGTGAAATCACAACGAGAAACTGTTTGTTAAAACGGCACAATCACTGGTGAAATGAGGAACGACACAGATCGCCATGAAATTCTATAAGAGAGAGCAAGCAAGAGCACAGTGTGCAAGAGAGAGAGAGGGCAAGTGTGCAAGAGAGAGAGAGAGAGGGCAAGTGTGCAAGAGAGAGAGAGAGAGGGCAAGTGAGAGAGAGAGAGAGAGGGCAAGTGTGCAAGAGAGAGAGAGAGGGCAAGTGTGCAAGAGAGAGAGAGAGAGAGGGCAAGTGTGCAAGAGAGAGAGAGAGAGAGAGAGGGCAAGTGTGCAAGAGAGAGAGAGAGAGAGAGGGCAAGTGTGCAAGAGAGAGAGAGAGAGAGGGCAAGTGTGCAAGAGAGAGAGAGAGAGAGGGCAAGTGTGCAAGAGAGAGAGAGAGAGGGCAAGTGAGAGAGAGAGAGAGAGGGCAAGTGTGCAAGAGAGAGAGAGAGGGCAAGTGTGCAAGAGAGAGAGAGAGAGAGGGCAAGTGTGCAAGAGAGAGAGAGAGAGAGAGGGCAAGTGTGCAAGAGAGAGAGAGAGAGAGAGGGCAAGTGTGAAAGAGAGAGAGAGAGAGAGAGGGCAAGAGAGAGAGAGAGAGAGAGAGGGCAAGTGTGCAAGAGAGAGAGAGAGAGAGGGCAAGTGTGCAAGAGAGAGAGAGAGAGAGAGAGAGGGCAAGTGTGCAAGAGAGAGAGAGAGAGAGAGGGCAAGTGTGCAAGAGAGAGAGAGAGAGAGAGAGGGCAAGTGTGCAAGAGAGAGAGAGAGAGAGAGAGGGCAAGTGTGCAAGAGAGAGAGAGAGAGAGAGAGGGCAAGTGTGCAAGAGAGAGAGAGAGAGAGAGAGGGCAAGTGTGCAAGAGAGAGAGAGAGAGAGGGCAAGTGTGCAAGAGAGAGAGAGAGAGGGCAAGTGTGCAAGAGAGAGAGAGAGAGAGAGGGCAAGTGTGCAAGAGAGAGAGAGAGAGAGAGGGCAAGTGTGCAAGAGAGAGAGAGAGAGAGAGAGGGCAAGTGTGCAAGAGAGAGAGAGAGGGCAAGTGTGCAAGAGAGAGAGAGAGGGCAAGTGTGCAAGAGAGAGAGAGAGGGCAAGTGTGCAAGAGAGAGAGAGAGGGCAAGTGTGCAAGAGAGAGAGAGAGAGAGAGAGGGCAAGTGTGCAAGAGAGAGAGAGAGAGAGAGAGGGCAAGTGTGCAAGAGAGAGAGAGAGAGAGAGAGGGCAAGTGTGCAAGAGAGAGAGAGAGAGAGAGAGAGGGCAAGTGTGCAAGAGAGAGAGAGAGAGAGAGGGCAAGTGTGCAAGAGAGAGAGAGAGAGGGCAAGTGTGCAAGAGAGAGAGAGAGAGGGCAAGTGTGCAAGAGAGAGAGAGAGAGGGCAAGTGTGCAAGAGAGAGAGAGAGAGAGAGGGCAAGTGTGCAAGAGAGAGAGAGAGAGAGAGAGGGCAAGTGTGCAAGAGAGAGAGAGAGGGCAAGTGTGCAAGAGAGAGAGAGAGGGCAAGTGTGCAAGAGAGAGAGAGAGGGCAAGTGTGCAAGAGAGAGAGAGAGAGAGAGAGAGGGCAAGTGTGCAAGAGAGAGAGAGAGAGAGAGGGCAAGTGTGCAAGAGAGAGAGAGAGAGAGAGAGAGGGCAAGTGTGCAAGAGAGAGAGAGAGAGAGAGGGCAAGTGTGCAAGAGAGAGAGAGAGGGCAAGTGTGCAAGAGAGAGAGAGAGAGAGGGCAAGTGTGCAAGAGAGAGAGAGAGAGAGAGGGCAAGTGTGCAAGAGAGAGAGAGAGAAGAGAGGGCAACGTGTGCAAGAGAGAGAGAGAGGCAAGTGTGCAAGAGAGAGAGAGAGGGCAAGTGTGCAAGAGAGAGAGAGAGAGAGAGAGGGCAAGTGTGCAAGAGAGAGAGAGAGAGAGAGAGGGCAAGTGTGCAAGAGAGAGAGAGAGAGAGAGGGCAAGTGTGCAAGAGAGAGAGAGAGGGCAAGTGTGCAAGAGGAGAGAGAGAGAGAGGGCAAGTGTGCAAGAGAGAGAGAGAGAGAGGCAAGTGTGCAAGAGAGAGAGAGAGAGAGAGGGCAAGTGTGCAAGAGAGAGAGAGAGGGCAAGTGTGCAAGAGAGAGAGAGAGGGCAAGTGTGCAAGAGAGAGAGAGAGAGAGGGCAAGTGTGCAAGAGAGAGAGAGAGAGAGAGAGGGCAAGTGTGCAAGAGAGAGAGAGAGAGAGGGCAAGTGTGCAAGAGAGAGAGAGAGAGAGAGAGGGCAAGTGTGCAAGAGAGAGAGAGAGAGAGAGAGAGGGCAAGTGTGCAAGAGAGAGAGAGAGAGAGGGCAAGTGTGCAAGAGAGAGAGAGAGAGGGCAAGTGTGCAAGAGAGAGAGAGAGAGGGCAAGTGTGCAAGAGAGAGAGAGAGAGAGGGCAAGTGTGCAAGAGAGAGAGAGAGAGAGAGGGCAAGTGTGCAAGAGAGAGAGAGAGAGAGAGGGCAAGTGTGCAAGAGAGAGAGAGAGAGAGAGAGGGCAAGTGTGCAAGAGAGAGAGAGAGGGCAAGTGTGCAAGAGAGAGAGAGAGGGCAAGTGTGCAAGAGAGAGAGAGAGGGCAAGTGTGCAAGAGAGAGAGAGAGAGAGAGAGGGCAAGTGTGCAAGAGAGAGAGAGAGAGAGAGGGCAAGTGTGCAAGAGAGAGAGAGAGAGAGAGAGAGGGCAAGTGTGCAAGAGAGAGAGAGAGAGAGAGGGCAAGTGTGCAAGAGAGAGAGAGAGAGGGCAAGTGTGCAAGAGAGAGAGAGAGAGAGGGCAAGTGTGCAAGAGAGAGAGAGAGAGAGAGGGCAAGTGTGCAAGAGAGAGAGAGAGAGAGAGGGCAAGTGTGCAAGAGAGAGAGAGAGAGAGAGGGCAAGTGTGCAAGAGAGAGAGAGAGAGAGAGGGCAAGTGTGCAAGAGAGAGAGAGAGAGAGAGGGCAAGTGTGCAAGAGAGAGAGAGAGAGAGAGGGCAAGTGTGCAAGAGAGAGAGAGAGAGAGGGCAAGTGTGCAAGAGAGAGAGAGAGAGAGGGCAAGTGTGCAAGAGAGAGAGAGAGAGAGAGAGGGCAAGTGTGCAAGAGAGAGAGAGAGAGGGCAAGTGTGCAAGAGAGAGAGAGAGAGAGGGCAAGTGTGCAAGAGAGAGAGAGAGAGAGGGCAAGTGTGCAAGAGAGAGAGAGAGAGAGAGAGAGAGGGCAAGTGTGCAAGAGAGAGAGAGAGAGAGAGAGAGAGAGGGCAAGTGTGCAAGAGAGAGAGAGAGAGAGAGAGAGAGGGCAAGTGTGCAAGAGAGAGAGAGAGAGAGAGAGAGAGAGGGCAAGTGTGCAAGAGAGAGAGAGAGAGAGAGAGGGCAAGTGTGCAAGAGAGAGAGAGAGAGAGAGAGAGGGCAAGTGTGCAAGAGAGAGAGAGAGAGAGGGCAAGTGTGCAAGAGAGAGAGAGAGAGAGGGCAAGTGTGCAAGAGAGAGAGAGAGAGAGGGCAAGTGTGCAAGAGAGAGAGAGAGGGCAAGTGTGCAAGAGAGAGAGAGAGGGCAAGTGTGCAAGAGAGAGAGAGAGAGGGCAAGTGTGCAAGAGAGAGAGAGAGAGAGGGCAAGTGTGCAAGAGAGAGAGAGAGAGAGGGCAAGTGTGCAAGAGAGAGAGAGAGAGAGGGCAAGTGTGCAAGAGAGAGAGAGAGAGAGGGCAAGTGTGCAAGAGAGAGAGAGAGAGAGGGCAAGTGTGCAAGAGAGAGAGAGAGAGAGGGCAAGTGTGCAAGAGAGAGAGAGAGAGAGGGCAAGTGTGCAAGAGAGAGAGAGAGAGAGGGCAAGTGTGCAAGAGAGAGAGGGCAAGTGTGCAAGAGAGAGAGGGCAAGTGTGCAAGAGAGAGAGGGCAAGTGTGCAAGAGAGAGAGGGCAAGTGTGCAAGAGAGAGGGCAAGTGTGCAAGAGAGAGAGGGCAAGTGTGCAAGAGAGAGAGGGCAAGTGTGCAAGAGAGAGAGGGCAAGTGTGCAAGAGAGAGAGGGCAAGTGTGCAAGAGAGAGAGGGCAAGTGTGCAAGAGAGAGAGGGCAAGTGTGCAAGAGAGAGAGGGCAAGTGTGCAAGAGAGAGAGGGCTAGTGTGCAAGAGAGAGAGGGCAAGTGTGCAAGAGAGAGAGGGCAAGTGTGCAAGAGAGAGAGGGCAAGTGTGCAAGAGAGAGAGGGCAAGTGTGCAAGAGAGAGAGCGCAAGTGTGCAAGAGAGAGAGCGCAAGTGTGCAAGAGAGCGCAAGTGTGCAAGAGAGCGCAAGTGTGCAAGAGAGCGCAAGTGTGCAAGAGAGCGCAAGTGTGCAAGAGAGAGAGCGCAAGTGTGCAAGAGAGCGCAAGTGTGCAAGAGAGCGCAAGTGTGCAAGAGAGCGCAAGTGTGCAAGAGAGCGCAAGTGTGCAAGAGAGCGCAAGTGTGCAAGAGAGCGCAAGTGTGCAAGAGAGCGCAAGTGTGCAAGAGAGCGCAAGTGTGCAAGAGAGAGCGCAAGTGTGCAAGAGAGAGAGCGCAAGTGTGCAAGAGAGAGAGCGCAAGTGTGCAAGAGAGAGAGCGCAAGTGTGCAAGAGAGAGAGCGCAAGTGTGCAAGAGAGAGAGCGCAAGTGTGCAAGAGAGAGAGCGCAAGTGTGCAAGAGAGAGAGCGCAAGTGTGCAAGAGAGAGAGGGCAAGTGTGCAAGAGAGAGAGGGCAAGTGTGCAAGAGAGAGAGGGCAAGTGTGCAAGAGAGAGAGGGCAAGTGTGCAAGAGAGAGAGGGCAAGTGTGCAAGAGAGAGAGGGCAAGTGTGCAAGAGAGAGAGGGCAAGTGTGCAAGAGAGAGAGGGCAAGTGTGCAAGAGAGAGAGCGCAAGTGTGCAAGAGAGAGAGCGCAAGTGTGCAAGAGAGCGCAAGTGTGCAAGAGAGCGCAAGTGTGCAAGAGAGCGCAAGTGTGCAAGAGAGCGCAAGTGTGCAAGAGAGAGAGCGCAAGTGTGCAAGAGAGCGCAAGTGTGCAAGAGAGCGCAAGTGTGCAAGAGAGCGCAAGTGTGCAAGAGAGCGCAAGTGTGCAAGAGAGCGCAAGTGTGCAAGAGAGCGCAAGTGTGCAAGAGAGAGCGCAAGTGTGCAAGAGAGAGCGCAAGTGTGCAAGAGAGAGAGCGCAAGTGTGCAAGAGAGAGAGCGCAAGTGTGCAAGAGAGAGAGCGCAAGTGTGCAAGAGAGAGAGCGCAAGTGTGCAAGAGAGAGAGCGCAAGTGTGCAAGAGAGAGAGCGCAAGTGTGCAAGAGAGAGAGCGCAAGTGTGCAAGAGAGAGAGCGCAAGTGTGCAAGAGAGAGAGCGCAAGTGTGCAAGAGAAAAGGGGTCAGAGAAAATTTGCTATAAACAGAGATCCAGAGAGAGCAAATGAGGCCAAACTGAGAGCAAGCTAGGGCAATAGGGGTCAGGGAGAGCAAGTGAGGTCAGAAGTGAGACACACGCTCGCCCATTACATGAACACCTTATTCACTGCAATGGAAGCAGCCTGAGTTTCATTTCTCCAGTATTGGGTGAAGAGAAGGAATAGATGAGACAGCTCTCCATTGTAATAAAGAAGGATCAGCAAATCGAGTGAGTGATGAGGATGCAGTTCTGTTGGCTGTGTGCACCTGCAAACCGGGACAAAAACAAAGCACCTGCACTATGGCCCAAACGGGGAAGACACAGACATTTCCAGAATCGGGACAATATGCAATGGAGGAGCCGGCTACAATGTAGAAAGCATACCGCAGCAGCATGGAGGAAATTTGGAGTATCCCTTTAAATTATGGCTACATGACGGGAAAGCGCAAAAGGGAATAAGAGGACAAAATGTGCAATTTTTTTTAATATCCATATAATAAACTAAATAAAGAGAAGAATAACAGCAAAATGTCGGCAGACTCTTGTATTTATAAGCAGCCTTTTCAATGGGGCCGGAGTGGTCAGATCAGCCTGACAGGTAACACTTGGAGCAGATTTCAGCATGTGCTCATTACGACATATCCTGAGACCAGGTGTAATCTTCTGTCAAATAAACAAGACACTTGACGGTATCGTCTTCTCCAGGTGACACCTGTCAGGCGCCCCCGCTGCACGGAAAAAAGGAAAAAACACGTAACCCACTATAAGGCAAAATGATTTATGTGGATATTTAAAGGGTAGCCCGGGCTGGGAACATTCAGAAGTGCCGCCATCTGCTCCGATGAGTCCGCGCCATTACTCATACGAGCCGCCATCGCGCCATTTCATAGAGCACATTCCATTTGTGTTTATTGCAAACATCATCTCGCCCGGCACCGGGAGATGGGATTCCTCAGATGGCAACGACAATATATCCGAGAAGGAAGTAAATGACGTTCTTTAATGCTCCCATCATAAACTCCGTGGCAAGAGAGCAGCGAGAATCGGGAACTTTATTGTCTCAATTACGCGACATTGTGCAATGGGCTTATAACATGCAGTATTGCATCCTCATGTTAAATAGTAATGGCGTGGTGCTGCAACCAACATCATGCTAAGAAACCACAAAGCACTGGATGCAGGTACCTCGATGAACGCAGTGTCCAAGAGGAAGGAACCTATGGTGGAAGTCATAGACATTAGGCTGGCCAGACTATCTCACCAGGACTGACTGACTTTCCATTGTATATGAAGGTGTCTGGATATTCAACCTATCATAGATATTAGAGCAAAGGAGGACTAAGCACTAGTGATGAGCGGAAAGGCCAAACTGATAAGAGTTCCGCAATGTTATCCGAAGCCAAAGGTAGTCAGGGCTGCATCCAACCTTTTCCGCTGCTGGTAATCAAATGCCGCACGCTTGGGTTTGGAGAACATCACCGAACCCAAACAGTTCGGCCTTTCTGCTCAACACTATTCAGCACGTTGTTTCCATAGGAAATAAGCAATGCTAGAAGTGTCTGCGGGAGGCTTAATCACATTACAAAAACATGCCCGCTCAGCCGAGACAAGAGGTTGTCTTTATGATGTGGATGACTAATATCTTAAAAGGGATTATCCCAGAATTAAAAGGGATAGTCCTATATGGGAAAACTGTACTAAAATAAAACTATCACCCCAAGATATATAGCTTACTAATATGGTGTTATCACCAATGGTATTGGCCTCAGCGCGATTCACCCCTAACAGGAAGTTAAAAATAGAAGACCTACAAAATGTGTATTGTCTTCTGCTCTTCCCTCTCTACATAGACAACGCATCATCCTCTGACATCACAGGAGGCTTGGCTGGTTCTTATCTCTGGGCTCTAGCTCCACCCCCTTAGTGATGTCACCATCCCTGAACAGAATATAATATAATATAATATAATATATATATATATATATATATATATATACACATACACATACACACACACACACACAGTGGTACCTTGGTTTAAGAGTAACCTGAATTCAATTAAGCTTCGAGTGATGCTTGGCCACCACTTCATTGACTCTCTCTGTTCAGTACCCTGTAGAGATGAGCGAACCTGCTGAAAGTTCGGGTTCGCCCAAACCTGAATGATAGGCATTTGAATCCCTCCGGCAGGTTTGCTCATCTTTTCCAAGCACATTCCTTATTAAACCTTCAAAGCAAAAAAATAAATTTATAAATAAATAAATAAAAGTGTCATTTAAATACAATAGACTTCTAAGGCTATAAACACAGGTAGGCCATCAGTGCCAGATATTAAGAAGCAAGTCAGAATGTGAAATGACTGCAGGCAAGAAAGCAGGATATTACAGGTACTTTATTACAGCTGCCAGACTAACAGAGTAAAGGATGAGGAGGCGGATCGGCCAATGCAAATGCTGTATAGGATTAAATACAAAACGCATTATGTAAAAAATCTGGATCTATTGTGCCAAGAAAGGCCAGAAAATGGTGTCATGAGCGCAGATCGTCTTTGGGCGGCTTCATGGGAGTCTGTGTGGGATTAATCACAAACTTTCCATCATCCAAAAGAATCGGTCAATGGAGATGGAGCGGGGATGGAGCACTTAATACTAGAATTTAGGAACATAACTACTAAATCAGTGATCTCCAACTTGTAGCAAACCTATAACTCCTATAATGGCCTGGGGGTGAACGTTTTGGGAACTGCCATGGGTTGGGGAATAGTGTCTTGGGGCATGCTATAAGAATGTTTTAAAAAAGACATACGCGCGAGCCCCGAGGAGCTTTACTACATGCGGGCCGTCCCCGTGATGACACCAGTCCTGGTGATTACTCCAAAGGGACCTGGGATCACCACAGTCCATGTGTTACCACCCTGATGTTGCGGGTGCGTCAACTGCACAGAGAGATCAACATGATCAAAAAGATACAATATGATTCAAGACATAGCAGCCACCCCAAATAATGGCTTTGGAACTGGTAATGCATAGTTTCACTGCTCACAAAAAAAGGGATTTTATCAGGAGATTAAAGGGGTATTCCAGCTTCATAAACAATTTACCGGTGTGACCAAGCATACTCACCTGTCCCCATCCACACCACTGCTGTTACGATACCTCCTTGTCCTCACTGCTGCTTCCCTGTGATGCACTGACCCCATAGAAGCTGCCTGCCCTGAGAGGGATCACTGTTGTGGTCATTGATCATGGCAGGTGAGTAAGCTTACTGTATAATATTCTAACTTTTTAAAAATTTCTGGAAAATCCTACTACTACATACAGCAATATCAAATCTCATCTCCACGATGTTTTCAGCTAACAATGAGATGGATCAATGGATGTTTTCATTCTGGT
The DNA here is from genome assembly GCF_027789765.1 of Dendropsophus ebraccatus. NCBI lineage: Eukaryota > Metazoa > Chordata > Amphibia > Anura > Hylidae > Dendropsophus > Dendropsophus ebraccatus. The sequence continues at coordinate 24,801,692 of NC_091462.1, read as the reverse complement.
TTCCGTGGCAACTTTTTTTTTTTGTTCATTTTAGTGGTCTAGTCAAACCCTGGATGCCAGGTCAACCAGAAAATAAGCCATGACAACTAGTTTCTCTTCTCACCAGACATGGATTTGGCGTCTGGCTTCTTCCACCCAGGTGTTGAATACATTGACTGACAGCATCTGCACCCATCTCTCCCTGCAGTGCGGTCACAGATCACTCCAGTACATGCTGGGACTACTGGGAGGACAGGGTTTCCTGCTTAGGGAGAATATGTCTGCCTGGAGGGGGGTGGGGGTGTTTGCTGCCTCTACAGAGAAAGTGCATTGGTGGGGGGCTGTGCTGTTTACAGGAGGAGGGGCGCAAACCTCAAGGGACAAAGAACACATGTAACTGATAGACAAACAAGGGAAAGACATCAACCGACCCCAACTGTGTTTTAGTGACCGCGTTAGCTGTGTTTTGTTGTGACTGCGCCTGGACATGGTGATATTGCTGCCTACCAGGGTTTAGGGTCCTATTACATGGAGCGATTTTTAACAATTAACAACTAGCAATAAGCAATCGCAAACGAGATTGTTTATCGTTAACCTGGAATCGTTCACCATATTACACAGAGACGATGGTCGTAAGATACAATCATTACTATGATCGTTTATTCGGAATGGACAATGTGCCATTACACTGAACGATTAGTGAACAAATGCAGAACTTGAGTGAACGAATGATTAACGATAATTTTAGGTTCAGATCTAAATCAATGATCATAGACACACAAACGATTTTTTGATCGTTGACTGCAATTACACAGAATGATTATCATTTAAATTAGAATATAACGATTTTTCGCATGATAATCGCCCCGTGTAATAGGGGCCTTACAGCAGTGATCTCCAACCTGTGACCGTCCAGCTGTTGAAAGACTTCAATTCCCAGAATGCACGGACATCCACACGAGCTTACATTTTACAACAGCTGGACAGTCACGGGTCGGAGATCACAGCTACGCACTAAGCTATGGCCATTTTGCACAATATCACAATGCTAGTAATAGATAAGGCAATACACATGAAAAGTTAAAGGGGTTATCCAGCGCTACAAAAACATGGCCACTTTCCTCCTACTGTTGTCTCCAGTTTGGGTGCAGGTTTTGAAACTCAGTTCCATTGAAGTGAATGGAGCTTAATTGCAAACCGCACCTGAACTGGAGACAACAGTAGGGGGAAAAGTGGCCATGTTTTTGTAGCGCTGGATAACCCCTTTAAGAGAATACTCATATACTTTCAATAGTGTGATCCCACATGTACTTCCCTACAGAAGCGGAGCCTTAGCTGGTAGGAAAGCAGCAAAAACCTCCACTAGATTAGTCTTTTCTGTCCATGTCTAACAAGGCATGAAGTACATCTGCATAGAGAACATGGCAGGAAAACACATCAAAGCTCATTTGCACTTGACAGAATCAGCAGGAATCAGCTCGTCTGTGTAGAAACTGAAAGTAGTTTTTTTCTCTTTTAGGAGACTTTTAATGTGCAAAAATATTTTACACCTTCAATTTATGCAGTGCAGATTATACCCCATCCACACGGAGTGGGTTTGAGCCTGTTATCATTGTGCCATGCCTGGTAATGCATGTCATCACCACTAGGGGCGCATTCTTCTTGTGATCAGTGTGTGTCCAATGGATGAAAATCATCTTCTATATGCAGTATAAGGGACATCTAGCCGATTGGTGGAACCCCTGCCGATCACAGGAACAGGGGTCAATTAATCCTAAAGTGAATAGTTATGGCAGGAACGTGGGTACGGGAACCATATAAATGAAGATAGAGGAGATTGGAGACGAATTATCCAGCGCTAAAAAAACATGGCCACTTTTCCCCCTCTTATCTCCAGTTTTGGTGCAGGATTCAAAACTCAGTTCCATTGAAGTAAATGGAGCTTAATTGCAAACCACACCTGAACTGGAGACAAGAGTAGGGGGAAAGTGGCCATGTTTTTGTAGTGCTGGATAACCCCTTTAACATGCGAGTATAGGATCAGTCTCCTTCCCCATCTTTACTGTCATGTTATTGTGAAGGCGCCAAACCTTCCCCGACAAACACACCAGTCATTTCTATTGGCTTTAAAGGAGTACTTCAGCCAAAAAAAAATAAAAAATCTTCCAAATCAACTGATGTTAGAAAGCTATATAGATTTGTAAATTATTTCCATTAAAAAAATCTCCAGTGTTCCAGTACTTATCCACTGCTGTATGCTCTGCATGAAGTGGTGTATAGTTTTTAGTCTAATACAGTGCTCTCTGCTGCCACCTCTGTGCATGACAGGAACTGTCCAGAGCAGCAGCAAATTCCCATAGAAAACGGTTCCTGCTCTGGACAATTCCTGTCCGAGACAGAGGTGGCAGCAGAAAGCACTGTGCCAGGACTGGAAAGAATACACCACTTCCTGCAGGACATACAGCAGATAAGTACTGTAGGACAGGAGATGTTTCAATATAAGTAAATTACAACTCTGTGGCATTTTCTGACACCAGTCAATCCAAAAGTTTTTTTTTTTTTTTTTTTTGCTGGAGTACTTTTTTAAAGCGATGTTACGACAGACGTCGATGCTTCCCTGAAAATGACTGCAGAAAATTTTTGGCTGAACAAAGACATTTCTGGGGAAGAAGGACTGAGCATGTGCGTCCACCAGCAATCCGCTCACTAGGTGGATGTGCACATTACTATACACTCTGAACACCAGGTAGTACCATACTATATAATAAATCATCACTGCACTTGATCTTTGACGGTTTCTTTCATAATCTAAACTGGTCTAATAGTCTGAGCACAATATTTAGGATCCATTTAAAAAAGAAAATAATTCCAGTGCCAAATCATCAAATATTTCATCAACCCGAAGCAGCGTCCCGTCCACAGTGGTCAGAGGTGGAGAAAGCGAGTGCTGAATTAAAAGAGCTGCGGATTACTGCTTCCCAGAGTATAAAGCAGAACGTGATCCGGTATAATCCCTCAGAGACGGAGTTGTCAGTTCAGCTACAAGCATCCCGGCACACGGCTTACTTCACACATACGGCGGGAATTCTGCCCTCGCCATGACACAATCGCAGCATCTTCACACGTTTAATGCAGTCAAAATTAATCTCTGTAGAGCACAGCCACCCCCACCACACCCTGACAGCCACGGGCATTATGGGACTTGTAGTTTTGAAACAGTTGGAGAGCCACAAATTTGGGAACAGGGCCTACACCTATCCACAGTGCAACTCAGTCCCATCCACATCAACAGATCTGTGAGGTACCACATGCAGGCTGTGGGCAGGAGCAGCGCTGTTTCTGAAAGACAGACCTCATAATCGTGCTAAACAGGTAAGGTAACGGGACGATCTCTAGACTGTAAATCCCATCACTGCTTTATCTGGAAATTTCTCTCATCTGAAATTTTGCATTGAAAACCTTTAGGGTATAAACCCACACACCGTATATGCAGCGTATTTACTGCTGCGATACGCAGCAAACTCGCAGCAGATTAGATCTAAATAACTGAACACAGCATCAAATCTGTACCAACAAATCTGCTGCGTATACGGTGTGTGGGTTTATACCCTAAATCTGTTTTAATTGTGGGATTGTTAGATTATAGGGATGTGAGTAACCATCCTGCCAGCAGCCCCCCCATCAAACTGACGGCAGCGCTACCCCTTCCCCCATATCATCCTGACAGCAGCCTCCCCCCTCATCATCCTGATGGCAGAGCTACCCCCCTCCCCCATATCATCCTGGCAGCAGACCCCCATTATATTGACGGCAGTGCACCCCCAATATCAACCTGACTGCAGCGCACCCACACCCACACCCCCATCATCCTGACAGGGCACCCTTCATATCACCCTGAAGGCAGCGCATCCCCCATATCATCCTGACAGCAGAGCATACCCTCATCCTAAGGGCAGATCACCCCCCATAATCCTGACAGCAGAGCTACCCCTTTCCCCATATCATCCTGACAGCATCGCCCCCCCCCATTATCCCCACTGCAGCACACCCCATCCCCCATATCATCCTGACAGCAGAGCATACCCTCATCCTAAGGGCAGATCACCCCCCATAATCCTGACAGCAGAGCTACCCCTTTCCCCATATTATCCTGACAGCATCGCCCCCCCCCCCCATTATCCCCACTGCAGCACACCCCATCCCCCTATAATCCTAATGGCAGTGCACCCCCCATTATCCTTAAAGAGGCATACATCCCCAATCCTGACAGAGAGACCCCCACCACCATTCGTCTAGTAATATTACACCCAGTCCTCTAAGCTACAGTCTGTACATCAGTGCGTATACACGGGATGAATTATAATGACTGCACTATCACCATAGAGAAGTATGGGTACAGTGAGACGGATTCTGACCACTCGGTTGCAGGAGCTGCTGTGAAGTTTTATAGTCAAGTCATAAAATAATCATTATGTTAATCGCCATGAAGAAAATCATTACGTCCTGGAGCGTATTCACATAATAAACTGACTGTACACTCACTTATCCTACAATACTCCTGCTGGGAGTTGTAGTACGACAACAGGTGACCAGCCCCAGGTTGGGCACCCACTCTACGACGCTGCCAGACATCCCTGCCCGCTCAGGATAGTCACCTCCCTACTACAGTCTTTACAGACAACCAATAGCGTCTCTCCCTCTGATATCCCAGTGATGAGTGCCGCCATGTTTTGTGACACCAGCCTCATACAGCACAGACTACAGGACAATGCCGGTTTTACAGCTTCTCATTCACTTTTCTTCTCCAATTTCAATGTCGGCTGTAAAAGTAAGAGGCAGCTGTGTACACTCAGGTCTGCCGAGCTGCCGCTGCCTCAGTGTTGTGGAGTGAGCGACACACCCAGCAATACAACACTATCACACCAGTGTATTCCAACCTGGAGCTTAGCTGTCAGGCATGATGGGAGATGTAGTTCTGTAATCCTTCTGCTGCACACCTGTGCTGATCAGCTGATCACTGCCGGATTCTCTGATGGGGCAGCCCCTATATTGCATAGCCTTTGGGTGCACAGGGTTTCTACAGGTCCATAGACACTACAGTATAATCCAGTGGGTGTCTATTAGTCGCATATATATATATATATATATATATATATATATATATATAAGGTCTGTCGTCAAGTTATCCCGACATTTTCAGTGCATTACTGAATCAGACTACGGTGCGATAATCTAGAATGATTCCAGATCTTTCATGCGTCGTGGATCGGTAAGTGAGCAGCACTTCTGGTTTGTAGAGGGTCTATCCTATTGTATTCGAGTCAAAAACTGAAAACAAATCCTGTAGCTGCTGCTGATCCATTGGGACAGCTATGGCCAGATTCACACCGGTGTAACAGACGCGGGTTCTAACAACCATATAGTAGATCAGATCATTGCTCAGTCAGTAAGAACGGCCATGTAGGACGTTCTTTGGCCCAACTTCCCTCCTGCCAGCCTCAATACATCCGGCCTCCATGTTGTTTTGACAAACGACCACTACAGCAGTCACACATCACAGCATCATCACTGGGGCAGAAAAACAGGCCAAGGAAGCATGACCACTACAGCATTCATACGTCACACCATCACCACCGGGGCTGGAAGAACAGAGACCAGTGAAGCAGGACTACTACAGCAGTCATACATCACAGTGTCAATGGGGCCAGAAGAAATAGACCAGGAAAGCATGACCACTACAGCATTCTTACATCACATCATCACCACCAGGGCTGAAAAATTAGAAAACAGTGAAGCATGACCACTACAGCTTTCATACATCACATGATCATCACCAGGGCCGGAAGAACAGAGACCAGGGAAGCATGACCACTACAGCATTCATATGTCACATCATCATCACTGGGGCCAGAACATCATAAACCAGGGAAGCATGACCACTACAGCAGTCACACATCACAGCGTCATCACTGGAGCCAGAAGAAAATAGACGTGAAGTGTTGATCATGTGGTCTCCACCAGTCTCGTGCAGGTCAGCTGATGTCGATCTACCTATGACTAGAGATGAGCGAACCGCGAGCACGCTTGGGTTAGTCCAAACCTAAGCATGTGCCATATGATTACCAGCGGCTGAAAAAGCTGCATGCAGTTTTAAGGCTGTATCCAAATGACGATTGTCGTTCGAAAAATTGTTATCAATCGGATTGAAACTATAATCGTTTTGCGTAATAGCAGGCAACGATTAAACGACCAACAAGAAATCGTTGATCGTTTGATAGAATCTGGATCTATTTTTAATATTGATCATTCACACATCATTCGGTCATCCCCTGGTCTATCAGCCAAGAAAGGACGAGCGCAATAACGGTCCCAAGTAACGACCATCGTCCTGTGTAATAGCGTGAATGGTTAAGATCGTTTGTCATAGTGGTCGTTTGAGATTGTTTATCACCGAAAAATCGTCCAGTGTAATACTGCCCTAAAAGCTGGATGCAAATTCTGAAGATACCAGTAACCAAAGGCTGCACACTCTGTTTAGGACTAAGGCTAGGTTCACACTACGTTTTTGCAATCAGTTTTTCAACCGTTTTTTTTTTTTTCCTTCAAAAAAACGGATGAAAAAAACGTATGCAACTGTGTGCATCCGTTTTGATCTGTTTTTCCATTGACTTCCATTATAAAGAAAACGGATCAAAGCGGAACTTTTTTTTTTAGCGTACACAAAAACGTGGTCAACCTTTTTTTTGTGTCCGTTAAAAAAACGGATCCTTTTTGATCGTTTTTTTTTTTTTATAATGGAAGTCAATGGAAAACGGATCAAAACAGATGCACACAGTTTCATCTTTTTTTTCTTCAACAGTTCATTTGTTTTTTGCAAAAAGCGGATTGCAAAAACGTAGTGTGAACCCAGCCTAACCCAAGCGTGCTCGTGGTTCGCTCATCCCTACCTATAACATACTGCAGGAAAATTTCACATATGACAGCTCATGTGAGCATCACAAAGTATTAGTAGGGAGCTTCAACGGTAAACGGAGAATTTCTGCAGTATCCGGCAATACACTTTTTCTTAAAGGGGTTTTCCCTTTAAGGGATGAAACTAATTGTTTTATTTTTTCTTCCAATCCCAGCCCCCGGACAATTTTTTTGCTGAACCTAGAAAACCTCTTTAAAGACGCAGATGCAGGTACAGGGCGCCAAGGATGACATATTAGAGATGTTTAAGATGCTGGAGGCCTGAGGTAACCCCAAGGTGTATGTGAGGATGCCAGCGGCTCAATCCGCAGAAGAACGCTCCAGAGCTACAGGTGCCGGAGCGGTAGAACCGGCTGCCATATCCCTCCCATAAACCTAATACATTACAATCTTTATCAACGTGAGGAGCTGGCAAATCGCCACGCAGCAAACCATGAATCAGGCTCTGGCTTAGGGGAAGGAGGCGACGTGCATTTTAGTTAAGAATGAAACCGTACTTAACCCTTAGGCGCCCAGAGGAGAGTGTGACCTTCAGAAAGCAAACCTATAAAACGCACATCTAAGATGCAGCAGAGCTGAACTGCTCACGGCTGCACGCACACTCAGCTCTGCTGCATCTGTCACACAACCACAGCTGGAAACAATATCTCAGCATCATTGCTATGAAAGGAGAGGGAACAACTGTATGTGCTGTGATGCCAGGATGCTGGGATATATTAACCCCTTGGCAGGGGTATGCCCTGAGCAGTCGGCTGCAGACCACCCCCCGCACATTCCTGGCATTCCTGCTCCACACCTGCCCAGCGTCAGCACCTTCCTGTCTGCAGCGTTGCAGTAGTTGCATCTGATGTCGCTCTCTGCATTTTCTCACAACCTTCAGGCCCCCCCCTCCCCGATTCACAAGGAGCCAATTACAAGGGGCGAGGGGGTCACCGCGGAAGTCACCAATGTAATGCCCGGCAGCGGTGGTCTGTCACTTCTCATCTGGACACGCAGCCCAAGAAAGCAGCAGCAGCAGCAGCAGCTCAGTGCAGGAGTCACTGGTGACCTTCAGGGAGCTGAGCCGCTGCAAGCAACACAGGGGGGGGGGGGGGGAGTATCAGCGGGGGGCTGGCACAGCCTGGCAGGCTGCAGACACATCCTAGCAAAACTTAAAACACTGCCAGTGTAAGTCGAGTAACCCAGTCACAGCCAGGGTGGCAAAGGGCAGCGATCGGGTACAGATTAGGCACACAATGTAACCACAGCATAAACAACATCAACTCAGTTACCAATGTAACTCCACGACAAGATCTCAGGGGCTTCCCTGCCCGTTCATGCCCCCAGTGATGCCCCTACTCAGATTAGATGCCCAAGACCAGTGATTTCTATTAGTAAGTAGCTGAAAGCCACAAGCTGAGGGTGACATTAGGATACATACAAGGACACACAACCCATCACCATCCAGAACCAGCGCCCGTCTAGTGTGGAGTATGTGTGAGCGGGCACTGGAGGAGATGGGCACCTACAATGATCACACCGATGGTAGACACTTGTGCCAGGGGATTAGCTGTACAGAGATGTGTGCCCTGTGGGTATATGATTTAGAGGGTCATAGGAGTCAAGCAGGTATAGGCACTGCGGGTTACGTATGCCAGGGAGATGCCCGGTCTACTAATGATATTCTAAACTGAAAGAACGCACACTGGCAGGATGATGCATGCCCAGCGGCTTGTTGCCTTAGTGCTCTGGTGAAAACCTGCCAGTATCTCCTGGCACTGGCAATGGTGGCTATAGCCCTTGCAGCAGGCATGTCCTCTTAGAAGAGGGCATCTGCCCATCAGAGCCTGGTCCGAGCAGGGGGCAGCTGTCCACTGGCTTCTGACCCCAGAGGTGGGTATATGCCCAGTAGGTCCTGGTCCTAGTATGGCCTAACATTAGAAGTGGTCACCTGCCAAACACCTGGCCTGAGCAGAGGGCACCCGGCTAGTAAGTCATGGCCCTAAAGGTGGTCACAAGCCCAATGGCTTCCAGTGACCTATGTCTAGTATGTCCCAGCCCCAGAGGTGGGCACCTGCTCAGCGGATCCCAGCCCCAGAGGTGGGCACCTGCTCAGCGGATCCCAGCCCCAGAGGTGGGCACCTGCTCAGCGGATCCCAGCCCCAGAGGTGGGCACCTGCTCAGCGGATCCCAGCCCCAGAGGTGGGCACCTGCTCAGCGGATCCCAGCCCCAGAGGTGGGCACCTGCTCAGCGGATCCCAGCCCCAGAGGTGGGCACCTGCTCAGCGGATCCCAGCCCCAGAGGTGGGCACCTGCTCAGCGGATCCCAGCCCCAAAGGTGGGCACCTGCTCAGCGGATCCCAGCCCCAGAGGTGGGCACCTGCTCAGCGGATCCCAGCCCCAGAGGTGGGCACCTGCTCAGCAGATCCCAGCCCCAGAGGTGGGCACCTGCTCAGTGGATCCTAGATGTAGAGGTGGGCACCTGCTCAGTGGATCCCTGCTATAGAGGTGGGCACCTGCTTAGTGGATCCTAGCCATAGAGGTGGGCACCTGCTCAGTGGATCCCTGCTATAGAGGTGGGCACCTGCTCAGTGGATCCCTGCTATATAGGTGGGCACCTGCTTAGTGGATCCTAGCCATAGAGGTTGGCACCTCCTCTGTGGATCCCAGAGCCAGAGGTGGGCTCCTGCCCAGTGGATCCCAGCCATAGAGGTGGGCTCCTCCTCAGTGGATCCCTGCCCCAGAGGTGGGCACCTGCTTAGTGGATCCTAGCCATAGAGGTGGGCACCTGCTTAGTGGATCCTAGCCATAGAGGTTGGCACCTACTCTGTGGATCCCAGAGCCAGAGGTGGGCTCCTGCCCAGTGGATCCCTGCCCCAGAGGTGGGCACCTGCTCAGTGGATCCTAGCCATAGAGGTTGGCACCTCCTCTGTGGATCCCTGCCCCAGAGGTGGGCTCCTGCCCAGTGGATCCCTGCCCCAGAGGTGGGCACCTCCTCAGTGGATCCCTGTCCTAGAGGTGGGCTCCTGCCCAGGGGTCCATAGTCATGCATGAGAGCAGCAGACATGTAATCGCCGGGAGACGGCATATAGCACCGTGCACCGGAGACATCGGTGAGTGCAGGAAGTGCAGGTAGGATCCCGGGCTCGGTCACCGCACACAGAAAAGTTGCACAGCGGGAGCGGCGGAGAGAGGATTCTGCAGCAGCAGCAGGAGGAGGGGGAGAGGGCGGGAGACGGCTCCATAGACTCGGTGCTCTCCCGTGCACTTACCTGCTGCCTGCTCACGTCTCCCCGGACTCCGGAGCCCGCAGCTTCATGAGTCTCCGCAGCCGCCGGCAGCCCCGCTCCTCGGGCGGACTCCTACCCCGTGTCCATGGTGCGGGAGCCCAGTCCCCTCTAGCGAGCACACCGCAGCAGCAGCGCCGGGCTCCCAGCCGTGTGACGTCACGGCGCAGCCGCTCTCCCCCCTGGATCGCCATTGGACGAGGCGCGCCCTGCCAGCTATCCTATTGGACAACCCCCTGGATCCAAACCTGCCAATCACATCGCGGGGTCCCGTTGCCTCAGTTACCGATGCTGTTGACTGGAAGGAGGAGGAGCTAGTGTGCTGGAACGGGACATCTATCCCGAGAGTGTGTCGCGACAGGGGATTATTGTTACCGTACAGGTGAGGCGCCAGGTATGCGTTACCGGATATACCCGGTATACTAGGTGGGCTCCGGGATGTGACTGGGATGTAAGCGCTCTTGTCGTGACGTAACCATCTCCAGTCCTACATGGGAGACATCACTGATTGGCCAGTGACCCCCTGCCTGTGGCTGTCCGGCTGGTGCAGAACTACAACTCCAAGCAGGGCAGCGTGGGTGCTGTAGTGTTGTACAGATGGAGACAACAGGGTAGAAGTGATGCTACTATCACTCTGACTGATTACTGGTGATAGCATCACTCTGATTGGCTGCTGGCTGATAGCGTCACTCTGATTGGCTGCTGGCTGATAGCATCACTCTCATTGGCTGATTACTGCTGATAGGATTACTCTGATTGGCTGCTGGCTGATAGCATCACTCTCATTGGCTGATTACTGCTGATAGCATCACTCTCATTGGCTGATTACTGCTGATAGGATTACTCTGATTGGCTGCTGGCTGATAACATCACTCTGATTGGCTGCTGGTTGATAGCATCACTCTCATTGGCTGATGGCTGATTTCTGCTGATAGGATTACTCTGATTGGCTGCTTGCTGATAACATCACTCTGATTGGCTGCTGGCTGATAACATCACTCTGATTGGCTGATTACTGCTGATAGGATTACTCTGGCTGCTGGCTGATAACATCACTCTGATTGGCTGCTGGCTGATAGCATCACTCTGATTGGCTGCTGGTTGATTTCTGCTGCTAGCATCAGGGACCAATCAAGAGAGGAGATGCGCTCCTATTGAGCTTATAATGGGTATGATGTCACAGATATGGGCGTGGCATTGGTGACATCACAAGGGGTGCTGACCTATAATTTGAGCTTGTGACTTGCAGTTCCCAGATACTTCCTATCATGGAGCAGGAGCGGTGTGAGCTTCAGATTGGTAAGGATGCTGCAGAGGTGATGTCATTGTCACTGCTTTGGTAGTGTCCTTCATGATGTCATACAGGGCACCGGTACCTGTGGGGATGTGGTAATAGGTGCCGCATTGCCTAATGTTTCCTCATTTAGGCCCCAGAATAGCTGTTGATGGCAGGATGGGCGCTGGCCCTAGAAATTGAGACTGTCAGAAATCCCTGATGGTTGCACCTGGGAGCCCATGCTGGAGGTGGGTTTTTTCCCTAAGTGGTGGATGACGTCACATGTTGCTGTTAGCTTCGCCTTGTTACTGTCTCTCATCAAGCTTTCCTGTCTGTATGCAGTAAACTCCTAAGCTCCCTCTAGTGGTGAACGCAGACTGATAGAATATTACAATAAAAAAAGGCTATGCCAACATCTCGGCCCCCCACCATCCTGCGATGAAGGGGATGTAGAGCTGGCGTCCTCCTCACTGCACAGTGGAAAGTTCCAGCACTACGTCCCCTACATCCATACAATTACTGGCGCTTCTATAGATCACTGATCAGAAAGTGATGACATATCCTTAGCAATACATCATCACTTTAAGACATCGGAATCCCCTTTAATAGACTGAAAGGTGTTGTAATTTTTAGCTTTATACAGCAGAGCTGTGACTGCTACAGAAATATAATAAAATATCATTCCGCTGCTACAGTCTGATTGGGCGCGTTACACTCATCACTAAGTTCACTTTATTTATCTGACCTAACACGCCGTTTTCGACACAATGTATTTTTCTGAATATGTAAATTCAGTGTTCAATGTATTTTACCGCCGCCCCTCTGCAGGGTGGGTCACTAATTCTCATCTGCAGTGTCCTGATCTGTCCCATTAGTACTGGCAGTTGGTCTTCACTGTACATGGAAGCAAGGGGGATTGTGGGAAAGTGTCTGCACTGCTGCACAGAAACAGCAGGGTGACAGTTCAAAGAAGATACCAGGATGTGGACAGATTCATGGGGCAGAAGAACAGTACAGGGATAAAAGTTCTTTTACTTAAAGGGGTACTCCACTCAGGCAAAATAATTTTAAGATATGTTATTGCCCAACAAAAGTTATGAAAATTCCTAATAGACACTTATTATGGGAAAGGCACCTATAGTGCATTTTCTACTACAGCATGGTGTGTCCAGGCCTCTGTAAAGTTGGTGATGTCACGTCACATAAACTGCCGCCTCCTGCTTCTCCAGTCTGTCCCACCGCTACAGCAGGAGTCGGCAGTTTATGTGACGTGACATCACCAACTTTAAAGAGGCCTGGACACACCATGCTGTAGTAGAAAATGCACTATAGGTGCCTCTTCCATAATAAGTGTCTATTAGTAATTTTCATAACTTTTGTAGGCGAATAAAATATCTTAACATTATTTTGCCTGAACTTCCCCTTTAATAAAGGTTTAACCCTGTTCAGTCACCACCAATAATCTAAGCTTGTTGGTAATAGGTTTCTATTACATTAATTGGGCCGTTTGTCTGCAGTGCATCCTGACACCGTGAAGTGGCTGATAATCCTCACTTCTTGGTCCACTTTGTCTCCACTCCTCTGTGCTTCCCCTCCCTTCTGAGACCAAAGTCACATGATCTCTGTCTCTTCTGTTGCCAGGCAAGCTGTAACACCTCATCTGTAACCCTGCCCACCGATCAGTAAGCACCTGACCAAGCGGCAGGCAAACAACAAAACAGTGACAGCCTCCTGAGCAGTATTGGGGAAAGGTGACACAGTTGTTTCATCTCTTTCTTTCTAATCTATCTATGTAGATGGATAGATAGATAGATAGATAGATAGATAGATAGATAGATAGATTCTGCAAGATGAGTTGGATACCTGGCAGTTGGTTTTGAAGTGCAATGCATGCCGGGTAATGTAGTTTCGAGGCTGGCGCCATCTTGGATATGGACCAGCTTTTAGAAAAAAATTAACTTAGGAACAGTAGCAGCTATAAACACAGGAGATGGCTCAAAATTTTCAGGGGGGTTGAGTAGGACTAGCTATTTTTTTTTTTAGCTCTTGGGTGGAATACCCCTTTAAAAGCAGCCTATTTTACTGCTTTACATATACATGTGTATGCAGCACACATCTGATGTTTATCAGCTTTGCTCTGTGGACAGTCCCTTTAAGGAAAAAATGAAATCCTTCCTCCTCCCGATAGCGGTCTGGCCACCACATTGCTCTGGCTTTTGGAAAAAAGTTAGCAGCACCAAAGGGGGTTAAACGTTCCTGAATCCCCTGTTTGTACTGTATCCATATTGTAAAGCCAAGTCCCACATGGCTGCGGTCCTCTGTAACGTATACATGAGACCACATAACAGACATCACTGCTGCGGTTACAATGGAGGCTATATATAGCCGTGCTCATGGGGTCCGCTGCCTGCGCCTCTATGAGCGGCACACACCACACCGCAGAGACGCCACCATCTGTGTTATTGTCGGGTTCATAATGACTAAAGCTTTTTATTATTGATCAGGCCAGCGGAAGCCGAGAGACAGTGCTAAAGATCAAGGCTCCCCGGCTTTGATTGGAGTGAGCGGCACGATCATGGGAATTTTGGGTAAAAGCCGACAGATTCTGCCTCCTTTTCCTAAGAGACCATATAATGAAAGGCGTTAAACTATTGGATTGGATTGGATTGGATTGTCACACAACTTTATACATAAAAGAAAACTACTTCCAAAAACTAAAAAAAGAATGACTAAATATTGGATAAATATATCATGTATGAAAAAAAGAAAAAATTCACTTACAAAGGAGATTTTCAGGAATTTACATAGAATGGTTATCCAGGGGACCCCTGCAGGCCGTGCCTGGTACTGCAGTTCAGCTCCAGCTCTCCCAGATCAGCTGCTGTACCAATGTCTGATATGAAAGTAAGAGTATATTAATTGGTTTTACCGCTAAAAGCATTTATCAATAATCTACAGGACGGATGATAAATGTTTGATATCCAGAAGTCAGACCGACAGGAACTCTACCATCCTTACGCACAGTGGAGGCTTTTTTGTGAGCACAGTAGGACTGACGGAGCCCGACTAGCTTTACTAAAGAGAATTTCTTTTTTTTTTTTTTTTTTACAATGAGTGGCAGCAGTAAGAGGCGACTCTTCTGCTGCTGCCATTAGATATGTCGGGAACTGCAGGGCTGCGCAAGCTCAAGCTATGTGCTAGGGATACTGATCCTCCCCAATGTCTATTCTAATGAAGGTTAGCATTACAGTAGACATTACAGTTGGGAAAGCAGCCTGTATTACCAGCGCTTCAGGTACTGCACAGTGTAACAGAGCGAGCATTCATTGACAGGTATCCCTGCTCGTTCTGCTGCACTGTGCCGCACCTACTGACTCTACCCCCCCAACTTAAGTGTCTATTCTAAAGCCCTTATTACACAGGGCAATCTCTGGGAGCAGACGAGCGCCAACCTGTCAGGTCAGCACTCGCTTGCTCCTCATTGTCGGCGCTGTGGCACCCGCCGACAGAAAGCGGGTAAGTGCAGGGGGGAGGGGGTCCAGGGGGAGCTGCAGGGAGGGGGGCTCCCCGGGTGATTTTTAGATCATCCGGGGAGACCATAGGGAATAGCGGTGGTCTGCTGCCGCTGTTCCTATTACATAGAGTGGCAGCAGGAGATTGTTGCTTTAAACATGTTGAAAGACATTAAAAGACAATGATCAGCCGACATCGTGCATGTGGGCTGATCATTGCCTTCTAGATTGGTGTGTTTACACGGAACGATTATCGTTTGAATTTTCGCGATAAGGATCACATTTGAGCGATAATCGGCTTGTAAAAACACAGCGAATGATAAAGCGATAATTGTCCAAATGCGGCCAATAATCGCTTAGTGAAATAGGGCCTTAATACTTTAATAGAAATTAGGGGAGGCTCAGTATTGCTAATGCTGTGTGCAGCAGCGCTAACTGAGCAGCCCTGCAGTTCCCGACACAGCCATTGGCAGCTATGTCACATGTCAGTGCTGGCAGTCAGTGTACAAATGTTTCAATATATATATAATATTTGGAAAAAAAATTATATTAGAACTTATGTAAAAGTTTGAAGCTGCCAGGAGAGTGATGTTAGTTACTGTATGTAAGTAGATCCCTGAGGTATTACACAGCATTCACCTCTTCTCCTTCTGCAAGCACGCCTCCTTCCTGATGATTGACAGACCTGCCAGGAGAGACATCAGCACAAGCTCAGCTATAATCAAGAGGGCTGTCAATCATCAGGCAGGAGGTGTGCTTACAGAAGGAGGAGAGATGACTGCTTGACTTAAAGGGGAACTCCGCATAAGAAAAACTTGTTTTCTATTAAAAGTACATTAAAAGTTATATAGATATGTCTATACAATGTATTACTGTATCTGTGTGGTTCTGCCACACTGGTAGCTGATAGAAATCCAGGAAGGGAAAAAATGGCCTCTGTGCCAAAATTCACATTGTCTCCTGTTCCTTCTGCTCTCCCCCACTAGGAGACAAATCTTCCATGCCTCTGTCTCACATTGTGTGTGTTTGCTGAGGACAGGCTGATGATGCAGACAGGGGGCAGGGCATGATATCACAGGAGGTTTGGCTGGATCGCCCAATCCCCTGAGTGATTCACCATCTCTGACTGGCCAGAAGCAGGTGCACCACTAATTTTACTGATTGTGATGGGTGGGGGACTGTGATGATCAGCTGATGGAAAGCATTGCATTCTGGGAACTGCTCAACCAGGAAGGCCAGAAACACAACACAGAACAACCCCCCCCCCCCCCCCCCAAACAAATGGATTTTTGGTAGTTTCAAAACTGTTTCATTTTTATTAACCTCTACCTGGAGTTCCCCTTTAAGGCCCTATTCCATGGGCCGACTTAGAGGAGCAAACGAGCCCTATCAGTGCTCGTTTTCTCCTCGTTCCTCGCTCGCTACCGCCGCTATTCCACGATCAGCAGCAAGCAGGTGAGTGTGGGAGGGGCCGCGGGGAGCTGCGGGGGGACTGCACTGGTGATCGCTAGATCGTCCGGGCAGCCCATAGCATACAGCAGCGGTCTGCAGATTGTTGCTGTATGAGTCGCTTGTCTTTCAACATGTTTGAAAGACAAACGACGCAACGATCAGCCGTCATGATTGATGTTGGCTGATCGTTGCCTTCTATTCCACGTGACGATTATCAGCCGTAACGGCCAATATTAGCCAAATACGCCGATAATCGTTCTGTGGAATAGGGCCTTTAGAGCTGCTGTGTATCCCCCCAATGGCTCCAGGGACTTCATTTACATACAGCAAAGGCAGCAAAACAAGTTTACTGTCTAAATACACATCACTCAGACACAAAAATCCCATATACAATGTATACAATGGGTATTAAATGACCTACATAACACGGCCAGCAGCCTCAGGTTAAAAGAGCTGCTGACTGGTTACCTCTACGTTACATGGATATCCCAGGTCACCAATTTATATTTACTTCAGAGGAAATCAATGTAAAATGACACCTGGGAATATATGTCTGTATATATATATATATATTAGTTCTGACCCAGTTGTAGACAGAACGGGGTTGAAAATAATCCTAACTGGATTTAGGACAGTCTTCCCGTTCCTGTAGTAGATCTCCAAGGGGTGTTATAGATCTGAATGCAAAGTGACACCAAAGCAAAGAAACAAGGTAGTAAAACACTACATTAGTACAGTAAAGCTTTATTTGTATATCATAGCTTGTAATATGTAACAAAATCTTCCCAAATTTAAAAGGGGTTATCCAGTATTAAAATAGCCCAGCTACTTCCAAGCAAAAACAGCGCCACCTTTGTCCTCAGGTTGTGTGTGGTGTTACAGTTCACCTTTATTCACTTTATTGGTACCGAGCTACAAACCCACACATAAACTGAGGACAGGTAAGGTGCTGTATCTGGAAGAAAGTGACCATGTTTTCCTTAAAGGGGTATTCCAGTGGTGGGGGCGGGGAATCTTTCAGTTCAACAGATGTCAGGAAGCACCAGAGATTTCTAATTTACTTATATTTAAAAATCTCCAATCTACCAGTACTAGTATCAGCTGCTGTATGTCCTGCAGGAAGTGGTGTGTGCTTTCCAGTCTGACACAGTGCTCTCTGCTGCCACCTCTGTCCATGTCAGGAACTGTCCAGAGCAGCAGCAAACCCCCATAAAAAATACTTTCTGCAGGACATACAGCAGCTGATAAGTACCGGAAGACTTTGAGATTTTTAAACAGAAGTAAATTACAAATCTCTGCCACTTTCTGACACCAGTTGATTTGAAAGAAAAAAAAATGCTGGTGTTCCCCAGGGTGTCTGGTTGGCAGGGTCAGAAGTTTCTTTGCCTTTATTATGTCTAGTTGTCTTCTTGCGTAATACGGAAGCTAGAGAGAAGTGCGAGTCCTTGGCGCTCCTCCAGCCATATCCATAAGGAGTAATCAGCAGCTGAAGTCTCTTCACTGACTGGCAGATTTCTCAAGTGTCCTTTTATTATAGAGAACTATAGTGTGATGTGGGTCTCTGTATCTTCAGTCACTGATACCTCAGGTGTCCCAGCACCCGTGTATAGCTATATATGTATATCACTAGGAAGATCTGCTCATCTCTATGCTGCTTTCCATCTGTTCTGTGGAAAGTGCCCCTAGGCCAGATGTTATACGGATGGGAATGGGATTGGCAGCAATTTCATTCACATTTTATGTTTGTGCTTTTCTTCACATCCACCAGAAAGAGAAATCCAAGGAAAGATGGTGGCCCTGTCACCTGGTCCGGCACCGCACTTACTTATGTCCTTCCTAGCTCTTTATTAGTGATGAGAGAACAGTCCGATTCGCGAACAAATAACGAACGTACAGTAGAAGCGTATGTTTCGGTCTACGCACATGCATACAGATTATTAGGTGCAAAGTGTAAATTATGCAGTTGCGCACGTTCGCAAGTTCGAATATGTTAGAAAATGATCGTTATACGCATCCTAATCATCGAACAAATTGTTTGCGTTCAGCGAACATAAACAATTAACATCATGTTTGTACATTGTTCATGAAGATGCAGTAACTGGGAGGAGAGAGGCAGAGAAACAAGATGCCAGATCATAGCTAGGTAAGTATACACTGCTTGTGAGCTGGAAACTGACAGCACGGATAGGTTTCCTTTTATCGTTATCGGCCTCACATCCCCTGTATACACAGAAAGATGTGCGGCCATGACGATAAATTTTGAAGCCTGCTCTAAACAGACGATCATCTGGGGATCATAGCTGAGAGCAGCGGTCTGGATCTTAGGAAACCGCCGTCACCATGACAGCGAGACAGAGGGGACAAACTTCAAAAGAAAGCAACTTTGCTAATTCAACGCATTTACAAAGTTGCTTTATTTTGCATTTCCTGATGCCTAACAAAAATTAAGGTGATGGGGATACAACTTAATATATTTTGCAAATACAATCATTTATCAAACTCCTGATATGCTGCTCTTTCCCTCCCAATGTTGACAGCTTGTTATCTAGCCTCGCGATCACAACTCTGCTCTAAAAGCTGATATATATATATATACCCTGTTTCCCGGAAATAACACAGTTCCCTAATTAAATTTTGCTCACAAAGATGCGCTTATTTTCAGGGAATGTCTTATTTTTCAATGAAAAAGAAATCACATTAAAGGGTTAGTGCGGCGCTAATCATTTATTCACAAAATAACACACATTACAAAGTTATACAACTTTGTAATGTATGTTATGTTAGTGAATGGCCCCCTTCCCCATGTTTCCCCCCACCCATACTAGACCCGGAAGTGTTGGTGCATTATACTTACCGCATTCGTGTCGACCCCCGTCCGCCATCTTGGGACAATGACGTCGTCTTCAGGAGGCCGGCCGAACCGCTCCATCCGCCCCTCTGCCACGTCATCAGCTGCTCAGCCGCGATTGGCTGAGCACACTTATGCATGCTTCCAAACAAAAACTTTGCTAGGTCTTACTTTCTGGGGGGGGGGGGGGGGGTCTTATATTTAGCAATTCAGCAAAACCCTCTTCTAAGTCTTATTTTCAGGGGAAACAGGGTATATAGGGGGACATTTATGAAAGTTGTGCTAATGGTGTACGTCATGGAGAAAGGGCAGGTTCTATCCTTCTTCACGGCGTAAGGCTGGCCGTACATCCTGCTCATATGAAGGGGCGGTGGAGAGTGCAGCAAGCCTGGGAGGAGGGGTGGCCTCCTCTTTCACCTGATTTACCATGATTTACACCTGCTCGCAGGAGCGTGCTCCCCTAAGCAAAGCCGTCCAGGGAAAGGGGTGGGGCCTTATCTGGGGCTGGTGCCAGTCTTAATAAATGTCTTATAGTCTATATTTCCATATAATATATAGAAGTATAATGTATAATAGTATATATATATATATATATATATATATATATATATATATATATATATATACTATCGGTCAGTGCAGGGATGGTGCTGTATATTGTCTCCATTCTCCAACATTAACCTGACATGTTCCGATGGAGACGTGGGGTGTTACTCATGCACATTATTCTTCGTTCTGTGACGTTTCTATTGGTTTCCAGAGTTATTTCACATTGGGACGTTTTGTGTGTAATAACAATAGCGCTGGAGCTCGCCAGGTGCTTTATGCGTTATGAAGGACTCTCATATCCATCTATTATCAGATATCTTATCGTAATTGACTTCAAATCCCTAAGGCAATTAGGAACCCTAGACGCCGCTCTCAGTCCATTACATGATTCGTTGAATTGAATGTATATAGCTTTATGGACGTTGTTTCGATTAATAGGCAATTAGTAGCAATGGCCTCAGCCGAACGCAAACAGTGCAAATGGAGAAGCGGGATCTGAGAGAAAAAGAGAAAACTTGCAGACAAAGGGTAATATAATAGTCTTCCCTGGTGCTAAATGGTGACACGTCGACAAGCCACAGACCATTGTGTTTAGTCAAAAGAACACCGGGGGTATGCTGGGAGTATAATGCTGGTCATTGTTCACACACTTTCAGCATCATTCATCATTTTCGTACAGAACACCCGATCCTCTGGTTTGGAAATCACACATACCGTTCTACCATCGTCACACGACAGAAAAAGATTTGGAAACTGAAAACCATTGTGAACAAGTATCAAAACATTACAGCTTATTATGGAGGATGAGCCTCTCCCTCTAATAAGGGGGTGGGATGTCCTCTGTTCCTATGAGGGTCTAAATAGAGGAGACTTAAAGGGGTACTCCAGAGAGGAGAAAAAAAATCTTCCAGATCAACTGGTTTTAGAAAGTTATACAGATTTGTAATTTATTGCTTAGGGTGCCTTCACACCTACTGGATCCGCAGCGGATTTCACGCTGCAGATTTGCAGCGAGATCCGCAGCTGACGTCCCGCTGTGAGTATGTGCGTTAACCCCCTGCCGGCCGCAGCCCGCCGCCGAGTGCATACATTACCTGCTTGACGACGCGGCTGTATGTGAGGCTCACGGCTACGGTCCCGCTCAGCCAATCAGTGCTGCCGTGCACCGATCAGCTGAACGGGACCGGAGCCGGGAGTCTGACATGCAGCCGCGTCACCGAGCAGCTAATGTATGCTCTTGGCTGCGGGCGGCAGGGGGTTAACACACATACTCACTGCGGGATCTCAATCCCGCTGCGAGTGTGTGCTCCATAGGGATGAATGGGACTGGATCCGCAGTGCATTTCGCTGCGAATCCACAGCGTGAAATCCGCTGCAGATCCGGTAGGTGTGAAGGCACCCTTAAAATTCGGTCTTCTTGTACTTATCAGCTGCTGTATGTCTTGCAGGAGGTTGTGTATTATTTCCAGTCTGACACAGTGCTCTCTGCTGGGGTCAGGCATGATTGAAAATCACCTCCCGTCCCCTTTGTTGCAAGAGAGATAAGTCCCTCCCCATAGAGGACACATAAACACTTGGCCATGCTAAACGTTCCTGTTTATGGGGAGGATGGGGGCCGAATGAGAGCGATAACTGACGAATGAACCGATGATCGTTCAGTTATTGAAGATGTGTGGCCAGCTTAAAGGGATACTCCGGAGGGAAAAAAAGAAAATTATACAGATTTGTAAATTACTTATTTTTAAAAATCTTAAGTGTTCTGGTACTTATCAGCTACTGTATGTCACAATGACAATGACACAGTGCTCTCTGCTGCCACCTCTGTCCTTGTCAGGAATTGTCCAGAGGTTTTCTATGGAGATTTGCTGCTGATCTGGACAGTTCCTGACATGGACAGAGGTGGCAGCAGAGAGCATTGTGTCAGACTGGAAAGAATACACCATTTCCTGCAGGACATACAGCAGCTGATAAGTACTGGAAGATCTAAGATTTTTTAAATAGAAGTAAATTACAAATCGATATATCTTTCTGACGTTTATTTGAATTTTTTTTTTTATGAATGTCTTCATCCCATAAGCATCTCACTATATAGTACCTTTTTTACTACCCCCTACAGAAGTGGTTCTCTCAATTATAGTGCCATATACTGTAGAGGCTCCGTGCCTTCCCTGACAAGCAGGCTGAAAGCTATTTTATTGTTTGCCCTGCAGTGAACAGAGGATCACTGTGCAGAGACCTGACTGTGCGGAGAGTGACTGAGCATGTGTGTCCACCAGCTTCAGCTCAGAAGGTGGACATGGACATTGTTATACACTCTAAACACCCGGTGGCACCATACTATATAAGTAGATATCATATCCCTTCACTGGGTCATTTCACATCCAAACTTTGGTATTGTTATGATCCGTACAATATCTATGACTTTTATTGGTGGGACAACCCCTCGGGTATATGCAGACTACGGAATCCTGGCGGAATACCCTGGCGGCCACGCGCATCTCCGCTGCTCCCAAAGGCTTTATTCTATGGTTTGCCAGATTCCGCCGTCCGCCCGAAGAATGAGCGGGTTCATTTTTTGGGCGGACGGCGGAATCTGGCAAACAATAGATTGAAGCCTATGTGAGCAGCGGAGATGCATGCGGCCGCCAGAGTCCACGAGCGGGTGCGAGCTGCGGAATCCGCGACGGGTGTTCTGACGGGATTCCGTAGTCTGCACATACCCTTAAAAGGGGTTTTCCAAAAACAGCCACTTTCTTCCAGAGACAGCACCACTCTTGCCTCCAGTTTGGGTGCAGGTTTTGCAACTTACTTCCATTGAAGTGAATGGAGCTTAACTGCAAATCATACCTGAGCTGGAGACAAGAGTACTGCTGTCTCTGGAAGAAAGTGGCCATGTTTTTGTAGTGCTGGATTACCCCTTTAAATGCTGGGTTTAGTCTTTAGTTTATGTCTAGTAGACTATGTTTGTACCACTGTTTTTTAGCATGCAATGCAAGGTTTCAGGGCATGCTGGAACTTGTAGTTTACAACATCTAGATATGTACAGTGTGTGCAAAGCAATAACATTTGACTGTAATAGACAGAGCAAGGTCTGCAGGCAGTTACTGATGCCTGTTCATACATGAAGTGACCTCAGGTGATGATTTGTAGGCCATAAATACCTGGGATTAATGGAGGTAATCACAGACACGCTCCAGGTCAGAAGTCTTCAGGAGCACAAGCCCTGTACGCTGTATACTGAGCAGTGTGAGCCCGTGTTAGGGCCGTATTACACGGATCCATAATCGGCCAAATCAGGCTGATTCGTCCAATTATCACGCCAGGTAATAAAGACAACATTCAGGTTAAGGGTGCCTTCACACGTACCGTATCGCTGCGTTTCATGTGAAAATCAAAACTCGCATGTAAAAATCGCACCAAAAACGCAGCGATAAAAACGCAGCGATAAAAACGCAGCGATACGGTACGTGTGAAGCTACCCTAAAACAATCATCGGCTGATCGTTTCTTTCCAGACCTAAAATCATTGGGCTTTGGCTGCACATCGCTACGTGTAATAGTGACGCATGGCCGACGGCTAATGATTGAATAAACTGTTATACATTACCTCTCCACGCTTCCAGTCTTCTTCTGCCCTCCTGCTTGCTTCCCGGCGCCGTGCGCTGCAGCTTCCCCGAGCTGACAGACCACTCAGTCAATCACTGGCCGGGATTGTTGGGCCATCGATTGGCCTGTCAGCTCAGACAAGCTCTAGCACAGTTTTGGGAACTAAATAGAGGGCAGAAGAAGACCGGGAGCGTGGAGAGGTAATGTAGCAGTTTAGACCAAGGGCTGCACAGACATCACTAACGATGTCCGTGCAGCCCTTGCTAATTGATAATCAACTTGTGAAATAGGCTCAATAAACGGGCGCCAATCTAGAGGATTGACGCTTGTTTACATTATTTATCGGGCTGTGTAATAGGACCCTTAGGTCTCCATACACCATATACCCCTTAGGTCTCCATACACCATATACCCCTTAGGGTCCTATTAGACGAAGCGATTTTTAACTATAAACAATCGCAAACTAAAGCTACCTGAAATCATTCACCATGTTACACAGAACGATAGTCGTTAGTTCCGATTGTTACTACGATCGTTTTCTCCATCTGATCCCAGCAAATGAAAGAACAATGTGGAATTACGCTGAACGATTAGTGAACGATTGCGGAATTACAGTGAACAATTAACAAAGGATTTACGATGATTATAGGACTAGATCAAAAGATGCTATCAATGATACATGAACAATTTTTCGATCATTGCTGCATTAACATGAAATTATTATCGCTTTAGTTTGAACGATATAACGATTTTTCGCACGATAATCATCTTGTGTAATAAGGCCCTTAGTACAGTGGTGCCTTGGATTACGAGCATAATTCGTTCCGGGACCGCGCTTGTAATCTGAATCCACTATTAAACCAAAGCAAATTTTCCCATAAGAAATCATAGAAATGTAGACAATTGGTTACATACCCCCAAAATTATGATTTTTGTATTCTGAATAACATGTAGAATAGATGAAACAAGCAATGAGAAACAGCTAATTATGTTAGATTATTAGTTACTGTACAGTAAAGAAGCAGTGTGTATAGCTGAGTGTAAGTACAGGCACATTATGGCAGCAGTGTGTATAGCTGAGTGTGAGTGTAGGCACATTATAGCAGCAGTGTGTATAGCTGAGTGTGAGTGTAGGCACATTATAGCAGCAGTGTGTATAGCTGAGTGTAAGTGCAGGCACATTATAGCAGGAATGGAGACGATGGGAAACACAAGGGCTGACAGAGACTGCAGGGGGCATGAAGTAGGAAGGAAGGGGATCTGCCATGATTTGAAAGGTGAGGGAGACTTCCTGGGTCAGAGTGCAGAGCTGTAGACCACCTATGCAGACCATGCCCCTCCCCCACTCTCCCTCCCACCCAGTACAGGGAGCTCTTAAACCAAAGCAATGCTCTTAAACCAAATCACAATTTTGAAAAACTTTGAGCTCTTCTTCCAAAACGCTCTTAAACCAAGTTACTCTTAAACCAAGGTACCACTGTATCTGGATCCAGACTTTATGATGGCACCTGCACTAATGGTAATGATAATGAAGCCATGCTATAAGTGTTAGTTGCAGTCCCTAAAATTGGGGACAGACCTCCTAAATCCTTCTATGACCACCAGTATGTAGAAATGCAGAATAATAGTGAAACACAAACTTCCCCTTTAAATCATTGTAATCTATTCTGCATTACTGCCGCTTCTACCAGTCAGACGCATTAAAAGAATCCAGTTAATGTCTCCTCTGCTGAATATGATGACCACGTAAATATAATTGATGAGCGCACTGAATATAAGGAGGCCCAAAAATTGGTGGCGACAAAATTAATTTTCCATCTTCAAAGCCAAGTGAATATATATTCTATAGATTAAGACATAGAAATGATTGTATAGATTATATCATATAATGTGGCCGGGGCCGCTGAGGGAATGAGACCATAGATGTAGGACGACGCAGTCTTTGAAATGGTGATGATGTATGTTTTATTAATCTCTGCTCTTCTCTCACATACAGACATGACCGGAAGAGATCGGGGCCGATCATTTGTGACGGCTAACGCGAGCAGAGACAACGGTATTGTATACTTTTTCTATAGCATACTTATGTAGTGTTTTCTTGGTTGTAATATTGAAGTTTTACACTAAATTAGTCCTTTATTGTAAGATTTACATAGATTGTTGCTCAGTGGCGGATTAAATGTACCCTGGGCCCCGGGCTGTCCACCCAACCTGCCCCCCCCCCACACACAAGTCAATTCGCCCACATTATAATCCGCTACTGCGCCCCCCCCCCCCACTGTCCCCAATAAACACTGCCTGCCTCCCCTCCCTGCTGGCCCCAATAAACATAATGTTTGGTCCCTTGCTGCTACCCCCACAGAGGATGTCAGGAGAGGGGGTTGCTGATCTTATAGGAGAGGTCACAGCAGCACAGAGGATGTCAGGAGAGGAGGGTGCTGATCTTATAGGAGAGGTCCGAGCAGCACAGAGGATGTCAGGAGAAGAGGGTGCTGATCTATAGGGGAGGTCACAGCAGCACAGAGGATGTCAGGAGAGGAGGGTGCTGATCTATAGGAGAGGTCCAAGCAGCACAGAGGATGTCAGGAGAGGAGGGTGCTGGTCTTATAGGGGAGGTCGCAGCGCCCAGCAGCACAGAGGATGTCAGGAGAGGAGGGTGCTGATCTATAGGGGAGGTCCCAGCAGCACAGAGGATGTCAGGAGAGGAGGGTGCTAATCCTATAGGAGATGGTCCCCCTTTATAGATGGTCTCCCTCTTTTCCCCTCTATAGATTGTCCCCCTCTTTCCCCCCTTATAGATGGTCCCCCTCTTTCCCCCCTTATAGATGGTCCCCCTCTTTCCCCCTTTATACATGGTCCCCCTCTTTCCCCCTTTATACATGGTCCCCCTCTTTCCCCCCTTATAGATGGTCCCCCTCTTTCCCCCTTTATACATGGTCCCCCTCTTTCCCCCTCTATAGATGGTCCCCCTCTGCCCCCCTCTATAGATGGTCCCCCTCTTTCCCCCCTTTATAGATGGTCCCCCCCTCTTCTCCCCTTTATAGATGCCCCCCCCCAGTCAGTAAATAACACAAAAATAACAAAATACAACTCACCTACCCTGCGTTCCCCCATCGATCCTCTCTCCTTTTGCAGTCTCCGGCTGATGCGCGGCTGCCGGGGGTGTCCCGTCCTGCGCTCCCAGTACCGGAAGTCAGGGTCCCAGGCGGCACTAGGAGCTGTGTGATGCGCGCGCTGCCGGGGAGAGGACGGGAAAACCCCGGCAGCCGCGCATCAGCCGGAGGCAGCCGGAGACTCTTGTGACCGCAAGCGAAACAATGCTTGCGGTCACAAGAGCCTGCAGTGGCGGGGGGAAGGGGGCCTCCCGGGCGGCATTATAATGCCGCCCAAACCGCCCACATTATAATCCGCCACTGTTGTTGCTATATATCGGGATAGGAAACCTTCATTACTTCAGCCGTTGCAAAATTACAATTCCCATCATGCCTGGACAGCCAAAGCTAAAGCTGGAGGGATGAAAGGTTCCCCATCCCTACTATACTCTTTATGCTCAGACTGATTAAAGGATTTGTCCAGAGAATTATTTTTAAATGATTCTTAAGGGTAGCTTCACACACACCATATCGCAGCAGATTTGATCTAAATAACTGAAGACAGCATAAAATCTGCACCATCAAATCTGCTGCATATCTTAGGGTGCTTTCACACGTAATCCACAGCGGATTTCATGTTGCAAACTTGCAGCAAGATCTGATGCAGATCCCTGCCCTGTACACTCTATGGGCAGGCATTCAGCAGCCTGCCCCGTTAACCCCCCGCGGCCGGAGCATATACATCACCTGCTCCCCGCTCCGGCTTGCTTCGGGGCTCCTGGCGTTGTCACATCCCGCTCAGCCAATCAGTGCGCTGCAGCGGGGCCGTGCACTAATTGGACGAGCGGGACGTGCCGGGAACCCCCAAAGCAAGCCGGAGCGTGGAGAAGGTGATGTATACGCTCTGGCGGCCAGGAGGTTAAAGGGGTACTCCAGCGGGGGGCACTTTTTTTGCTGGGACCGGGGAGGAGGGGGCCGAAGGAAAAGACGTCCACTCACCTCCCCGCTTCCAGACGTGACAGAGGCGGGATCTGAGCGGACTTGAAACGGATCCCACCTCCTTCACTGAGTGGCTGAGCAGACCTGAGACATCACGTCTCGGGCCCGCGTCAGACACCCGGAAACGGCTGGGAAGCAAGCACCGGAGCGCCACGATGCGGGACCCGCCGCTGGAGCCGGGGAGGTGAGTGGACGTCTTTTCCCTCGGACACCTCCTCCCCGGTCCCAGCTAAAAAGTGCCCCCCCGCTGGAGTACCACTTTAACACGGCGGACTGCTGACATACTCACAGCAGTTTGTCTGCCCATAGAGTGTACAGGGCCGGAATCCGCAGCGGATCCGTTACGTGTGAAGGCACCCTTAAGGATATTGTCCACCTCTCAGCACATAAGAAATACCCACTCAGCTCGTTCCTTCCCAATGGATACAACTTATATCGATCCCACAAAAAACAAGCCTTCATAAATGTCTATAGCGGAAAATGAAAAATTGCGCTTAAAAGGGGAGGAGGAAGAAATGAATCCATAAAGGGTTTGTCCCATGATTAAAGGTCCCCGTACACCTTATACATTTGTCCGTCACCCATCAGTATATGGTATATGGGGCTCTCCTGATCGACCACAGACAGATGATGTTGGTGGAGATAGGGGTTGGGCATGATGGAAAATCACCTCCCGACCCCTTTGTTCCAGGAGAGATAAGTCCCTCCCCATAGAGGAGACAGGAAAACTTGGCCATGCTAAACGTTCCTGTGTATGGGGAGGACGGGGTCCGAATGGGAGAGATAACTGACAACTGATCTCTTAGCTGTCAGTTATTGATGGTATATGGCCAGCTTAAAGGAATACTCTGGAGGAAAAAAATGTCAGAAAATTGTACAGATTTGTAAGTTACTTCTATTTAAAAATCTCCATTCTTCCAGCTGCTGTATGTCCTGCAGGAAGTGGTGTATTCTTTCTAGTCTGACACGGTGCTCTCTGCTGCCACCTCTGTCAATATCAGAAGAGGTTTTCTATAGGGATTTGCTACTGGTCTGGACAGTTCCTTTCTCGGACAGAGGTGGCAGCAGAGAGCACTGTGTCAGACTGAAGAGAATACACCACTTCCTGTAGGACATATAGCAGCTGATAAGTATGGGAAGACTGGAGATTTTTAAATAGAAGAAATTTCCAAATCTGTATAACTTTCTGACTCCAGTTGATTTGATTTTTCCCTCTGAAGTACCCCTTTAAGACTAATCCCCAATGTACATGATAGCTGTTAGCCCATGTGATCACGGGGGTTAGAGTGTCGGTCACATGTGTACAGTGGCGCCCCACTCATTGTCTATGGGTGCTGCTACAGATAGCCAGGTACACTACTTAGCGGTCTTCCTGTAGGAATGGTGCCAGCTGTGTCTCCCCATTCTGGAGATGTGGTTGGTGCCAGGAGTCGGACCCCCATCATCCTGCACTTATTCCCATTCCTGTGGATCACGGGACAGCCCCTGCAAAGAGTAAAGACTGAAGTAGGTGAATGTTTGCTTAGACGCCCCCCCCCTCCGGTGCTTCTCTCCGTCTCTGGGCTGGAAGTTCTCCATATGAGCAGCCAGTTCTCACAGTGAAAGAGTGGAGATCAGTAAGTGTCACCCGCTGGCAGTGCCTGGCGTTGCTAAGCGATGGGCCAAACATATGGGGGCCGCTGCCTAGCAGAAAGCACGGGCAGCAAATTATTCATTATAGAGTCTGAAGTCCTCCATTATTATATTAACCATACAACAAGCACAGTCATATATTCAGACTGTAGATTATACAGAATACATAAGCCCTGTGTATAGAGGAGAGCCCCAGCACGGGAACAGTCTCAGCATCGGCAGCTCCTGGCACTGTGAACCTGAGTGCTATTGATCGATGGCTGCAGCCGATTCCTCCCCCAGGCCTGGAACAAGATGGAAATTTGCAACAAGTATATAAAAATAACATTGCTTTTTTTTCCGTCTTTGAACACAATCCACCTTCCCCAGCCGCCTGCCTTCACATGGAGACTTGAAAGAGCATCGCTCCTCGCAGCCAGGGTTCCGAATGGAGCCTTCTAATGATCCCTGACTCCTCACTACCCCAGTGATGTAAACTGTGTTACCATACGCACAAGCCATTACCTCGTAGAGTCAATGGGGGAGATTTATCAGACATGGTGTAAAGTGAAACTGGCTCAGCTGCCCCTAGCAACCAATCAGATTCCACCTTTCATTTTCCAAAGAGTCTGTGAGGGATGAAAGGTGGAATCTGATTGGTTGCTAGGGGCAACTGAGCCAGTTTCACTTTACACCATGTCTGATAAATCTCCCCCAATGGGTGCACAGAAAACATCTAGGCCCATATCCGCACCACAGTGAGAATGCAGTGAAGGGCCACCCACGCCATTACACAGATAGTATAGTAGGTAATAGTCACTGATCCGGCCTAGTCCAGAGGTAGGGGCATATACTAACACCTCTGCAAGGTGAAGAAAAGACACCGCACACGCTGTACTGGAGTAGTAATAAAAAGGGCGAATACCTAAAAAGGGCTAAAAAAGTTGGATACAGCCCTAGGGAGTCCTGGAAGGTATGTGCACACTAAGGAATCTCTGCCTGTGCCATAGACTCCATTCTATGATCAGGCAGATGAATGAACCTGTTCATTCTTTGGGGCGGATGGCGGAATCTGCCTGTGCGTAGAATGAAGTCTATGGCACAGGCAGAGACGCGCACGGCTGCGAGCAGGAGTAAGCTGCAGAATCCGCGGCGAGTGTGCACAGACCCTTTTGCTGTATCTATGTTTTCCCAAAATTCATAGGGCTGCTTCCACCGTCTTCAGCCACCAGTAATCAAATGCCGAACAATTGGATTTGAGTTGCATTCATCCACACATCCAGTATTACAGAGACATAGCTGCCTCCTTTCAGAAACAGCGCCACTCTTGTTCTCAGTTTGCATGTGGCATTGCAGCTCAGTTTGATTGAAGTGAATGGAGCTGAGTTGCAATACCACACGCAAGGACATGACTCCTCCACGTGTGCCCCCCCCCCCATTATCTGAAGGATAGGTGATAGGTATGTGATCACTGGGAAGCAGAGGACATGACCCCTCTACGTGCCCCCCCCTCAGTTATCTGCAGGATAGGTGACAGGCATGTGATCACAGGAGCACAGAGGACACCCCCCCAGTACCTGCTGGATAGGGGATAGTTGTGTGATCGCGGGGGGGGGGGGGTCAGAGAACACGCCCCTCTTTGTGTGCCCGCACCCCTCCTCCCCCCCCCCCCTTTTATCCGCAGGATAGGTGACAGGTGTGTTACGCCCCCGCCCCTTCGGAGCCAGTGGAGTAGAGGAACAGGATGAGAATAAAATATTCACAAAACAAGCGTTTGCACATATATTTATTCGCAGGTAACTCGTGTGCTCCACATAATAAATGTCCCCCTGTCCCCCTATGTGTTTGGGAGCATGAACTCGGCAAGGCATGCTCTGAAGTCTGAGTGCCCAAAGACTGCAAATACAGGATATGTCAGGATCAGTCATACTATGTCATGTCACTCAACTTCTCATCCAGGTTAATTTTTTATGTAAATTGTGAAGTACTGTCCAGAAGTTGACATATGTTTTATCATTGCATTATTTATGTTGGACTGATCCTGAACAATGGCCTCTGTTCCTCAGTCCCGGAGCTTCACTCAATTTTTTGTTGGCTGCTACTTGTGTCGGTGTTTGCTGGCAACCTGCCCTGATACCCTAACCAGGATCCAGCTCTCCACGACTGTAACTGCAGAACAATACGAGGACGATCATTCAGCGTAGACACCAGGGTACTCAGCTTATAGTCATGTAGATTATAGCCATATAGGAACTAACATGTAACATAAACCTGTCCCTGCATGAGTTTACACCAGAATATCTGACAATGTGTTTCGATCATTTGCCTGTCCGTAAAAACAATCTAGAGTCCATACAGTATCTTTATGGGGTATTCCAACCAAAAGCAGGTATAACCTATGAAGCACATTGCTTTATTGCCAAAATGGTGGACCCAGTTGTCTGATCCCTCCTGATGTGGAATTTATCTACCGTCCAATGGAGAGTTAAGGGGGTTGTTCACAAAAAAAAATTCTTGCAAATCAACTGGTTTCAGAAAGTGTCAATGTTAGAGATATTAAAAATCTAAAGACCTCCAGTACTTATGAGCTGCTGTATGTCCTGCAGGAAGTGGTGTATTCTCTCCAGTCTGACACAGTGCTCTCTACTGCCACCTCTGTCCATGTCAGGAACTGTTCAGAGCAGTAGTGAATCCCCATAGAAAACCTCTCCTGCTCTCCAAACTGGAAAGAATACACCACTTTCTGCAGGACATACAGCAGCTGATGAGTACTGGATGACTTAAGATTTTTTAATAGAAGAAACTTACAAATCTCTGCCACTTTCTGGCACCAGTAGATTAGTGCTGACCCCTTTCACTCCTATAGGAAAGTTTTCTAGGCATGTGTGTGACCTGTGCAGAAGTCATTGTGCATCATCTCTTAGCATCACCTATTGCAAATGACCCAATCCCATCTTATCTGTATCTCCTTTCACTGCTACCCTGACTGTGATGATCAGGATACTGCTGAAAGTTTTTGTACAAAACAGCTTATTGTTAGGCTTAGTGGCCAGAATGAAAACTGTGAGATTCCAGGATTTTATAATATAGATATTAAAATAAAAATGTAAAAATATAACATCACCAAAATTAGAAGAAAAAAAAAGTTTAATATAAAAACTATGTAAACAGTAGGTGATTTTTTAATGACACATTCCCTGTTTTATTGAACATTCTGTTTGTTTTTCTCTCTTCATCTCTTTGGATCAGGAGATTTAGTGGTTCGCATGAAGAATGGATTTGGCAGCTCTAAATACAAACCTGTTGACTACCAACAACTGCACGCACTAGCCGAAGCCAAGAAATTAGCCTCCGCAAGCATACAATTAAAGGTACAAGTGCCTCCCTGCTGTTATAGCCGATCTGCCATGTGTTTTATATCAGGAAATACACAGTACTGTTTTCTCTCCATTATTTTTCATCAGGTTTGTGATGCTCTTTTATAGCCGGAATAACATTCTTATACAGTGGGTACCAGCCGCCATCTCTGTATACACATAGGGACACATCAGTCACTGACTAGCTGGTGAGCAGTGATGCATACAGCATATCTGAGCCACCAGATGTTACAATGACTGTGCAGCGATGCAAACAGTTCTGTATTGCCACTCACTACAGTAAGAACATACACCAGGCTGGGTGCCCTTGCTGGACTCCGTCACAGCGAGCAGGGAGTCCGGAGGAGAGCAATTTGCTCTGGGAAAACAGTATATCACTGTCAGTCAAGTTTATGGCTGATACATTGGTCATGTTGTTGCTCTATGAAGGTCCCCATACACCTTATACTGTAGCTTGCAGTGGGGTCGACCATTAGTATAAGGTTTATGGGGCTCTCCTGACCATCCACCGAAAGATAATGTCAGTGGAGATGGGTGGTCGGGTGTCATTGGAAAATCACTGCCCGACCCCTTTGTCCCAGAAGAAATAAGCCACAGCCATTGGAGGATAGGAGAGATAACTGACAGTGGAACGATCATTCGGCCATCAGTTATTGAAGGTCCTACCTTTTCTGCTCTTTCGGCACTCCCCTTCCTCCATCTGCACATCTATTGCTGATAATTTCCGCAGGCAAGTGCCGGGAGGGAACAAGTTGGATTAGGCAGCTACTGGACATTAGGTGTAGGTGTGGTTTTGTTCACATGCAATGCCTGCAGCATTCACAATATTCTCTTGCCCCCTCTCGTCCATGGAAGTATCAGCACAGACAGGCAGATGGAGGAAGTGAAGCGCTGTCACTGTTGTAATTTTTTTTTTTTTTTTTGCAGAAATCAATAGTACAGGAGATTTTAAGAAACTTTGTAATTGGGTTTATTGGACAAATATGCCATTATCTGCATTCAAAAAGACTTTCCCCAGCCCCCCCCTCCTTTCTCTCATTCATTGCTTATTATCAGGAAATTTGGACTGTTTTACATCAGTCGAGCCCTGTGTAACCTATGGAGAGGGGAGGGGGGAGATTAGTCGCCAGCTGAGAGCAGAAAACAAAGGATTACACAGTGGGAGCTGTGTGAAAGCCGGTATTCAGAGGTCAGTGCTGACTTCAGAGGAGATAGCCCGGTGATGTAGCTGTAAATTAACTCTTTGTTGTCCTGTTTTGGTGCCTCATCTCCCTCCACCCCTCCCCTCTCCATAAGAGAACCATGAAGACAGGGGGGGGAGAGCTTCAAACTGTTTTTCCATGATAAAAATGCATTTTTTGGCTAATAAACCCAAAGTTTACAAAGTTTCTTAAAATCGCCTGTATTACCCAAAAGCAGTATGGAAGGTCAGTGTTGTCTCAGGTATACGTGAGATGGGCCTCAAAGGTTTTTTTGTTCACTTACATTGTATTTGTCTATAATTGTGACATCTATGAAATCTAACTAATTGCAAAGTATTGACTTACTTTTTCTGACAACTGTATTCCAATAGTCACAGATTAAAAAACCTCGAGTAGCATCTCCTGCATGAACCCACAGCCTGCGTACAAAGGTTGTATATTGTATAATACAAATCCACATGTATATGACTGCAACATCCACTGCAGAAATCCAAATTCTGCCAAATCCACATCTAAGTTAGTTGAGTATCCACAGCTCCCCACAGTCTAGAGTGGTCACGCTTAGTTGATTGAGATAATCACATATGATACTAGTTGTAGTGTCCTAGAAAACCAGGACTCCAGACCTTCCCATCCCCTTGTCCTTCATGGCGTGTCAGGACACCAGTCTATGCCAGCTGTATTAGCGTTCATCCCTTACAGAGCGCATGTCCATGTGTCAATGTCACAAGCGGTCCTGCGAGGGTCCGGCCCCAGGCTCCCGGCACACGTTGGTAATTTCATCCACTTTAGCACAGCTCACTGCTCACACCTCCTGCTTTGCAGAAATGGGAATATTTACCCATTACTCTGTCTAATCCTCAGGCAGTGATTATACCATATGCTCATAAAACCAGCATTTATAGAGCGCAAAGCCACAGTCCACTTCTATGGGAAGGAGTTAGATGGGATCATTAGAAGGAGGACACGCTATAAATACACCACAGCTTTATTTCTGCCTAAATGGACATAGTTAATAGGGGTCCATATTGTTATCATGTGTCCAGTGTTATTCACTAATTGATTGATGGATTATTACATCTGGTCTCGGCGCGCTTCATGCATTGTTTCACTATTTAACCATTGATATATCATTTAATGGAAGCAGCAGTGCATGTCCAGATATGATGACTAAATAGGATAGTCGTGCAGTGAGCAGGTAAGTGCAGGGCAGGCCGTGGGGAGCTGCGGGGAGGCTGCCCGGGTGATTCCTAGATCGTCCGGGCTGCCCATAGCAGATAGCGACAGTCTGCTGCCTCTCCTATTCCTAGTCAACATGTTGAAAGACAAACGACAGACAACAATCAGCCGACATGGTTCGTTTCAGCCAATCGTTGTCTATTACATGAGACAATTAACGGCCGTTATCGTTTAATGTAATAGGGCCTTATGTTGATTGCTTATCACACATGGCTTCCGGACTCTTTTATCCTGATCCTGCCCGTACAGACGTATCAGCAGCTCAGCCACCCATCGGTTATACTCAGAATGGTAAAGCCTTTCTTATCAATAATTTGCACTCCCCTCTCCCGTTGATGGTGCCGTGGGCCAGATAGTTAATGGCTAAATTCTCTTTATTATACTTCTTGGCTATAAAACACTTAGAAATATCCATCCATCACACGGCCACATTGAGAAAGCCCATTAAACCTGGCAGCCAAGTGATCACGACTAATGTTGTTTGTCAACAGTAAAACACGGCTTATGGTTCCCAGAGTATTGCGATACATCATTTCATGGGTATTAGCGAATACCATCTAAGTACACGTGAAAGAAAAACTTCTTCTTATAGCAATATTAGTGAGGAGAGCAGGAAAAAAAGCTTGCATCAACTAAAAGCTCTGTCTTATAGAATAATTCCATTTTCCGGATTATTATTACTACTGTAATTATTATTGACTATTCTTTTCACTGAGCTTCGTACAGTATGTGGGTGGATAAAAGCAGGCAGTGGTTTTTATTTGCTTTTTTTCGGTGCTTTATGCACAATGGTGTTTTTCAGAAAGAAGAAAGTAGTCAGGCTCAACTTATAAGTTTACATCCACTCTGTATGTGGATTCCTTTAATGGGGTAAAAAAAAAAATTCTTTCAAAAGTTATATAGATTTATAACTTACTTCTATTTTAAAATCTTAAGTCTTCCAGTACTTATCAGCTACTGAATGTCCTGCAGGAAGTGGTGTATTCTTTCCAGTATGACACAGTGCTCTCTGCTGCCACCTCTGTCCATGTCAGGAACTGTGCAGAGCAGGAAACGTTTTCTATGGGGATTTGCTCCTGCTCTGGACAGTTCCTGACATGGACAGAGGTGGCAGCAGAGAGGACTCTGTAAGACTGGAAAGAATACACCACTTCCTGCAGGACATTCAGCAGCTGATAATTACTGGAAGACCTATAATTTTACATAGCTGTAAATTGCAAATCTATATAACTTTCTCACGTCAGTTGATTTGAAATGGAAAGGTTTTTTTGCTGGAGTACCCCTTTAATCCGACATCTGATGATCCAGCACTAGTATAACCCTGTAGTAGTGTAATGTGGAATCGTACAAGACCTGATCAGAACGCACAGACTGGGTAAATCCACACAAGGCAGAATTGATGCAGATTGTATCTGAGGATTTCTGTGGGTAAAAGCCGCAGTGGATTACAGTAACAGGCATAAGGATTAGATTTTGCAGATCTCATTCACATGCTGAAGAATGTCAAATTTTTTGTAAAATCTGTAACATGTCCATTATATTGATTATATATCGACAGGGATGAAATTCGTGCTGAATCCATTAACAAAATATGCATGTAAAAATGCTGAATTTTCTGTAGGTTTACCATGAATTTGCCCAGGGAAAATCTGCTGTATGTGGACCTACTGCACCTTGTACTGTTGTCATATACAGTATTGGCTATACCAGGGATGGGTGGCCTTCAGTCCTCCAGCTGTTGTGGAACTACAATTCCCATCATGCCTGGACAAGCCAAAGCTTTGGTTCCCCATCCCTGGGCTATACATAAAGTCCCTTTTACATGCCGTGCCTCAGATGTGCCATTCCCAGGTCCCGTTCACATCAGCTGCTGTCATCTTCAGCTGCAAACCGGTACGTGCTATACCTGGCTTTTTATTTTCCTGCCCCCACCAGTCTACCTGCAGTTTCTATACTTTCATGGGACATCCCCTTTAAGCCACTTCCCCACTTGTCACATGTACTTGAAACCTTGTCTCCATTTATTCACCTTTGGCCACACAATGTTGCCGATAACCGGTAGCATCACACCCCTATTGGTAAACACATGGAGTCTTGGTTTCGGCCACATACATTCTTTAGCATGTAACATGGCCTAAAAGGGCCAGTGATCAGCCAATAAACCAGAAATTTCTTGTATAACAGCTTCAGCGTCCAGTGCTCGTTCTTTCGCGCGGTCCAGATCAGTCTAAAGGCTCAGTAAATGAGTGCTGATCAATGAGAAAGAGCTTGAACTGATTTGATGGGATTGGTTCTTTATAGAAGTTTATGTAGCCCTGTAAGCTCTGAGACTTTTCCATCGCTTCTAGTGATGGAACTACTTCATCTTTCCACATTGGATTGAGTAGATTCGATGCAAGCGGTCAACTATGGACTTTGCCCGATGAGTAGTTGAACTTCTTTTTTGAGTTTCTGTTTCTAGTTCTAAAATTGTGACATGTTTCTTTTTATGTTATATCTCAAATGATCTCAGGAATACTTGTTAAACCTATTTTATCACGTTACTAAGTTTGTAATATCTTTATATTACAAAAAAAATTTCAATAAAAATTATTGAACAAGAAGTTTATGTAGTGTACAGAAGAAGCGTACCTACACTATGCGAAACAGCTGTCACACTGCTGCACTGATTAGAAGAAGCTTGCGTCCGCTCCCATGCTCGTCCTGCTATGATGTTTTTAAGAAGAAAATGAATAAAGAATACGTTTTTAATAGTGAGTGCCCTCTACAATTTTCTCCTTTTTTGACGTCTACCTTGATACACTATATTTCCAGTAGAAGTGAGCACCCCATACGCTATACAAACCCATACCCTTAATCAAATCTATATTTTAAGAAAGTCTAATTATGTTTCAGTAGTGCTGGTGACTGTTTCTTCTTCATACACTTCAGGTTGGGTTTCTGCATGCCGGATCCTTTCTTCCCATAGGAGTTTTGCTATTTTTTTTACTCTCTTGGTCATCTGTGCTTATATTCTTTTAAAATGTTAAAGGAAACATTTATGCAAATTTGCTTCTGTAAGAAAGAAGAAAACTATCTCATACTAGCCCCCTCCAACTAGCCCATCTGCAGACAGCTGTTGCTTTGGTTTCGCGAGTACCAGCCACTTCTTTTGTTTCTGGAGGGGAGCGAATGTGCATATATTTTTCCATATAGCATTGCTTGAAAAATAAGACTCGGTAGCTGGAGAGCTGGTACTCTGTGAAAGGGAACAGATCAGAGCTGATGCTAGTTGTTATCAATGTCTGGACTCTTCATAGAAAACATAAAAATGTATAAAGTTCATTGGTATTTCAGTAAATCTATTGCTTACCAAGAGATCAGGGTCAGATCAGTTGGCTTCTGTTGCTCCATTTACATGTGCCCCAAAAACAGTGCTGTGGTACGGGATGTGATACACTTTCAGGGAGCGTCCGAGACTAATGGGATACCATGCAATACATCATGTGTGCACTACATCCGAGGAGTGTGAAACATTCGGATGTCACTGATCCCCGGGAAAGTCATTCCTGGCTGTCCACATGAGCTTGTAGCATGTTGACTACATCTGATATATAGCTGTGTTCAGCTGCAGTTGTGTACGGCCGGATCAGGCTGTCAGCAGGGTCAGTGATGTCTTTGACAGCTGCATTTCCCTAGACTTCTGTTAAGTTACTGCATTGCAGTGAATGTCTTGTAGAAAACCATGGTTGTATCTTTGTCTCTTTCAGTGGAGCTTTTCAGATTTTCCATCCAGCCTTAAAAGGGTTATCCAGCGCTACAAAAACATGGCCTCTTTTGCCCCCCTCTTGTCTCCAGGTCAGGTGCGGTTTGCAGTTAAGCTCCATTTACTTCAATGGAACTGAGTTTCAAACCCCACCCGATCTGGAGACAAGAGAGGGGGAAAAGTGGCCATGTTTTTTAGCGCTAGATAACCCCTTTAACCACCATTACAACTTCTATGGAGATAGCTACCACCAACCCTGTTTCCCCCAAAATAAGACATTCTCCGAAAATAAGGCACAGTGGAGGATTTACAGGATAGCCTAAAATAAGGCATCCCCCTGAAATAAGACATCCCCCAAATCTAAGACCCCCATTGCCACCAGGGTTATGTCTGGTTATGCTGGTTTGTTATGACAACTACTGTACAGTATATAATAAATTTTCTTTTTTTGTTGTTCAATTGTTTTTGTGAATTCTTCATAGAAAAATAAGACATCCCCTGAAAATAAGACATAGTGCATCTTTGGGAGCAAAAATTAATGTAAGAAAATGTCTTATTTTCGGGAAAAATATTTAGTAATAGATTGATAAATGTGTCCAATAGATAAATAGGTGCTCTCCAGCACAGGTAGGTGCCCCCTAAAAGGCCCCTGTCCTACCCCTTGTCCAGTCCTGGAATTGTGTATCTGATACAATATCTAATCTCATAAAGACCGGTAGTCTGGCACATACTGGCCCCCACTGTATGCCAGGAGGTCACCCTATCGCCATGCGACAAATGATTACAGCCCTCTGATACATATGGCAGGACGACTTTTACAGAAATGAAAAGGAAACCTTAGTTAAATAATAAAAAGCATAGAAGTTATTGTAGCCCCATAGCAACCAGTTCTATTCTTCACAATAAATAAAGTTTTCTTCTTGAGTTTGTGGCAGCAATACTGTCAGGCCCGGTACCTGCTGAGAAAGGAAGCGCTTTATGTAAGCTGTACATCAAAGACAGTGCGAGCTGTTCCTACATAGTTAATGGTCTCCAATATGTGAGGATCGACTGCTCTCTCATTTTACTTCTCCTTATCTTATTAGAATATTGGAAATATTAATATCCGGCGAGCACCGTAACCAGGCGAGTGTCGGAGCACCCTCTTAGAAAAACAGTCATTATTATACATCAAACAGAATAGTATTAGATTTCCTATCAGCCTTATGCACAGTGGAAATTAACAGGAAACGTTTATCAACCTGGGAGTCTATGTGCAAACCCCTCAAACAATCTTGTAGAAGCCCTGGTCCTCTAATGTGTATGGTGGCCTACCCACTCTTCCCTCAATAGTAGATGTCAGGGGAGAGAAGAATTGGACTGGTTGGTTTTACCATGCTTGACCCTTTTGTTCTTGAGGAGATAAGGTGCTGCCGGAAGTATCTGACAGCAACTTCCTCCTGTCTCTATATTTAGAATATACATAGGTGGAACAACAGAGATAGCTGTAATGCACGGCCTGATTTCTTCTTCATCAGCGCCCTGAGAGCAGCTGGGGGACAGATTTTGTTAAAACAGAATGTGTCACCTAGATTTTGCATGTTGTCTGAGCTTCGGCTCTGAACAGTTACCAGCTTTCTGAGAGACGCTTTGCAGCAGTGAACAGCGTTTAAAGAGATGCTTTACAGCAGGCATGTTAACTATAGACAAATGGGGACCCATGCTCCATGGAAAAGTGGGGACCCATGTTCCAAGGAAAAGTTTCTAGGAATGTACTGTGCCCTGTTTAGAAGGGGAAGAGGGGGCTATGATTATCACCTATTGTGAATGGTGGATCCTATGTTATCTGTATATACTGTATTACTATTTATTTTAAAGATAAGGTAGAGAATACTGAAAGTTTCCTCTATAGTACTTGTCATGTCATCCCTGTTCATTCCTCAGCTCGGTCCTTTGCCCATAAAGTATGGCCCAGACTGCGCTTTTGACTTTGTCAGTGCCCAAATTGTATATTTCCTTTGCACCCGTCCATCACCAGTCTTATTCTAGCACTTGCTGTGTGGTGATTGACAGTTTTCACCACACCCATCTGGTTTCTTCTGCTAGCCTAGTGTTGGGCTGCAGATAGT
Source organism: Dendropsophus ebraccatus (assembly GCF_027789765.1). Taxonomy (NCBI): domain Eukaryota; kingdom Metazoa; phylum Chordata; class Amphibia; order Anura; family Hylidae; genus Dendropsophus; species Dendropsophus ebraccatus. The sequence goes on along the minus strand of NC_091462.1, from coordinate 24,760,860 downwards.
TTAGACTGAGTAGTAATGGACAGTTGCCTTTGCCATGCATCTCTATTCTCTGCCAGTCTCTGCTCTGTGTGGTTTGGATGTCAGAGGGCTGGTCCTATCACTCCTGGACCAGGATTCCATCTCATAAAAACTTCACTTGTGCTCTGGAACCTTGCATGCCATAGTCTCCTGTAGTTTGAGCTGCTTTTCATATTGGATTGCCTTGCTTGGAATTGTACTGTTCTGTTATCTCTGGTCAGACCTGCATCTGACCCTTCTTTATTGTGTTTGTCCATCTTGTCTTGTTCTGTGTTTTACTTACCCAGCTTAGGGACCATTGCCCAGTTTTCACTTGCGGCTCATCACAAGACCGGAAAGTAGGCAGGAAAAGCCTTGGGTGGGCCTAGCGCTAGGGCTCGCACTGTCTATCCGTCCCTGTATTTCATCTTACCTTACAAGAAAACAGTAAAAAAAAAAATCTTTCAAATTAACTGGTGTTAGAAAGTGCCAGAGATTTTAAATTCACTTCTAATAAAATATTTCCAGTCTTCTAGTACTTATCAGCTTCTGAATGTCCTGCAGGAAGGGCTGGCACACTGCTCTCTGCTTTCACCTCGGTCCATGACAGGAACTGTCCAGAGCAGCAGCAAATCCCCATAGAAAACGTCTCCTGCTTTGGACAGTTCCTGACATGGACAGAGGTGGCAGTAGAGAGCACTCAGGACATTGAGCAGCTGAAAAGTACTGGAAGACATTGAGATTTTTTAATAGAAGTAAATTACAAATCTCTGGAACTTCCTGGCACCGATTGATTTGAAAAAGAAAAAAAATTGCTGGTGTACCCCTTTAACATAAAACATTTGATACATTCCCATTAAAGAGCAGAGTTTATCTTTTCTACTCTTCACTGTACTTATAGATAAAGTAGCCTAGGTCTCTCCTCTTGTTGCTTCACATGCTTTATCGCTAGAGACAGAAACTGGAGAAGGAGACTCACTGGAAAATACATATAATACACAAACCTATATAGTACATAAGAGAATTACAGACTGGAAGGACATCATGGTTGGTGCTGTTAGTATATATCTATTTTTTTTAGCTTTATTGTCTCTTTAAATTCCACTGGGTAGAGAAGAACCTTGTCTTATTAACATATATGAATGAGGTCATACTGTCCTCGTTCTGTCTGATATTATTTCTCTTCAAAGGAATTGAGGATTCCTGAATAGGAAAGTGAACTCAGAATTAAGTGATTGAAGAGACAGGAGACTTGGGTCCTGAGTCGCAGCGGTAACCTTGCAGTATAATTGGCGATCACAGTAATTAGTGATGTCTCTCACATCGGGCCAGCAGCCAGTTATAGTAAACATGATTTCCTGAGGGTTTTCTGTCCATCGTCTTATCTGCAGCAATTATCCTCCACATCCTCAGCAAATGTCAGGCCTCTATATAGGGGCAGCCGGGATGTATAATATTCCTGCAGGACAGGGCTAATGTATACAAGCATCTATTTTTTACTTTCTTGCACAGTTCACGTCTTTATACATATTTACACTACATACATTTACATTTTTATATGTTACTGAAAAGTTATGTATAAGGAGAGATCTATCGATGAAGCAAAGCGAGATGGGGAGAAACTATATGACTATAAGACTTATTCCTGGCCTTGGTTAATCTGGAATATTACAACATTTTAGAATAAATGAAAGTTCTTTGGAATAAGTTTATTGTGAGCAGACGCCGTGCTGCTCACCTCCGTCATCCCTAGTGTGAACATGGGTGGATGCTGTCTTGGCCTAATTTATACATTCTGGTTAAAGTCCTGCATCTTCTGGAGTGAATTCTACCAGCACCTTAACAGTTAACTCCTTACCTTGCCAGTGATTGACAGCCCTATCCTCATGTCTTAGCTATTGTCTGTTTGCCCCAATCTCCTCTGAGACCGGGACCTGGCCTCCTTTTATCTATCCTGGCTTATTGGTTTTCTGACTTTGCTTTGTGTCCCTGACTATGTATTTGTCTTCTGACTTGGTCTGTATATTTGTCCTCTGATTTTTTGACTCGGTTTTGCCTCATTGACTTCATGTGTGTTTTTGTTCTTGTCTCGTAATTGTCTTAAGTTTGTCTCGTATTTGTCTTGTGTCCGGTTCCACCTATATTAGAGTAGGGGACATCTTCAAGTTGTCTCATGTCGCCTAGGACACGTTGAGACAAGTAGGCAGGGACAGTGGGCGTGGAACAGCATCAGGACTGCACTTGTCTCTGCGTCACCTGTGTGTACCCTTACCTGTCCTGATAGGCTTCCTGTCTCTGTTTCATGATGCCTCAAACTCCTGATAGGTTCCCTTTAAACAAACCACTGTTTATGTAGATGGGCAGTGACTCACAATCTAGTTTTATTCACAAGTGTCCTAGAGACGTGACCGAGCTGCTCAAGTGTCACCATTTCACTTGATTGGCATATTGGACTTGTCATCCAAGCCCACTGAAGGGGAGTGATAGTGGGGCTAGGGAGCGAGCAAGGCAGCAGAACTAAAGCAGATTGTCAAAGCCCCCAGCTATGATTTTTACAGCAATCCCATGCCCATCTTCACCAACAAGGATGGGTTCAAAATTATTTTTCCAGTAGTTATCTGACACTGCTGATAATTTAATATGCTAAAATGAGCTGCCGGATTCCTTTTATAGCAAACCCAAACTTTCAGGTAATGTTCCCAGATAAGCTGTCTATATGTCTATAGGCCATTTTTTACCTGTTTGCAGACTTTTCTTTCAACTTTCAGATGACCTAGTGGGTGGAGATGTCTATACTATAATGTCTATGTTCATGACACAGACATACAAGATGAACTCTTGCTTCCATATGTCTTTATAGTACACCCACAGAAGCAGCAGCAGCATGGAGGACATTATTGAGCAGCCCAGATGCCCTCAAACACATTAAAGAAAAGTCATTCAAACCCAGCCATCTCCATTGGAGAAACCAACTGTCTAATGCTAGAATAACACATGGCACTTTTTTTTGGAAAACTGCCACTGCTCTTTTTGTGCCAAAACCAGAAGTGGATCCAACAGGAGAGAGAAGTACAAGCCCTCCAGTCTGCTGATAAGGTATGTCTCTGACCTTCCTCCTCGGCACTGTTCTCGTGCAGTTCGCAGTGTAGTCCTCGGCCCAGACTAGCCTTGCCTCTATTGCGCTAGCCGGCGCTCCTGCTCTATTGATTATCATTAGAAGAAGCAGGCCGACACACTGCAAATAGCACGGCAATGGCGCCGAGGAGGAAGGTAAGAGAAATACCTTTCTCCTTGGTGCCCCATGCGCAATAAGGCGCTATCAGCAGGTTAGTTTTGTCTAATCTTGTGAATCTCTCAGAAGGTTATTTAGCCTATTAAATAAAATAAAAAAACAACAAGATTTCTTCTTTGTAGCAGATGCGGCCATGTTGTGGTTCCCATTACATCAGTATCATCTTTCTTGTGTCTTTCAGGCAGACCTGCCAGGATCACGTCAGTTTCCAATTACACGGTGGGATGTATAGTGTCTTTCCAGTGCTTGAGAATAAACACTCGCCGGGGAAACTGAGATCCTGTGAACACCTTGCCAACTGTTCTGCACACAAAGACGGTGTTGCAAGGAAGTGAACATAGGGACGTGCACCTGCAGATTTTGCATTTATTTCATGCTTCCAGGCATCATTTAGCATATGCTGGGATTCTAAACTGAGCGATTCAGTTCAGGAGACAAAATTTATCAGGACCAATATTGCAGTTTCTCCACATTCACTATATCAGAGCTGAAATGCAATTATACATATAGCCTTTGGGCAAGGGTGGCGCTGTTTGTATTAATGACATTTGTATTTAATATAATAATAATATATTTATTTAGTTTTTCCAATATAATATGATATATTAATATCGTTTCAGTGTTTTTCCTAAAAGTAGGATTATTGTGAGATATAAAAAGCTATAAGTGCTAGTATACACTCCTATACAGGGGCATGACATTTCTCCGTCAGTTTCAGATTGGGGCAGTATCGTGTCTTCGATTGTCTCACACCCAACCCCCTAACCGTACCCTTCTAGTATGAACCCACCCACCCCCATCTCCACCATCTCAAGGAATTCATGGTCTATCTCCAAGCAACGAAAAGATATCATGGATAGAGTCTGCTACTTCTGTAGACATAATAAGGGTTGTTTTCAGCTTCATGTAGTTTACCTAGAAATGCAAACGGATGTCCAGCAGATCAAGGACAATGTTATATATAAACTAACAAGCAATCGGCGGCACTGCAGTATAGTGGTGAAAAATAAGGCTTATTTCGACTCGACTATAGAGCTGATTACTAGATTACTGATTGCTAGAAGTCTGCACAGTGCCATTTATTCATCTATTCATTATATTACTGTATTTTTCGCTTTATAAGACGCACCTGTCTATAAGATGCACCCCTGATTTGGACCACTGAAAACAGGAAAAAAGAAAAAGAAAAAAATAACACCTCACTCAGCCCCATAGACCAAAGGATAAAAGCGCTATAAGCCTGGGAATGGAGCGATTTTATGGAACATATATTTGTGAACAATGGTTTGAATTTTTTGCAAGCCATCAGATACAAGAAAAGTTATACATGTTATATATCGTTTTAATCGTAATGACTTGAAGAACATATATAACAAGTCAGTTTTACCCCAGGGCGAATGGCGTTGCAGTGTACTTTATGCAAAAATTCAGTCACTGCAAAGTACAATTAGGTGGAAAAATGTAAGTGCTATGGCCTTTTAAAAATCGAAATTGGCTCCGTCCTTAAGAGGTTTAGGCTGTAAATTTTAACAACGCGTCAACTAATAACGTCAGTTATTGCAATTCAGTGGACACAAATATTGAAATTTTTAAGGTATAAAGTACATATTTTTCATCTTAAAAGGTTCAAAAGTGTGAATGTAGCCTAAGGGCAGAATTTTGAGAGAGAAAACTTCAAAGTAACATAATGTGGCTTATTTACTAATTTGCTTCCACCAGAAAAGTGTCGGTTTTGTGTCCATTTTTCCTGCCGGTGACACACTAGTCATTTTGTGTTTTAAAACAAAAAAGTGGGCATGTGGTGTCCTTTAAAACTCGCCATAACCAACATATATTTTTACAGGTTTTATTTCTAAATATCAGCCACCCCTAGTGTGATAGGATGGTCAGAATTAGGTGTCCTGAGGTGTAGGGTTCTTAAAATCCAGACAATCTGTCAGGAATGTGCAGTAGCCTGGTGCGAACTGGGCCTGATTTTTGTTTCTGTGTGACACACCAGCTTGCTTCTCAGATTCTGACTATGCAGGAGTTACGCCGAGCTCTGCTAGACTTGATTACTTCAGCTGAGCAAGTCTTTTGATTGACATATTCTTCTGCCTGTCTAGAACCTTAAGGATCAGAGCGCCGGTCCAATGGGGATCCGGACCGGCTCTTGATCCTCATAAAAGAAAGCTGAGCCAGTCTCTCAGCGCTGGCTATTTAGGTTCATACCCTGATCCCAGCTTCCCCTGCCTATTCCTGCGATCCCCGTTCCTAATTCCTTTGCTTGCTCAACCTGTTATTTGACCTCCCATCTGACCTTTGACTATCCGATTGTTTACTGATTTTGTACTGCATTGCCCGTTTGGTTTTGACTTTGGCTTGTTCACTATCCTTTGTGTTTGTTTGTCTGTGTTTGTTTGGCTCTGCTAGAGAGGGAGTAGCTCCAACTCAGAGGGTGGATTTAATGGGGCATATTTTAATATTTTTACCCTACCTGCTTCATTCAATCACCATTCCGCAGAGCTGGCAGTGATGTTGGGTGCCAACCAGTCAGAGCATTTAACTCAATATTTAAATTAGTTTTATGGGCTATTTGCCCAGAGGCATAGAATAGGAATATAAATTAAAACCATAACCCGAAACTTGTTCCAAGTCCAGCATTGGTCCAGACAAGAAGCCATGTATACTACAGCCAGTCAGAAGTCACATACATCTCCGTTATCAAACCTGGATTGCCTCCCATTTGTCCTGACTAGTTCCCCTCGGCACTAAATCATTACCAAACCCTGGATTGTCTGATTACTCTCCTGACTTACACCTCTGTTCCATATGTCCAGGTCTGCCATGCTGCTTTTATCAATCCCCCATTTGAATGACTCCATTACATCAGATTGCTGCTTTCCTTGGTTGCTGCTTACTCCTTCCTTTCTTGTCAGGTTTCTCTACCACTACTATTGTTATTTAGAGAATCAATCACCAGGTAAACAAGTCCTGGGGGCAGCTGAGTACCTTAATCATAGCCTAGGGAAAGGGCAGTGCTCTAGCTTCCTTCTCTGTCCCAACCATTAGACATAACTAAGCAAGAAATCTAATAAAATCTATGACCACTCTATAAGATGAAGGCCACACTCAGGGTCACTTTATGCTTTAATAGACCGCCATGGGTCGTCTTGCGGGATGTGATCATCTGTCGGCATTCTTACTTCTACCTTTTCACCTGGTACGAATCCTTTCTAATGAAGTGAAATGACTGGCACATAATCCCCCCAGATATGTTCCTTTTGTGAAATCCAAAAGCTGATTTTCCACCTAAGTGCGGATCATTAAAGATGAATTTGACATGGTAAAATTAGGAAGGGAGATGAAAGGATTTCTGTACTGTGCCCGGCGCTACTAAAGATGAATTCCTGGCGAATATATTACAGAGTACTCCGCCTTTTAATAAGGTCCACAAATGTTTAATGAATTATAAGGTATGACATTACGGGCTGTGCTCTATAAAACAGTATATATTAGATTCCCATAGAGCTGGAGGTTGGTTATGTCAGGATTTAGGACTAGGAACGTACATTACATCCCCACAACTTATTATGTCTGGCTTCTAGTCAAAAACCAGTTTGTACTATCTTTATTACTATGTGAACGACGGGTGGAAAATGCAGAAGCTTTATATAGAAACTGCTGGGGCCAAGACAAGTTACACAGAGAAGCAAGTGCCTTCCCTGCTATTCCGTTCAGCCATTTTTTACTCACAGCGGATTCTGCTATCCAAGACTATTAGGGTGTGTTCACATGTACAGGATCTGCAGCAGATTTGATGGCGCAGATTCAAAGCAAATCATATCTGGGCCATTAAATCCATTGCAGATCCTGTACGTGTAAGCGCAACCTTAGGCCATGTTCACATGGCGTAAGAAACCGGCCAGTTTGTGACCGAATGGCCGGTGTCAGAGAAGATCATCCCGGCTGGTACTGCAGTTCATAAAATTCCATTGACTTACAGCTAACATCTGTCCATGGTGGGGTTTTTTTTTGGTGCTTATGCAGATATTTTATCCAGTGTGAAACCAGCTTGAAAGGAAAACTATCATCAGGTTAAAAGCATCTAAGGTGATGATATGTCCCTATAGTGCAGGGGGCACTGAGGATGAAGGTACTCATGTCACTGCAGAGTACCACCCCACTATTCATTATAAGGGGTTGAGCGGACTGGTGCACGGAGGGTAGTAGTCGTCCTCCCCCAGTGCACCAAACTGCCTTATTAGTATGTGGATTAAACCACAGAGTACACAAAAACGGTGACGATTGTGAAGGTAAGTTTCAGCTCCCCATGCTCTATATATGAACTTATTAAAGGGCAACTATCAGCAGGTTTGTGTGCAGGAATCCCGGTAGCCACCAAAGTATTACCAGCGTTGGTCTTCTCACTGTCTCAAGTGGCGCCATTTTCCAGATAATTAAAGTGTCAATGTCGTGAAATTTTTTTTTGCAGAAATCAATAGTCCAGACGATTTTAAGAAACTTTGTAATTGGGTTTATTAGCCGAAAAATGCATTTTTATCATGAAAAAGCAGTTTGAAGCTCTCCCCCTGTCTTCATTGTTCTCCTATGAAGAAAGCTAAATAAAAGACCAAAACAGGACAACAAAGAGTTAATCTACAAATACCTCACCCTTTATACCCTCTGACAGTCAGCACTGACCTCTCTGAGCTCTGATTACAGCGTTCACCCAGCTCTGTGCCTGTAATCCTCTGTTATCTGCTTTCTGCTGTCGGCTAACTCCCTCTTTCTTCCTCCCCCCTCCCCTCTCCCCTCTCCCTAGAACAGACTGGGTACGTCTGATGCAACAAGTCACAATTTCCTGATTTTTTTGCAGTGGATGGAAAAGAGGAAGGAGGGGGGGACCTGGGAAAAGGCTTTTTAAATGCAGATAATGGCATATTTGGGCAAATCGTTTTTTCAATGCTCTAAATTGTTAAAGAAGTTGGATACTCATGCTAGCAATATACGCTTCCAAACTCTTCGTTTTGGCACTTTTTATATTTTTTTTCCATCTTGGCTTTGTAACATGTTTCTTTTAATTCATACATGTTTGGTATGCGGTGGGTTTGCTATTCTGCATAGACTGCTGTGCCAGCTACCTGTGTGCGGCAATAGGTTTACCGGGATCTGGGAAAGATTTCCTCATTTGTGTTAATTATGCTCATTCATTTGTTCTGATTGTGCGCCTGGCCACGGGTGGTGAGGAGTTGTCTCTCTGAAGGACTCTACCTGCACATCAGTTGCGAGGGGCAACGCACAGCGCAGCTCGTTATCCCACTTTTAATTAAAGATTATGTAACTAATTAGGCCTTATATACCGTATATCTGGAAAATTGCCGCAAGTTGTGATTATATAAACTGCAAGTTCTACTTTCATGGAAACTTTCCAATTAATTTACATTGTGATATATGTTGTGACACAGCGGACTGTCATGTAGACTTTTCTCAATCACTAACCCAGGAGTTATTAATCATTGTAGTAATAATAGCAATTCTGGTTCCAAAAATACAATTATAAGTGTAAATTATAGGCCTGGTTGCAGATTAACAAAAGTAGTTATATTAGAGGTTTTTAAAGAAACAGTCCAAGACTCCCCCCGTACATTAGAGAATAGTGTTAAGGCTCTTGTGTATGTAATGTATGCTGGACATACATTCTCGAACACGTAGGTGTTTGAACAATTTGGTTCACAAACCACGATCCACGGTTTTGTTTGGTACTTGAACCTTGCTTGGTATCTAATCAAAACTGGATGGGATAACTGTCTGAACAGTTTTTCAGCCACCAGTTATCAGAGGTGTTCGGTACTACTTTTTAGAGCAGGGTATCCCTTTATTATGAAGAGACTCCCCGCTTCTCTAAACAGGGTTTCCCTGCCAGCAGCAGAAAACTTTTGACTAAACTTTTGGGTGTTGTGCTCTTTTTTGGAAAAGATTTCCTTACTCTTCCTGGCTCCTGTCTGTGCATTCATGTGCAGCCTATCATGGTAACATGATAATCACTAGAAGCTGCTCCGCACATGAATACCAAAAAGAAGCACAACACCCATCATTTTGGGGTTCTGCTCCCCCTAAGGGGTTAAAAGGTGTTTCTGTGCACAGCATCACAACTTAACACCAGCCTGGCTGGCAAACTGAGCTGTCTCAGCAGCAGTACAGTCAGAGACCCTCCTTAGCAGAAGTTTTCTGCTCTAGACTGGGAAACCCTGTTTGTAGCTGTGATTTTCCACTCCTGCAGTAAGGAGCAGTGTGTAATGTGCTACTATTTACTGTATCTGCATTGGAGGTAAGTGGTCATGATATTGCATCACTACTCAATTTTTTTACACTCTGTGGGCCATGATCTCTGCACCTGACCCATGCAGTGTAAAAAACCATTAAATGTATTTCCATGAATTTCTATGAAAAATCTCTGCTCCGACCAGGAACAGCCTTCTAGAACAGACTAAGTTTGCGAACAGATGTATAACTGTGCCTACTTTAGTTAATGTTAGACTTATAGGTTGCTTGCTATCATCATTTAGTTTTCCCTCTGATGTGGTTTACTAATGCAGCCTATATTTCCCATGGTGCCTATGACTTTGCAAAGATTCCAGTATATAACTGGTACATGGTAGGGATGGAGCCATGTTGGCTGGATCTAAGAGGAAGCAGAAGTTTGAAGTCCCTCCATTATTTCTTGTTCCTTCTTCATCCACATTTTGGCTCACAAACTAAAGTGACAATTTTCCAAAAAATACCTGTGTGTGATGGCTGTCTTATAGGAGAGGGGGGGGGGGGGGGTAGGCCTACGTCTGGTCACTATCAGGTGAATATGCTTGCACAGTTTTTTGTTTTTCAACTTTTCTGCAACTTTTTTTGTGACTTTTTACTTAGATACATTCACTATGGCAGTGCTTCATTTTATTAGATCAGTCACAAGGTATTGGAAATAAATATACACCGATCCTTATTAGAATAGTCACACAAATTAGACTCCTTAGTAAATGTACCTCCATGTGTCAATTTTACACCGAGACCTACACAAAAACTCTTGATAAATTAAGGATCACCTTTCTTCCAGGTGAACATCCTGGTTCAGCTCTTTTTTTCATGGAGCACTGTATGACTGTTTGAAGGAAATCCCCTCTATGACCTTGCTGGTACCTGATATGCTGGTGGTGCTGACTATTACTATTACTAACCTGTACTTGTTAACATTTAGGGGGATATTTACTAACAAATCTAAAAACACGATTTTGTCAAAGATGTTTTGGCATAATTTCCAATTTAATGTGTTTAGTCAAATTTATGTAAATTGTCTAATAGCATGGTAAATGTGTCTTAAAAATAATGGTCTTTTAATTAGTCTAATAAATTTGCCTGGTTCGGAGCAGACGTAGCGATGCGCCAATATATGCGACTTTTTAAAAAATTGAGCAGTTAATAAATTTAGCTAAAAAAGAATTCTGGCGCACTTTTGATCTAATTAACAACAAAAAATCTAATTCAAAAAGTCGCATCTAATTTGGACAGTCTTGTCTAAAAAAGCTTCATAAATTCATATTAGATTTAATTTGAGCGCAAACTAGATATATTAGACTAAAAACAGGCGCAATTAGTTTGATAAATATCCCCCTTAGTCTGTAAGTGGATGCAGCTCCCTAAAAAACAACTCTATATCTAGAACAAAGTTTTAAATAGACACCACCGAAGCAAAAACACTGCAAACATGTCCACAAATAAAAATACACAGAGTGTTATCAACCAAGAAGTGACATAAAACGCCACTAACAACACCTCAAAATGCTGACCTAAATGTGGTATATGAATCCAGCCTTAGGCCATGTTCACACTATGTAAAAACAATGTCAGTATTTCATAACAATGGCCGTAGTTGTGCAAATAACTACGGGCGTTGTTATGAAATACGGGCTTTGTTTTTACATAGTGTGAACTTGGCTTAAGGGCGCATGTTAAAGGGATGTTCCAAAGAAAGAAAAAGGTTTTCAAATAAAGTGATACCAGAAAGTCATGCTGGGTTTACACGTAGCGATAATTCGCCCGATCGTACGATGAACGATTTCAAAGTAACTATTTTTTTTATATAATGATAAGCGTTTAGACGGAATGATATATCGTACAGAAAAATCGTTTTGCGATCGCTTAAGCCTATCTCGCACATAGGTTAAATCGGTGAATGACTGTTTACACGGAACGATCTGCAAATTTTTTGCGAACGACCAACGACGATTTGAGAACATGTTCAAAGATCAAAATGAACGATTTTTCACTGGTCACTTGATCGTTCGCTGCGTTTACACATACGATTATCGTTCAAATTCGATCGTTATCCTGCAAATTCGCACAATAATCATTCCGTGTAAACGCAGCATTATACAAATTTGTAAATTACTTCTATTTAAAAATCTCAAATATTCCTGTACCTATCAGCTGCTGTGTGTCTTCCAGGAAGTGGTGTATTCTTTTCAGTCAGCTCTCTGCTGCCACCTCTGTCCATGAGAGGAACTGTCCTATGTAGGAAAGGTTGTATATAAAGATTTCTTACTGCTCTGGACAGTTCCTGACATGTATAGAGGTGGCAGCAGAGAGCGCTGTGTCAGACTGGAGAAAAAACACCACTTCCTACAGGACATACAGCAGCTGATAAGTAATTAACAAATCTGTATAACTTTTTGACATCAATTGATTTGGATATTTTTTTTTTCCCCTGGAGTACCCCTTTAATGGTGCGTTCACACCTACAGGATCTGCAGCTGATTTTCTGCAGCAGATTTCATTTAAATAACTGAACACAGCATCAAATCTGCTGCAGATCCTGTAGGTGTGAACGCACCCCAAGGCTGGTTTTCCTTTCATTAGATAGATGGTGGCAGAATGTTTTCCATTTTCTGTACACAATTTTTTTATCCTTATTTTCCAGTACGCAGCATAATGTGGCTCTGTATTGCTATTGTTTTAATCCCATAGAAGTCAATAGGTTGAATTTCAAAATCATTACTGAAATCATTCCAGCAATATTCCAGCAATATTATTAAAACAGCAAAAAGCGCTAAAAAAAACCTAAAAACCCTCTCTGTCTTGTGAGTCAGTAATTGATCTACATTTTAATTCGGCAGCGCAAATGAGCCCTAAGGCCGGTTTCACTTGAGCGCAATGCAGACACATTGGGAATCCATGGTGCTATTAGTTTGGCTCATTAGACCAGGATTTGTGTCTGTCTTAAACTGCCCTAAGGGGAAGAAAGACAATCAAGTACTCCAGTCCCCAATTTGGCATCTCTTATCAGGTCCACCATTAGTCACATAGCTGTCTGTGATGATGGCGGCATTCTCAGTATACTTTAATTGTCAAGAAGCATGCCGGGAACCATGTCCTTGTTATATGCTTTTGTGCTATATAACCAGTCTCCAGCTTACAATAATATTTAAGTCAATAATCTCCCATTGATCCATAGTATCCTTCATGGAACACAGATTTCATCATCTGACCCCCATAAATGTGGACGTTTTACAGCCGCTCTGCAATTTCCCATGCACAAAGCTAAACAAATAGAAGAATACAATTGAAACGCAGATAAATGAAGAAATCATCAGCATGGCAGAAACATATCGCCATATAGCCAATTCATTCGCCGGGCGGCTTTAATTACACTTTATTACAGATCACAGGAGGAATCGGCTGCAGTAAACAGACATTGAATGGCACCAAAATGAGGCCTATAAACTTTGTCCGGCTTATACCCTTCTCCCTTACGACTGCAGTCTCCACTGTTACCGCAGGATTGATGGAAGGAACTTAGAAAGAGGAATGAAGTTCATTAAAGTGTGTGAGGAGAAATGGGACTGCTGTAAAGTTGCTTTCTCTGCTGCAAAACAAATGGCCGAAAAAGGAGTCTTGTTGATGCCGGAACACAAACTGACAAATTCACAACATTTTCTATATACTGCCGGTATATAGAGGAGCTGGCCCCGAAGGCGGAAGTTTCTCGGCATTGGAGTTGGAATCACATTTACCGAAAGGAAAGACAGACAAAAGACTTCATAGAGTGTAATGGAGGAGTAAAACCTGTTTTCATAGTTTTCCATCATGGCTGGATTACGTTTGTTGGGGCAACTGCAACACTGACTATGACTGTAGGATAGATGGCCGGGCATGTGCTTGGCATCTGATATGGAGACAGCCAAGCCAGAGACTAGTGTAGTCTTCCCATAGAGACACGGCCCAGAGAGGTCCCCATTTACCTTTTAGATGGCAAAAGAGATTGCGGTAAAGATGAGCAGTGCTTTTACCGCCCACATAAATAGGGAGTAAACGGGTTAGGAACAGAAATGTTACAATAGATCACAAGAAACTGCATAAACAGGAAATGGAATAATGGAAGCCTCCTAGATCCCCGCCATAACATTGAGCACTCATTGCCATCATAGTACAGAACCAGGATTGTTGACTGACACAAGGTAGTGTCACTGTAATTTAATTTTTTTTGTTGCAGAGATCATTAGTACAGGCAATTTTAAGAAACTTTTTAATTGGGTTTATTAGCTGAAAAATGCATTTTTATCATGAAAAAGCAGTTTGAAGCTCTCCCCCCTGTCTTCATTGTTTTCTATGGAGAGAGGAGGGGTGGAGGGAGATGAGGCACCAAAACAGGACAACAAAGAGTGAATTTACAGCTACATCACCGGGCTATCTCCTCTGAAGTCAGCGCTGACCTCTCGGACCTCTGAATACCGGCTTTCACACAGGTCCCGCTGTGTAATCCTTTGTTCTCTGCTGGCGACTAATCTCCCTCCTCCCCTCTTCATAGGTTAAACAGGGCTCGACTGATGTAAAAGAGTCAAGATTTCCTGATAATGGGCAGTGAATAGGAGAGGGGGGGCCTGGGGAAAGGCTTTTTGAATGCAGATAATGGCATATTTGTCTAATAAACCCAATTACAAACATTAAAAACAACAACAAAAAATCACACTGACACTTTAAAGGGTCACCGTCATTACAAAAAATGTTTGACTTGTCATAAGTTTTGATCGGTCCAGGTTTGAGTGTTCATACCTGTACCGATCGGGAGAACGAGCGGGAAGAAGATCAGCTGCAGTACCTCCACACTCCATTCTGAGTTAGAAAAAAAAAATCAGACTTATAATGGAGCTCTATGGAGCCCCACTGATTATGCTGACACTGAGGGGGGAGCGGACGTGTTTGTTCCAAGCATCTACTACTCTTTCAGTAAAGTAATATTTTTTTGTATTGTTTCTGACTCTTCCCCCAACTCATTCACACGTCCTTAGAAATCTGTCTGTACATGGACAGTGGTCTGCGGACTGGACCTGGAAGCTCCCAGCATCATGATTAATTATAATGTCGGGAGCTCCTAAACAGCTGCGCGGCTGTGTCAGTACTCAAGCTTAAACTCATAATTATTCATGATTAATCATGATGCAGAGAGCTTACTGGTCCAGTCCGCAGAACGTCATCCGTGTATGGACATAATTCTACGGAGATATGAATGACATCTTAGATCCTGTTCACACATACAGGATCTGCAGCAGATTTGAAGTTGCAGATTCAAAGCAAATCTGCTGCAGATCCTCTGTGTGAACGCACCCTAATCGAGAATTCCGGAATGGGGGGATTTTGGCACAGTATCGGGGAGGGGGAGGATGAAAGAAGTAACATGCTCTCATCTCACCTACTCCAGCATTGATGACGGTATCCCGCAGGTCCGGTTCTCAGCCACTTCCTGGTAAGAAAGAGGATGTAGAACGTGACGTGTCAGGCCCGCTCAGCCACTCAGCGGCTGAGGCGGCATCCCGTTACGGCTGATGACTGGCTGAGCAGGCCTGGTAGTCCTAAGGCTTTCCTGATATATTTTATGCTTCAGACCAGTCACCATTTTTGTAGCCCATCTCTGCACCCATTCTGTTTAAATGTTTTGATACTGAAGGAGAAAACAATGCGTGTAGTTAAACAGGCAGGGATTAGTCAAAATGTTGGATGGGACAAGGTCTGGGAAGGCAGAGTTCTGTCTTTACTTAGACAGGAGGTCAAGGCATACAAGGTCGGGATGTAAACCATGTCGGAATCGGAGTAAACAGAACTGTAGAACACCTTTGCTCAAAGCAGAAACCAAGGAGCCTTACTGGGGTGTAAGGTTATTTATGAGGAAGCAAAACTTTCTGGGGATTTTCCATGTGCATATTAGTAGGGACTGAGACAGTGCTGGAGCAGCATCAGAGGGGGGATGTGAGGTGAGTACTGTTTTAATCTTTAGTTTTTTGCTTTCAGTCTGGTATACCCTATTTCATTTATTTCTAATTAAAAGGCCACCATTACAACCTAGTCTTAGGCCCTAATACAATGAGCGATTATCGGCCGTATTAGGCCAATTGTCGGCCATTGCGGCCGATAATCACTTTGTGTAATAAAAGGCAATGATCGGCCAACATGAGCAATGTTGGATGATCATTGTCTTTCAACATGTTGAAAGACAAATGACGTGGAGAGCAACTATCTCCTGCCGTTGCCCTGTGCAATAGAAGCAGCGGCAGCAGACCCCCGCTATCTCCTATGGGCTGCCCGAACAATCCAAAGATCATCCAGGGAGCCCCCCGCCGCAGCTCCCCGCCCCCCCCCCCCCCTCCTTACCCTCTTGCTGTCAATGCGTGTAATAGCAATGGCAGCTGGCGGGGAGCGAGGAACAGGTCAGTGCTCACTTGCTCCCGGAGATCGCCCCATGTAATAGGGGCTTTAGACACTGAGCTCCGCATACAGACTTTTCACGTCTGTTCTCAAGGAGAATAAACTTCAGACAGGCCTGATCCTTATTTTCCCCCACAATGAGTGGTGTAAGATTAGTCTTGGAGTCTCTTATCCCTCATATTTGGAAATTATAAATACATGTGCCTGAACCTTCATAATAATAATAGGGGTTGATATATTAGTATTAGAATATTGGTATTCTCTGTCTTGTATATCAGTCAGTAGATTATACTGTAAATTGGTCGGTATAATGCCTTGTACCTGGAGCTTCATTCGCCTCTCTCTACCCTTATTTCATGGGTAATTGGAAAAGCCTCAATATAGATGATCAATCACTTCAATAGAGTCTCTTATACGGTCACTAGAAAGGGCTCTGGATTGAAACAGCTAGAATTGTTACCATATAATGATGATTGTATAACTTCTGAAATTGATATTAAATATATAAAACAGTCTACACAGTATTATCCCCCTATGTAAAAGTCTAGCTGAACTGCTATTCTTTGATGCAAACGGGAGGATGGAACCTTCTATGAAGAAAGAAAATATCATGGGTGCTTGTTAACATGGTATTGGTATGGGGTGGGGGAACATAGTTAAAAAATAAAGAAACTATGCTTATCAGCACTGCATCCGGGCTCCCGGACCCCGACGGATGTCATCTTCTCTCTATTTCATAATACATCACAGCCTTTTGTGAAAGGATGAGACATATCCTGCTCAGCCAGTCAGTGACCGCAGCAGTGTCCTACCCTAGTCACTGCCTGGCTGAGGGGGGAAACCGTCAGCCATAGCAGGGAAGGAGAGATGGAGAATGCCTACTGGGGGATAGGGCTAAGTACCAAGGAAGATTCCTAACATAGGGGATGCTATCTGTTAGGGAGGAAGGAAAGGGGCTGGCTAACTGGCAGAGAGGATGGCTAATATGGGGAATGCTATATACTGGGGGGGGGGGAGTACTTAACAGGTAAGATGTCTTATATGAGGCATGCTGTCTATTGGGAGGGGGGCTAACTACCAGGGGAGTTACTTTATTTTAATGCTGCATCATGTTTAGAAGCCAATTGTTGTTAATCTGAGTACTATTTTTCACTTATGGCTTCAGTGTCCACCAATGGAGAGGCCCAAACAGACAAAGTTTAAGAAACTCTTCTCTACAGAATATATAGTGTTGGCTTCAGTATCGCTGTTGGGATCAGTGCAAACTGCAAAATGTAACACTTTATATATATACTGTATATATATATATATATATATATATACATATATATATATATATATATATATATATATATATAGTGACATGGTAGATGTAAAAAAAAAAGCATAAACATTCTCAAAAAAATCTTAACATAAAATCTTGATCCGAACAATAGGTTATTATAACACGGCACATTCCCTTTAAGCTAAAGTCACCACCAGATGTAAAAACGACTTTGTACATTTCTGCTCATTACCGTCTAGGGCTACCGTCCACACCACAGCACAATATATTATGATGAGAGATCGCCCAGGCTCAAACGTCTTTCTTCATTCTCTGCGTCGACAACAATATTCTTTGGTGTCAAACCTGTTGCTAAGATTTGCCTATTATCATGCTCCACCGGCACACAGGTAACAAAACTTAGATGGGGCAGAAAATTTAGCATTTTATCGTTTGTTGCTGTTGTAAACCCCTTAGCTAAGTATGATATATTCTTCTGTTTCGTGTTAAAGCCAGGCAAAAAGAAAATACCCAAGAAGTATAAGTACTTGAGCCTTAAAATAGTACCGAGCCGTAGCGTTCCCCATGCGCTTCATTTATTTGATGGACCTGTTGGCAGGCAGTCACAGCATGCGCAGTAAGGTTACACGGCTCCAGATGAATTGTACAGCATTTACCTTTATCAGCTGAGAAGGGAGCAATTATTTTTTCAGTTTGTCGAAATGATAGGCAACATGTGGAAGGAAACTACAACCCCGACCGCACCTGAGCAAACGAAGCAAAAGAAGCCTCTGGGATTTGCTCATAAAGCAAGAAAATAAGACAAAATCATTACGTGTAAAGATCAGAACAGCCCACCTAGGATGCCGGCTGTCAGATAAAACCGGCTTAGGTAATGGTGGAAAGAACAAGTCCCTTCGTTGCAGTGAGAAACGTTGCGGATCAATGCCCTTGTGCTAAACTCACGCTGCTGAGAAGGATCATGGGCTGGGGTCACAAATCGTTCCCATTTCGGGATCATCTCAGAGTCGTCCTGATCTCTCTGAAGATGCATTGATATTCTCCGTGTGCCTGTCAAGGATCAAGCTTTCGAAAACTCAAAGAAGCGGCTGGACTATGGCCAGATATTTCTGGACATCTCGATCTCTCGCATCTGTTAGTGTAAAAATAACCTGTATTAACCCTGATGGCGGGGGGGCTGTGGCGCAGCGTTTGCCTCTTTGTACGGCAGGTTTACCACCTGCAGCAATAATTATTACATAAATAACAGAAAAGGCTTAGATTCGGAAGGAACAAATGTGCGCTGTACAGTCATAGAATTTACAATGCGGCCACTGCGATCATAATAAATCTCATGGTTTCATTGGAGCTCGCTGTATGGTTACCATTACAGGAGGAAAAAAAGGCAAAGAAATGAGAGCTTGGTAAAAATTAATATAGCCAGAGCCGCGAGGGAATATTTGCTATTCATGGTTAGTCTTGACTAAAAGAGGTCCTGTTCACTTTGCATCTTTTCTTTATGTTTACCTTATATAAGCTGTGAAAATCAACCGATATGTGTGTGTGTGTGTGTGTGTGTGTGTGTATATATATATATATATATATATATATGTATATATTTAATGGAGGCTATGATGAATCCATCACCGACAGACTAATATTGACCATAACAGGTATCCAGCGAGTGTTTTCATGATATATCTGTTAAAGGGGTTATCCAGGATTAGATAAAGCACAGCTATTTTCATGCAAAAATAACGCCACCCCGGTCCTCACGTTGTGTGTGGTATTACAGAACAGCTCCATTTACTTCAACGGAACTAAGCTGCAAAACGCACCCCCAAACTGAGGACAGGAGTGGCGCTATTTCTGGAAGAAGCAGCTATGGCTGGAAATGCATACATTTAAAGGGTACTTTTTTCTTTAAAAAGAAAAAAAAAACTTCCAACATGTCATAGCAACAAGTCATAGCATGTCAAAAATTTTGATTGGTGAGGGTCCAGGTGCTAAGACCCCCCCAAAAAATTATTGGTCATTGCCCATTGATGTTGTGTATGAATTGACAAAAAGTCCATACAAAGTCAATGGGTTTTCTGTCTATCCTAAATGAGTTTTTGACAGATGTCGTACAGTGGCACCATTCACCCTTAGGCTACCATGTTAAAGAAAGTATATGTTTGATGTGTACTGAACTCTACGGGATGACATACAGTTTTTGTAGTGTAGCAATATATACTGATTAGACGTTCTCTTATTTAGTCTCCACCTGGCGATGGTAGGCTATGGACACGACTGAAATGGCCCTTATCCACCCTTTATGGCAGGAATGGGGAACACTTCCCTTTGGCTGTCCAGGCTTGATGGGAATTGTAGTTTTGCTGGAGGGCCGAAGGTTCCCCATCCCTGCTTCATGGAAACCCCCTATAGTGAACAGAGAGAGCGCTTTTCATTACCGCACAATCCTCTTCAGTGATGGGTTTGGCAACTGCTTGACAAGAAGGGAATATGAACGCTTTAGGAACCCTAGACTACCAGGTTTGAATCCACTCTTCTACCATTGATCTCTGTAGAAAAACATATTCGCCCCTTTTCTACCCTATACCACCAATGAATAAAATTTTGACTCATCTAATACCCTCGGCCACCAGGGACATCTTATTTTGGAATCATTTTATATTCCTCTCTCTAATCTTGGTTTCCATGTCTAACACATTGCATCTTATATTAGAAATAAGTATTATCATTATGTTTCATATAAATGCTGAACGGCAGAACAGGACGCGTGTTTGCTTGTAGGATTACGTACAGTGGAACAGCGGATATTTTTTGTAGATGAATCGGAGAATTTTACTCTTAAAATTCTGTTTCATCTAAGAGAAAAGAAGAGCTGACAGGGAATATGAGGACAAAATCCGAACACTTAGGAGCTATACAGAAACAAATGCATCATACTAGTGCCGATCAGTAAAGCTGAAATCTCAGGATCTCTCTGTTGGAACGACTTTGTCCTCAATGCAAGTCTAATCAGAGTAGTGCACACGTGGAGAGATCATGATTTTCCTTCAGCTTATGAAATTGAAATATAGAAACCTTGCCAATAGTCGGAGTCGCTCTTTAGCTGCGTAATTATGTCTGATAACGGGTATGGGCAGTGTTGAAATCTAAGCACTGTACTTACCGAGCATAAGGCTGGATTATAGATGGCGTCTGTGGTGCTGACTGATTAATCACATATCCAACAACATAGAAGAAATATATACAGCCTCCCTGTAGAAAGGATTGTTAGAGTAAAGATATGAGCTAGTGGGTGGACACCAGCCACTAAGACGGCTCCTGTACACTGCACATACACAAAAGTGGGGGCCCTGCTTTTCTATCTCTTTGTAAAACACCCTAAGATGCAGCAGCATGAAGAACACTGTGGAGCAGATCAAGGCAGGACTGTCTTTGGCCTTGTAAAATGTTTATCATTTGAAAGCTTAAAGTGTCACTGTTGTTAAAAAATTTTTTTTGCAGAAATCAATAGTCCAGGCGATTTTAAGAAACTTTGTATTTGGGTTTATTAGCCAAATATGCCATTATCTGCATGTAAAAAGCCTTTTCCCAGGTCCCCTCCCAGAATCCTTTCTGTCATCCACTCCTCAGAATCAGGAAATCTCGACAGTTTTTTCATCAGTGGGATCTGCCTGGTCTATGAAGAGGAGAGGGGGAAGGAGCGAGATTAGCCGATTAAAATGAACAGCTAGTGACGTATACATATCATTTTCTACTGCGCACGCACGGTTTTTCCAAGATGGCGCCCGTTATTGTCGGGTGCTTTAGTTATCTGCACAGATTATGATGTCTTGTGCTTGGCGCGGTACCTTTGTTTACAGTTGCGGCCGCCATGTTTCTGGAGTCCTTCCAGTTTGGCCTCTTATGTTTATCTTTTCATGCCTTACTGGACGCCGGATTCTCCTGCACATGATCTCATTAAGGTTGGGAATTGTTTTCACATGCTCCACAGGTATATATAATATGTCCCCTATCTCATTACCCACATCCCTGAGGAAGCCGCTGGGCGGCGGAACACGTGGGTTGACTCTTTGCCCATCTGACCCGCTTTTCATTTTTTGGACTGCACATGGTGATAGGTTTTGCTTTTCTGCCTTATGTCTATACTTATTATTCTTTTTTGATGTGATATCTCATAGGGACTCTGTTTAGGCAGTTTGGTTCAGGATTTATATGGTCCAGGGGTCAGTGTGGTTGTTAGACCTTGCTGGTATGCCGGCAGGCCTCATGTTGACATTTTAAAGTGTTTTTAATGTAGGGTAGTGTTTGGGGTTTGTCTCCCTTATTGCTTTACCCCTGCATAATTTATTGTATTTTCTGTATTTTTGATATTGTCATAATAAAGTATTTTTGTGATGTGCTACCTTTTTGTGCATATGCTTTTGTTTTCTTGGAGAGTTATCTGTTTCTTATATGCATTGGTTTAGCACTCCTTATCAATAGCGGTGCCCACTATTTTTATATATGATACTCACAATCAGCTCCTCTCTGCGGTCTCCGTTTGGTTCTGTCTCTTTCCCTCTTCTCCATCTTTCTCCTTCTCTCTCCATAGACTTGGCAGCATGGAATCTGGTTCATCTTGTAAACATACTGTTTTTAAGAGTTTGTTTTTAAAATCACTGCTTGGTTCCTCCCATCTGCACCAGTTTCTTGCAGAATCAAAATCAGGTCACTGAGGGGAGGAGACATTGGGGCATCGGGGGCATTGGGCTCGCCTGCAGTGCATCGAGTGGCTCCATTTGCATATCAATTAACAGGTGCAGATGGCTTGAACTGGGTGGCAATTTAAAAAATGGGAATCAATATACCAGTGGCGACCATGTCATATATGTTTTGGTGGTACATGTGCACACAGCAATGCACAGGCTGTATTCGGGAACACAGAGTACTTGCTGCTCAGTATTGCTGAGCTCTTGTATGGTTCTCTGTATGGCATTGTATCATGGAGTGCATAATAAAACATTCATAGAGCATGCAACATAGCAACCGGCAGGAATCTGGATGTAGTTCTGTGTATAAAAAAACCTATAAGATATTATATAAACCAAGGCTGAGTATTTGCTACTCCATGTATAGATTTCATTATTCAAAGACGTATGAGTTATAGGAGTTCCGGTATCTCATAACTTGGACTCACAGCTGGTTACAAGGATTATGGGTACAGCGATCCACTGATTGCATTATCTCCATTGTTCTCTCCTTAGAACTGAGGCCTATGCTGATAACACACTGATGGTATATGCTGGAGATATGTCATTAACCTGTACGTTACGTCCACGTAGATCCTGAATCTGTGGAAAAATCTTAAAATATGCACAAAATCGTGCCAACCTTTTATTCACCTCTGACTTTTAGCTGAGAATCTACAATAATTATAATAATAATTATAATAATAATATTTATTTATATAGCGCCAACAGATTCCGCAGCTTTTTTTTTTTTTTTACACAGTTAAGAGGTTACAACAGGCTTTTTACTTTCATGTTGAGTTCAATGAAAACAATTCACAACCGCTATATACACGTTCCATCTCAGATCTAGATGTTGCACATTTTATAATTCACAACCCAGGTCAGTTTTCATGCAGAAAATTTCCGCAACCTCTGGATCAGATGTGGTAGTTTCTCATTCACATCCATGGTACTTTAAAATGTTATGGATTTCCTAATCTATATGTAAAATTCTACACCGATCTGTGCTGTGTGTTCTCACCCTTAAAAGGGTATTACAGTGTTTAGCCATATTTCACCCCCTTA
The DNA here is from genome assembly GCF_027789765.1 of Dendropsophus ebraccatus. Taxonomy (NCBI): domain Eukaryota; kingdom Metazoa; phylum Chordata; class Amphibia; order Anura; family Hylidae; genus Dendropsophus; species Dendropsophus ebraccatus. The sequence continues at coordinate 24,737,771 of NC_091462.1, read as the reverse complement.
GCCTTAAAAGGGTATTCCAGTGTTTAGCCATATTTCACCCCCTTAGCCTTAAAGGGGTATTCCAGTGTTTAGCCATATTTCACCCCCTTAGCCTTAAAGGGGTTTTCCAGTGTTTAGCCATATTTCACCCCTTTAGCCTTAAAGGGGGATTCCAGTGTTTAGACATATTTCACCCACTCAGCCTTAAAGGGGGATTCCAGTGTTTAGTCATATTTCACCCCTTAGCCTTAAAGGGGTATTCCAGTGTTTAGCCATCTTGCACCCCCTTACCCTTAGAGGGGGTTGTCAGTGTTAATTTTTTGAGACTGGTGAAAAAAGGCTATATCTATCTACTGTTCCCCTGTAACTCCAGTTTGGTCATGCAAGTCACCTGCTACCATTTCTTCAGAGACAGGTGTTTGGAGTAGGACCTGTCTGCTCAGCCAATCACTGGCTGAGATGGGACACCATTGCAGCCAGTGATTTGCTCTGACCTCTCACCAAGGCAGCAGATAGAAGTGGAGAGCATCAGGTGACCGTAAGGAGCCAAACCGGAGCTGCAACGGGAACAGTGGGAGACCGGAGTAAGGAAATATACCTTCTTTTTTCTTTTCCAACCCCATCAGTATAATGATTTTTCTTGAACACCAGAATACCCCTTTAAGGGGGTTATACAAGTCCGTGAAGCTATGGCTATTATCACAATTGCCTTTGGATTGTCACATCTACCAATACCATAATACCATACCATGTGCTACCGCATACTGTAGAAAGCAGCCATATGTTTCTAAACCTGTAAACCCCTTTAAGTGTCTACACGGTGTTTATCCTAAATGGCAGCTAAATATCTAGGGCCATATGCCAAAATATGCCTGCATCTTTCTCATCCTTCCTCATGAGATGAGCACAACTGGATTGTACTCGAGTCCGATTGTTTGACATTTATACAGTATATCGGCAGCTGAAGAAGTTGGATGCAGCCCTAAGGAGCCTGGAAACATGTATACAACCATTGGCCATAGGCTATATCCATGTTTTCCAGGACTCCCTAGGGCAGCATCCAACCTCTTCAGCCACCGGTAATCAAATGCTGAATCATCAGACTCGAGTACTCACCAGCTGCACTCATCTCTACTACAAATATAACTCAGTGTTATTATAAATATAATATATTATTAGTGGATTTTGCCTGTATCTTAGGATAACACATATGTTGTAGTTTGCACTCTGTCCCTTTGTTCTTACCAACAATACGTCTGGATATGAAACCCTCTCGCGTCTCATTATAAGTGATAAAATCGGGGTAGATGCTTAAACAATTGAGCAGGTACTCAATGGAACCCTCCAGTTAACCTCTTCACTGCTGTGTAGCTGTAATCACCTTCCTTGAGGAGTTACCAGACATTTTACATTGACATTTCCATACACTTTTTTTTCCCGACCAGGTTAAGAAGATTCAGCATGCGTCTAAAATGACAAAAGAGCAAACACTATTGAAGCAGCACTCACAGGTGTGGTGGAAGGAGCACAAGCGGCTGAGCGAAAGTAGGTAAGAAAACCGAAACCTATCATTATATTGCGGCCGGCCACTGGATGATGTGTCATCTGTTCTAGGCTCCCGCTCTCTGGTTTGTTTTTAGCCATATGAGATGTAATTGTTCAGTTTATAGATCCAATACCATTCGTATGATGACGGGAGAGCCTTCATAATGGCTTTTTCACACCAGAGTATTTCAGTTCCATATTCCCTTTCATACTTACCCGATACAGGATCGCTTCCCAGCAGGAGCAACTATTACAGTGTCTTAATGTAACACGAAACATAGAAAATGCGCAGAAAATATCTCAGCACTTACCTTTATCTTTATTTTTTTCCTATAATCTTTTTGTCTGAAATTTCAATTAAAACTAAAAAAATATGAAAGGAAATCTCTATGTATCCCAGATAGGAGATCAGACGTATCCTGTCTCCTCCCCCTCCCAGTTCTGTGTGCTTTTTAAATTTTATTTTATTTTTATTTATTTTTTAAATCAACTGTAAGAAAGTTATACAGATGGGTAAACTACTTCTATTTAAAAAAAAAATAATAATCTTGAGTCTTCCAGTACTTATCAGCTGCTGTATGTTCTGCAGGAAGTGGTGAATTCTTTCCAGTCTAGCACAGCTCTCTCTGCTGCCACCTCTGTCCATGGCAGAGATATTTTCTTTGGGGGATTTGCTACTGCTCTGGACAGTTCCTGACACAGACAGAGATGGCAGTAGAGAGCCCTGTGGCAGAATGGAAAGAATACACTACTTCCTGTAGGACATACAGCAGCTGATACTGGAAGACTCAATGCTTTTAAATAGAAGTAAGTCACAAATCTGTATAGCTTTCTGACTAGAGTTTAATTTTTTTCTTCTTCTCTGGAATATCCCTTTAAGACAACTGGAAACCTCCCACCTTTCTGCAGTAGGACAAATTTAATATCACTTCCAGTAACTTTTGACATGATCTCAGCAGGGGCGTAGCTAGGATTCATGGGGCCCCATAGCAAAAAACTGTATGGGGCCCCATAAATCCTGTACGCCCCCCCCCCCCTGCCAAACACAGACATTGACGCACATATGCACACACAGAGGCACCATTAACATATACACCACTGACATACACACATATATACGCTGTGATTACACTAGTGCTGATGTATACGCCATGAGTAGACTGTACACAGGGAAATCATCTCAGTGTAATAAGAAATACTCAACCAGAAATAAAAGAAAATGCAGCAGATATTAATGGTGGGTTCTTTTATTAGAGCCAAGCATTAATAGAAGCTGCTGCAGAACATCTTTGGGAGCAAACACACACATATACACCAGTGCTACAGACATTGCTGACATACACACATATACACATATACACCAGTGCTACAGACATTGCTGACATACACACATATACACATATACACCAGTGCTACAGACATTGCTGACATACACACATATACACATATACACCAGTGCTACAGACATTGCTGACATACACACACACACACACACACACACACACATATACACCAGTGCTACAGACATTGCTGACATACACACACATATACACCAGTGCTACAGACATTGCTGACATACACACACATATACACCAGTGTTACAGACATTGCTGACATACACACATACACATACACACACACACACACATATACACCAGTGCTACAGACATTGCTGACATACACAAACACACACACATATATATATATATATATATATAGCCACAGATACATACACATACTGACATATAAATATATACACAGATACATCTATACACACACTGACATATACATATACCCACAGATACATATATACACTCACTGACACACATACACAGCACTTACAGCTCCCAGGCTTCCCCCTCCTCCTCCTGTAGTCCGGGCTGATCTTCACATAGGTATTGAGAACCTTTGGGTCATGTGACCCAAATGTCCTTCATCTCTCTCCTGTGCCGTCTGGCAGGTCCTGCTCCTCCGGCACTACAGTGAGGGGGCTGAACAGTGCAGTGGGGGTCCCTCTTCCTCTCTGGACCCCTGGGGGAGCGGGGTACCTACCATGAAGGCAGGGCAGGCTTTCTCGGGCCCCCTTCATGCAGGGGCCCCATAGCAGTCGCCTTCCCTGCCTTCACTGTAGCTACGCCACTGGATCTCAGGCATAATAAAAAGCAGTGTCCTACTGCACCAAGAGACAATAGTCCTTTTGGCAAAGTAGTTTGCTGGATGCAAACCAGAATGTCAACAAATGAACTAAATGAAGGCTTTAAAGAGGTTATCCAGCACTACAAAACATGGCCACTTTCTTCCAGATACAGCACCACTCTTGTCTCCAGTTCAGGTGTGTTTTGCAATTAAGCTCTATTCACTTTAATGGAAGTAAGTTGCAAAACCAACGCCCAAATTGGAGACAAGAGTGGTGCTGTCCCTGGAAGAAAGTGACCATGTTTTTGTAGCACTACATAACCCTTTTAAGACTTATAAGAAATATAGAGTCCAACACCTAGGCCTGAAGATACAGCCAGCAGCCGGAGGACTGGAGATCCAGATGCTGGATGACAAGCAGCGCGGATTGTCAGTTTCCGTGGCTGCACAAACAATTGAAGGATCATTCGTGCAGCCTGGCCGCTTGATTTGTAGTACTGTGCAAAATCAAAGCAAACGTGCGCCAGTCTTGCCCTCAGCCGACACATCATTATATGTCATTTTACATGACTCACACTCATTGCACTTGCTGTCACTCCTGAGAATCCTTAGATACAACTGGAGACAGTGCTCTTCACTGGCTGATAGGGACATACAAATTGTTCACTCCATAGACTCTAATGTATTTGATTGAGAGCCGGGGAGTAAAGTGTACTGTTATGCAGTTACTCCAGCTTTGTGCCAGGATCGCAGCAAGTCTTAGTAGTGTGAGCAGTGACTTTTGACATGTCTGAGGACTTATTAAAAGTTGTTGGAAATGACAGTTATGCTTTAAACCCTTGTATATGCCCTGAACTTCTACCAAAACTTAGCCAAAAATGAAAGAAGCAGGAGCATGGGCCCTATTACACAGGCCTATTATAGTAATCAGGAATGTGTGACTGGAAGCTGATTGACAGAACGGGCCACTCAAACAATCCACCAATCTTTTGTGCACCCCAGCTACCCAACTGGTCGAGTCTTGTGAAGGGTTGGCACTAAACTTCTGTGTTCTCTGCAGAATTTCTTCAAGACAGTCTCCACATGCACCCGACACAAACAATGGTTTTACCTTTTATTTATAAATTTACTGTTCCATTAATGGGACCAAAGGGATAGTAATCCTTCATGAGGAGAGCGTCATAAATATGTATGGCCATTCCAGCTCCACTGGGAATTCTGGGGAGAAAGATATGCTAAGTAATTCTCCCACACCACCTTCAAAACATGGCTTTCCCTTCAAGCCAGTGTTTTACTTCGACTAGAAGTCTCAGAACATGACTAGGGATGTATAAGATGCCAAAATTCTCTCCAAAAGGAAAGACTCTGCAGACAGATGTTTGGGGTTATTGACACTTTAATGTGACCTTAAAGGGGTAGTGCGGCGGTAAAAAATTATTCACAGAATAACACACATTACAAAGTTATACAACTTTGTAATGTATGTTATGTCTGTGAATGGCCCCCTTCCCCGTGTCCCACCACCCCCACCCGTGTACCCGGAAGTGTAGTGCATTATACATACCTGATCCGTGCCGACACGCGTCCGCCATCTTGTGCCAAATGTCATCTTCGGCCGGCCGGCCCGAACACCTTCGATCTTCCCGAGTGCCGGCCGCGTCATCAGCTGCTCAGCCGCGATTGGCTGAGCATAACTGTTCGGGCCGGCCGAAGATGACGTTTGGCACAAGATGGCGGACGCGTGTCGGCACGGATCAGGTATGTATAAAGCACTACACTTCTGGGTACACGGGTGGGGGTGGTGGGACACGGGGAAGGGGGCCATTCACAGACATAACATACATTACAAAGTTATATAACTTTGTAATGCGTGTTATTCTGTGAATAATTTTTTACCGCCAAACTACCCCTTTAAGCAATACTTTACACGAAACCTCCTCCTTCATTGGTATTTAAAAAAAAAAAAACTGACAAAAAAAAACAAGCAAAAGGGTAAGGAGTCAAAAGTTCAACAACCTTAATGTCAATAAAACAGAATAAAAAAAATAGGAACCAATAAAAATAACTTAAAATGAAACTAGACCTGTATTGCATGAATTACTGAAAAATTACATTAAAAGCAAAGTGAATGATGAGATGCTCTTATTCAGATTGTTTACTAGTAACTAAGTAACTATAGCGACTTCGTCCCACACTCTTGAAGATAAATGGATGCTTAAAAAAGAAAAAAACATACAGTATAAAAGAATAATAGGCAACTTGATGTAAATAAGATGAATTAAAACTTATGTTTTTCAAATAAATAACAGTAGTGATACCAGCTGATCACTAGATGGCAGAACTGAACTTCACCTATAGGAGTAGCCTTTTTTCTGACTCCTAGCTGTGGCTCCCAGTACTCAGATACCCCCAGGACTTACAATAGTATGGCAATATGTCACGGCCGCGGCGGCTTCCCGCGTCCCGGGTTGCCGCCGCGACCGCCTCCTGTCCCGTGCAGCCGCCGGGGTCCTCGTGTAGGGACCCGGCGCTGCTGCTGCTTCGGCCCCTGGGGCGCCTCACCTCTCCTCCGTGCATGTCGCGGTCTGTGCCGGCCGGCTCCTCCTAGGGCGTGCGCGCGCCGGCTGTCTCAGATTTAAAGGGGCAGTGCGCTCCTAATTGGTTAGTGGCACCAATCACTCCCCTATAAATCCCAGCATGCCCTGTCCTTAGTGTTGGAGCCTCTACATGCTTCCCATAGCGTTGGCCCAGCCCCCTGTTGTTCCTGTGTCCTATTCCGCTACCTGGTCCTAGTCCCTGTTCCTGAGTCCTATCCGTTACCTGGTCCTAGTCCCTGTTCCTGAGTCCTATCCGTTACCTGGTCCCAAGTCCTTGTTCCTGGTTCCTGTTCCCCTGTCACTCCATCTGTTCCCGTGTTCAGCCTGTCACGTGCGCTCTCACCTGCAGACCATTGCCTGTGCCATCTCCTGCCACGCCTCGCCTGCCGACACCAGCAACCAAGCCAGGGGTAGCGACCTGGGGGTCGCCTGCCGCAGCAAGTCCATCCCGCCTTGCGGTGGGCTCTGGTGAAAACCAGCGGCCCCTTAGACTCCGCCCCCTGGTGAGGTTAGTGCCATCGCTGGTGTCGGTCCAGTGGATCCACTACTCCAGGCGTTACACAATAGAAAGCAAATATACATATTAGAAGAGCTTTGAACTGGGCCACGCCTTTTTCACACTTCACTGCAGCATTAAAAAGTTTTTTACTAGACTACAGTCATGGACGGCTCAGTTAACTCATACTCCAGGGGGAGCAAACCTTGTGCCACTGGCGCACTCCCAACGCCTGTTGCCGGTTAATCTCAGCCTGCTGTGACTTAAAAACAAAGATTAAACTTTCTTAAAATATATTTGTCTTTTTTTTTTTATATGTATAATAACAGAAACAAGAGGGAGGGTGGAAGGGAGGGAAAACCATCTCCTGAGAGGTCAGCGGAAACAGAACCAGCCCCAGGAACGTGAGCACAGCTCCTATTGGTCCATTTGCCCAAGGGATAGGTTAAGACAGCCGAGAGGAGGAACATAGCAACAGTTATCCCATTTCTGGCAGGGGTAACGTAATGGTTGTATATACATATGGAGAATGCCATCATGCAGTCCTTATGCACCCTTCTTATGCAGGTGGGATGCCTTCAAAATATAAAGGGGTACTTTGTGCCAGAAACTTGTAATTTATTTCTATTCCAGTCTTCCAGTACTTATCAGCTGTTGTATGTCCTGCAGGAAGTGGTGTATTCTTTCTAGTGTGACAGTATGTTCACATTGAAGAAAACACTCGGAGGACTTGTGGCCTGTGTCATAGACTCCATTCTATGGTCAGGCAGATTCCGCCATCCGCCCAAAGAATGAATGGGTTCCCCTGTTAGACTCTGCTCCTCCTGGGATCTTTCAGATAGATTGAGGAGATATCTTCTCCTATCTACCTGTGGGAAACCCCAATGGTTGTCAGCTCTAGATTCCCTCATTTTGATAGCATGTCCCTAGAGAAGCCGAGGCTCCGTCTCTTCATTTCACACTGGATATTTTCAGATTTTTTCCCTCTCCTTATTACAGAGATAAAGCAGAGCTGCAATTACTAGAATTTCTGGAATATAAAAGTAGAACGTCACAGTTCTTTGCAGAGATGGCAGATTTTGGTGAGTATTTCACAGCTTTATGACATATTATATTGAAGATTTTATATATATATATATATATATATATATATATATATATATATATATATATATGTATATATATATATATATATATAGAATATATATTATATAGATTGCTGGTGGCTGAAGAAGTTGGATGCACCCCTGGGGAGTTCTAGAAAACATGGATACAAACATGGTTTAAAATGAAACTGGCTCAGTTGCCCCTAGCAACCAATCAGATTCCACCTTTCATTCCTCACAGGCTCTTTGAAAAATAAAAGCTGGAATCTGATTGGTTGCTAGGGGCAACTGAGACAGTTTCACTTTACACCATGTTTGATAAATCTCCCCCACAGTCTATGGCCTATGATTGTATCCATGTTTTTCAGGCAGCCTTAGGGCTGCATCCAACTTCTTCAGCCACCGGTAATCCAATGCTGCACGCTCACGTTCGCTAATCTCTAGTAAGGATGTATAGTCATGATGGATAAATCTGATTGATATGATTTTGGAACTGAGCATGCTCAGAATAAGAGGAGAAACAGATCCTGTTAGAAACAGACATAAACACACAAACAGACACAAACTAATATATACGATCAGTGTAAGGACATAAATGACCATTTACATCAGTATGCATCCGACTGCACGTATACATGATCGGATCCATTCCATTCAGATCGCAGGTGCAGATGTGATCCCAGCCTAATGCACCTACTCAAGAGCTTAAAGTGAATCTGCTACCTGAAAACTGAGTACCAAGGTGCTGTCAGGCTAGGCTTATATCTCCACTGGGGCTCTGATTACAGGTATTTCTGACCTGCAGCCTATGAGTTGCCAGAACAGGATGTGGGAATAGGCTAGGTAAGTATTATTCATTTTTTCTTTATAAGAGAAGGGCAATATGAGGGCATTATTAGTAATGATGTCCCCATATTGCCCTCCTCTTAGTTATAATGCACCCTTAGTAATGATGTCCCCATATTGCCCTCCTCTTAGTTATAATGCACCCTTAGTAATGATGTCTCCATATTGCCCTCCTCTTAGTTATAATGCACCCTTGGTAATGATGTCCCCATATTGCCCTCCTCTTAGTTATAATGCACCCTTAGTAATGATGTCCCCACAGTGCCCTCCTCTTAGTTATAATGCATCCTTAGTAATGATGTCCCCATATTGCCCTCCTCTTTGTTATAATGCACCCTTAGTAATGATGTCCCCATATTGCCGTCCTCTTAGTTATAATGCACCCTTAGTAATGATGTCCCCATATTGTCCTCCTCTTAGTTATAATGCATCCTTAGTAATGATGTCCCCGTAGTGCCCTCCTCTTAGGTATAATGCACCCTTAGTAATGATGTCCCCATACTGCCCTCCTCTTAGTTATAATGCATCCTTAGTAATGATGTCCCCATATCGCCCTCCTTTTAGTTATAATGCACCCTTAGTAATGATGTCCCCATATTGCCCTCCTCTTAGTTATAATGCACCCTTAGTAATGATGTCCCCATATTGCCCTCCTCTTAGTTATAATGCATCCTTAGTAATGATGTCTCCATATTGCCCTCCTCTTTGTTATAATGCACCCTTAGTAATGATGTCCCCATATTGCCCTCCTCTTAGTTATAATGCACCCTTAGTAATGATGTCCCCATATTGCCCTCCTCTTAGTTATAACGCATCCTTAGTAATGATGTCCCCATAGTGCCCTCCTCTTAGGTATAATGCACCCTTAGTAATGATGTCCCCATACTGCCCTCCTCTTAGTTATAATGCATCCTTAGTAATGATGTCCCCATATTGCCCTCCTCTTAGTTATAATGCACCCTTAGTAATGATGTCCCCATATTGCCCTCCTCTTAGTTATAATGCATCCTTAGTAATGATGTCCCCATATTGCCCTCCTCTTATTTATAATGCATCCTTAGTAATGATGTCATCATACTGCCCTCCTCTTAATTATATTGCATCCTTAGTAATGATGTCCCCATAGTGCTCTCCTCTTAGGTATAATGCACCCTTAGTAATGATGTCCCCATATTGCCCTCCACTATTGTGGTCATATAAAAAAAATTAAATGAATAATTCTTACCTAGCCCATTACCATGATCCTGGCCTAGAAACTCACAGGCTGCCAGTGCCGGGGCCAAAAATGTGGAGCTTGCATCCCGGAGTCTTGTTGCTACTGACACCAGTAAACTGCGGTAAAGCATACCTCCAAATGCTGGTTAACAAAAAGGAACAAAAGCTCAGACAATATGGCTGACGCAATAATAATAATAATAATAATAATAATAATAATAATAATTTACAGAAGATTAAACTTAAAAAAATTACAATCAGAAAATAGAAACGGATTAGATAAAAATAACATTTCAGTACTTGTCTCTCGAAAAAAAAAATCTAGGTTACACATTCCCTTTAAGTCATTGTAATTTATTTAGATAGATTGAGAATTCTTTGTCCATGAAATCTGAAATTTAGATGAGATGAGTGTATATACCTAAAGGAATTGGACAAGAATATAAAGAACATTTGATCATTTTAATTTGCGATTATGGTCAGCTTCCTTGTTAACTCCTCCCTTGCCATGGAAACATATGGTCACGAGCTAAAGCCGGCAAGGTCATTGAAGGTCATAGATCTGTATGGTAAGCCGCAGGATGTGTAATATAACAGTCCATAGGCTGTGGAATGCCGGAATGAATAAAAGGAATAGAAGTGGATAAAATTCCTGTCGGTTTGTTTTCTCGGGGGCTGAATGCCGAATGGTAATGCCCATTTTTTTACATCATGTTTACTGTTCTTGTGTGTCCACTTGATGACTGCAATGCTGTGTGATGTCGGGGCACATAAAAGAGAACACTCACTCGGTAATATGATGCAGTAGACGCATATTAGCTTTTAAAGCTGCTCCATTCCAGAGAGCCATAAAGAAAAAAATATTCTTTAGCTATAGTGAAGCTTAACCCCTTGCCGTCGCAGCCAGAATTGATGATGTGGCAACTTTTTTCCTTTTTGTTAGCCTGGCCTCCGGAGACCCATAACCTTTATGGTTTTCCTTCTACGTTTGGGTTTTTGTAAGACAAGTTATATATTTTAATGACACTGTTTGTGATACATATTATGTATTGAAAAGCCTTTCTATGGGTTTTGTGTTTATAGTGTTTTCCTTACAGTATAAGCGACGCGTTAACTTTATTCTTTGGGTCAGTACTTTACGGCGATATCAGATTTTTATGGTTTGTCCAATGTTTTCCTACTTTTGCACAGTAAAAATGCTTTTACTTTTTACAAAGCAAAAAAGGGTTGTTTTTGTGTGCCCATGTTCTGAGACCCATAACTTTTTTATTGTATTTTTGCTTTTTGAGAAGCTGTAGTTCTAAATTGATTTCATTTTAGGATTTTAGACACAAATTTTTCATCACCTCTTTTTTAACCTCCGTAGTGACCAAGAAACATATCTATGTTATCTTGATTCTTTAGGTCAATTAAATTACAAAAATATCCTTTTTTTTGTCCATTTGATTCTATAACTGTTCTTTTGTTTTTGTTTTTGTCTATGGAGCCGTGTGTAGTGGCTCATTTTGGCGACATGATCTGACTTTTGCATAATAATCACTTCATAATTTCTAATTTTAATTTTTAAATTCAATTTTCTCTGATATGGTGTGACTAGAGATAAACGCAGCTCCAGCATGTTCAAATCCGATCGTGCAGCATTTGCTCAAGAAGTTGGATGGTAGTTCTAGGGAGTCCTGGAAAACATGTATATAGTCTATGGCCTATGGCTGTATCCATGTTTTCCATCATCTCTAGTTGGGATCATTATGGGTGTATTGATGTATTTTGTTTTTTAAATATGACTTAGAGGAGAAGTCTGGCAAAAAATGTTATTAAAGTATTGTATTGCCCCCAACAATTATACAAATAACCAATATACACTTACTATGGGAAATTTTTATAAAGTGCTTTTCCCTGCAGGAAGGGATAATGGCAGAGGGATGCTCAGTGTCCCTCCAGGGCCCTGTGTCCCTTAGTGTCCCCCTGCCATCACCTCTCCAGCAACCACTGCCTGCACAGTTCTGGGAGTTGGGTCATGACATCACCATTTTATCCAGAAAGTGACATCACCATTTTATCCAGGAAGTGACATCACCATGTTATCCAGCAAGTGACATCACCATTATATCCAGGAAGTGACATCACCATGTTATCCAGGAAGTGACATCACCATGTTATCCAGGAAGTGACATCACCATGTTATCCAGGAAGTGACATCACCATGTTATCCAGGAAGTGAAGCCTTGATGCAGTGCAGGGAAGTGCAGGGAAAAAAGCACTTTATAAGCATTTCCCGTAATAAGTGTATATTGGTGATTTGTATAACTTTTGGGGGGCAATACAATACTTTAATAAAAATTATCGCTAGACATCTCCTTTGAGAAGGAAAAAAGTTTTTTGTTTTTTTTTTAAATTTAGGGACTTGAACATGCATTAGTCTGATCTTTCATGTAATATGTTATAATGTACGTGTTGTATTGCAGTGTATAGTGCCTGTAAACATGAAACAGACAGTCTCCCTTTTAGGTCTCTGACTGCCATGGAAACCCTAATGAACAGGGGAATGATGTCTTCCTCTGTATAGCCACATAAATTTTGTGGACAGTTATTGACTGTGGTATTTAAGTTGACTGCCTGGTAACAGGCATAAGTATATGGCATCAGTTATTGGCCGCGACATCTATGTTGTAAATGTCTAAAACTAGAGTTATCTCAGATTCTAACCATTGCAGCAAAATGGCAGCTATAATTTACTGTTGAGTCTGCACCATTACCCTGCTGCAAATGTACTATTTATGGGGTTAAAGGGGTTAAAAAAATGTGTTCAAACCAACTGGTGTCAGAAAGTTGCACCGATTTGTAAACTACTTCTATTAAAAAAAATCTTAAGTATTTTAGTACTTATCAGCTGCTGTATGCCCTGCAGGAAGTGCTGTATTTTTTCCATTCTGACACAGTGCTCTCTGCTGCCACCTCTGTCTATGACAGGAAAAAGAGGTTTTCTTTTTTTAATAATTGTCTTTTTATTAAGATTTTCAAATATAAGAGAACATAACAGAGTCAAGTAAAATAAGAAAACTGACATAGTCATGGGCAGCAAGAACAATCAGAAAGCCCATGGGGAGTTTGAGGGAAGTATGAAGAGTAAGCAATAAAACAAACAATTTGCAAACACGAACCAAGCAATTGTCCGGAAAGGGACCTGTAGAGGGCAGAAGCCCGGGCTGATAAACACTGAGAGAGTGCATAACCCGGTGGGCCAGGTGGGTGTGGGTCAGGAGTGACCTAGTGACTGATAGCAGGGCATGGGAAACACCTTAGGACCCTCAGGCAATGCAGTGTAAGGACAGATCCCACTCCGGAGTAGGACTAGGGATGGAAAAGGAGAAAAAAGAGAGGAGGCAGTGTGAGAGAAGGGATGATAGAAACATCAGAGGGAAAGGGGAGAGAGAAGGGTAAAGGGGGAGAGTTATCTCGGACGTCTGTCCCAGAACGCATCCCACGTCGCCCAGACCTCAAGAGGGCCGTAAGGGATTCCATACTGCGGACATCTCTAACCCTCGTCAGCAAATCCAGCGAGGACGGGGGGGAAGTACTTTTCCAGTGAAGAGAAATAAGGCACTTCGCAGCCGTGAGGATATGAAGGAGCATCTTGGCAGCGCGTGTCCCGATAGACCTTGGGGGGACATTAAAGAGCAAGTGTAGGGGGGCCAGTGGGACCCGAATCTCGAGGACCTCTCGTACAGTGCTTTGGACCATTGCCCAATACGGGGTGATCAGGGGGCAGTCCCAGAATATGTGGAGTAATGTCCCGGGGGCAGACAGGCATCGCCAGCATGTGTTGGGAAAAGCAGGGTTACATTTATTGAGGAGGTGAGGGGTGTGGTACCATCGCATAAGTAGTTTATACTGAGCCTCCTTGTATTGTATGCATAAGGAAGAAGTGGCCACTTTACACCACACTACCTGCCACGTAGATGGCGTGATCGTAAGGCCCAGGTCCCGCTCCCATTTGTGCATCTAGCCATGTCCCGGGGGTTCTGCTGGGAAGAGCAGACGGTAAAGGTCTGATATCAGACCTTTGGAGGATGCACCCCTCAAACAACAGAACTCAAATTGGCTAGGGTGCGGGCAGGTCAACGAGCCCAAACGGGAGCGGAAGAGGTCACGGATCTGCAGATAGGAAAAATAAGTGCGCTGTGTTAAACCGTACTTCTCTTGCAATGCTGAGAAATCCGGGAATGTCCGGGTGACCGGATTGACAGGTCATAGAACCTGAACAGGCCCACAGCGGACCAGGGATGGGTCATGGAGGAGGTGACACTGACTGAGAAGTCGGGGGTGAAGAGGAAGGGTTCGAGCGGGGAAGAAGGGGCAGAGAGACCATATTTAGAACGGCATTGGGACCAAATTGATACAAGGAAGGCCATGGTAGCCAGAAGCGCCGAGTCCGGTAAGACACGACGTGGAGCCCAGAGGAAGGCGCAGGGATGAATAGGGGCTATCCAAAGCTTCTCAATTTCCACAAATTTCCATGATGTGCGGCCAGATAGTAGCGGGATATATCAGGTAGCGACAGCCCGCCCTTATGAAGTGGCGAGGTGAGGACCGAGAGGGGGATTCTGTGGCGTCCCTGCTTCCAGAGAAACCTGAGGAAAAGGGCCTGGATACGTCGAAGGGCGGGGTGGGGTACCATAACAGGGAGGGTCTCGAAGAGATACAGAAATTTGGGCAGGATCGCCATCTTTATCGTATTAATGCGGCCTATGAGGGAGATAGGTAAGTGCGTCCACGAATTTAGCAACCAGGAGACCTCAACGATTAAGGGGGGGAAGTTGGCCTGAAAGAGGAGAGAGTACGAGGGAGTCAGCTTAACCCCAAGGTACGAGAGGGAAGAAGATTGCCAGGTGTAGGGGAAGGACTGTTGGAGGGAGGCCAGGAGGGGTTAATTTTATAACCGGACAGCCTGCCAAAGGAGGAGATGAGGGTGTGCAAAGAGGGCAGGGAAATCAATGGTTGGGTGATAGTGAGGAGGATGTCGTCCGCATAAAGGGCAATTTTAAATTCCCTGTCGTGTAGGCGGACCCCATGGATGTCCGGGTATGCTCGAATAGCAGCCGCAAGGGGCTCTATACATAGAGCGAAGATTAACGGGGACAGCGGCTGCGTGTGCAGTTGCGCACAGGGAAGGGGGAGGATGTGGCGTGGGGGAGTCGGACTGCAGACATCGGGTTGGAATATAGTCCATGGAGGGCAGTGATAAACTCGCCTCGGAAGCCCAGGTGATCCAGAGTGGTAAAGAGGAACGGCCACAAAAGGCGGTCAAAGGCCTTTTCGGCGTCGAGACTCAGGAGGAGCATGGGGGAGCGCTGTCTATCGGCCACATCAATCAGGTCAATGGTCCGGCGGGTGTTGTCTCCCGCTTGGCGGCAGGGGACAAAGCCCACTTGATCATGATGAATGAGCTGGGGAAGCCAAGCATTAAGTCGATTGGCCCAGAGTGATGGGCCGATAGCTATCGCATGCGGTGTCGTCCTTTTCCGGCTTAGGGATAACAACAATGTGCGAATAGAGCATAGTGTCTGGGATAGGGTCCCCCTGAAAAAACGAAGCGAACAGTTTCAGGAGGTACGGGTTGAGGACCTCTCCGAACGTTTTGTAGTACAAGTAAGGGAACCCATCCGCACCGGGAGATTTGCCATTGGGCAGGGCTTTAATAACCTCCTCCAGCTCCTCCGAGGTAATAGCTGAATTCAAGTGGTCCCGGGCCTCCGAGGGGAGACTAGAGAGGGGGAGAGTAGAAAGGAACGAGGAGATAAGGGACCGTCGCTCAAGGGGGTCGTCAGGTAGGGAGGAGGGGAGAGAGTAGAGGGAGGTATAGTAGTCGCGGAAGAGGTCCGCTATCCCATCTGGGTCGTAAACATGAGTGCCAGACGGGGAGCAGATACTAAAAGGAGTAGTCTGCGCCTGTCGGTCCCTAAGCTGCTTTGCAAGGAGCGTATGGGCCTTATTACCACTTTCGTAGTAGAGTCGTCTAGAATAGTGCATGAGCTTCTCGACCTGCGACATAGCCAAATCTTTAAGCTTCACCCTAATTTCCACAATCCTACGCAGGGTAGGGACCGCGGGGCGCAGTAGCATCCGAGCCTCCAAAGACTGGAGGCGGGTCCGCCAGTGGGCCACTTGTTCTAGCCTACTCCTCCTGAGATGGGACGCCAGGGAGATGCAGTGACCCCTCATGACCGCCTTGTGTGCTTCCCATAGTGAGGCAATGGAGGAGACAGAGTGATCATTGAGGGAAAAATAGGAGGATAAATGTTGTTTCAGGACGTCTCTGTGCTCCGGAACCTTAAGAAGTCTCTCATTTAGCGCCAGTGGCATCTACGCGATGCTTGATGGGAGGTAGCAAGGTCCAGGAGCACAGGTGCGTGATCTTACCATGTGATAGGCTCGATGTGGGAGGAGGTGAGGTTGCGTAGGGCAAGTACGTTACCAAAGAAGTGGTCCAGCCTGGTGTGCGTCTTGTGGGGCTGCAAGTAGAAGGAATATTGGCGGGCAGAGGGGTTATGGATACGCCAGAGGTCAAAAAGCTGAAAGGCGCGGACGGCTTGACGGAAGCTTCGCGACTGCTCGGAAACCGAGGGGGGAGGAGCGGGGAGAAAGGAGCGTGTCTGTCTGCAGTGGGAGAGAAAACAATGTTAAAATCACCACCGACTATTAATATAGTGTCACGAAAAGGTTCAAGGAGTTGACACACCCTGCGGAAAAAAGCAACTTGCTTGACATTAGGAGCATACAGGTTACAGAGAGTAAACTTAGTCCCTAAAAGTGAGCCATGTAAGATGACGTATCGACCCTGCGGATCGGCAATGTCTTTAAGGACTTGGAAAGGGCAAGAAGTCCCCAGCAATATGGCAACACCCGCCCTCTTTGTAGAAAGGGAGGCATGATAAGCGCGGGGGTACCAGCGCTTAGCAAAGGCAAAAGAGGAGCTAGCCTCAAAGTGCGTTTCTTGCAGGAAAGCGATGTCGGCCTTAAGGCGGCGCAGTTCCTGAAGGGCGAATCTGCGTTTAGCCAGGGAATTCAGGCCCTTAACATTGTGGGTAACTAACCTAACCATTGTCAAAGGGGAAAAGGGGTGGGATCGTGCATGGATAATGTGGTCTCAGAGGGGGAGCGAGGGGTGAGTGAGGGCCCACGGGTGCCAGAGAGCCCCCCCCACAGTGGAAGTGACCGGCGGAGCGAGGAGGGACAGCGTCCGAGAGGGAGGTAGGGAAAGAGAGGGTGATAAAAAGGAGAGAAGGGGGAAAACATAGAAAAAGAGAAAACATAGAAAACAATTTAATAACCATACGCCCAGCCAGGCGTGAGATACTGGACCATGGCTGGAAAATGTCAATCAGGTATGAACACAATCCACAATAGTGGAAATTAGGTGATGAGAACAAACAGAATGGTCCACTTGTATCAAGTGGGGAACGTGGAAGAAGCTGGGGAGCTCAACAACAGGTCAAGCCCCGGACCGCCTATTAAAGCGTGCAAGGTTAGAAGGGAGGGAGGCCACGGCGCCCAGCACCACATGACAGGGCGCCAGGGGGCGCCCCCCAAGACAAGGATAAGAAGAACCTGCAGCACAGCTATAATGAGAAGAAGAAGAACAATGCAATGTAGAAAGCAAACCCCCAAAATGTGATCCCAAAAGGGGCAGGGTAGAGGGGGAGAGAGGGGTAGGACAAGGAGAGGGAATATAGGCGGGGAGGGTAGGAAGGGATAGGAAGGGAGGGGTGGCGGAGTAAGCTGGTCCCAATCTGGGAACGATGGGGGTGAAATCTGGAGAGCATCGCAAAATTTAGGGAGGTCCTCAGGAGAGGAGAGAGTTGCAGAGCGACCGTCTTTCCTGGCCGTGAGGGAGAAAGGGAAACCCCAGCGATATAAGATCCCTTTGTTTCTCAGGGTGTCCAGGAGGGGGCGCAGCAGGCGCCGTTGCAAGCTGAACTTCAGATCCCTCAAAGACAATAGTGCGTGACAGTCGCGCTTTGCGCATGATGTCCTCCTTTGTCATGAAGTCCGTAACACAGCAGATAATATCACGGGGTGTGGCAGAGCTTCCCTTTGGGCGCAAGGCCCTATGTGCCCGATCCAGTTTCAGGGGGGAGTCTGCTGGGAGGCCCAGAATTTGGTTAAACAACTTTTGGAGGGTAACATGTAGGTCCTCGGTTCCAGACGCCTCGGGGTAGCCCCGCACCCTGATGTTGTGGCAACGGCCACGGTTATCAAGGTCCTCCAACTGTCGGCGCATTTCTCTTAGAGCTTGTGTCTGAGCCTCAGAGGTGTTGCGGAGGTTAGATGTTAGTGCTCTGGTTTGCTCGTGATCAGTTTCAAGCAATTCTACACGATCAGCAATGGCCTTTATGTCATTCCTCACAGCAGTAATTTCTGCTCGACATGCAGAGCTGACCTCAGATATCAGAGCCTGAAAGTCCTGCTTAGTGGGCAGATTTTTCAGATATTGTGCCCAAGGGGCAGAGGCATCAGGCGGGAGGGCAGAGTAATCTTCCATTGAAGAGTGAGAGGAGGGAGAGGACCAGGGGCCACCCGGGGTCTGCAAGATGGCGGGAGTCAGTGTAAAGTCAGCAGAGGACAGATGAGGTGATGCAGGGGCGGCAGGTGGAGGGCCCGACTGCCATTGAGCTGTGGCACTTTGTACAGCAGCCCTTTCCCTGGACGCCTGCCTGCGGGTGAAGGGCCGTTGTTCTAGTGGCGGGTACTGCGCCTCATAGACGGAGCACGTGGGGCCGGGGGAGAAGGTAATGGCGGACTCACCCCTGATGTCCTGCAGGCTGTCGCCCTGCACCCCTCGGTAAGTGGAGGTGGCGGGAGCAATGTGGTCCTGAGGATTTGCGGTGTCCTGTATCGGCTGCTGGCCGGCGGGGGCGTCTGCCTCAGACCTCGCCGGTGCCTCAGGCGGGTCCGGCGCCATGTTGGAACGCGGCGCGGCGCGTGAAGACTCCGGGGCCAGGAACCGGAGGAGCGTCGGTTGTGCCAAACGGCTTGCCCGGGAGGTAGGGTGGGCTTTGGGGGGCTTCTGGTGTCGCCTGTTCCTCATAAGAGAGCGGGGAGCAGGGTGCTGCAGGTGTGCGGAGTTAGGCGGCTCGGGAGCTCAGAGGAGATGCGTCTTCACTCCATGAGCTTCAGGCCACGCCCTAGGAGAGGTTTTCTTTGGGGATTTGCTACTGTTCTGGACAGTTCCTGACATGGACAGAGATGGCAGCAGAGAGCACTGTGTCAGACTGGAAAGAATACAGCACGTCCTGCGGGGCATACAGCAGCTGATAAGTACTGCCACCAGTTAATTTGAAAACAATCTTCTTCTGTGGACTACCCCTTTAACTTTCTGAATCAAAACATAAATGTATGGAAAATAAAACCAATGAGATAAAAGGGGTAAATAGGGATAAACAGATTTGTGAATGACCCGCTATTACACAACGCCCATGTGGTACACCAGCAAGATGTCTAATATAAAATGTGAAAGAAGATCTGATGAAGCTGTGGGAACGGCGCACAATACACAAACTGTTCTGTGTAGAGGGAGTGGGAGTTACAAGTGACAGGGAAGCGCCTGGCAGGGAAGCTGCGATTGTAATGTTACTGCCAGATAGAAGAGAAGGTTAGAATCAGTAAGAAGAGGAATGGAAGATGCTGTAAGGGATCTTACAGTGTGATGTATCTTATAGAAAAGCTTTATACTAGATTTACTATGTGAGCAAGGAATGTAAACTGTGGCAATGCATTCTTTGTGACTGCTTATATAGTATATCAATAGTAGTCAGGTGACGGGAATAGTGAAACACATGAATACTTACCGTTGTTGTTATGCAGAGCTGGCTCATAGCTCCAGGTCTGATCAAGCTTGTATGTTATATTATGTCTGTCTGGGTATTTCACATTCCTTTCATGCTCCTCAAACATATTGATATCGGCCGTAGTATATAAATGTGTGTTAAAGGGGTTATCCAGCGAAAATCTTTTTCTTTCAAATCAACTGGTTTCAGAAAGTTATATAGATTTGTAATTTACTTCTATAGAAAAATCTCCTGTTTTTTTCCAGTACTTATCAGCTGCTGTATGTCCTGCAGGAAGTGTTGTATTCTTCCCAGTCTGACACAGTGCTCTCTGCTGCCACCTGAACTGTCCAGAGCAGTAGTAAATTCCATAGAAAACCTCTCCTGCTCTGGACAGTTCCTGTCTCGGCCAGAGATGTCAGCAGAGAGCAGTGTGTCAGACTGAAAATAAAACAACATTTCCAGCAGGACATACAGCAGCTGATAAGTATGGGAATACTTGGGATCTTTAAACAGTAAGTAAATTACAAATCTATATTACTTTCTGAAATCAGTCGATTTGAAAGGAAAAGATTTCCGCTGGAGTATCCCTTTAAAGCTATGGACACTCTGTATTTAGCTATGTACAGCCACTTTTGACATAAATAAATGCAGCATTCAAATTAATCTGCTGACAGCCATTGGTTTTTAAGGTTTTTACCCCTTTATAGGGATACTTCTCTAGTGCTACACATAATAATAGATGGGCGTCATGTGCCCCTCCAAAATCATTGACCTTGTTCTCATCTGTGAACATGCTGCAGTTTATTGCTTTCTTAATAATCGATTTGCATATTGGCTTTCTTGATTTACTTTAACCCCTTAGCTACATGTACTGTATATATACCAGCAAGGGTTTGCACAATCTGCAGCTATGATAGCACGGGCTGAGGAGCTGTGTCTGTACCTGGCCTCAGTTGTATATTACAGCCTACACTCTGCTTTAACCGCCAGGATTCAAAATAACTCCAGTCCCAGCCATCTTGACCCATGAATGCCACAGATTTTAACAGGTTAAACAGAGAGATGGTCATTCAGTTGCTCCTGCAATTTATGTGGCAGCTGAGAACTTAAAGGGTTACTCTGGAGAATTTTTTTTTTTTTTTAATTATTAAGTGTCAGAAAGTTATACAGAGTTGTAAAATTTGTAAATTGCTTATATTTAATAAACTCAAGCCTTCCTGTACTTATCATCTTCTGTATGTCCTGCAGGAAGTGGTGTATTTTTTCCAGTCTGACATACTGCTCTCTGAAAACATCTCCTGCTCTATGCAGTTCCTGACATGGACAGAGGTGGCAGCAAGGAGCATCATGTCAAACTAGAAAGAATACACCACTTCCTGCAGGACATACAGCAGCTAAAAAGTACTGAAAGATTTACATTTTTTTATCTGTATAACTTTCTGCCACCAGTGGATTTAAAACTTTTTTTTTGTTCTCCGGAGTACCTCTTTAACAATAGCCCCCAGGTCTGCCATCTTGGTACAACTATTAGGATGTGCCAGAAGAAGGTTAGCAATGTATTATAATAGAAATGGTTATAATACAGGTTATAATAGTGATCTGTCAGTCACATGGTACAGTCCCCTATGTAAATATAAGCTTAAAAAAATGTTGAAAAAATCGAACAAAGCGATAAAAAATAAATAAATGAAAATAAGTCTGCAAAAGACAAGCTAAGGTTATGCTGACACAATTTCAAAAGTAAAGAAAAGGCGCCCGATTTTGATATTTAAAAAACGTCAGTTTTTGCCACGATTTAACTGACTTCAATGGCAATGCATTGAAGTCAATGGGAAGACGGACGTCCAATTCACACAATGCATTGAATAACGGCCATTTTTACTCCGGACGTCAAAATATTTAACATTTTGATTTTCGGATGTTTTTTGCAAACAGCGGACTTTTTTTATTAGTTGTTCACACACAGTTTTTCTTTTGTCACCGTTCTTTCTCCGTTTTTACTATTAAATTCAATGGACTTTTCAATTAAGCCGCATCCAAAGGCCAATTAGTAACCCAAACTAGAATAATGTACAAACACCAGGCCTAGCCAGGCTGCTAAATGACGTCCGTTATTTTAGACTTAAAGTAACGGACGTCATTTTAAAGCAGAAAAGACATTGTGTGAACATAGCCTAAGGCAGAAAAATGTAAAAACAAAAACAACCTATGGCTCTTAGAATACAGCTGTGAAAAAAAAAACCTTAGCTTCTTTAAGGTACAAAAAATATAAAATTCCCATATGTATTTATTGGTATACGTGCCATTTTGTAGGTTAAACCCCCAAAGAGAAAGTATTTTACAAAAAACGTCCGCTCCATAAACATACATTCCGTCCACATCCCATCTGCCGCTTCACATTGTTCAGAATCAACTTCCCAACAACAGAACAGAGTAGACGTATACATGAGCTACTCCTCACCATGCAAATGAGGGGATCAGCAGTAAATAATATCTGACAAACATTGAGAAGAAGAAGAAGGGAAACATCCAAGGAGCAGAGGAGGGAGACTTTGGAATGACATCAGCAGAACAAATTGACAGTGTAACACGGGAGAACGGAGCAGCCGCATTAATAAAACATGGACCAAAGGGAAGGAGGAAACACCTTGTTAACACACGGCAGGTGACAGCACGCCGGAATCATGAATGCCGATCAAGCTATTACTAGCAATGTATTCTTTGACTGTGTAGCCTTAAATTTCCTCTCCATGCATGTTAGATTCTCATCAAGGGGACAACGTCTTGAAAATATTAAGAATTTCAAGATGACTTACAGGTTATAACCGTAGCAGTATACTAGTATACTATTATATTCTTTCCAGTCTGGAGAGCAGGAGAGGTTTTCTATGGGGATTTACTGCTGCCCTGGGCAGTTCCTGACATGGACAGAGGTGGCAGCAGAGAGCACTGTGTCAGAATAAAAGGAATACACCACTTCCTGCAGGACGTAAAGCAGCTGATAAGTACTGGAAGGCTTAAGATTTTTCAATAGACGTAAATTAAAAATCTCTGGATCTTTCTGGCACCAGAGGATTTGGAACAAAAAGTTTTTTGGGTGAACTACCCCTTTAACTCATGCAACAAGCAAAATGTGTTGAAATGAAATCACGTTAAATGGGGTAAATTTTAGTTGAATAAAACCGTTTATTAAAGGGCTGCACCACCAGGCAGGATTAGGGATAAATTTATGATTTTGGGAGGTCTGACTGCCCCCAGCGATCTCAAGAATGGGGTTCCCATCAGAATACAGAGGCAGCCATTGGATTTCAGTGTCTGATTTCAAATTAGCCTTATAATAGGAAGAAAACTATCTAGTGCCACCTATAGGTAGTTAGCCTGTAAGTCAATGTCTGACCCATTGAAGCAAAACTAGACATCTCATTGTAAACAAGAATTTCTTCATTCGATGACACTCATCTGTGCTTCTTCATGGTGTCTGGTACTATGAATTCCCCAGGCATGTCAGCTCACAGTGACTGTCTGTACTATGTATAATGAAATCAATGACAAAAGTGACATGGTACCTTGTATTTCTAAATACAGAAGTACGATTTAAGATTAAGTGTGTTAAGAGATTATGGAAAAAGGACTGCTGGTTCCCAGAATAGCGCCACCCATGGCCATGGTTTGTGATTGATATTGCAGCTCAGCTCTTTTCTAATAGTCAAGGCCAAGCCGCAGGACCGAACTTGACCCATGGGAAATGATATTACTGTTTCTTGAAAAAAAAATGCAGACCAGTTTTCTATCTAATCTGATTCAACTCTTTGTGCTCTTTGAATATAATCAACTTTCCATATATCAGTAGCACAAGTGAAGGTGAGAAACGTTGATATATGGTACTACAGAGAAATTGCTCTTTATTCAGACTCTTTCCAGCTCACTTGTATTTGCCATTGCAGATAAGGGACAGACAATAAAGCTGGTGGTCTTTTAGACAAAGGGCCCTATTACACGGGACAATTATTGTGCGAAAAATCGTTATATCGTTCAAATTTAAATGATAATCGTTCTGTGTAATTGCAGGCAACGATGGAAAGATCGTTCGCATGTCGTTGATCGTTGATTTCGATCTGAACCTAAAATTATCGTTAATCGTTCGCTGTAATTCCACGTTCGTTCGCTCAAGTTCCGCATTTTTTCACTAATCGTTCAGTGTAATTGCACATTGTTAATTGTTTTGCTGGGATCAGAAGGAATAAACGGTCATAGTAACGATCGCAATAACGATAGTAGTAACGATCGTAACTAACGACCATCGTTCTGTGTGAACATGTTGAGCAATTTCAGGTTAACGATAAACAATCTCGTTTGTGATCGTTTATCGTTAGTCAATAATCGTTAAAAATCGATCCGTGTGATAGGACCCAAAGCCACCATTCATAGTTATTACAGTTTAGCCTGATTTTGTCCTTTGTTTTATAATGAACCTAGACGCCATCTGTCATGTCCCGGTATTGTTTCCAATGTGTAGAATTTGTTATTTTGGTGTCTTGTGCTTTTCTATATCAGACACATGAGTTTATATATAGCCAAGCACTTTGTTTTTTTCAATATTTTACATGGGGTGTTTAAAGTGAATCTGTCGGCTGTAATTCACATTCCAAACTGCTGGCACTGTTAGATAGCTGTTAGGACAAGGAGACACATGGTACTATTCATAAATCCAGCTGTGCTTCCAGGATGTAGAGAATTGTTTTTAGTGACTGGAACAAATAGTCAAATTAGGCTTTTCCAAGCACCTGATCTGCAGAAAGCTAGAGTACCTCCTTACCTTCCTTGTAAAGAGGTGTTACAGCCTGGTGCACTGTAGAATAAAAGCATTTTTCTACATGCTGGAAGCACAGACAGATATATAAAAGGTAACGTGTCTCCTTGACCTAACAATTGTCTAATAGTGTCAGCCCATAAAAGTCTATATAGAGGGAAGGAACAGGAGAATGCTAAAATAGTGAACTAATATAGACATACACAATAACACACACACATGTGTGTCTGGCTACAGCGGGACACAGCTCCCCCTCGCCTCTTCATGGGCAACTGTAACCTGATCTCTCAGCAAAACTGAAAATCTGTCTCCTCTCTGCCGTACCAATTTCATCAGTAATTTCTGAATGTGTGAACAGTGCAAGGTTTGGGGGTCTAGTATCAGAAAAGTAAAAAAAAAAACAACAAAAAAACATTTTTCCATATAAAGGTATTCTAGTTTTAAAGTTATTTTGAGTAGTATTATTGATTCCCCCCCCCCCCCTATAAATAAAGCTACACTTTAAGGCTATGTTCACACATTGTATGACACCCGCCGTTCTGTGACCCGGCCGGGTCACGTAGCGGCCAGTGACAGATAACATCATCCCGGCCAGTACTGCAGTACCGTGTGGATGATCTTTTAGCATCAGTGTGCGCCCGCATCAGAACTTCCCACAGCACACAATGGAGCATGTGTCCGGAGCCACACCCTTCATTGTGTGCACTGACAGGTTCTCTGCGGCCACTATTCAATGAATAGCGGCTGCAGAAAACTGACATGTCAGTTTTTTGCGGCGCCGCTAAAGATCCCGGCCAGTGCGTATACTATGTGTATATGCTACGGCCAGGATTCTATAGACGGCAACTTAACGTTTATTTTTTGTATTAATCACGGCCGTTGTTGCAACTGGCAACAACGGCCGAACTTTTATGAAGTTATACATTGTGTGAACATAGCCTAAAATTTCTGCACCCATAGTTTTTTATTTACTTGAAAGTCATAAATGTTTTCTTTTATTCCAATATGAAAAGTATGCTAAACGTGTTGAAAGTATCTGATAAGAAAAGCAAAAACCTACACTAAAAAGTACGGGAATCTGTATAGACAGATAGAAAGGATTGAAGAAGTTAACTTGCTTAACCTCGACTGTCCCAGAGGAGCCTCTAAGCTGCGCTCTTCCCCGCACTGGTGTTCCCGCTGGCAGTCAAGGGCTTAATTTTTCACTTGCCATTAAGTGATAAAACTTTCTGTTTGGAAGCAGAACAGCAATTATCGGAGGAGCGAGATGAGTATAAAGCATGCACGATACATCCCATCTGGCAGCTGAGGGACGATTTAAAACACAGGATTTGTCAACTACAACATCACTCTTTCCTCAAGTCCCAAATGGAAAATGACTTTGATCCAATGAATATTATGAAGCAGGTTAGTGTTTTAGCCATTCCATCAGATACACGCCTGTCATTTTCTCTTATTGCCTTGCATAGTTATTGAGCTGAGCAAATTGAATTGATAGAGAAATATAGCAAAAGTATAAAAATTACTATTAGATGGTCTCCTTCAAAAAAGTGTTATAGCCTGATCAGCCGTGATGAGCGAGATGTCTAGTGCTCCTGAGGCGTCTTTTTATTTTCTCATAGATTTTGAATGTTTTATTCTATTATTATTTTTATGTATTATGTTATCATCTTAATTTCAGATCATGTATACTGTATGAGTAGTATTTAATCACAATAGAGGTTACCTGGCGAGTATGTGAGGAAAAAAATGACATCACGTTAATCCCCCTTACTGTTTCCTCCTTGAATGTTTCATGTCCCCCAGTTTTGTGACTGCTGTGTGGGTGCTCCATTCTGACTGCTCCGTTTCTTCATCTACACCGCATAGAACGTACATCTCTTGGCAGTCATTGGAGCATCCATTCCCTGCATAACCAATACTAGGGGTCTGGCTTGCCTCAGTCATGTAGTTAAGGTGTGTGGCTTTTCTGCATGATGTAGGTAAAGGGGCCTGGCTTTTCATGATGGTGTAGGTAAGGGGGCCTGGCTTTCCTAGATAATGTAAGTCAGGGGCCTGACTTTTCTCGATGACGTAGATAAGGGGTCTGGCTTTCCTAGATGACATAAGTAAGGGGACTGGCTTTTCTCGATGACGTAGGTAAGGTGCCTGGCTTTTCTTGATGATGTAGGTAAGGGGGCCTTGCTTTTCTGGATCATGTAGATAAGGTGCCTGGCTTTTCTGGATGATGTGGGTAAGGGGCCCTGGCTTTTCTGGATGATGTAGGTAAGGTGCCTGGCTTTTCTGGGTGATGTAGGTAATGGGGAGCCTGGATTTTCTTGATGATGAAGGTGAGGTGGGGCCTGGATTTTCTGGATGATAAAGGTAAGGGGCCTGGCTTTTCTGGATGATGTAGATAAGGTGCCTGGCTTTTCTGGATGATGAAGGTAAGGGGCCCTGGCTTTTCTGGATGATTTAGGTGGGGGGGGGATATGGGGGCTGAATTTTCTAGATGATGAAGGTGAGATGGGGGACCTGGATTTTCTAAATGATGGTGAGGTGGGGCCTGGTTTTTCTGGATGATGAAGTTAAGGGGCCTGGCTTTTCTCAATGACGAAGGTAAGGGGGCCTGGCTTTCCTAGATGACTTAGGTAAGGGAACTGGCTTTCCTCAATGATGTAGATAAAGGCCTGGCTTTTCTCGAAGACGCATATAAAGAGTCAGGCTTTCCTAGATGACGTAGAGAAGGGGTCTGGCTTACCTTGATGACTTAGGCAAGGGGCCTGGCTTTTAAACAGACGCCACTGCAAATCAGGCTCCTAGCAAGAGGTAGTAGTCACCTGATCCTCTTCTCAGGAGGGAAGGTTGCAGTTAGTAAGGGGGAGACAAAAAGGACCGGAGCTGGCTCACTTTAGGTGACTTCTGGTAGAAGACACTTTATTGACATTTGCAAAATGACGCAACTAAGATAAAAACATTATAGGACTTGCATATTTGACACATATTAATACTTTGAAAGACATAATGTTCGGTAACCAGATAACCCCTTTAAGCTTCTCTGTGATTATTTCCAGCCATCTTGTTGCTCTTCTTTTTTAGCAATCCAACCACATTCGGATAGAAGCATGTCATAAGTTTTAATCAGTTGGGGTCTGGGAGTTCATATTAATGGACATCAACCCTACCCCTGAGCACCACCCCACCAAGACTGGTGTGCAACACCAATATTATAATCAGTCAATCAATTAAAATGACATCAGCAGGGGTATGACTCGCAGCACCACCACAAATCTGCTGCTTGAAGGAGTTGAATCACAATGACCTATTTACTTGAATGGGACAAAGCCTCTGCATCCTCTACCACTAAGAGTATGAGGATCCAGGTATGAGCAATGGTAAAGAACGAAGAGGCTGCTGGGCTCCTGTGGACTTCACGGCCCCTTTAAACAGCACAACAGTGGGGGTGCCAGGAGTCAGACTGCCACTGATCTAATATTCATGGTGCGTCCCAAGGCTAGGCTATTAGTTTTATAAAGTTGGATAGCCTCTTCAAGGGACTTTATTTAATAGAATACTTCCAAGAGAATACAACACATAAAATAGTATCAGATGTTCTTTAAAATAAAATTCCATCTTCAAACAAAAAGAAGCAGGTGTTTACTATGAGAGAATATAAGATGTTATAAATTAAGTTCATATAAGTTCATATAAAATTAAAGCTTAGCAGGTGAAATCCTTCCATGTTTTTACTGTGAGCTCCTTTAGTAACTCTAAAAATCCTGCTCGATCTCTGGAGAAACTTGACAGTACAAAATGCGGTGTTGTATCTCAGCAAATAAATGGCTCTGATCATAGTGCTGAGTCTCTGCATGCGTACGCTGATATACTGGCTTATAATGAACAAATTCAATTGTTGGAATAAACCTAAATTATATTGCCCTATATATTATATTGCAGAAAATATAAACTCTATTTGCTATCTGTCGAGAACTGAATAAATATGGCTGCTCTCTCGCCCTTCGCATGTATAGTGCTTTATGTCAGGAGTAGTAATAACGGTGGTATTTGACCACTGACACCTGAGCATGATGGTTACCATATTTTCCATGTATTTTACTTTTCTATAATTATTATTGATTACATAGTTCCAAATGTCATTGGTTCCTTCTATGAAATACAATGTATATTCTCAGGTCGAATCTGTTAAGTGTCAACAGGAAGCATTAATTGAGAGACTTGTTAAAGAGCGGCGGGCCATAGAGAGTGAACTTTTGGAGTTTGACATTCAGGTAAGTAATTGGTCATTGTTGGCTAAAATAATTATGGGTCGAGAAAATAATAGTTTCAGCTGCAGAACGATTTTCCTACAGGATTGTCTTGATTCTGAAGAAATAACATGTCAGTTCGGTGAAGTGCCTGCAGTTCTCATGGAGCTATATTGTCCATATCCTGAGCTGAAAACTTCAATTTTAGCCGAATACCAGCAGCTTGTTTCCTTATACCAGTCCAAGATGGAGGAACTTAATCGGGAATACAAAGATATAGACAGGTGAGATATAGTAGCCAATGGCATCTTACAACAGTTGTCCCTAAATGTCTCTTCATCTTTTACCTCTGGCCCTGCAGGTTTGTCATATTAAAGCTACATGTGATGCTTTTAAAGCGAATGTGTCATTAGGTGTGACGAAAGGGCGTCCCCTTTTGCGTCAATTTTTCATTGCCCCGTTAGCCAGAATCCTGTTCAACACTGATGAGGGGCAATACCCCGAAACAGCTGTCTGTGGCTGGACGCCTGGCTTTGGTATGTCTCTTGTTATGTTGCAATACTCACAACTGAGTTAGACCTTGACGCAAAAGGGGCCACCCTGTTATTTCCCTATTTGTGCCCCAATACTCTCAACCAAGTGGGACTTAAGGGGCTACATATCGGGGGTGGGGTGATCTCCCCACTGGGAGACACCCCTTAGCAACAGGTTTTCCTTCCTTGGAGGGATATCTGCCTATTTCTGTTTTTTAATACTCGCAACTGAGGCTCTACGGACCCCTTTTTTGCATATTTAAGTATATAGGGGGCAATATATCAATGGAGACTCTTGAGTGAGTACTTCATTGGATTTTTTTCACTGATCTCCCTGAGATCAGTGATTGCTGTGTTTTGTTGATATGGTTACTCCCTAGTAGATATGGTTGTCCACCAGTAAGTACAGCTGCCCCTTGTAGGTATAGCATTACCCCAGTAGGTATAGTCTTCCACCCAGTAGGTACAGCTGCGTCTAGAAGGTATATACAGTAGTTTCCCCAGTAGATATAGTTGCCCCCTAGTAGGTAGAGCTGCCCCTATTAGGCATAGAGTTGGCCCAAGTAGTTATAATCAGTCCCCAGTAGTTAGAGCTACCCCAACTACTTATAGATTTGTCCCTAGTACAATAGTGTTATTCGTAGTGAATTTAGTTGCCCTCCTCCTAGTAGTTACAGCTTCATCTAGTAGGCATAGAGTTGCCCCCCGTAGGCTTAGTTACCCCCTTGTAATTACAGTGGCCTCCTAGTAGATTTTGAATTCCTCTGGCAGGTATTGTCACCCTCTAATAGTTATATTAGGTAGATACCTAGTTAGTATAGCCTCCCCCCCTTCCCCAGAAGGTATAGAGTAGTTCTTAGTAGGTAGAGTTGGCTCCCAGTAAGTAGAACTGCCCCTAATATGTATACATTTGCACCTAGTAGGTATAATTCCCCCAGGTATAGAGTTGTTCTTAGTAGATATAGTTACCCCCCAGTTGGTAGTTGCCCCTTTATCAAAAATAAATAGTCCTGTTTCTCTGCCAAATAACAACAAAGCTAAAGAACTTGCTAGAGTAAAACCACATTTGGGAAAGAAGGTGAATGGTTATATTTTCCTTCTATATTGCATCCCTAATAATTACATATCAAAAAAGGTTAAAAGCCATTCAGCTAGGAGTAAGATGTTGACTTTTAAACATCTTCTATGTACTTTTTCTGAACGTGTCCTGGAGTCTCGGAATAATATTATTTTTAGAACGGTATTTTACTTGCTAATACATACTTAAAATGGCAAAGCGTCCCTCGCTATGGAAACGCTTGGATACATAAAAATACAATATTTACATTTTCAGTGCGATTTCTGGAACTTATCTACCTCGCCACCTACCACATCGAGAGAGACGGACAGTTCTGGTTTATGGTTGAATTCCTTTGAGCAAAGAGGAATTAGCAATGTCTGCGAATAGCAAGCCATTATTTTTATTTGTTCTCCCCCTATAGTACTACGATATCTTGCATTACTTTGCCGAAATAATATTTAATTTCCCAGTACAGTAGCTGCAAAAGGATTATCCAGAATTGTATTCGAGTAATCCATGAGCATCCCAAACCAAGAAAAAAAAAAACATGTTTCCATTTCACTTACTCTGAATTAGAGCATTACAGCTAATACCAGAGCATTATAGGAAATGAGAATTTAACATCAGAAATTCAATTACCAGTTCTGCATCGGTTAAGGAAGAAAAAGCCTTATTATCTTTTTTTATAATCATCATTGAAAGGAAGTCAAAGAATAGGCCATATATCACTAGGTTATTAAAGCGCCACTAAGCGTCAATTGGAGAGCACAGTATATAGTGGAGCTGGCCAGGAGCTGGATTTATGCAGCCATTTTGCCACTTACTCTGCAGTGTAACTTCATAAAAAGTTAGGACTCCTGAAGATGTCTGTATAGGTTTTTTTCGGTAAGTACAGATGAGTGCACTTGGGCATACTCGAGTCTCATCATTTCAATACCGGTGGCCCTATACAGTTAGGGAAACTATGGGTATGGCTGTATCTATGTTTTTCATGACTCCTGAGGACCGCAAGGTATCCAACTTGTAACTCAAAAGCCACATGTGGCTTTCAAGCCTGTGGCGTGTGGTTTGCAGCCATCTGGTAGACCATAGGGATTGCTGTGGTTAACCAGGTAGTGTTCACAAATACAGCTCTCTCACGGCCGCGGCGGTGTCCCGTGCTCCGGGCCGCCGCCGCGACCTCTCCATGCAGCTGCCGGGGTCCATGTGCAGGGACCCGGCGCTGCTACTAGTTCGGCCCCGGGGGGCGCCTTACCTCGCCCCGCTCCTGTCGGCGCGCGTGTCCCCGCCTCCTAGGGCGCGCGCGCGCCGGCTGTCTCAGATTTAAAGGGGCAGTGCGCTCCTAATTGGCTTGAATGTCAATCACTCCCCTATAAGTTCCAGCCCTGCCCCCTTCCAGGTGTTGGAGCCTCTACATGCTTCCCATAGCGTTTGGCCCAGCTCCCTGTTGTTCCTGATTCCTGTCCGCTACCTGGTCCCTAGTCCTTGTTCCTGTTTCCTGTCCGCTACCTGGTCCCCAGTTCTTGTTCCTGGTTCCTGCTCCTCTGTCACACTACCTCTCCTGTGTTCAGCCTGTCACCTGCAGCTATGCCTACAGACCTCTGCCAGCACCATCTCCTGCCTACTGCTCCTGCCTCGCCTCGCCTGCTGTCACTAGCAACCAAACCAGGGGTAGCGACCTGGGGGTCGCCTGCCGCAGCAAGCCCATCCCGCCTTGCGGCGGGCTCTGGTGAAAACCAGCGGCCCCTTAGACTCCGCTCCCTGGTGAGGTTAGTGCTATCGCTGGTGACGATCCAGTGGATCCACTACTCCAGGCGTTACAGTAGGCTCCAACCATGGATCCCGGCGAGGTGCCTGATATCCGTGACGTAGCCCGAGTGGTTGCCCAACAGGCGCAACAAATCCAGCAACAGTCACAGCAGATCCAGCAACTCACTGCCACCTTACAGCAGCATACTACAGCCCAGCGCACACCACCTCCTGCTGCTTCTTTAACACTTCGACTGGCTCTCCCAAGCAAATACGCTGGTGACTCCAAGTTGTGCAGAGGATTTCTGACTCAATGCACCATGCATATTGAACTCTTAAGTAGTCAGTTTTCCACCGAGCGCTCTAAAGTGGCTTTCATCATCAGCCTATTGGAGGGTAGAGCTCTGGCTTGGGCCACGCCGCTGTGGGACCGAGATGACCCTGCTGCTGCCAATCTTCGAACCTTCCTGGCCGAGTTTCGCTCCGTCTTTGAGGAACCTGCCCGTGCCTCTTCAGCTGAGACTGCTCTCCTCAACCTCTCTCAAGGGAGCTCTGTTGGTTACTACGCCATCCAGTTCTGCACCCTGGCGGCAGAATTAGACTGGAATGAGGCCGCTTTAATAGCCACCTTTAAGAAGGGCCTGTCCAGTCGGGTGAGAAACGTGCTTTCCGCCCGAGACCTACCTACCTCCCTGAACGAACTCATCCTACTGGCCACCAGGGTCGATACTCGTTTTTCTGAGAGAGAGGAGGAGGTCTGGCATGAACGGCGACTAAGCCTGTCCCGTCGCCATCACCAGCTGGCGCCGGTCTTACAGAATCCTGACGTTCCGGTGTCCCAGTCGACTCCTGAGATTCCTATGCAGGTGGAACGGGCTCACCTGTCGCCTGATGAAAGAATTCGTCGTCTGGAGCTGATTCTCTGCCTCTACTGCGGTGGTTCGGATCACTTTCGGCTGAGATGTCCCCAACGTCCTCAAGCGTCCGGGAAACGCCAGCACCTAGGTCCGGTGGGAGAGGTCTCCCTAAGTGTGAATGCCACCTCTCCAAGGTTGTCTGTGCCAGTCTCCATCCAGACACCCTCAGGACAAACTCACCAGACTACTGCCTTTCTCGATTCTGGGTCAGCAGGCAGTTTTATTGCAGCTACATTGGTCCAAAGATGGCGGCTACCCGTGACCCAACTAGCCAGACCCCTGACTATCTCCTCGGTCACGGGCGAGATTCTTACCGACCATGTGCACTACCAGACCACACCTCTAGTCCTCCAGGTGGGCACTTCACATCAGGAAAAGATCTCCTTCTACGTCCTGCCCCATTCTTCTTCCACCATCCTCCTGATACTCCCTTGGCTGCGATTACATGCCCCTAAGTTGGACTGGAGAACCGGGAAGATTCTTAATTGGGGTCAGGACTGTTCCAACCAGTGTCTGAGGTCACCTCAGCCCAAGTACTCTATGTTGTCAACCGACCCCGCCAAGCCTCTATGCAGCGTACCGGTGGAATACCAAGACTTGCCTGATGCCTTCTCTGCCACGGAGGCGGACTCTTTACCACCTCATCGGGCGTACGATTGTCCCATAGACCTCCTTCCTGGAACTTCTCCTCCACAAGGTCGGGTGTACCCTCTCTCAGTACCCGAGACTGAGGCCATGTCCTCTTACATCCGGGAGAACTTACAAAAGGGTTTCATCCGCAAATCCACATCCCCTCGCCACATAGGGATGGACTTCATCACTGATTTGCCTCCATCTGCAGGCAAGAAAGAGGGGGAGGCCAAAGGGGGGGGGTACTGTCACAGCCGCGGCGGCATCCGCCGCTCCGGGCCGCCGCCGCGACCTCTCCATGCAGCTGCCGGGGTACATGTGCAGGGACCCCGCGCTGCTACTAGTTCGGCCCCGGGGGGGCGCCTTACCTTGCCCTGCTCCTGTCACCCGCTGTGTCGGCCGGCGCACGTGTCCCCGCCTCCTAGGGCGTGCGCGCGCGCGCCGGCTGTCTCAGGTTTAAAGGGGCAGTGCGCTTCTAATTGGCTTGAATGTCAATCACTCCCCTATAAGTTCCAGCCCTGCCCCCTTCCAGGTGTTGGAGCCTCTACATGCTTCCCATAGCGTTTGGCCCAGCTCCCTGTTGTTCCTGATTCCTGTCCGCTACCTGGTCCCTAATCCTTGTTCCTTTTTCCTGTCCGCTACCTGGTCCCCAGTTCTTGTTCCTGGTTCCTGTCCGCTACCTGGTCCCTAGCCTCGTTCCTGGTTCCTGCTCCTCTGTCACACTACCGCTCCTGTGTTCAGCCTGTCACCTGCGGCTACGCCTACAGACCTCTGCCAGCACCATCTCCTGCCTACTGCTTCTGCCTCGCCTCGCCTCGCCTGCTGTCACTAGCAACCAAACCAGGGGTAGCGACCTGGGGGTCGCCTGCCGCAGCAAGCCCATCCCGCCTTGCGGCGGGCTCTGGTGAATACCAGCGGCCCCTTAGACTCTGCTCCCTGGTGAGGTTAGTGCTATCGCTGGTGACAGTCCAGTGGATCCACTACTCCAGGCGTTACAAGCTCATTTGAAAGGAGGAGGAGCCACCATAGCTAATATTGTTGCAGCTGCCGCCCTTGTGATGTCAACATTATTTTCCATACTTTCCATTTTCCATAAGAAAGGAAATACTAAAACGGCAGACTGGAAGGGCCAGAGGGGCTTTTTCTGCCGAAAATAATAAAGTTACCGAACAATGCTCGGTATGGTCCCTAACCCCCTGCTCTCTGAGTGACGCTCCAGATGTCTCCTAGATTCACTGCTAGATTATTATTTTGAACCCTTCCCAATTGTTCCCTGAGCGTGAGTGGAGCTTGCAGGAGTCCCGCTCATCTCTACCTATAAAGCTTCTGCAGTTCTGAGTAGAATGTGGCCCATGACCATCTCTGCAAAGTGAATAAGACTCTCACAGTGAGAAAGATTAGCGACCGCAGCTTCATGCTCATATAACAGCGACCTGAAAACAAGGGACCAGTTTAAGGCGGCCCCATCCTACTGTGTATGCCAAAGTTGTTAGAGAAATAATCAAATTGTGCTGACATGACTGTGACTGAGTAGTAGGTGTCCGCAGCATACCATCTGTACCTCCCTCGGGCATATTATACCAGCCGTTGACTGATGAGTTCCGCACACTTCCGTGCCCAACCATCCTTGGTAAAAATAATCCGCTCATTCCTCTCGCCTTCATTGTACATATGAATTGTATCCTATACTTAGCCAGGGAAGGCATGAACTGTCAGATTGGAAGATATTTGCAGTTGATTACAATTGCAATATTGCTGTTCAGCTGAAATAAAGCTGCCAGTACATATGGCTTGGCTACCACCTTGTGCCAGTTTCTTTGCGATGTGCCAAGCTCCTTATGCCAGTGTATGAATACTAACAAGAGCTGCAGACTGACTTCTCTTGATCTGAATATCCGCCTGCTAGTGAGGCCGGCATCTGGTGGGATCCGAACAGATGCCAGGAATTATGGAATCTAATCTGATCTAGGGGCAGATCAGATTTAAAGAAGAACTCTGTTTTTTTTTAGCACTTGTATAGTGGAGCATGGACTTTTATCAAATAATAAAGTAGTGGCTTTTGTGTCTACCACCATGATTCCACTTTTGCCTCTGATGTTGCTCTCCTACTTTAGTCGGCATTTCGCAAGATGCTTCACGTTCTACAGAGATGGAGGAGACAAAGTCTTAACATCGCATTTGCTTCTAAGCATAGCGGAGCAGCATTGGATCGACCACATAGATCTTCTGTTCCCTAACTTACACTGTAGAGTATCATATGAGATGCAGCTTCAGCCTTCCTCATTATGTTTGGTTTCTCCCTGTCAGCTTTTACAAGTAGAAGAGTTCAAGATGAATATCAAATTCCTCCTGTGAATGACCTGTGGTCAGGATCTCCCAAAAATTACTATAAATATATCTAAATTATATAAATATATATAAATATATATAAATATATATAAATTGAATAGCATTGAGTACCCTGATCACACAACTTTTTACAGTTTCTTGATACTCCCTCCCGTTCTTGAGACATATGCGTTTATAATTTGTCTAACAATTTAGTGAACAGTTAAATAGATGTGACTGGTGATTGGCCCGATTATACAGTCAAGGAGTGTTTACACGCCCCTAAGAGTATGTTCACCCTGAGTAAATGCGGCAGAACTCTCTGCTGCGGTCCATGTCCCGTTCCCAGCTCCTCGTGATTCCTGCCCATGATTCCTGTTATCTGTGGGTCCTACCTGTGACTACTATCCCGGGTCCATCTGTGAGTCCTGGTGTGTCCCAGCTTAGGCTAGGTTCACACTGCGTTTTTGAAATCTGTTTTTTTCATCAGTTTTTTGAAAAAAAAAACGGATGAAAAACGGTTTGCAAAAACGGATGCATTTGTGTGCATCCGTTTTGATCCGTTTTTCCATTGACTTCCATTATAAAAAAAAACAAATCAAAATGGATCATTTTTTTTTGACGGACACAAAAATGTTGCTGACACAATATTTTTTTTGCCCGTTAAAAAAAACGGATCCGTTAAACGTATGCTAAAAACGCAGTGTGAACCCAGCCTTACTTGCTTACATGTCTTCAGCTGCACATCGCCCGCCGCCGCTAGCAATCCAAACCAGGGGTAGCGACCTGAGGGTCGCCTGCCGCAGCAAGTCCACCCCGCCTTGCGGTGGGCACTGGTCAAGACCAGCGGCCTCCTTAGACTCTGGTGCGGCTTACATCACCGTTATTGTGGTACAGTGGATCCACAACTCCAGTCGTTACAAAAACATATAATTTTCTAGTGGTCTGGGTGATGGACACATTGTTTATTTATTTCCCGAATACAACAAATTTCTAAATAGTCTTCATTAATTTTCAACCAAAAATTTTGATAGGTCTATCTGACTGACTTTCTGTTTTTTTTTTTGTTTTTTTTTTAAATTGCAGCTCCAAGGGGCATCACAAAGAGAACTCCACCGGCTATAGTAGAAAAACTAAGCAAACTTTTAACAAAAATCCTATGGAGAAAATGTTTTTGCACCATAATATGTACAAAACAAGAATTAGAACAATGCTTTTAAAGGTGTCAATTGCCTTTAAAGGGTTATGACTTTATAATCAGTGGGTGCCTGACCTTTGGGTCTGGGACTAACCTCTGCTGCACTATTTTATTTAAGTCACTGGGTGGGCTGCAGAGAATTGGTGATATGCCGTTATGAGATAGTAATACCTCTTTAAAATTTCCAATGGACCCTTAAAGGGGTTCCTATCTAAACAAAGTTTACCCTATCTGATTGGTGGGGGATCATGTGAACTGCTACTCCATTCATTCTTTATGGAACCTGCTGGGTTGGGATCACAGGAAGGGGGCGGGGATTAGGGGTCAGACACCTTATGATCAGCTAGTTATCCCCTATTCTATTGATAGGTGATAACTTTTGTGCAGGTACAATTCCCACCCAGCTACCCCAGTGAGCGCGACCCGTTACCCATTTACTATACTAGGCGATAACTTTGTCAGGTGGGAACACCCCTTTAAGGTCCATTCACATGATGGAATTACACCTAGACCTCTTTGCAGAACCTTCATTGATAATCTACTGTAGTTTATACAATTCTAACATGGATTTGAAAATTTATGGGAAGAAGAATAAGTGATGTCGCTTATTGACAAACCACTTTGGGGTGCCAGGACTCAGATCACCCCCTTTGTAATCTGTGTTTAAGACTGCAACATTCAGACTGAAAATCCGAGTTAGAAACCCACTGGACTGCATGCACTCTACATCGTACTTGTAGTGACAGAAGTGTCAATTATTGGCTGAAGTGTGAAGAGAGAAGAGTATAAGCCGGCTGCTTACAGCCCTTCTTGTCTCTGCCGGTCAGCCATAATCTATTTCTTTATTGCATCTGATAAGACGCCTTTGTGTATGAGATTTCCTTGACACAGAAGTCATTTCTTTATACATATCTGTGGAAATCCCCTATGTAGAGTCTGGGGCTTGGCAGAGTAATTAGATGTCTTTGTGAGGAGAAGGAGCCGCCAGTGGCTCTGTGCTGGTTTCTGCACAAGTGTAGGAGGACTGAGCGTTCCTGACAGGAACAGATGTATGAACCTGCTCTGGAAGACAATGGGCTTTAGTGCAGAGTCAGACTCCTTAGCAATTTCACGTCGCTTGCGGGAAGTGAGGGGGTACAGGAGTTCTGTGGCCTACTTCACTGAAGATATTATCAAGCGCAGCTTTGTGCTCCGATTCTTTCACATTAGCCGGCGTTCACTTCAAGTGGTTGCTTCGGAACGGCCAGTTAACCTTAATTCACCAAAATGTGCTTTGAAGTTTGGGCTTAGCATAAAACCGTGATGTGTAAAGGTTTTGGCCAGCAAGTATTGTGATGGCTTTGTCTTTTTAGCCGCCCACATCTGTCTATCTGTACACGAAACTGATGGTATTAAAAGGCTTAGTGACATCACATGGTCTAGGCCAATGGGTTTTATAATATCCTTTATAGTGATTAAAGAGACAAATCCTTGCAGGTAAGGACCAAATGTCAGCCAGTGGATTATCTGATTGTTTAAAAAAAAAAATCTTTTAAGTCAACTGGTGTCAGATAGTAATACTGATTTGTAATTAACTTCTATTAAAAAAATCTCCAGTCTTCCAGTACTTATCAGCAGCTGTATGTCCTGCAGGAAGTAGTGTATTCTTTCCAGTCTGACACAGTGCTCTCTGCTGCCATCTCTGTCCATGTCAGGAACTGTCCAGAGCAGCAGCAAATCCCCATAGGAAACCTTTCCTGATCTGGACAGTTTCTGACATGGACAGAGGTGGCACCAATTTTGCCGTAGTACCCCTTGAGGCTATGTTCACACTACGTATGAGTCTGGCCGTATTTTGTACGCTGCCGTACATGTGCAGCTGAAACTATGGGCGTGGGAAAAATAGACATGCGGCCGGATGCGTACGAACCGTGAACTTTCACGTATACTTTCAAGCGAATGCATCAACCTCAAAACTATGTGCGTATATTCGCGGTTCGCACTACGGCCGGAAACATACGCAGTGTGAACATAGCCTGAAAGTTTAAGTTGCCTTGTCAACAGTTCTTGTGAAGACACACTAGGGTTATGTACAGTATGAGGCCTGTATGCCTCATCCTCCATTTTGACACTTTATAAATCAGCAGGATTTAGGGGGAAGGGCGGGGCTTCTGCTCCTAGCTCACAAATATTTCAGTCTAACATTTGCCAGTGTATTAGAAAACGTGCGCCTCTTAGTACATTTGGTTCACTTTGCTTCAGCTTAGTCTTACATAAAAGGAATGTATTGACTATTTTTTACTGAAATATTCTTTTTTATTACCCTCTAAAAAAACTTTAAAATAAAAATGTATGTGCATAATTTTGGGGCCTGTCAACAGCAAACTGAAGATGTTCCATTGACGTAAATGGTAGTGGTTTACAGGCATGCTCTGTGTCCTTTCCAGAGGTCATTTCACAGGGAAAGGAGGCTGAGCTGTTATTGCCTATTTTCTTAAATATCTACTGATGTCACCATTCCAGGTACAGATCACTTTCCAGCAGCCTCCTCCTTATCATCGCAGACAAAACAGAAAGCCTCATCTTAGTTTAGTCCTAGTGTAAACATGATCACTGCAAAATTTCAGGATTATTTTACAATACAGTTAGAGTTCCTAAATAGATTCTAAAAAAAACCACACACAACCATGTGACCATGTTCAGTGGAAGAAATCACAGGCAGAGTGGTCATGTGACTGACCATGAGAACACTAGAAATAAATAATGAATGTGTATATAGAACATACTGTACATCACCCACAAAAGTCAATGCAATGCTAGTTTATTGAAAAGTCCTGGAAAACCCTTTTAAATTAAAGGTCATTTTCTGATGACAAATTCCTTTTAAACAGGTTATCCCAAGATTAAAGGTTCTCCCACATCCACAGGATAGGGAATAACTATCAAATTGGCGGGGGTCTGACTGCTGTAACCCTCACTGATCATGAGGATGGAGGTCAATTGTCCAGTGAGTGAACAAAGCAGCAGCATGCTGAGTCATCTAGCATGCCTCTCCATACACTCAGTGGACAATGGACTTGGGATCGGTGTGAATCTGAGTGGTTGGACCCTAACCCTGCAGCTTGTCACTTACTATCATGTAAATTTCCCTCTTAGTCCTTGGACTTTGTAAACACTGGAACTCATTGTTCAGTATTGTTTGATGGAGTATACTTATAGATCATCAGAAGTGGTTACCAACATCAAAACTATCATTGGAAAAGATTGCTATGTCCACCCACTTTTCAGATCGATTGTTGCACTGGCCAAACACTACTGATTGAAGGTTGAAATAACAAGGAACATTTTGGCAGACCCACACTACCGTAACGTCTCATTCACTATGAGGATTTATGGTGAGCAGCCAGGTCTTAGTACTATACGGGATCCTGGTCTATCGAAATCTCCATTCACTTGCCTAAAGATGGTTTTGCATTAGGCCACGTTCACACTTTGTAAGACAGCGGCTGTTCTGTGACTCAGAACGGTCGTTGTCTGTAAAGTTCATAAATTCTTTGGAATTGGAATACAGGCACATTCGGGTGTTCCCGTACTCCAATTAACCATAGGAGACAATGTAAAGTATGGGCGGAGCTGCACTTTACATTTTCTGCACTGTCAATTTTGTGCAGCCTCTATTTAATGTCAGTGTTTTGTGCGGCCGCAAGGAATCCCGGGCGAAGTGTATACAGTGTGTATACACTCGTACTGGAATTCCATAGTAATTAAAGTGATTGGCTGCTGTCATTAAATAACGGCCATTGTTTAATGATCATATACTTTGTGTGAACATGGCCTTAACCTGCATTAGGCTGGGTTTAAACTACGTTTTTTCAATCCGTTTTGCAAAAGGATGAAAAAACGAATGCATTTGTCTGCACCCGTTTTGATCAGTTTCTCCATTGACTTCCACATTATAAAAAACGGATCAAAACGCATCCATTTTTTTTAACGTCCACAAAAACGTAGCTGACCTTATTTTTGTGTAAAAAATGAAATTAAAATAAAACGGATGTGTTTTGATCTTTTTTTTTATAATTGAAGTGGAAAAACAAATGCACACAAATGCATCCTTTTTTCCATCCGTTTTTTTTTTTGCAAAAATGTATGAAAAAAACGTAGCGTGAATCCAACCTTATTCAACAATGGTAACATTTGGTTTCTTCTACCTCTAACATAAAGCTGGGATATCCATTCCAATATCCGAGCCATTAACCACTAGTATTATTACTGGTGATAGTGCGAGCCAAGCTGGAGCCCATGCGGAGGTTCTCCATTATTGTGCCTGTGGATAAGGGCAGGGTTCAGCTAGATGTTGGCACTAGCCTTCTATTCTTTGAACCGTCATCAGCTCCAAAGCCAAGTTTTATCACAGTACGTTCAGTCAGGCACAAAGTATTATTCTAGCCTAGAAAATGGTACACGGCGCAGTGTTGGCAGGAGAGAAAAGGCTATAACTGAAGTATACGTTAAAATTAAATCAAGTTTGATTTATTTGATTTGGATACAGGCGGCGCCGGGGACATATGTGTAGGAGGAAGATCTAGGGAGTTGTGCTTAACATCCTGGTAAGAAGTTGACATTGTACGACTATCAGCAGATGCTGTTGTGTTGTTGAGAACTTAATTGCAATATGTTTTTCCTGTCTATCTTCAAGCTGTTTGTCACGTTCGCAATTTTACGAATTCTGTTTCCACATCGATGTGGATTTGTCGCCCACAATATTATGGTTCCCAAAAGTTACGACCATAGTTTGTTA
Organism: Dendropsophus ebraccatus; assembly: GCF_027789765.1. Lineage (NCBI taxonomy): Eukaryota > Metazoa > Chordata > Amphibia > Anura > Hylidae > Dendropsophus > Dendropsophus ebraccatus. The sequence goes on along the minus strand of NC_091462.1, from coordinate 24,695,775 downwards.
GGACCCCGTACAGGACCTGATTCTGTTGATATGGATGTGAAAGGTGACTACTTTCTACCAGTGATCCCTGACCATGCCCATAATGACTGCATCTAAATCGACCGGCATTAGCCTATTGTCATGTTTAGGATTAGGAGACCTCTTAAAGGAGAAGTCCTGTGAAAATTTTTATTAAAGTATTGTATTGCCCCCCAAAAGTTATACAAATCACCAATATACACTTATTACGGGAAATGCTTATAAAGTGCTCTTACTACTGTATCAAGGCTTTACTTATGGGGAAACATGGTGATGTCACTTCCTTTATAACATGGTGATGTCACTTCCTGGATAACATGGTGATGTCACTTTCTGGATAACATGGTGATGTCACGACCCGACTCCCAGAGCTGTGCGGGCTGTGGAGAGGATGATGGCAGAGGGATGCTCAGTGTCCCTCCAGTGCCCTGTGTCACTCAGTGTCCCCCTGCCATCATCCTCTCCAGCAGCCACAGCCCGCACAGCTCTGGGAGTTGGGTCATGACATCACCATGTTATCCAGGAAGTGACATCACCATGTTATCCAGGAAGTGACATCACCATGTTATCCAGGAAGTGACATCACCATGTTATCCAGGAAGTGACATCACCATGTTATCCAGGAAGTGACATAACCATGTTATCCAGGAAGTGACATCACCATTTTATCCAGGAAGTGAAGCCTTGATGCAGTAGTAAGTGCAGGGAAAAAAGCACTTTATAAGCATTTCCTGTAATAAGTGTATATTGGTGATTTGTATAACTCTTGGGGGGCAATACAATAGTTTAATAAAAATTTTGTCCGGACTTCTCCATTAAAGACTGACGGGATAGGTTTGGATGAGTTAAACGGATTACCTAGAGAATTAAAGAAATAAGGAATTTAAGCGATTGAAAATCTAAAAAATACCTTCCCGAGATTCAGGTAACACTTTATAACAGGAGTGTTTTATACAGTCATCTCGGAAGACAAGGTTGTACTGTGTAGGACATGTCAGTGCCCAACTTGCCAGGGGGCGTTCTTCACAGTAGGAGCTTATCCCTTTTCACAGTAAAGAGCTTGTCTGGTATAAAATGACCATTGTAAAAACACCTTATTAAGTCATTCTGGGTTACAAGGAATTTGTCATCGCAAAATGACATATTGGTCAAAAAAGATTTCATTAGACAGATTTTCTTCTTTTTTAACGCTCTTATCTGCATAAAAATTAGCAATTTTACATTGACTGGGGCATTAAAACATTAGGCTGATACTATTTGTTTTCTTTTGCTTGTCAGCTTCGTTGTATAGATTTAGAGGATTGTACAGTTCTGATTATCATTAGAAATTTTGGAATTTAAAGTGGTTGTTCATAAAAAAAAAAAGTGTTTCAAATCAACTGGTGCCAGCATGTGGCAGATATTTGTAATTTACTTCAATGTTCTGTTCTCAGTTTGGGTGTTGAATTTGCAGCTCAGTTCCCTTAAAGGGGTAGTTCACAAAAAAAAGAATTCTTTCAAATCAACTGGTGCCAGAGATTTGTAATTTACATCTATTAAAATTTTTTCCAGTCTTCCAGTACTTTTCAGCTGCTGTATGTCCTGCAGAAAGTGGTGTATTCTTTCCAGCCTGACACAGTGCTCTCTGATGCCACCTCTGTCCATGTCAGGAACTGTCCAGAGCTGTAACAAATCCCCAAAAAAAACCTCTTCTGCTCTCCATACTGGAAAGAATACACCACTTCCTGCAGGACATACAGCAGCTGATAAGTACCGAAAGACTTGAGCTTTTTTAATAAAAGTAAATTACAAATCTCTGGCACCAGTTTATTTGTAAGAATTTTTTAAATGTACTACCCATTTAAAGGGGTTCTCCGAGTCCATCAAGTTCAACCTACAGAAATCCTACTGTGTTGATCCAGAGGAAGGCAAAAACCCTTATAAAGCAGACTCCAGCTACCCTATCACAGGGATAAAATTCCTTCCCGACTCCATTAATAAATCCCTGGATCAGCATTCTATCACATGTAATCTAATGCCCATAACTTGTAATATTATATTTTTCAAGAAAAGCATCCAGGCCTCCCTTGAACTAATGAATCAGCCATGACATTGCTTACTGGTCTGCCCCAGTTCTGGATAGGGATGAACGAACCGGCCGAGGTTCGGGTTCATATGAACCTGAATTATCGGCTTCTGATTCCCGCTGTCTGCCCGTTCCGTGGAGAGGGTGGATACAGCGGGAGGACCGCCTGGAAAACTGGGATACAGCCATAACTATAGGCTGTATGCCAGTTTTCCAGGCGGTCCTCCGGCTGTATCCACCCTCTCCACGGAGCGGGCAGACAGCGGGAATCAGAAGCCGAGAGTTCAGGTTCATACGAACCCGAACCTCGGCCGGTTTGCTCATCCCTAGTTCTGGAACCACTAAAAGTCTATTTGTTTTATGGACCTGTAATCCTCTCTCCTACCATGTCCTCTCACTTCTTCCTGGTGTAAGAATACTACAGTTCCCAGGATGCATTGCTTTCCCTCACCTCTCCCTCACAGCCCTCCCACCTTTTATCCTACCTGTTTAAAGCTGCTGACAAACATTGCTCTACACAGCAGAGTATCTCTCCACACAGCTAATTTGCAAAAGCTGCTGTATCATTTCTTGTCTGCTCTTCTGCCTGTGGCATTATTCAGCACAAGGCATCATGTTGTAATCACACCTCATGCTTACCTACGTCCCAAAGGATATATAGGTATATGTTTATATTACAAGGAGATGGTTATGGAGGCTGGAGGGGCTGGGTGGATGCAATGTGATTTTTAACTCTGCCACATCTATATGATCTATGACAAATATTTTAGCTGCCCTATCTATACTGGCAATACAGGAAGGAAGTGTGTTCCCCGAACATGGCCACCACAGGGAAACTTCTTAAAATGAAAAAAAATGAATATCTAGAACATTTAGCATATTTTTTTTTTACAGGGACTGTAAATGGAGTAAAGAAGATCACTGGATTTTTCAAACAATTATAAGCCAGTATCCAAGTGACTTTCCCAATAGAAGAACCTTGTACTTGGATATGTTATCTAAACATCTTCCCCGAAAACCAAGACAGGAGCTGGTAAGTACATTTAATTGAACCTCTAGAATAAAAATATGAATACTCTCTTATAAACAATGAATATGGACACATAGTAACATAGTAAAAAATGTAATCAAATAAGAATGTAACTTATGTTATGCATCGGGCTATTACATAGAACTATAATGAAGCCCCCATGTGTATAGACAGAAGAGAATGAAAAGTCAAACATTCTTCAAAGTTATACATTTATCTTGTGCCTTCATATACTGTTAGGCTCCCTCTGTGCTCCAATATAATAGCTCCCCCCCAGTTTGCACCCATATAGTAGTTAGGTCCCTTTTTGCTTCCATCCTGTATTAAGCCCCCTTGGTACCCTGTATAATATTAAGCCCCCTTGTGCCCCTTTAAAATATTAGGCATCCTTTGCACCCCCACACGGTATTGGGTATCTTTTGTGCTCCCATATAGTGTTAGGCCTCCTCTGTGCCCCCAATAGTGTTAGGCCTCTCTGCGCCTCTATATAGTAGTCAGATCTCTTCTGTGCTCTCATATAGTATTAGGCCTCCTCTGTGCCCCATGTAGTCTTTGGCCTCGTCTCATGAAAAAAGTCACCTGTTATAGTGCTCCCCTGCTGCCCCTCTCCCATCTGTTGGTGCAGGCAGCATTGTTCAGAGATGCTGCCTGCACTGGAACCTCCCCTTGTCTTAAAGGTGCACACACAGTTGAAGGCTATGCTTGCCTGAGAATTCCTTAAAGGACATTTCGGCTCATCACTGTCCAGTGATCACTGATCAGGTGCCTGTCTCTTACATAACTGTTTAAGGCAAACAAATGATATCTGTAGTTCTACCCAACAACATTACATTATGAGGAGGTAGAACTGTCCAGAACAGTATTAAAGGGGTATTCTAGTGATTTTTTTTTCTTTCAAATCAAGTTACCTTAAATAGATTTGTAAGTTATATAAAAATAAGAGACAAACCAATGCAGGTAAGGACCAAACGCATAGTCAGCCAGTGGATGATCTGATTGTCTTAAAAAAAAATTCTTTTAAGTCAACTGGTATCAAAAAGTTATACAGATTTGTAATTTACCTCAATTTAAAATCACCAGTCTTTCAGTACTTATCAGCTGCTGTATATACTGCAGGATTTGGTGGATTCTTTGCAGACTGACACAGTGCTCTCTGCTGCCACCTCTGTCCTAGACAGGAACTGTCCAGAGCAGCAGCAAATCCCCATAAAAAACATCTCCTTCCGTGGACAGTTCCTGACATGGACAGAGGTGGCATCAGAGAGCACTATGTCAGACTGGAAAGAATAAACCATTTCCTACAGGACATACAGCAGCTGATAAGTACAGGAAAACTGGAGATTTTTTAAATAGAAGTAAATTACAAATCTACATAACTTTCTCAAACCAGTTGATTTGAAAGGAAAAGATTTTCACCGGAGTACCTTTTAAATCAAAGCTGTGTTTAAGCAATGAATGGATAGTTCTAATTGTGAAGACCTATTTCAGGACTGCGGTGTTAAAATGTATTTGTCACTCAAAGCAAATGTACTGAGGATGAACTTACCCTTTTATATGTTACAGAGTAACATGTAGTTTATTATTCTGGCCACTCTTAACTTTGACTCAAAGCAAAAAAAAAAAATTCAGAGAAAACGAGAATATTTCCTATCATTAGGGTAAAGCATTGTATTCCATGCTGGAGCTGCACCCCTAAGCTCACGTTCATCCACAGCTTTTTTGCCTATACCCTGACAATGTCCTAGATGTGATAAGAGACTCAGACTTGATGTGGCCAGGTCTATATATAACATTCTCCAACAAGTATTCTTGAATGTTTTCCAAGCTGTAACATAAAGCCATAATTATCTCTCCTTACTGCCAAATCCTAAGACATTCAATAACAGAGGTGACAATGGCTGGACTAAGCTTGGCACTACACGGAAAAGGGCGGACATTGTAGCTTCTGGTACAGAGATGTGACACGGGGGGTCAGCCATATAATGTAAAGGTGACAATCGCCAGAGTAAGCTTGGTACAGGACAAAACCGAGCAGATGCCCCGTAGAGAATGAATAGACTGCTGTGGGGGTCCTAGTGGTCAGAACCCCACTGATCAGCTTGTTAGTCTCTGTCCTGTAGATAGAGGATAACATTGTCGATGGGAATATCCCTTTAAGTAAAAAATGGATATATGCACATTTCAGCATAAATTTTTTTTCTTTCTTATATATATATATATATATATATATACATATATATACACAGATATCCATGCTGTCAGTTTCCCTTTAATGTAACTTTGCAAAAAAGAAGAAATTTATGCTGAAGTGTGCATAAATATATATCAGTTTCCCATTGTTGATCACACAAGCAATATATATATATATATATATATATATATATATATATATATGTGTATATATATATATATATATATATATATATATATATATACCAGTTTACCATTGTTGATTACACAAGCAGTGCGTACTTACCATCCACACTGCTCTATTATCCGGCATCTTCATGAAAAACAATCTTTATTCCCAGGCTGACAGTGTCACAGAGGTGTGTCTGTCTGCTCCTCATGGACTCCTATGACACTGTCTGCCCGAGAATATTGAAGATGAAAGATTGTTTTTCATGAAAATTGCAGATCACAGAGCAGCCTGGATGGTAAGTACACACTGCTCATGTGATCAGCAATTGGAAACTGGTAGCACAGATATATGCATATCTGTGCTGTCAGTTTCCCTTTAAGGTTTACTTCCAGTGAAAAATGAAGACTACTCAGTGCTGTTAGATCCTCCCATGGTGCACTTTTTCCTTAGCTTAGCTGTTTGTGCTGCAGACCCCTGCTCCATCAAATTTAGAAACTACTCCTAAACACTACCTTAAGCTACCTCGAGCTGATGCTGCTGTAATCACTCTATAACATAGTTCCCTCTAAAGACACACTTACAGCCTGTAACTATGTTTGGCTAATACAGTAAAATTATTTTAGCTATTTCTTTCTCCATCTATCTGCTCCTGCAACTGACATGAGCAAGGAGGAAGTAAATGGCCGCAGTAATTTATATCTCTCCCAGTTGTGCCCTGTATCGAAATGGAGAGTACAGTCTACTAGCTAATGAAGCTCATATATTGCAGAGAGCAGTCTATTAAAGGGGTTATCCAGTGCTACAAAAACATGGCCTCTTTCTTTCAGAGCCAACATGACTCTTGTGTATTTCCAATTTTTGACCCATATGGGCTATAGTAAAATGGCATCTATGGAGCAGTCAAACAATTGATCTACATTGTGCGGCCAATGGTGAACCATTTGGATAACAGTGCATTAAACTAGTTTTTCGATTCTCGTGGTAGATTTTGTTTTGAGCTTGAAGCAATACAAGGCTGTGCGTGACTTTAATTGTTTTATATTCATGTCCATAGCGGTGACCATGAATCACAGGTCACCCCATTGTTGCATGTTTTTGAGAGTGGCATAGCAGGGAGCTTGGCTGTCACTTACATTATGTTCCACGTGTAGGTCAGCCATGAAAAGATGTGGGACTTACATCGCTTCAATAGAGATCAAAGAAGAGCCTTGATGGAGAGCTGGACTCGCTATAAAAAAGATTTTCTCATTAAGGCAGCAATGACCATTGCCGAAGCTGGCTCTATGTATGAGATAGAGCTCTTTGTAGCAAATGACAGAAAACAACAGCAAGATATCTGTAGTGAGCTGAAAGACAAAGTAAGTGATTATCATATGTAAGGCTAAGGGGTTATGACTAATATGTTAAAGGGGTAGTTTTGAAATCCACTGACATCCACTGTTATCAGAAAGTTATACAAATTTAGAAATTACTTTTATTTTCAGTACTTCCAGTACTTATCAGGTGCTGTATGTCCCACGGGAAGTGGTGTATTCTTTCCAGTCTGACACAGTGCTCTCTGCTGCCACCTCTGTCCATGTCAGGAACTTTCCAGGAAATATACTAGAAAACCTCTCCTGCTCTGGACAGTTCCTGACACGGACAGAGGTAGCAGCAGAGAGCACTGTGTCAGACTGGAAAGAATACACCACTTCCTGCAGGTTGTACAGCAGCTGATGAGTACTAGAAGACCTTAGTTTTTTTTTTTTTTAATGAAAATAATTTACAGTCTGTATAAGTTGATTTTCATTGTAGTACCGCTTTAACATCTCTGCCCCTTTGCCTAGTCACATAATGCCCTTGCCTTCAAAATGCAGATAATTTTTATTTTTCCAATTAAATTTTTTCATCCTTTTCAATGAGGGCTTGTTTTTCAAAAACAAATGTATCCAAAACTTGTACTGATCAATCCGGCAACTTTGTGCAGCTATTGGTGAACACATTGGGGGAGATTTATGAAAGGGTGTAAATATACACCTCGTGCAAACTGCCCAGAGCAACCAATCACAGCTCCTCTTATATTTTACCAGAGCTGAAAGCTGAGCTGTGATTGGTTGCTGTGGGCAGTTTACACCAGGTGTATATTTACACCTTTTCATAAATCTCCCCCATTGGCTTTAATCTCTCATCGCATACGTTCAATGCTATGTGGGAACCTAAACCTACACAACCTGCACCTGGTGCATATGGAGCAGGCTTATATTTCACCTATGCACATATGCTGTGCTGATGTCCCTAAAGAGCTAATGTAAGTATATATTTCTTAGATAAAGAGAACAAATATGTTGAATGTACATTGCAGTCATAATGGTTGACACAGTCTGTAGATACCTGATAAGAGTTTTTTTGAAGGTTGAGGCCCATTTAAATGGGTGAGCACTGATCAGCACTCATTTTCAGTCTTGATTAAAGGGGTTATCCGTTGTAAATAAAACATGGCCACTTTCTTCCAGAGACAGCACCACTCTTGTCTTGTCAGTTTGGGTGGGGTTTTGCAACTCAGTTCCATCGAAATGAATGGAGCTTAAAAGGAATCTGTCATTAGGTAATTCTGCCTTAAACAAGGATAGCATAAACTAGTGACAGAAATACTAAACAGATCGGTGTATTACTTGTATATTTCTGCTCAGCCGATCTCCTAATATGCAGGAGAATAGGATTCTTGACACACCCCTCCCCCCGCCCTCCAGCTGCTGATTGACAGTTGGCTGGCTATACACAGCATGGATAGATAACTGCCAATCAGCAGCTGGTGGGTGGAGTTTCCTGCTTCTCATGAATATCTAGGACTACTGGGCTCATGCACATAATAGAGAGGATAACTTATTGCCCTTGTTACTCAGCAGGATATTTCTGGATCAGCTGCACAGAACAATGTAAGTGATACATCATTCTGTTCAGCTTCTCTGTCACTAGTTTATGCTTCTCTTAGATAGCATACATCTACTGACAGAGTCTCCTTTATTACAAGCCACACCTGAACTGGAGGCAAAGTTGATAAGGCGATCATAGGCAGCCTTATTGCCCTTCATCAATTGTAATTTTGAGGGAACCAAGCTGCAAGTGTTGAGTTTCCCTGCAGCGCCACCACAGGGGAAAAGAAGCATTGCACAGCCCCCACTTTAATACACGGACATACCAGATGCTTCAGAGTGAGTGACAAATAGCCTAAGGTCAAATAATAGAAATTAGATGATGTAATAAGCCATTATGTAGTTATGTTAATATATCAGCAGCTATATATTTTTTGATACCCAAAAATGTTGATTCGTTTACTAGAACTACAGTACATACCTAAAATGTCAAATCGTCTATGTAAAAAAAAAAAATTGTGACATAATGAAAAATATTGTATGGAACTAACAAGTGTACCTTCTAAGGAATATATATAGGCGAGAAATTTGAAAGTCCCTGGCATCTTTTGACATGACTGTTCTTGTGAAGTGAGAATGAAATTGTCAGATAGGGCCTTTATTTTCTGTTCTAGGTGTCAGATTACAAGAGGTTTTGTCACATAAAGAGCAGAACTGAATGTCTCAGATCTCTTCTGGGAAAGGTGGATACCGTTCCACCAGCTCGATTAAGTATTACAATACTTACTTTATTCACTCTAGAACTTGGGTTAATATAAATGGACGCAGCCTGCAATATCTAACCCTAAAATATGTCAATGTAAAGCAACTCATCTTTATTTTATTTGGATTTTCTATTTTACTAAGTCTTATATTGAAAGGGCCATTACAGCCTGTATTCTGCTGCATTCTGTCCCATCTGCTGTCAGCATGTAACAGAGGAAGAAGAGTAGAGTAGATTGGTATATAGATTGGTAGGAAAAGATTTAGAAGTACAGATATTTTATTGTTAAAAATCTCTGATCTTATAAGTCTTCCCTGTGGGAGTGGGCTGTCTTCCAGAAGAGAAGAAACTGCCTTTCTAGCTCCACCTATAGGTAGCTATAGATAAGGCAAAGACCATGCAAGAGCAGCTTATAGATGAGTACCTGGCTTGGCTAATATCTCTAGTCACATTTCAGGGCTCTTTCATACTGTGTTTCCCCGAAAATAGGACATCCTCCTAAAATAAGACACCCCCACTATGCTACCAACTAGCCTAAAGTAAGCCATTCTCCCAAAAATAAGACACCACTACCCTAAACTAAAGCCCCCCCTCAAAAGTAAGACCACACACCCCCTACACACCTAATCCCCTCGTGGACTTTCACAGCCGCCACATGTCCGCCGCACGTCTGCCGCACGCTCCGTGTGCTCTTCTACACTTTGCATGTTGGTGAATGAGCCGGGGGGGGGGGGGGGGGGTTAGAGCCGGGGTTGAGAGCTGGGGTTGGGGGAGAGATGGGAGCTAAGCCAGGGTTGACTTACAGGTATCTGCCTATAGATGGCACTAGAGAGACAGCTTTCCTCTTTTTGAAAGAGAGCTAATTTGCATGTCTTTTCCCCCACAAAGCATTGCTGATAAGCGTTTATACCTTTCGCTGCATTATGCAATGTGAACCAGTACCACCCACAGATGCATCAAAGGCATCTAATTAGTCTACACGTTTTTCTGTACTTATGACGTTCAAAAACCTTGAAAACTGCTGTCTAGTGTACCTAATATTCTTAGTCATGTTTCAAGGCTCTTGTCAGGATGGTATCTTTGCGGAGCGCTATGCGCCCCTTGGCTCGTGCTGTGCGGCCGAGAAGGGGCTGAATTTCTCATATTCTGTTTCTGTGTTTGTTTTGCACTGTCTGAACACTGGTTTATCTGCTCACTTGGTTTGGTGGACACACCCAACAGCACCTGCTGAATTCTGTCTGGCCATGTTTTGGTTCTGCTGTGACTGACAGGTTTTCCTGTGTTTTGTTGTCAGGTGTCTGGGCTTAGAGATCAGGGGTTGGTCCAATTGCATTCTGGACCAGAGCCCTGGCCTCCTATATAACTAACCCCAGTCTGGATTCTCATTGCTGGTTATTGACTTTGTCTCTGCCTGCTTGTGTTTTCTGTTCTTTGCTTCTCCTGATCTTTGCTTTGTATCTTTGACCTCCCTTGCTTGCCGCCTGCCTCTGACCATATTGCCTGGACTTTTACTTCGCCTATTGGATCCTGATTTTGTACTTTTGCTGCCTGATTGTTGTGACCCGGACTGTTGGCTATTCTTTATTGTGTTTGTTTGTCTGTCTTGTTCTGTGTGCACCTATTGTAGTGCAGGGACCGCCTTCATGGTTGTCCGCGGCTACCTAGGGCTGTTTGAGGCAAGTAGGTAGGGACAGTTGGTGGGTTCAGTGTCAGGGCTCACTGTCTTGTCTTGTCCCTGCCGTCTGGTTCCAGCATGATTAATTACGTTTTGTGAAGGATCAGTAAACAATAGCCGATGATCCAGATCGGCACTTGTTATCTTTCCCTAGTCGGACCATTGAAAAGGGACTTGACTCTCATACCGCTAGATGTCTGTGCTCCACAAATTGACAGTGACACTTTGCCACTGTATGCTGTATCCAGACTCCTTAGGGCAGCATTCAACTTCTTCAGCCACCTGTGTTCAAATACCGAAGGAACAGACTGGAGCATGCTAGAGTCGCGCTCATCTACGCCATCTATTTTTATATTTCCATCTACATTTCAGCTATAATTACTAACAATTTCTGATTTCAACTTTAGCAAATCAGTCGACCATTAAGCCCCACCCACTCTTTATAAAAGAGTTTTTCAACAATTTTTTTTTTTTTTTTCATCTAATTGGGGTCTACCCAAATTGCATACTTGTCTTATTAAATTCGCCTTTGTAGTGTTGGCTATTTGATGCATCCTACTATGAAAAATAGAAAAATACTTTTTGACTATGAGGGACATTTAGCAAACTGGTGTAAAGTAGAATTGTCTTAGTTGCCCCTAGCAACCAATCAGATTCCATTTTTCATCCCTCACAGACTCTATGAAAAATTAAAGGTGGAATCTGAATGGTTGCTAGGGGCAACTAAGACAATTCTACTTTACACCAGTTTAATAAATCTCCCCCATTGTTCCCTCTTTAGGAACATAGCAGGGAAAGGCAGTCGTCTCATTATAATCAAGGACACCCTTTCTCGCTATGTTCCCGAAGTGCGAACATAGCCTTATAATGTTTTTTTTTTTGCGGTCTCTTCCAGCTGGTGAAACTGGGAAATGCTTTAGTTCCGCATAAATATTTCCTCACTATTTAGTGAACAGGCGAGGAGATTTACACAAGGGACCAAGACAATTTTGTGAATCTCGCCGTGTCTGGTGTATGAGTTATCTCCATAATCCAAGGCATCTGGATGGTATGCTTCATATACTCTCCTGTTATTTACTTAGATTTATTAACTTTCAGAAAGAATTAATCATTCATTTTTTATGATTATAATTCCATAATTGCGGTATAAAAAGAGCTATGTGACGGAAAAATCAAATATAATTACAAAAAAAGCCCATGATTAATTGCCAGCCGCTATTTAAAATTCTCCTCTAAGAAAAGAGTGGATAATTACACTTCATTAAAAAAAAAAAAAAAAAAGTTTGATCGGTGCGAGAAGTTGTGTATAAAGTACAACTCCAAGCAACTCCAATTTATGTGGTTAAAAATAACGCTCATAATATTGATAAATTCTTTAATGTAAATGGTAAGAAAATCTCATTTGAAAAAGTAATTTAATGAAATCCTCTATGTAATGATTGTGAATGGCCTTCCCATAATTGAGAACGTTGCTTTAGGCTATGCTCACACACAGTATTTTGGTCAGTATTTCTGTCGGTGTTTGTAGCCAAAATCAGGAGTGGAACCGACAGGAGAAAAATTATATTGAAAAGATTTGCACAGTTTCTGTATTTTCAGCCCTCTCCTGGTTTTGGTTGAAAAACTACTGACTGAGTTACTAGGTGTGAACATAGCCATAGGGCGCCTGCACTCCAACAAAAATTATAGACATAGAAGATTGTCTCTTATTGTAGTTTTACCTACCACATCTGCTGGAAGTTTGTTCCAAGCATTTACTACTATTTCGTTAAATTATTTTCTCACATTGCTTCTGATCTTTCCTCCAACTAACCTCTCACTGTGCCCCCTTGTTCTTGAGTTCAGTTAAAAAAAAAAAAATTTCCCTCCTGAACCTTATTTAGTCCTGTAACATAATTAAAGGTCATGTTCCCCTTTCCATTCTATGTGGCGAAATGTTTCGTAGGATATTCCATTTAGCGGAATATTTCTAGACTGTTCTATTTCGCTGAATATTTCTTAGACTGTTCTATTTGGCGGAATGTTTCTTAGGACATTCCATGTGGCGGAACGTTTCTTAGGACATTCCATGTAGCGGGATATTTCTAGACTGTTCTATTTCGCAGAATATTTCTTAGACTGTTCTATTTGGCGGAATGTTTCTTAGGACATTCCATGTAAAGGAACGTTTCTTAGGACATTCCATGTGGCGGAATGTTTCTTAGAATTTTGCATTTGGGGAATGTTTCTTAGGCCATTCTATTTGGCGGAATGTTTCTTAAGACAGTCCATTTGGCAAATGTTTCTTAGGCCGTCCCATTTGGCGGAATGTTTCTTAGACTGTTCTATTTGGCGGAATATTTCTTAGACTGTTATATTTGGCGGAATATTTCTTAAGACATTCCATGTGGCGGAACGTTTCTTAGGACATTCCATATGGCGGAATGTTTCTTATGACATTCCATGTGGCGCAATGTTTCTTGAGACATTCCATTTGGCAGAATGTTTCTTAGACCATTCCATGTGGCGGAATGTTTCTTAGATCATTCCATTTGGCGGAATGTTTCTTAGGTCTTTCAATTTGTCGGAATGTTTCTTAGGACATTCCCTGTGGTGGAATGTTTCTTAGGACATTCCATATGGCGGAATGTTTCTTAGGACATTCCATGTTGCGGAACGTTTTTTAGGACATTCCATTTGACGGAATGTTTCTTAGGACATTCCATGTTGCGGAACGTTTTTTAGGACATTCCATTTGGCGGAATGTTTCTTAGACCGTTCCATTTGGCAGAATGTTTCTTAGGACATTCCGTTTGGTGGAATGTTTCTTTGGCCATTCCATGTGGCGAAATTTTTTTTTGGCCATTCCATGTTGCGGAATGTTTCTTAAATCGTTCTATTTGGCGGAATGTTTCTTAGATCGTTCTATTTGGCGGAATGTTTCTAGGGCCATTCCATTAGGCGGAATGTTTCTTAGGGCATTCCATTTGGTGGAATGTTTCTTAGGACATTCCATGAGGCAGAATGTTTCTTGGGGCATTCCATGTGACGGAATGTTTCTTAGGACATTCCATGTGGCGGAATGTTTCTTAGGGCATTCCATTAGGCGGAATGTTTCTTAGAACATTCCATGTGGCGGAATGTTTCTTAGAACGTTCTATTTGGCGGAATGTTTCTTAGGATATTCCATGTGGCAGAACGTTTCTTAGGACATTCCATTTGGCGGAACGTTTCTTAGGACATTTCATGTGACGGAATGTTTCTTAGGACATTCCATTTGGTGGAATTTTTCTTAGGCCATTCCATGTGGCGGAATGTTTCTTACGCCATTCCTTTTGGCAGAATGTTTCTTAGGCCATTCCATTTGGTGCAATGTTTCTTAAGCCATTCTGTTTGGCTTAATGTTTCTTAGACCGTTCCATTTGGCGGAATGTTTCTTAGGACATTCCATGTTGTGGAACATTTCTTAGGACATTCCATTTGGCGGAATGTTTCTTTGGCCCTTCCGTGTGGTGTAATTTTCCTTAGAACGTTCTATTTGACGGAATGTTTCTTAGGACATTCCATTTGGCGGAATGTTTTTTAGGACATTCCATTTATCGGAATGTTTCTTTGGCCATTCCATGTGATGGAATGTTTCTTAGACCATTCTATTTGGCGGAATGTTTCTTAGGACATTCCATTTGGCGGAATATTTCTTTGGCCATTCCATGTGGCGAAATTTTTCTTTGGCCATTCCATGTGGCGGAATGTTTCTTAGATCGTTCTATTTGCCGGAATGTTTTTTAAGGCCATTCCATTTGACGGAATGTTTCTTAGGACATTTCATGTGGCGGAATTTTTCTGAAGACATTCCATGTGGCAGAATGTTTTTTAGGGCATTCCATGTGGCGGAATGCTTCTTAGGACATTCCATTTGGCAGAATATTTCTTAGGGCATTCCATTGGGTGGAATGTTTCTTAGAACATTCTGTGTGGCGGAATGTTTCTAAGAACGTTCTATTTGGCGGAATGTTTCTTAGGATATTCCATGTGGCGGAACGTTTCTTAGGACATTCCATTTGGCGGAATGTTTTTTTGGACATTCCATGTGGCGGAATGTTTCTTAGGACATTCCATTTTGGCTGAATGTTTCTTTGGCCATTCCATTTGGCGGAATGTTTCTTAGACTGTTCCATTTGGCGGAATGTTTCTTAGGGCATTATTTTTGGTGGAATGTTTCTTAGGCCATTCCATGTGGCGGAATGTTTGTTAGGCCATTCCATTTGGCGGAATGTTTCTCAGACCGTTCCATTTGGTAAAATGTTTCTTAGGACATTCCATGTTGTGGAACGTTTCTTAGGACATTCCTTTTGGCAGAATGTTTCTTAGGACATTCCATGTGGCAGAATGTTTCTAAGGACATTCCATGTGGCGGAATGTTGTTTAGAACGTTCTATTTGCGAAATGTTTCTTAGGACATTCCATTTGGTGGAATGTTTCTTAGGACATTCCATGTGGTGGAATGTTTCTTAGGACATTCCATTTTGCGGAATGTTTCTTAGGAAATTCCATTCGGCGGAATCTTTCTTAGGATATTCCATGTGGCGGAATGTTTCTTAGGACATTCCATGTGGCGGAATGTTTCTTAGGACATTCCATGTTGAGGAACCTTTGTGGCTGTGTATTACTCTTTCTTTCATCTGCTGAAGAGGAATCTGATTCTGTTGTCCAGAAATCAGAGGTTTTTTTACGTTTGGTTGTGTTTTGTGTTTTATTTTTATTGTAATTGTTGTTGGCGTGTGGTTTCTGGGTCCATTTTTTTCTTCTATCTTCCATACTTGTTTTTTTCTTCATAAACGCTTTTCCCGAATCATAATCGATTTTGTCCCTTATGAATTTGTCTTTTTTTTGTTCTTTAATTTCATTTTGTAGCTTAATTAGTTTGGCGTCCATTTTTGTTGTAAAACTTTTTAGATCTTTCTGCGGTGTTCTTTTTCTTAGTTCTATTTTAGCTCGGCACAATTCCTCTGTAATTTCTTCATACTGTTTTTCATTCTGTTTTAGAACAAATTTCAGTAAATTAAGAGCGTGTTGTTGATGTAATTCATCCCACTCCTGCTTGAACTCTAAATCTTCTGTAAATTGTGAAATTTCCTTATACTGGCGCAAGCCCCTAGGGACCCGTTCACATGCAACATAGGACTTCAGGGAACTCACGGTCCAAAAAAGTTTGAGCTCTTTTTCTGCTAATTGTTGTACCTTATATTCAAGGTGTTTGATGCTCATAACTTGTATGGCATCTCGCTCGTCACAGTCCAAAAAGTAGGTATTAGCATCTGCACGTCCTGCATTTAAAGCAAAGTCCTCTTTTTCATTCATATCTGTGGTCTCTAGATCCATACTGCTTGTAGCAGGTGAAGGGCATCCGTGCGCCATCTTCGGGGATCGTGCTCAGGTGTGAGACAAAACAATTTTTTTAAGGACATTCCATGTGGCGGAATGTTTCTTAGGACATTCCATGTTGCGGAACCTTTCTTAGGACATTCCTTTTAGCGGAATGTTTTTTAGGACATTCCATGTGGCGGAATGTTTCTAAGGACATTCCATGTGGCGGAATGTTTCTTAGAACGTTCTATTTGACGGAATGTTTTTTAGGGCATTCTATTTGGCGGAATGTTTTTTTAGGACATTCCATTTGGCGGAATGTTTCTTTGGCCATTCCATGTGGCGGAATGTATTTTAGACCGTTTTATTTGGCAGAATGATTCTTAGGACATTCTATGTGGCGGAATGTTTCTTAGATTGTTCTATTTGGCGGAATGTTTCTTAGGACATTCCGTTTGGTGGAATCTTTCTTAGGACATTCCATTTGGCGGAATATTTCTTAGGACATTCCATGTGGCGAAATGTTTCTTAGGGCATTCCATGTGGCGGAATGTTTCTTAGGACATTCCATGTGGCGGAATGTTTCTTTGGGCATTCCATTAAGAGGAATGTTTCTTAGAACATTCCATTTGGCGGAATGTTTCTGAGGACATTCCATTTGGCGGAATGTTTCTTAAGACATTCCATTTGGTGGAATGTTTCCCAGGACATTCCATTCGGCGGAATGTTTCTTAGGAAATTCCATTTGGCGGAATCTTTCTCAGGACATTCCATGTGGCGGAATGTTAGTTAGGACATTCCATGTGGCGGAATGTTTCTTAGGACATTCCATGTTGCGGAACCTTTCTTAGGACATTCCTTTTGGTGGAATGTTTTTTAGGACATTCCATGTGGCGGAATGTTTCTAAGGACATTCCATGTGGCGGAATGTTTCTTAGGACATTCTATGTTGCGGAACCTTTCTTAGGACATTCCTTTTGGACATTCCATGTGGCGGAATGTTTCTAAGGACATTCCATGTGGCGGAATGTTTCTTAGAACGTTCTATTTGACGGAATGTTTTTTAGGGCATTCCATTTGGCGGAATGTTTTTTAGGACATTCCATGTGGCGGAATGTTTCTTTGGACATTCCATGTGGCGGAATGTTTCTTAGGACATTCCATGTTGCGGAACCTTTCTTAGGACATTCCTTTTGGCGGAATGTTTTTTAGGACATTCCATGTGGCGGAATGTTTCTAAGGACATTCCATGTGGCGGAATGTTTCTTAGAACGTTCTATTTGGCGGAATGTTTTTTTAGGACATTCCATTTGGCGGAATGTTTCTTTGGAAATTCCATTTGGCGGAATCTTTCTCAGGACATTCCATGTGGCGGAATGTTAGTTAGGACATTCCATGTGGCGGAATGTTTCTTAGGACATTCCATGTTGCGGAACCTTTCTTAGGACATTCCTTTTGCCGGAATGTTTTTTAGGACATTCCATGTGGCGGAATGTTTCTAAGGACATTCCATGTGGCGGAATGTTTCTTAGGACATTCTATGTTGCGGAACCTTTCTTAGGACATTCCTTTTGGCGGAATGTTTTTTAGGACATTCCATGTGGTGGAATGTTTCTAAGGACATTCCATGTGGCGGAATGTTTCTTAGAACATTCTATTTGACGGAATGTTTTTTAGGGCATTCCATTTGGCGGAATATTTTTTTAGGACATTCCATTTGGCGGAATGTTTTTTTAGGACATTCCATTTGGCGGAATGTTTCTTTGGCCATTCCATGTGGCGGAATGTTTCTTAGACCCTTCTATTTGGCGGAATGTTTCTTTGGCCATTCCATGTGGCGGAATGTTTCTTAGATCGTTCTATTTGGCGGAATGTTTCTTAGGACATTCTTTTTGGTGGAATGTTTCTTAGGACATTCCATGAGGCGAAATGTTTCTTAGGAAATTCCATGTGGCGGAATGTTTCTTAGGACATTCCATTTTGCGGAATGTTTCTTAGGAAATTCCATTCGGCGGAATCTTTCCTAGGACATTCCATGTTGCGTAACCTTTCTTAGGACATTTCTTTTGGCGGAATGTTTTTTAGGACATTCCATGTGGCGAAATTTTTCTAAGGACATTCCATGTGGCGGAATGTTTCTTAGGACATTCCATGTTGCGGAAACTTTCTTAGGACATTCCTTTTAGCGGAATGTTTTTTAGGACATTCCATGTGGCGGAATGTTTCTAAGGACATTCCATGTGGCGGAATGTTTCTTAGAACGATCTATTTGACGGAATGTTTTTTAGGGCATTCTATTCGGCCGAATGTTTTTTTAGGACATTCCATTTGGCGGAATGTTTCTTTGGCCATTCCATGTGGCGGAATGTTTTTTAGACCGTTCTATTTGGCAGAATGATTCTTAGGACATTCTATGTGGCGGAATGTTTCTTAGATCGTTCTATTTGGCGGAATGTTTCTTAGGACATTCCGTTTGGTGGAATCTTTCTTAGGACATTCCATTTGGCGGAATATTTCTTAGGACATTCCATGTGGCGGAATGTTTCTTAGGGCATTCCATGTGGCGGAATGTTTCTTAGGACATTCCATGTGGCGGAATGTTTCTTTGGGCATTCCATTAAGCGGAATGTTTCTTAGAACATTCCATTTGGCGGAATGTTTCTGAGGACATTCCATTTGGCGGAATGTTTCTTAAGACATTCCATTTGGTGGAATGTTTCCTAGGACATTCCATTCGGCGGAATGTTTCTTAGGAAATTCCATTTGGCGGAATCTTTCTCAGGACATTCCATGTGGCGGAATGTTAGTTAGGACATTCCATGTGGCGGAATGTTTCTTAGGACATTCCATGTTGCGGAACCTTTCTTAGGACATTCCTTTTGGCGGAATGTTTTTTAGGACATTCCATGTGGCGGAATGTTTCTAAGGACATTCCATGTGGCGGAATGTTTCTTAGGACATTCTATGTTGCGGAATCTTTCTTAGGACATTCCTTTTGGCGGAATGTTTTTTAGGACATTCCATGTGGCGGAATGTTTCTAAGGACATTCCATGTGGCGGAATGTTTCTTAGAACGTTCTATTTGACGGAATGTTTTTTAGCGCATTCTATTTGGCGGAATGTTTTTTTAGGACATTCCATTTGGCGGAATGTTTCTTTGGCCATTCCATGTGGCGGAATGTTTTTTAGACCGTTCTATTTGGCAGAATGATTCTTAGGACATTCTATGTGGCGGAATGTTTCTTAGATCGTTCTATTTGGCGGAATGTTTCTTAGGACATTCCGTTTGGTGGAATCTTTCTTAGGACATTCCATTTGGCGGAATATTTCTTAGGACATTCCATGTGGCGGAATGTTTCTTAGGACATTCCATGTGGCGGAATGTTTCTTTGTGCATTCCATTTGGCGGAATGTTTCTGAGGACATTCCATTTGGCGGAATGTTTCTTAAGACATTCCATTTGGTGGAATGTTTCCTAGGACATTCCATTCGGTGGAATGTTTCTTAGGAAATTCCATTTGGCGGAATCTTTCTCAGGACATTCCTTTTGGCGGAATGTTTTTTAGGACATTCCATGTGGCGGAATGTTTCTAAGGACATTCCATGTGGCGGAATGTTTCTTAGAACGTTCTATTTAACGGAATGTTTTTTAGGGCATTCCATTTGGCGGAATGTTTCTTTGGCCATTCCATGTGGCGGAATGTTTCTTAGACCCTTCTATTTGGCGGAATGTTTCTTTGGCCATTCCATGTGGCGGAATGTTTCTTAGATCGTTCTATTTGGTGGAATGTTTCTTAGGACATTCCTTTTGGTGGAATGTTTCTTAGGACATTCCATGAGGCGAAATGTTTCTTAGGACATTCCATGCGGCGGAATGTTTCTCAGGACATTCCATTTTACGGAATGTTTCTTAGGAAATTCCATTCGGCGGAATCTTTCTTAGGACATTACATGTGGCGGAATGTTTCTCAGGACATTCCATGTGGCGGAATGTTTCTTAGGACATTCCATGTTGCGGAACCTTTCTTAGGACATTCCATTTTGCGGAATGTTTCTTAAGAAATTCCATTCGGCGGAATCTTTTTTAGGACATTCCATGTGGCGGAATATTTCTCAGGACATTCCATGTGGCGGAATGTTTCTTAGGACATTCCATGTTGCGGAACCTTTCCTAGGACATTCCTTTTGGCGGAATGTTTTTTAGGACATTCCATGTGGCGGAATGTTTCTTTGGACATTCCATGTGGCGGAATGTTTCTTAGGACATTCCATGTTGCGGAACCTTTCTTAGGACATTCCTTTTGGCGGAATGTTTTTTAGGACATTCCATGTGGTGGAATTTTTCTAAGGACATTCCATGTGGCGGAATGTTTCTTAGGACATTCCATGTTGCGGAACCTTTCTTAGGACATTCCTTTTGGCGGAATGTTTTTTAGGACATTCCATGTGGCGGAATGTTTCTAAGGACATTCCATGTGGCGGAATGTTTCTTAGAACATTCTATTTGGCGGAATGTTTTTTTAGAACATTCCATTTGGCGGAATGTTTCTTTGGAAACTCCATTTGGCGGAATCTTTCTCAGGACATTCCATGTGGCGGAATGTTAGTTAGGACATTCCATGTGGCGGAATGTTTCTTAGGACATTCCATGTTGCGGAACCTTTCTTAGGACATTCCTTTTGGCGGAATGTTTTTTAGGACATTCCATGTGGCGGAATGTTTCTTAGACCCTTCTATTTGGTGGAATGTTTCTTTGGCCATTCCATGTGGCGGAATGTTTCTTAGATCGTTCTATTTGGTGGAATGTTTCTTAGGACATTCCTTTTGGTGGAATGTTTCTTAGGACATTCCATGAGGCGAAATGTTTCTTAGGACATTCCATGTGGCGGAATGTTTCTCAGGACATTCCATTTTACGGAATGTTTCTTAGGAAATTCCATTCGGCGGAATCTTTCTTAGGACATTACATGTGGCGGAATGTTTCTCAGGACATTTCATGTGGAGGAAAGTTTCTTAGGACCTTCCATGTTGCGGAACCTTTCTTAGGACATTCCTTTTGGCGGAATGTTTTTTAGGACATTCCATTTGGCAGAATTTTTCTAAGGACATTCCATGTGGCGGAATGTTTCTTAGGACATTCCATGTTGCGGAACCTTTCTTAGGACATTCCTTTTAGCGGAATGTTTTTTAGGACATTCCATGTGGCGGAATGTTTCTTAGAACGTTCTATTTGATGGAATGTTTTTTAGGGCATTCTATTTGGCGGAATGTTTTTTTAGGACATTCCATTTGGTGGAATGTTTCTTTGGCCATTCCATGTGGCGGAATGTTTTTTAGACCGTTCTATTTGGCAGAATGATTCTTAGGACATTCTATGTGGCGGAATGTTTCTTAGATCGTTCTATTTGGCGGAATGTTTCTTAGGACATTCCGTTTGGTGGAATCTTTCTTAGGACATTCCATTTGGCGGAATATTTCTTAGGACATTCCATGTGGCGGAATGTTTCTTAGGGCATTCCCTGTGGCGGAATGTTTCTTAGGACATTCCATGTGGCGGAATGTTTCTTTGGGCATTCCATTAAGCGGAATGTTTCTTAGAACATTCCATTTAGCGGAATGTTTCTGAGGACATTCCATTTGGCGGAATCTTTCTCAGGACATTCCATGTGGCGGAATGTTAGTTAGGACATTCCATGCGGCGGAATGTTTCTTAGGACATTCCATGTTGCGGAACCTTTCTTAGGACATTCCTTTTGGCGGAATGTTTTTTAGGACATTCCATGTGGCGGAATGTTTCTAAGGACATTCCATGTGGCGGAATGTTTCTTAGGACATTCTATGTTGCGGAACCTTTCTTAGGACATTCCTTTTGGCGGAATGTTTTTTAGGACATTCCATGTGGCGGAATGTTTCTAAGGACATTCCATGTGGCGGAATGTTTCTTAGAACGTTCTATTTGACGGAATGTTTTTTAGGGCATTCCATTTGGCGGAATGTTTTTCTAGGACATTCCATTTGGCGGAATGTTTCTTTGGCCATTCCATGTGGCGGAATGTTTCTTAGACCCTTCTATTTGGCGGAATGTTTCTTTGGCCATTCCATGTGGCGGAATGTTTCTTAGATCGTTCTATTTGGTGGAATGTTTCTTAGGACATTCCATTTTGCGGAATGTTTCTTAAGAAATTCCATTCGGCGGAATCTTTCTTAGGACATTCCATGTGGCGGAATGTTAGTTAGGACATTCCATGTGGCGGAATGTTTCTTAGGACATTCCATGTTGCGGAACCTTTCTTAGGACATTCCTTTTGGCGGAATGTTTTTTAGGACATTCCATGTGGCGGAATGTTTCTTTGGACATTCCATGTGGCGGAATGTTTCTTAGGACATTCCATGTTGCGGAACCTTTGTTAGGACATTCCTTTTGGCGGAATGTTTTTTAGGACATTCCATGTGGTGGAATTTTTCTAAGGACATTCCATGTGGCGGAATGTTTCTTAGGACATTCCATGTGGCGGAACCTTTCTTAGGACATTCCTTTTGGCGGAATGTTTTTTAGGACATTCCATGTGGCGGAATGTTTCTAAGGACATTCCATGTGGCGGAATGTTTCTTAGAACGTTCTATTTGGCGGAATGTTTTTTTAGGACATTCCATTTGGCGGAATGTTTCTTTGGAAATTCCATTTGGCGGAATCTTTCTCAGGACATTCCATGTGGCGGAATGTTAGTTAGGACATTCCATGTGGCGGAATGTTTCTTAGGACATTCTATGTTGCGGAACCTTTCTTAGGACATTCCTTTTGGCGGAATGTTTTTTAGGACATTCCATGTGGCGGAATGTTTCTTAGGACATTCCATGTTGCGGAACCTTTCTTAGGACATTCCTTTTAGCGGAATGTTTTTTAGGACATTCCATGTGGCGGAATGTTTCTAAGGACATTCCATGTGGCGGAATGTTTCTTAGAACGTTCTATTTGACGGAATGTTTTTTAGGGCATTCTATTTGGCGGAATGTTTTTTTAGGACATTCCATTTGGCGGAATGTTTCTTTGGCCATTCCATGTGGCGGAATGTATTTTAGACCGTTTTATTTGGCAGAATGATTCTTAGGACATTCTATGTGGCGGAATGTTTCTTAGATTGTTCTATTTGGCGGAATGTTTCTTAGGACATTCCGTTTGGTGGAATCTTTCTTAGGACATTCCATTTGGCGGAATATTTCTTAGGACATTCCATGTGGCGAAATGTTTCTTAGGGCATTCCATGTGGCGGAATGTTTCTTAGGACATTCCATGTGGCGGAATGTTTCTTTGGGCATTCCATTAAGAGGAATGTTTCTTAGAACATTCCATTTGGCGGAATGTTTCTGAGGACATTCCATTTGGCGGAATGTTTCTTAAGACATTCCATTTGGTGGAATGTTTCCCAGGACATTCCATTCGGCGGAATGTTTCTTAGGAAATTCCATTTGGCGGAATCTTTCTCAGGACATTCCATGTGGCGGAATGTTAGTTAGGACATTCCATGTGGCGGAATGTTTCTTAGGACATTCCATGTTGCGGAACCTTTCTTAGGACATTCCTTTTGGTGGAATGTTTTTTAGGACATTCCATGTGGCGGAATGTTTCTAAGGACATTCCATGTGGCGGAATGTTTCTTAGGACATTCTATGTTGCGGAACCTTTCTTAGGACATTCCTTTTGGACATTCCATGTGGCGGAATGTTTCTAAGGACATTCCATGTGGCGGAATGTTTCTTAGAACGTTCTATTTGACGGAATGTTTTTTAGGGCATTCCATTTGGCGGAATGTTTTTTAGGACATTCCATGTGGCGGAATGTTTCTTTGGACATTCCATGTGGCGGAATGTTTCTTAGGACATTCCATGTTGCGGAACCTTTCTTAGGACATTCCTTTTGGCGGAATGTTTTTTAGGACATTCCATGTGGCGGAATGTTTCTAAGGACATTCCATGTGGCGGAATGTTTCTTAGAACGTTCTATTTGGCGGAATGTTTTTTTAGGACATTCCATTTGGCGGAATGTTTCTTTGGAAATTCCATTTGGCGGAATCTTTCTCAGGACATTCCATGTGGTGGAATGTTAGTTAGGACATTCCATGTGGCGGAATGTTTCTTAGGACATTCCATGTTGCGGAACCTTTCTTAGGACATTCCTTTTGCCGGAATGTTTTTTAGGACATTCCATGTGGCGGAATGTTTCTAAGGACATTCCATGTGGCGGAATGTTTCTTAGGACATTCTATGTTGCGGAACCTTTCTTAGGACATTCCTTTTGGCGGAATGTTTTTTAGGACATTCCATGTGGTGGAATGTTTCTAAGGACATTCCATGTGGCGGAATGTTTCTTAGAACATTCTATTTGACGGAATGTTTTTTAGGGCATTCCATTTGGCGGAATATTTTTTTAGGACATTCCATTTGGCGGAATGTTTTTTTAGGACATTCCATTTGGCGGAATGTTTCTTTGGCCATTCCATGTGGCGGAATGTTTCTTAGACCCTTCTATTTGGCGGAATGTTTCTTTGGCCATTCCATGTGGCGGAATGTTTCTTAGATCGTTCTATTTGGCGGAATGTTTCTTAGGACATTCTTTTTGGTGGAATGTTTCTTAGGACATTCCATGAGGCGAAATGTTTCTTAGGAAATTCCATGTGGCGGAATGTTTCTTAGGACATTCCATTTTGCGGAATGTTTCTTAGGAAATTCCATTCGGCGGAATCTTTCCTAGGACATTCCATGTTGCGTAACCTTTCTTAGGACATTTCTTTTGGCGGAATGTTTTTTAGGACATTCCATGTGGCGAAATTTTTCTAAGGACATTCCATGTGGCGGAATGTTTCTTAGGACATTCCATGTTGCGGAAACTTTCTTAGGACATTCCTTTTAGCGGAATGTTTTTTAGGACATTCCATGTGGCGGAATGTTTCTAAGGACATTCCATGTGGCGGAATGTTTCTTAGAACGATCTATTTGACGGAATGTTTTTTAGGGCATTCTATTCGGCCGAATGTTTTTTTAGGACATTCCATTTGGCGGAATGTTTCTTTGGCCATTCCATGTGGCGGAATGTTTTTTAGACCGTTCTATTTGGCAGAATGATTCTTAGGACATTCTATGTGGCGGAATGTTTCTTAGATCGTTCTATTTGGCGGAATGTTTCTTAGGACATTCCGTTTGGTGGAATCTTTCTTAGGACATTCCATTTGGCGGAATATTTCTTAGGACATTCCATGTGGCGGAATGTTTCTTAGGGCATTCCATGTGGCGGAATGTTTCTTAGGACATTCCATGTGGCGGAATGTTTCTTTGGGCATTCCATTAAGCGGAATGTTTCTTAGAACATTCCATTTGGCGGAATGTTTCTGAGGACATTCCATTTGGCGGAATGTTTCTTAAGACATTCCATTTGGTGGAATGTTTCCTAGGACATTCCATTCGGCGGAATGTTTCTTAGGAAATTCCATTTGGCGGAATCTTTCTCAGGACATTCCATGTGGCGGAATGTTAGTTAGGACATTCCATGTGGCGGAATGTTTCTTAGGACATTCCATGTTTCGGAACCTTTCTTAGGACATTCCTTTTGGCGGAATGTTTTTTAGGACATTCCATGTGGCGGAATGTTTCTAAGGACATTCCATGTGGCGGAATGTTTCTTAGGACATTCTATGTTGCGGAATCTTTCTTAGGACATTCCTTTTGGCGGAATGTTTTTTAGGACATTCCATGTGGCGGAATGTTTCTAAGGACATTCCATGTGGCGGAATGTTTCTTAGAACGTTCTATTTGACGGAATGTTTTTTAGCGCATTCTATTTGGCGGAATGTTTTTTTAGGACATTCCATTTGGCGGAATGTTTCTTTGGCCATTCCATGTGGCGGAATGTTTTTTAGACCGTTCTATTTGGCAGAATGATTCTTAGGACATTCTATGTGGCGGAATGTTTCTTAGATCGTTCTATTTGGCGGAATGTTTCTTAGGACATTCCGTTTGGTGGAATCTTTCTTAGGACATTCCATTTGGCGGAATATTTCTTAGGACATTCCATGTGGCGGAATGTTTCTTAGGACATTCCATGTGGCGGAATGTTTCTTTGTGCATTCCATTTGGCGGAATGTTTCTGAGGACATTCCATTTGGCGGAATGTTTCTTAAGACATTCCATTTGGTGGAATGTTTCCTAGAACATTCCATTCGGTGGAATGTTTCTTAGGAAATTCCATTTGGCGGAATCTTTCTCAGGACATTCCTTTTGGCGGAATGTTTTTTAGGACATTCCATGTGGCGGAATGTTTCTAAGGACATTCCATGTGGCGGAATGTTTCTTAGAACGTTCTATTTGACGGAATGTTTTTTAGGGCATTCCATTTGGCGGAATGTTTCTTTGGCCATTCCATGTGGCGGAATGTTTCTTAGACCCTTCTATTTGGCGGAATGTTTCTTTGGCCATTCCATGTGGCGGAATGTTTCTTAGGACGTTCCATTTGGCGGAATGTTTCTTAGGACATTCCTTTTGGTGGAATGTTTCTTAGGACATTCCATGAGGCGAAATGTTTCTTAGGACATTCCATGTGGAGGAATGTTTCTCAGGACATTCCATTTTGCGGAATGTTTCTTAGGAAATTCCATTCGGCGGAATCTTTCTTAGGACATTACATGTGGCGGAATGTTTCTCAGGACATTCCATGTGGCGGAATGTTTCTTAGGACATTCCATGTTGCGGAACCTTTCTTAGGACATTCCATTTTGCGGAATGTTTCTTAAGAAATTCCATTCGGCGGAATCTTTTTTAGGACATTCCATGTGGCAGAATATTTCTCAGGACATTCCATGTGGCGGAATGTTTCTTAGGACATTCCATGTTGCGGAACCTTTCCTAGGACATTCCTTTTGGCGGAATGTTTTTTAGGACATTCCATGTGGCGGAATGTTTCTTTGGACATTCCATGTGGCGGAATGTTTCTTAGGACATTCCATGTTGCGGAACCTTTCTTAGGACATTCCTTTTGGCGGAATGTTTTTTAGGACATTCCATGTGGTGGAATTTTTCTAAGGACATTCCATGTGGCGGAATGTTTCTTAGGACATTCCATGTTGCGGAACCTTTCTTAGGACATTCCTTTTGGCGGAATGTTTTTTAGGACATTCCATGTGGCGGAATGTTTCTAAGGACATTCCATGTGGCGGAATGTTTCTTAGAACATTCTATTTGGCGGAATGTTTTTTTAGAACATTCCATTTGGCGGAATGTTTCTTTGGAAACTCCATTTGGCGGAATCTTTCTCAGGACATTCCATGTGGCGGAATGTTAGTTAGGACATTCCATGTGGCGGAATGTTTCTTAGGACATTCCATGTTGCGGAACCTTTCTTAGGACATTCCTTTTGGCGGAATGTTTTTTAGGACATTCCATGTGGCGGAATGTTTCTTAGACCCTTCTATTTGGTGGAATGTTTCTTTGGCCATTCCATGTGGCGGAATGTTTCTTAGATCGTTCTATTTGGTGGAATGTTTCTTAGGACATTCCTTTTGGTGGAATGTTTCTTAGGACATTCCATGAGGCGAAATGTTTCTTAGGACATTCCATGTGGCGGAATGTTTCTCAGGACATTCCGTTTTACGGAATGTTTCTTAGGAAATTCCATTCGGCGGAATCTTTCTTAGGACATTACATGTGGCGGAATGTTTCTCAGGACATTTCATGTGGAGGAAAGTTTCTTAGGACCTTCCATGTTGCGGAACCTTTCTTAGGACATTCCTTTTGGCGGAATGTTTTTTAGGACATTCCATTTGGCAGAATTTTTCTAAGGACATTCCATGTGGCGGAATGTTTCTTAGGACATTCCATGTTGCGGAACCTTTCTTAGGACATTCCTTTTAGCGGAATGTTTTTTAGGACATTCCATGTGGCGGAATGTTTCTTAGAACGTTCTATTTGATGGAATGTTTTTTAGGGCATTCTATTTGGCGGAATGTTTTTTTAGGACATTCCATTTGGTGGAATGTTTCTTTGGCCATTCCATGTGGCGGAATGTTTTTTAGACCGTTCTATTTGGCAGAATGATTCTTAGGACATTCTATGTGGCGGAATGTTTCTTAGATCGTTCTATTTGGCGGAATGTTTCTTAGGACATTCCGTTTGGTGGAATCTTTCTTAGGACATTCCATTTGGCGGAATATTTCTTAGGACATTCCATGTGGCGGAATGTTTCTTAGGGCATTCCCTGTGGCGGAATGTTTCTTAGGACATTCCATGTGGCGGAATGTTTCTTTGGGCATTCCATTAAGCGGAATGTTTCTTAGAACATTCCATTTAGCGGAATGTTTCTGAGGACATTCCATTTGGCGGAATCTTTCTCAGGACATTCCATGTGGCGGAATGTTAGTTAGGACATTCCATGCGGCGGAATGTTTCTTAGGACATTCCATGTTGCGGAACCTTTCTTAGGACATTCCTTTTGGCGGACTGTTTTTTAGGACATTCCATGTGGCGGAATGTTTCTAAGGACATTCCATGTGGCGGAATGTTTCTTAGGACATTCTATGTTGCGGAACCTTTCTTAGGACATTCCTTTTGGCGGAATGTTTTTTAGGACATTCCATGTGGCGGAATGTTTCTAAGGACATTCCATGTGGCGGAATGTTTCTTAGAACGTTCTATTTGACGGAATGTTTTTTAGGGCATTCCATTTGGCGGAATGTTTTTCTAGGACATTCCATTTGGCGGAATGTTTCTTTGGCCATTCCATGTGGCGGAATGTTTCTTAGACCCTTCTATTTGGCGGAATGTTTCTTTGGCCATTCCATGTGGCGGAATGTTTCTTAGATCGTTCTATTTGGTGGAATGTTTCTTAGGACATTCCATTTTGCGGAATGTTTCTTAAGAAATTCCATTCGGCGGAATCTTTCTTAGGACATTCCATGTGGCGGAATGTTAGTTAGGACATTCCATGTGGCGGAATGTTTCTTAGGACATTCCATGTTGCGGAACCTTTCTTAGGACATTCCTTTTGGCGGAATGTTTTTTAGGACATTCCATGTGGCGGAATGTTTCTTTGGACATTCCATGTGGCGGAATGTTTCTTAGGACATTCCATGTTGCGGAACCTTTGTTAGGACATTCCTTTTGGCGGAATGTTTTTTTAGGACATTCCATGTGGTGGAATTTTTCTAAGGACATTCCATGTGGCGGAATGTTTCTTAGGACATTCCATGTGGCGGAACCTTTCTTAGGACATTCCTTTTGGCGGAATGTTTTTTAGGACATTCCATGTGGCGGAATGTTTCTAAGGACATTCCATGTGGCGGAATGTTTCTTAGAACGTTCTATTTGGCGGAATGTTTTTTTAGGACATTCCATTTGGCGGAATGTTTCTTTGGAAATTCCATTTGGCGGAATCTTTCTCAGGACATTCCATGTGGCGGAATGTTAGTTAGGACATTCCATGTGGCGGAATGTTTCTTAGGACATTCTATGTTGCGGAACCTTTCTTAGGACATTCCTTTTGGCGGAATGTTTTTTAGGACATTCCATGTGGCGGAATGTTTCTAAGGACATTCCATGTGGCGGAATGTTTCTTAGGACATTCTATGTTGCGGAACCTTTCTTAGGACATTCCTTTTGGCGGAATGTTTTTTAGGACATTCCATGTGGCGGAATGTTTCTAAGGACATTCCATGTGGCGGAATGTTTCTTAGAACGTTCTATTTGACGGAATGTTTTTTAGGGCATTCTATTTGGCGGAATGTTTTTTTAGGACATTCCATTTGGCGGAATGTTTCCTTGGCCATTCCATGTGGCGGAATGTTTTTTAGACCGT
Organism: Dendropsophus ebraccatus; assembly: GCF_027789765.1. Taxonomy (NCBI): domain Eukaryota; kingdom Metazoa; phylum Chordata; class Amphibia; order Anura; family Hylidae; genus Dendropsophus; species Dendropsophus ebraccatus. Next base: position 24,665,827 of record NC_091462.1, on the reverse strand, counting down.
TCTATTTGGCAGAATGATTCTTAGGACATTCTATGTGGCGGAATGTTTCTTAGATCGTTCTATTTGGCGGAATGTTTCTTAGGACATTCCGTTTGGTGGAATCTTTCTTAGGACATTCCATTTGGCGGAATATTTCTTAGCACATTCCATGTGGCGGAATGTTTCTTAGGGCATTCCATGTGGCGGAATGTTTCTTAGGACATTCCATGTGGCGGAATGTTTCTTTGTGCATTCCATTTGGCGGAATGTTTCTGAGGACATTCCATTTGGCGGAATGTTTCTTAAGACATTCCATTTGGTGGAATGTTTCCTAGGACATTCCATTCGGCGGAATGTTTCTTAGGAAATTCCATTTAGCGGAATCTTTCTCAGGACATTCCATGTGGCGGAATGTTAGTTAGGACATTCCATGTGGCGGAATGTTTCTTAGGACATTCCATGTTGTGGAACCTTTCTTAGGACATTCTTTTTGGTGGAATGTTTTTTAGGACATTCCATGTGGCGGAATGTTTCTAAGGACATTCCATGTGGCGGAATGTTTCTTAGGACATTCTATGTTGCGGAACCTTTCTTAGGACATTCCTTTTGGCGGAATGTTTTTTAGGACATTCCATGTGGCGGAATGTTTCTAAGGACATTCCATGTGGCGGAATGTTTCTTAGAACGTTCTATTTGACGGAATGTTTTTTAGGGCATTCCATTTGGCGGAATATTTTTTTAGGACATTCCATTTGGCGGAATGTTTCTTTGGCCATTCCATGTGGCGGAATGTTTCTTAGACCCTTCTATTTGGCGGAATGTTTCTTTGGCCATTCCATGTGGCGGAATGTTTCTTAGATCGTTCTATTTGGCGGAATGTTTCTTAGGACTTTCCTTTTGGTGGAATGTTTCTTAGGACATTCCATGAGGCGAAATGTTTCTTAGGACATTCCATGTGGCGGAATGTTTCTTAAGAAATTCCATTCGGCGGAATCTTTCTTAGGACATTCCATGTGGCGGAATGTTTCTCAGGACATTCCATGTGGCTGAATGTTTCTTAGGACATTCCACGTTGCGGACCCTTTCTTAGGACATTCCTTTTGGCGGAATGTTTTTTAGGACATTCCATGTGGCGGAATGTTTCTTTGGACATTCCATGTGGCGGAATGTTTCTTAGGACATTCCATGTTGCGGAACCTTTCTTAGGACATTCCTTTTGGCGGAATGTTTTTTTAGGACATTCCATGTGGCGGAATGTTTCTAAGGACATTCCATGTGGCGGAATGTTTCTTAGAACGTTCTATTTGGCGGAATGTTTTTTTAGGACATTCCATTTGGCGGAATGTTTCTTTGGAAATTCCATTTGGCGGAATCTTTCTCAGGACATTCCATGTGGCGGAATGTTAGTTAGGACATTCCATGTTGCGGAACCTTTCTTAGGACATTCCTTTTGCCGGAATGTTTTTTAGGACATTCCATGTGGCGGAATGTTTCTAAGGACATTCCATGTGGCGGAATGTTTCTAAGGACATTCCATGTGGCGGAATGTTTCTTAGGGCATTCCATGTGGCGGAATGTTTCTTAGGACATTCCATGTGGCGGAATATTTCTTTGGGCATTCCATTAAGCGGAATGTTTCTTAGAACATTCCATTTGGCGGAATGTTTCTGAGGACATTCCATTTGGCGGAATGTTTCTTAAGACATTCCATTTGGTGGAATGTTTCCTAGGACATTCCATTCGGCGGAATGTTTCTTAGGAAATTCCATTTGGCGGAATCTTTCTCAGGACATTCCATGTGGCGGAATGTTAGTTAGGACATTCCATGTGGCGGAATGTTTCTTAGGACATTCCATGTTGCGGAACCTTTCTTAGGACATTCCTTTTGGCGGAATGTTTTTTAGGACATTCCATGTGGCGGAATGTTTCTAAGGACATTCCATGTGGCGGAATGTTTCTTAGGACATTCTATGTTGCGGAATCTTTCTTAGGACATTCCTTTTGGCGGAATGTTTTTTAGGACATTCCATGTGGCGGAATGTTTCTAAGGACATTCCATGTGGCGGAATGTTTCTTAGAACGTTCTATTTGACGGAATGTTTTTTAGGGCATTCTATTTGGCGGAATGTTTTTTTAGGACATTCCATTTGGCGGAATGTTTCTTTGGCCATTCCATGTGGCGGAATGTTTTTTAGACCGTTCTATTTGGCAGAATGATTCTTAGGACATTCTATGTGGCGGAATGTTTCTTAGATCGTTCTATTTGGCGGAATGTTTCTTAGGACATTCCGTTTGGTGGAATCTTTCTTAGGACATTCCATTTGGCGGAATATTTCTTAGGACATTCCATGTGGCGGAATGTTTCTTAGGGCATTCCATGTGGCGGAATGTTTCTTAGGACATTCCATGTGGCGGAATGTTTCTTTGTGCATTCCATTTGGCGGAATGTTTCTGAGGACATTCCATTTGGCGGAATGTTTCTTAAGACATTCCATTTGGTGGAATGTTTCCTAGGACATTCCATTCGGTGGAATGTTTCTTAGGAAATTCCATTTGGCGGAATCTTTCTCAGGACATTCCTTTTGGCGGAATGTTTTTTAGGACATTCCATGTGGCGGAATGTTTCTAAGGACATTCCATGTGGCGGAATGTTTCTTAGAACGTTCTATTTGACGGAATGTTTTTTAGGGCATTCCATTTGGCGGAATGTTTCTTTGGCCATTCCATGTGGCGGAATGTTTCTTAGACCCTTCTATTTGGCGGAATGTTTCTTTGGCCATTCCATGTGGCGGAATGTTTCTTAGATCGTTCTATTTGGTGGAATGTTTCTTAGGACATTCCTTTTGGTGGAATGTTTCTTAGGACATTCCATGAGGCGAAATGTTTCTTAGGACATTCCATGCGGCGGAATGTTTCTCAGGACATTCCATTTTACGGAATGTTTCTTAGGAAATTCCATTCGGCGGAATCTTTCTTAGGACATTACATGTGGCGGAATGTTTCTCAGGACATTCCATGTGGCGGAATGTTTCTTAGGACATTCCATGTTGCGGAACCTTTCTTAGGACATTCCATTTTGCGGAATGTTTCTTAAGAAATTCCATTCGGCGGAATCTTTTTTAGGACATTCCATGTGGCGGAATATTTCTCAGGACATTCCATGTGGCGGAATGTTTCTTAGGACATTCCATGTTGCGGAACCTTTCCTAGGACATTCCTTTTGGCGGAATGTTTTTTAGGACATTCCATGTGGCGGAATGTTTCTTTGGACATTCCATGTGGCGGAATGTTTCTTAGGACATTCCATGTTGCGGAACCTTTCTTAGGACATTCCTTTTGGCGGAATGTTTTTTAGGACATTCCATGTGGTGGAATTTTTCTAAGGACATTCCATGTGGCGGAATGTTTCTTAGGACATTCCATGTTGCGGAACCTTTCTTAGGACATTCCTTTTGGCGGAATGTTTTTTAGGACATTCCATGTGGCGGAATGTTTCTAAGGACATTCCATGTGGCGGAATGTTTCTTAGAACATTCTATTTGGCGGAATGTTTTTTTAGAACATTCCATTTTGCGGAATGTTTCTTTGGAAACTCCATTTGGCGGAATCTTTCTCAGGACATTCCATGTGGCGGAATGTTAGTTAGGACATTCCATGTGGCGGAATGTTTCTTAGGACATTCCATGTTGCGGAACCTTTCTTAGGACATTCCTTTTGGCGGAATGTTTTTTAGGACATTCCATGTGGCGGAATGTTTCTAAGGACATTCCATGTGGCGGAATGTTTCTTAGGACATTCTATGTTGCGGAACCTTTCTTAGGACATTCCTTTTGGACATTCCATGTGGCGGAATGTTTCTAAGGACATTCCATGTGGCGGAATGTTTCTTAGAACGTTCTATTTGACGGAATGTTTTTTAGGGCATTCCATTTGGCGGAATGTTTTTTTAGACCCTTCTATTTGGTGGAATGTTTCTTTGGCCATTCCATGTGGCGGAATGTTTCTTAGATCGTTCTATTTGGTGGAATGTTTCTTAGGACATTCCTTTTGGTGGAATGTTTCTTAGGACATTTCATGAGGCGAAATGTTTCTTAGGACATTCCATGTGGCGGAATGTTTCTCAGGACATTCCATTTTACGGAATGTTTCTTAGGAAATTCCATTCGGCGGAATCTTTCTTAGGACATTACATGTGGCGGAATGTTTCTCAGGACATTCCATGTGGAGGAATGTTTCTTAGGACTTTCCATGTTGCGGAACCTTTCTTAGGACATTCCTTTTGGCGGAATGTTTTTTAGGACATTCCATGTGGCAGAATTTTTCTAAGGACATTCCATGTGGCGGAATGTTTCTTAGGACATTCCATGTGGCGGAATGTTTCTAAGGACATTCCATGTGGCGGAATGTTTCTTAGGACATTCTATGTTGCGGAACCTTTCTTAGGACATTCCTTTTGGCGGAATGTTTTTTAGGACATTCCATGTGGTGGAATGTTTCTAAGGACATTCCATGTGGCGGAATGTTTCTTAGAACGTTCTATTTGACGGAATGTTTTTTAGGGCATTTCATTTGGCGGAATATTTTTTTAGGACATTCCATTTGGCGGAATGTTTTTTTAGGACATTCCATTTGGCGGAATGTTTCTTTGGCCATTCCATGTGGCGGAATGTTTCTTAGACCCTTCTATTTGGCGGAATGTTTCTTTGGCCATTCCATGTGGCGGAATGTTTCTTAGATCGTTCTATTTGGCGGAATGTTTCTTAGGACATTCTTTTTGGTGGAATGTTTCTTAGGACATTCCATGAGGCGAAATGTTTCTTAGGAAATTCCATGTGGCGGAATGTTTCTTAGGACATTCCATTTTGCGGAATGTTTCTTAGGAAATTCCATTCGGCGGAATCTTTCTTAGGACATTCCATGTTGCGTAACCTTTCTTAGGACATTTCTTTTGGCGGAATGTTTTTTAGGACATTCCATGTGGCGGAATGTTTCTAAGGACATTCCATGTGGCGGAATGTTTCTTAGAACGATCTATTTGACGGAATGTTTTTTAGGGCATTCTATTCGGTGGAATGTTTTTTTAGGACATTCCATTTGGCGGAATGTTTCTTTGGCCATTCCATGTGGCGGAATGTTTTTTAGACCGTTCTATTTGGCAGAATGATTCTTAGGACATTCTATGTGGCGTAATGTTTCTTAGATCGTTCTATTTGGCGGAATGTTTCTTAGGACATTCCGTTTGGTGGAATCTTTCTTAGGACATTCCATTTGGCGGAATATTTCTTAGGACATTCCATGTGGCGGAATGTTTCTTAGGGCATTCCATGTGGCGGAATGTTTCTTAGGACATTCCATGTGGCGGAATATTTCTTTGGGCATTCCATTAAGCGGAATGTTTCTTAGAACATTCCATTTGGCGGAATGTTTCTGAGGACATTCCATTTGGCGGAATGTTTCTTAAGACATTCCATTTGGTGGAATGTTTCCTAGGACATTCCATTCGGCGGAATGTTTCTTAGGAAATTCCATTTGGCGGAATCTTTCTCAGGACATTCCATGTGGCGGAATGTTAGTTAGGACATTCCATGTGGCGGAATGTTTCTTAGGACATTCCATGTTGCGGAACCTTTCTTAGGACATTCCATGTGGCGGAATGTTTCTCAGGACATTCCATGTGGCGGAATGTTTCTCAGGACATTCCATGTGGCGGAATGTTTCTTAGGACATTCTATGTTGCGGAATCTTTCTTAGGACATTCCTTTTGGCGGAATGTTTTTTAGGACATTCCATGTGGCGGAATGTTTCTAAGGACATTCCATGTGGCGGAATGTTTCTTAGAACGATCTATTTGACGGAATGTTTTTTAGGGCATTCTATTTGGCGGAATGTTTTTTTAGGACATTCCATTTGGCGGAATGTTTCTTTGGCCATTCCATGTGGCGGAATGTTTTTTAGACCGTTCTATTTGGCAGAATGATTCTTAGGACATTCTATGTGGCGGAATGTTTCTTAGATCGTTCTATTTGGCGGAATGTTTCTTAGGACATTCCGTTTGGTGGAATCTTTCTTAGGACATTCCATTTGGCGGAATATTTCTTAGGACATTCCATGTGGCGGAATGTTTCTTAGGGCATTCCATGTGGCGGAATGTTTCTTAGGACATTCCATGTGGCGGAATGTTTCTTTGTGCATTCCATTTGGCGGAATGTTTCTGAGGACATTCCATTTGGCGGAATGTTTCTTAAGACATTCCATTTGGTGGAATGTTTCCTAGGACATTCCATTCGGTGGAATGTTTCTTAGGAAATTCCATTTGGCGGAATCTTTCTCAGGACATTCCATTTGGCGGAATGTTTTTTAGGACATTCCATTTGGCGGAATGTTTCTAAGGACATTCCATGTGGCGGAATGTTTCTTAGAACGTTCTATTTGACGGAATGTTTTTTTAGGGCATTCCATTTGGCGGAATGTTCTTTGGCCATTCCATGTGGCGGAATGTTTCTTAGACCCTTCTATTTGGCGGAATGTTTCTTTGGCCATTCCATGTGGCGGAATGTTTCTTAGATCGTTCTATTTGGTGGAATGTTTCTTAGGACATTCCTTTTGGTGGAATGTTTCTTAGGACATTCCATGAGGCGAAATGTTTCTTAGGACATTCCATGCGGCGGAATGTTTCTCAGGACATTCCATTTTACGGAATGTTTCTTAGGAAATTCCATTCGGCGGAATCTTTCTTAGGACATTACATGTGGCGGAATGTTTCTCAGGACATTCCATGTGGCGGAATGTTTCTTAGGACATTCCATGTTGCGGAACCTTTCTTAGGACATTCCATTTTGCGGAATGTTTCTTAAGAAATTCCATTCGGCGGAATCTTTTTTAGGACATTCCATGTGGCGGAATATTTCTCAGGACATTCCATGTGGCGGAATGTTTCTTAGGACATTCCATGTTGCGGAACCTTTCCTAGGACATTCCTTTTGGCGGAATGTTTTTTTAGGACATTCCATGTGGCGGAATGTTTCTTTGGACATTCCATGTGGCGGAATGTTTCTTAGGACATTCCATGTTGCGGAACCTTTCTTAGGACATTCCTTTTGGCGGAATGTTTTTTAGGACATTCCATGTGGTGGAATTTTTCTAAGGACATTCCATGTGGCGGAATGTTTCTTAGGACATTCCATGTTGCGGAACCTTTCTTAGGACATTCCTTTTGGCGGAATGTTTTTTAGGACATTCCATGTGGCGGAATGTTTCTAAGGACATTCCATGTGGCGGAATGTTTCTTAGAACATTCTATTTGGCGGAATGTTTTTTTTAGAACATTCCATTTTGCGGAATGTTTCTTTGGAAACTCCATTTGGCGGAATCTTTCTCAGGACATTCCATGTGGCGGAATGTTAGTTAGGACATTCCATGTGGCGGAATGTTTCTTAGGACATTCCATGTTGCGGAACCTTTCTTAGGACATTCCTTTTGGCGGAATGTTTTTTAGGACATTCCATGTGGCGGAATGTTTCTAAGGACATTCCATGTGGCGGAATGTTTCTTAGGACATTCTATGTTGCGGAACCTTCTTAGGACATTCCTTTTGGACATTCCATGTGGCGGAATGTTTCTAAGGACATTCCATGTGGCGGAATGTTTCTTTAGAACGTTCTATTTGACGGAATGTTTTTTTAGGGCATTCCATTTGGCGGAATGTTTTTTTAGACCCTTCTATTTGGTGGAATGTTTCTTTGGCCATTCCATGTGGCGGAATGTTTCTTAGATCGTTCTATTTGGTGGAATGTTTCTTAGGACATTCCTTTTGGTGGAATGTTTCTTAGGACATTTCATGAGGCGAAATGTTTCTTAGGACATTCCATGTGGCGGAATGTTTCTCAGGACATTCCATTTTACGGAATGTTTCTTAGGAAATTCCATTCGGCGGAATCTTTCTTAGGACATTACATGTGGCGGAATGTTTCTCAGGACATTCCATGTGGAGGAATGTTTCTTAGGACTTTCCATGTTGCGGAACCTTTCTTAGGACATTCCTTTTGGCGGAATGTTTTTTAGGACATTCCATGTGGCAGAATTTTTCTAAGGACATTCCATGTGGCGGAATGTTTCTTAGGACATTCCATGTTGCGGAACCTTTCCTAGGACATTCCTTTTGGCGGAATGTTTTTTAGGACATTCCATGTGGCGGAATGTTTCTTTGAACATTCCATGTGGCGGAATGTTTCTTAGGACATTCCATGTTGCGGAACCTTTCTTAGGACATTCCTTTTGGCGGAATGTTTTTTAGGACATTTCATGTGGTGGAATTTTTCTAAGGACATTCCATGTGGCGGAATGTTTCTTAGGACATTCCATGTTGCGGAACCTTTCTTAGGACATTCCTTTTGGCGGAATGTTTTTTAGGACATTCCATGTGGCGGAATGTTTCTAAGGACATTCCATGTGGCGGAATGTTTCTTAGAACATTCTATTTGGCGGAATGTTTTTTTAGAACATTCCATTTGGCGGAATGTTTCTTTGGAAACTCCATTTGGCGGAATCTTTCTCAGGATATTCCATGTGGCGGAATGTTAGTTAGGACATTCCATGTGGCGGAATGTTTCTTAGGACATTCCATGTTGCGGAACCTTTCTTAGGACATTCCTTTTGGCGGAATGTTTTTTAGGACATTCCATGTGGCGGAATGTTTCTAAGGACATTCCATGTGGCGGAATGTTTCTTAGAACGTTCTATTTGACGGAATGTTTTTTAGGGCATTCCATTTGGCGGAATGTTTTTTTAGGACATTTCATTTGGCGGAATGTTTCTTTGGCCATTCCATGTGGCGGAATGTTTCTTAGACCCTTCTATTTGGTGGAATGTTTCTTTGGCCATTCCATGTGGCGGAATGTTTCTTAGATCGTTCTATTTGGTGGAATGTTTCTTAGGACATTCCTTTTGGTGGAATGTTTCTTAGGACATTCCATGAGGCGAAATGTTTCTTAGGACATTCCATGTGGCGGAATGTTTCTCAGGACATTCCATTTTACGGAATGTTTCTTAGGAAATTCCATTCGGCGGAATCTTTCTTAGGACATTACATGTGGCGGAATGTTTCTCAGGACATTCCATGTGGAGGAATGTTTCTTAGGACTTTCCATGTTGCGGAACCTTTCTTAGGACATTCCTTTTGGCGGAATGTTTTTTAGGACTTTCCATGTGGCAGAATTTTTCTAAGGACATTCCATGTGGCGGAATGTTTCTTAGGACATTCCATGTTGCGGAACCTTTCTTAGGACATTCCTTTTAGCGGAATGTTTTTTAGGACATTCCATGTGGCGGAATGTTTCTTAGAACGTTCTATTTGACGGAATGTTTTTTAGGGCATTCTATTTGGCGGAATGTTTTTTTAGGACATTCCATTTGGTGGAATGTTTCTTTGGCCATTCCATGTGGCGGAATGTTTTTTAGACCGTTCTATTTGGCAGAATGATTCTTAGGACATTCTATGTGGCGGAATGTTTCTTAGATCGTTCTATTTTGCGGAATGTTTCTTAGGACATTCCGTTTGGTGGAATCTTTCTTAGGACATTCCATTTGGCGGAATATTTCTTAGGACATTCCATGTGGCGGAATGTTTCTTAGGGCATTCCATGTGGCGGAATGTTTCTTAGGACATTCCATGTGGCGGAATGTTTCTTTGGGCATTCCATTAAGCGGAATGTTTCTTAGAACATTCCATTTGGCGGAATGTTTCTGAGGACATTCCATTTGGCGGAATCTTTCTCAGGACATTCCATGTGGCGGAATGTTAGTTAGGACATTCCATGTGGCGGAATGTTTCTTAGGACATTCCATGTTGCGGAACCTTTCTTAGGACATTCCTTTTGGCGGAATGTTTTTTAGGACATTCCATGTGGCGGAATGTTTCTAAGGACATTCCATGTGGCGGAATGTTTCTTAGGACATTCTATGTTGCGGAACCTTTCTTAGGACATTCCTTTTGGCGGAATGTTTTTTAGGACATTCCATGTGGCGGAATGTTTCTAAGGACATTCCATGTGGCGGAATGTTTCTTAGAACGTTCTATTTGACGGAATGTTTTTTAGGGCATTCCATTTGGCGGAATGTTTTTCTAGGACATTCCATTTGGCGGAATGTTTCTTTGGCCATTCCATGTGGCGGAATGTTTCTTAGACCCTTCTATTTGGCGGAATGTTTCTTTGGCCATTCCATGTGGCGGAATGTTTCTTAGATCGTTCTATTTGGCGGAATGTTTCTTAGGACATTCCATTTTGCGGAATGTTTCTTAAGAAATTCCATTCGGCGGAATCTTTCTTAGGACATTCCATGTGGCGGAATGTTAGTTAGGACATTCCATGTGGCGGAATGTTTCTTAGGACATTCCATGTTGCGGAACCTTTCTTAGGACATTCCTTTTGGCGGAATGTTTTTTTAGGACATTCCATGTGGCGGAATGTTTCTTTGGACATTCCATGTGGCGGAATGTTTTTTAGACCGTTCTATTTGGCAGAATGATTCTTAGGACATTCTATGTGGCGGAATGTTTCTTAGATCGTTCTATTTGGCGGAATGTTTCTTAGGACATTCCGTTTGGTGGAATCTTTCTTAGGACATTCCATTTGGTGGAATATTTCTTAGGACATTCCATGTGGCGGAATGTTTCTTAGGGCATTCCATGTGGCGGAATGTTTCTTAGGACATTCCATGTGGCGGAATGTTTCTTTGGGCATTCCATTAAGCGGAATGTTTCTTAGAACATTCCATTTGGCGGAATGTTTCTGAGGACATTCCATTTGGCGGAATCTTTCTCAGGACATTCCATGTGGCGGAATGTTAGTTAGGACATTCCATGTGGCGGAATGTTTCTTAGGACATTCCATGTTGCGGAACCTTTCTTAGGACATTCCTTTTGGCGGAATGTTTTTTAGGACATTCCATGTGGCGGAATGTTTCTAAGGACATTCCATGTGGCGGAATGTTTCTTAGGACATTCTATGTTGCGGAACCTTTCTTAGGACATTCCTTTTGGCGGAATGTTTTTTAGGACATTCCATGTGGCGGAATGTTTCTAAGGACATTCCATGTGGCGGAATGTTTCTTAGAACGTTCTATTTGACGGAATGTTTTTTAGGGCATTCCATTTGGCGGAATGTTTTTCTAGGACATTCCATTTGGCGTAATGTTTCTTTGGCCATTCCATGTGGCGGAATGTTTCTTAGACCCTTCTATTTGGCGGAATGTTTCTTTGGCCATTCCATGTGGCGGAATGTTTCTTAGATCGTTCTATTTGGCGGAATGTTTCTTAGGACATTCCATTTTGCGGAATGTTTCTTAAGAAATTCCATTCGGTGGAATCTTTCTTAGGACATTCCATGTGGCGGAATGTTAGTTAGGACATTCCATGTGGCGGAATGTTTCTTAGGACATTCCATGTTGCGGAACCTTTCTTAGGACATTCCTTTTGGCGGAATGTTTTTTAGGACATTCCATGTGGCGGAATGTTTCTTTGGACTTTCCATGTGGCGGAATGTTTCTTAGGACATTCCATGTTGCGGAACCTTTCTTAGGACATTCCTTTTGGCGGAATGTTTTTTAGGACATTCCATGTGGTGGAATTTTTCTAAGGACATTCCATGTGGCGGAATGTTTCTTAGGACATTCCATGTTGCGGAACCTTTCTTAGGACATTCCTTTTGGCGGAATGTTTTTTAGGACATTCCATGTGGCGGAATGTTTCTAAGGACATTCCATGTGGCGGAATGTTTCTTAGAACGTTCTATTTGGCGGAATGTTTTTTTAGGACATTCCATTTGGCGGAATGTTTCTTTGGAAATTCCATTTGGCGGAATCTTTCTCAGGACATTCCATGTGGCGGAATGTTAGTTAGGACATTCCATGTGGCGGAATGTTTCTTAGGACATTCTATGTTGCGGAACCTTTCTTAGGACATTCCTTTTGGCGGAATGTTTTTTAGGACATTCCATGTGGCGGAATGTTTCTAAGGACATTCCATGTGGCGGAATGTTTCTTAGGACATTCTATGTTGCGGAACCTTTCTTAGGACATTCCTTTTGGCGGAATGTTTTTTAGGACATTCCATGTGGCGGAATGTTTCTAAGGACATTCCATGTGGCGGAATGTTTCTTAGAACGTTCTATTTGACGGAATGTTTTTTAGGGCATTCTATTTGGCGGAATGTTTTTTTAGGACATTCCATTTGGCAGAATGTTTCTTTGGCCATTCCATGTGGCGGAATGTTTTTTAGACCGTTCTATTTGGCAGAATGATTCTTAGGACATTCTATGTGGCGGAATGTTTCTTAGATCGTTCTATTTGGCGGAATGTTTCTTAGGACATTCCGTTTGGTGGAATCTTTCTTAGGACATTCCATTTGGCGGAATATTTCTTAGGACATTCCATGTGGCGGAATGTTTCTTAGGGCATTCCATGTGGCGGAATGTTTCTTAGTACATTCCATGTGGCGGAATGTTTCTTTGTGCATTCCATTTGGCGGAATGTTTCTGAGGACATTCCATTTGGCGGAATGTTTCTTAAGACATTCCATTTGGTGGAATGTTTCCTAGGACATTCCATTCGGCGGAATTTTTCTTAGGAAATTCCATTTGGCGGAATCTTTCTCAGGACATTCCATGTGGCGGAATGTTAGTTAGGACATTCCATGTGGCGGAATGTTTCTTAGGACATTCCATGTTGTGGAACCTTTCTTAGGACATTCCTTTTGGTGGAATGTTTTTTAGGACATTCCATGTGGCGGAATGTTTCTAAGGACATTCCATGTGGCGGAATGTTTCTTAGGACATTCTATGTTGCGGAACCTTTCTTAGGACATTCCTTTTGGCGGAATGTTTTTTAGGACATTCCATGTGGCGGAATGTTTCTAAGGACATTCCATGTGGCGGAATGTTTCTTAGAACGTTCTATTTGACGGAATGTTTTTTAGGGCATTCCATTTGGCGGAATATTTTTTTAGGACATTCCATTTGGCGGAATGTTTCTTTGGCCATTCAATGTGGCGGAATCTTTCTTAGACCCTTCTATTTGGCGGAATGTTTCTTTGGCCATTCCATGTGGCGGAATGTTTCTTAGATCGTTCTATTTGGCGGAATGTTTCTTAGGACATTCCTTTTGGTGGAATGTTTCTTAGGACATTCCATGAGGCGAAATGTTTCTTAGGACATTCCATGTGGCGGAATGTTTCTTAGGACATTCCATTTTGCGGAAAGTTTCTTAAGAAATTCCATTCGGCGGAATCTTTCTTAGGACATTCCATGTGGCGGAATGTTTCTCAGGACATTCCATGTGGCTGAATGTTTCTTAGAACATTCCACGTTGCGGACCCTTTCTTAGGACATTCCTTTTGGCGGAATGTTTTTTAGGACATTCCATGTGGCGGAATGTTTCTTTGGACATTCCATGTGGCGGAATGTTTCTTAGGACATTCCATGTTGCGGAACCTTTCTTAGGACATTCCTTTTGGCGGAATGTTTTTTAAGAAATTCCATGTGGTGGAATTTTTCTAAGGACATTCCATGTGGCGGAATGTTTCTTATGACATTCCATGTTGCGGAACCTTTCTTAGGACATTCCTTTTGGCGGAATGTTTTTTAGGACATTCCATGTGGCGGAATGTTTCTAAGGACATTCCATGTGGCGGAATGTTTCTTAGAACGTTCTATTTGGCGGAATGTTTTTTTAGGACATTCCATTTGGCGGAATGTTTCTTTGGAAATTCCATTTGGCGGAATCTTTCTCAGGACATTCCATGTGGCGGAATGTTAGTTAGGACATTCCATGTGGCGTAATGTTTCTTAGGACATTCCATGTTGCGGAACCTTTCTTATGACATTCCTTTTGCCGGAATGTTTTTTAGGACATTCCATGTGGCGGAATGTTTCTAAGGACATTCCATGTGGCAGAATGTTTCTTAGGACATTCTATGTTGCGGAACCTTTCTTAGGACATTCCTTTTGGCGGAATGTTTTTTAGGACATTCCATGTGGTGGAATGTTTCTAAGGACATTCCATGTGGCGGAATGTTTCTTAGAACGTTCTATTTGACGGAATGTTTTTTAGGGCATTCCATTTGGCGGAATATTTTTTTAAGACATTCCATTTGGCGGAATGTTTTTTTAGGACATTCCATTTGGCGGAATGTTTCTTTGGCCATTCCATGTGGCGGAATGTTTCTTAGACCCTTCTATTTGGCGGAATGTTTCTTTGGCCATTCCATGTGGCGGAATGTTTCTTAGATCGTTCTATTTGGCAGAATGTTTCTTAGGACATTCTTTTTGGTGGAATGTTTCTTAGGACATTCCACGAGGCGAAATGTTTCTTAGGAAATTCCATGTGGCGGAATGTTTCTTAGGACATTCCATTTTGCGGAATGTTTCTTAGGAAATTCCATTCGGCGGAATCTTTCTTAGGACATTCCATGTGGCGGAATGTTTCTCAGGACATTCCATGTGGCGGAATGTTTCTTAGGACATTCCATGTTGCGTAACCTTTCTTAGGACATTTCTTTTGGCGGAATGTTTTTTAGGACATTCCATGTGGCGAAATTTTTCTAAGGACATTCCATGTGGCGGAATGTTTCTTAGGACATTCCATGTTGCGGAACCTTTCTTAGGACATTCCTTTTAGCGGAATGTTTTTTAGGACATTCCATGTGGCGGAATGTTTCTAAGGACATTCCATGTGGCGGAATGTTTCTTAGAACGATCTATTTGACGGAATGTTTTTTAGGGCATTCTATTTGGCGGAATGTTTTTTTAGGACATTCCATTTGGCGGAATGTTTCTTTGGCCATTCCATGTGGCGGAATGTTTTTTAGACCGTTCTATTTGGCAGAATGATTCTTAGGACATTCTATGTGGCGGAATGTTTCTTAGATCGTTCTATTTGGCGGAATGTTTCTTAGGACATTCCGTTTGGTGGAATCTTTCTTAGGACATTCCATTTGGCGGAATATTTCTTAGGACATTCCATGTGGCGGAATGTTTCTTAGGGCATTCCATGTGGCGGAATGTTTCTTAGGACATTCCATGTGTCGGAATGTTTCTTTGGGCATTCCATTAAGCGGAATGTTTCTTAGAACATTCCATTTGGCGGAATGTTTCTGAGGACATTCCATTTGGCGGAATGTTTCTTAAGACATTCCATGTGGTGGAATGTTTCCTAGGACATTCCATTCGGCGGAATGTTTCTTAGGAAATTCCATTTGGCGGAATCTTTCTCAGGACATTCCATGTGGCGGAATGTTAGTTAGGACATTCCATGTGGCGGAATGTTTCTTAGGACATTCCATGTTGCGGAACCTTTCTTAGGACATTCCTTTTGGCGGAATGTTTTTTAGGACATTCCATGTGGCGGAATGTTTCTAAGGACATTCCATGTGGCGGAATGTTTCTTAGAACGTTCTATTTGACGGAATGTTTTTTAGGGCATTCTATTTGGCGGAATGTTTTTTTAGGACATTCCATTTGGCGGAATGTTTCTTTGGCCATTCCATGTGGCAGAATGTTTTTTAGACCGTTCTATTTGACAGAATGATTCTTAGGACATTCTATGTGGCGGAATGTTTCTTAGATCGTTCTATTTAGCGGAATGTTTCTTAGGACATTCCGTTTGGTGGAATCTTTCTTAGGACATTCCATTTGGCGGAATATTTTTTAGGACATTCCATGTGGCGGAATGTTTCTTAGGGCATTCCATGTGGCAGAATGTTTCTTTGGGCATTCCATTAAGCGGAATGTTTCTTAGAACATTCCATTTGGCGGAATGTTTCTGAGGACATTCCATTTGGCGGAATGTTTCTTAAGACATTCCATTTGGTGGAATGTTTCCTAGGACATTCCATTCGGCGGAATGTTTCTTAGGACATTCCATGTGGCGGAATGTTTCTTAGGGCATTCCATGTGGCGGAATGTTTCTTAGGACATTCCATGTGGCGGAATGTTTCTTTGGGCATTCCATTAAGCGGAATGTTTCTTAGAACATTCCATTTGGCGGAATGTTTCTGAGGACATTCCATTTGGCGGAATGTTTCTTAAGACATTCCATTTGGTGGAATGTTTCTTAGGACATTCCATTCGGCGGAATGTTTCTTAGGAAATTCCATTTGGCGGAATCTTTCTCAGGACATTCCATGTGGCGGAATGTTAGTTAGGACATTCCATGTGGCGGAATGTTTCTTAGGACATTCCATGTTGCGGAACCTTTCTTAGGACATTCCTTTTGGCAGAATGTTTTTTAGGACATTCCATGTGGCGGAATGTTTCTAAGGACATTCCATGTGGCGGAATGTTTCTTAGAACGTTCTATTTGACGGAATGTTTTTTAGGGCATTCTATTTGGCGGAATGTTTTTTTAAGGACATTCCATTTGGCGGAATGTTTCTTTGGCCATTCCATGTGGCAGAATGTTTTTTAGACCGTTCTATTTGGCGGAATGATTCTTAGGACATTCTATGTGGCGGAATGTTTCTTAGATCGTTCTATTTAGCGGAATGTTTCTTAGGACATTCCGTTTGGTGGAATCTTTCTTAGGACATTCCATTTGGCGGAATATTTTTTAGGACATTCCATGTGGCGGAATGTTTCTTAGGGCATTCCATGTGGCGGAATGTTTCTTTGGGCATTCCATTAAGCGGAATGTTTCTTAGAACATTCCATTTGGCGGAATGTTTCTGAGGACATTCCATTTGGCGGAATGTTTCTTAAGACATTCCATTTGGTGGAATGTTTCCTAGGACATTCCATTCGGCGGAATGTTTCTTAGGAAATTCCATTTGGCAGAATCTTTCTCAGGACATTCCATGTGGCGGAATGTTAGTTAGGACATTCCATGTGGCGGAATGTTTCTTAGGACATTCCATGTTGCGGAACCTTTCTTAGGACATTCCTTTTAGCGGAATGTTTTTTAGGACATTCCATGTGGCGGAATGTTTCTAAGGACATTCCATGTGGCGGAATGTTTCTTAGAACGTTCTATTTGACGGAATGTTTTTTAGGGCATTCTATTTGGCAGAATGTTTTTTTAGGACATTCCATTTGGCGGAATGTTTCTTTGGCCATTCCATGTGGCGGAATGTTTCTTAGATCGTTCTATTTAGCGGAATGTTTCTTAGGACATTCCGTTTGGTGGAATCTTTCTTAGGACATTCCATTTGGCGGAATATTTTTTAAGACATTCCATGTGGCGGAATGTTTCTTAGATCATTCCATGTGGCGGAATGTTTCTTAGGACATTCCATGTGGCGGAATGTTTCTTTGGGCATTCCATTAAGCGGAATGTTTCTTAGAACATTCCATTTGGCGGAATGTTTCTGAGGACATTCCATTTGGCGGAATGTTTCTTAAGACATTCCATTAGGTGGAATGTTTCTTAGGACATTCCATGTGGCGGAATGTTAGTTAGGGCATTCCATGTGGCGGAATGTTTCTTAGGACATTCCATGTTGCGGAACCTTTCTTAGGACATTCCTTTTGGCGGAATGTTTTTTAGGACATTCCATGTGGCGGAATGTTTCTAAGGACATTCCATGTGGCGGAATGTTTCTTAGGACATTCTATGTTGCGGAACCTTTCTTAGGACATTCCTTTTGGCGGAATGTTTTTTAGGACATTCCATGTGGCGGAATGTTTCTAAGGACATTCCATGTGGCGGAATGTTTCTTAAAACGTTCTATTTGACGGAATTTTTTTTAGGGCATTCCATTTGGCGGAATGTTTTTTTAGGACATTCCATTTGGCGGAATGTTTCTTTGGCCATTCCATGTGGCGGAATGTTTCTTAGACCCTTCTATTTGGCGGAATGTTTCTTTGGCCATTCCATGTGGCGGAATGTTTCTTAGATCGTTCTATTTGTCGGAATGTTTCTTAGGACATTCCTTTTGGTGGAATGTTTCTTAGGACATTTTATGAGGCGAAATGTTTCTTAGGACATTCCATTTTGCAGGATGTTTCTTAAGAAATTCCATTCGGCGGAATCTTTCTTAGGACATTCCATGTGGCGGAATGTTTCTCTGGACATTCCATGTGGCGGAATGTTTCTTAGGACATTCCATGTTGCGGAACCTTTCTTAGGACATTCCTTTTGGCGGAATGTTTTTTAGGACATTCCATGTGGCGGAATGTTTCTTTGGGCATTCCATTAAGCGGAATGTTTCTTAGAACATTCCATTTGGCGGAATGTTTCTGAGGACATTCCATTTGGCGGAATGTTTCTTAAGACATTCCATTTGGTGGAATGTTTCCTAGGACATTCCATTCGGCGGAATGTTTCTTAGGACATTCCATGTTGGGGAACCTTTCTTAGGACATTCCTTTTGGCGGAATGTTTTTTAGGACATTCCATGTGGCGGAATGTTTCTTAGAACGTTCTATTTGACGGAATATTTTTTAGGACATTCCATTTGGCGGAATGTTTTTTTAGCACATTCCATTTGGCGGAATGTTTCTTTGGCCATTCCATGTGGCGGTATGTTTCTTAGGACATTCCTTTTGGCGGAATGTTTTTTAGGACATTCCATTTGGCGGAATGTTTCTGAGGACATTCCATTTGGCGGAATGTTTCTTAAGACATTCCATTTGGTGGAATGTTTCCTAGGACATTCCATTCGGCGGAATGTTTCTTAGGAAATTCCATTTGGCGGAATCTTTCTCAGGACATTCCATGTGGCGGAATGTTAGTTAGGACATTCCATGTGGCGGAATGTTTCTTAGGACATTCCATGTTGCGGAACCTTTCTTA
Organism: Dendropsophus ebraccatus; assembly: GCF_027789765.1. Lineage (NCBI taxonomy): Eukaryota > Metazoa > Chordata > Amphibia > Anura > Hylidae > Dendropsophus > Dendropsophus ebraccatus. The sequence goes on along the minus strand of NC_091462.1, from coordinate 24,647,068 downwards.
GGACATTCCTTTTAGCGGAATGTTTTTTAGGACATTCCATGTGGCGGAATGTTTCTAAGGACATTCCATATGGCGGAATGTTTCTTAGAACGTTCTATTTGACGGAATGTTTTTTAGGGCATTCTATTTGGCGGAATGTTTTTTTAGGACATTCCATTTGGCGGAATGTTTCTTTGGCCATTCCATGTGGCGGAATGTTTTTTAGACCGTTCTATTTGGCAGAATGATTCTTAGGACATTCTATGTGGCGGAATGTTTCTTAGATCGTTCTATTTTGCGGAATGTTTCTTAGGACATTCCGTTTGGTGGAATCTTTCTTAGGACATTCCATTTGGCGGAATATTTTTTAAGACATTCCATGTGGCGGAATGTTTCTTAGGGCATTCCATGTGGCGGAATGTTTCTTAGGACATTCCATGTGGCGGAATGTTTCTTTGGGCATTCCATTAAGCGGAATGTTTCTTAGAACATTCCATTTGGCGGAATGTTTCTGAGGACATTCCATTTGGCGGAATGTTTCTTAAGACATTCCATTTGGTGGAATGTTTCCTAGGACATTCCATGTGGCGGAATGTTAGTTAGGGCATTCCATGTGGCGGAATGTTTCTTAGGACATTCCATGTTGCGGAACCTTTCTTAGGACATTCCTTTTGGCGGAATGTTTTTTAGGACATTCCATGTGGCGGAATGTTTCTAAGGACGTTCCATGTGGTGGAATGTTTCTTAAGACATTCCATTTGGTGGAATGTTTCCTAGGACATTCCTTTTGGCGGAATGTTTTTTAGGACATTCCATGTGGCGGAATGTTTCTAAGGACATTCCATGTGGCGGAATGTTTCTTAGAACGTTCTATTTGACGGAATGTTTTTTAGGGCATTCCATTTGGCGGAATGTTTTTTTAGGACATTCCATTTGGCGGAATGTTTCTTTGGCCATTCCATGTGGCGGAATGTTTCTTAGACCCTTTTATTTGGCGGAATGTTTCTTTGGCCATTCCATGTGGCGGAATGTTTCTTAGATCGTTCTATTTGGTGGAATGTTTCTTAGGACATTCCATGAGGCGAAATGTTTCTTATGACATTCCATTTTGCGGAATGTTTCTTAAGAAATTCCATTCGGCGGAATCTTTCTTAGGACATTCCATGTGGCGGAATGTTTCTCTGGACATTCCATGTGGCGGAATGTTTCTTAGGACATTCCATGTTGCGGAACCTTTCTTAGGACATTCCTTTTGGCGGAATGTTTTTTAGGACATTCCATGTGGCGGAATGTTTCTTTGGACATTCCATGTGGCGGAATGTTTCTTAGGACATTCCATGTTGCGGAACCTTTCTTAGGACATTCCTTTTGGTGGAATGTTTTTTAGGACATTCCATGTGGCGGAATGTTTCTAAGGACATTCCATGTGGCGGAATGTTTCTTAGAACGTTCTATTTGGCGGAATGTTTTTTTAGGACATTCCATTTGGCGGAATGTTTCTTTGGCCATTCCATGTGGCGGAATGTTTTTTAGACCGTTCTATTTGGCAGAATGATTCTTAGGACATTCTATGTGGCTGAATGTTTCTTAGATCGTTCTATTTGGCGGAATGTTTCTTAGGACATTCCGTTTGGTGGAATCTTTCTTAGGACATTCTATTTGGCGGAATATTTCTTAGGACATTCCATGTGGCGGAATGTTTCTTAGGGCATTCCATGTGGCGGAATGTTTCTTAGGACATTCCATGTGGCGGAATGTTTCTTTGGGCATTCCATTAAGCGGAATGTTTCTTAGAACATTCCATTTGGCGGAATGTTTCTGAGGACATTCCATTTGGCGGAATGTTTCTTAAGACATTCCATTTGGTGGAATGTTTCCTAGGACATTTCATTCGGCGGAGTGTTTCTTAGGACATTCCATGTTGGGGAACCTTTCTTAGGACATTCCTTTTGGCGGAATGTTTTTTAGGACATTCCATGTGGCGGAATGTTTCTTAGAACGTTCTATTTGACGGAATATTTTTTAGGACATTCCATTTGGCGGAATGTTTTTTTAGCACATTCCATTTGGCGGAATGTTTCTTTGGCCATTCCATGTGGCGGAATGTTTCTTAGACTGTTCTATTTGGCAGAATGTTTCTTACGACATTCCATTTGGCGGAATGTTTCTTAGGCCATTCCATTTGGCGAAATGTTTCTTTGGCCATTGCATGTGGCGGAATGTTTCTTAGATCGTTCTATTTGGCAGAATGTTTCTTAGGACATTCCATGTGGCGGAACGTTTCTTAGGACATTCTATTTGGCAGAATGTTTCTTAAGCCATTCCCTTTGGTGAAATGTTTCTTAGGACATTCCATTTGGTGGAATGTTTCTTAGGACATTCCATTTGGCGGAATGTTTTTTTTACAATATTTCATTTAGCGGAATGTTTCTTAGCACATTCCATGTGGCGGAATGTTTGTTAGGGCATTCCATGTGGCGATATGTTTCTTAGGCCAGTTTATGTGGTGAAATTTTTCTTCGATCGTTCCATTTGGCGGAATGTTTCTTAGACCATTCCATTTGGTGGAATATTTCTTAGGACAGTCCATGTGGCGGAATGTTTTAGACCATTACACGTGGCGGAATGTTTCTTAGGCCGTTCCATTTGGCGGAATGTTTCTTAAGCCGTTCCATTTGGCGGAATGTTTCTTAGGACATTCCATGTGGCGGAATGTTTCTTAGAACTTTCTATTTGGCGGAATGTTTCTTTGGACATTCCATGTGGCGGAATGTTTCTTAGGACATTCCATGTGGCGGAACGTTTCTTAGGACATTCCATTTGGCGGAATGTTTTTTAAGCCATTCCCTTTGGTGAAATGTTTCTTAGGACATTCCATTTTGTTGAATGTTTCTTAGGACATTCCATTTGGTGGAATGTTTTTTTTAGGACATTCCATTTAGCGGAATATTTCTTAGGACATTCCATGTGGCGGAATGGTTCTTAGGACATTCCATGTGGCGGAATGTTTCTTAGGCCATTCCATTTGGTGGAATGTTTCTTAGGTTATTGCATTTGGCGGAAAGTTCCTTAGGACATTCCATGTGGCGAAATGTTTCTTAGGACATTCCATTTGATGGAATGTTTCTTAGGACATTCCATTTGGCGGAATGTTTCTTAAAACAGCGCTTCTCAAACTTTTTGTACTGCAGCCTCACCCAACAAACCAAGGCAATGCCTGTGTCTCACTAGACTGACCAAGAGGGTGTTATGGCCTCACCATCTGTCGTGAAAGTCCATTTAAAAGCTGAAAGTAAGGGCTACCTAGGGCTACCTTTCACCCGTCTACCAAACTCTATGTACTAATAAAGCAAGTACAAAATAAATTAACAATGTTGCTAAAATGGAGATTTTTGCTAACAGCAAAAGGACTGTGCATATCATAGTTACTTTTGTGAAATGTGGCTCCCTAGCTGGGCCTCACCAACAACTAGAGGGTGCCGCACTGGTGAGACTTGCCTCACAGTTTGAGAAGCACTGCTCTAGACTATACATATCTCAATCCTTAAGTCTTTCCTATTATGTTTTGTGCCTCACAACCTCCACCATTTTTGTTGCCCGTTTTTGGACCTTTTCTATAGCATGCTCCATGAGATTTTCTTTCTATTTCTAGGGTAAAATAAATATGTACAAAGCCTGGTTGGCAGCCAATTGAGCCCATGCTGTATAAGGTAAAACTCTAACATTTGTCCCTAAAAAAAAACTTTGACATGTCAGCAGTAAGATCCCCACCAGTCAGGAGAACAAGCAGGAAACAGCTTGTGGTATCTCTTTCCATGCAGCCCTATAGACTTATAATGTCTGGATGAAGATTACGAGCCAGGGAGTAAGCATCACTGTGTACTTCTCCTGGTTTGTTCTCCTGATCAGCAGGGTACCCAACAGATCAAAACTTTTGGCATGTCCATTTGACATATCATAAGATATGTCAAATTTAGAAGAGAGTGCACCAAAGAAGCGTACTGTTTGTAGGATGCACGCTGGTACGTCAACAATCCCAACTGACAAAGTAGAGAGCCCTACAGGATCCATAGGTAACATGTAAACTTCAACCTTTATTCTATTTCCAGCTACAAAGACTGCGACGTTTCGACCTGAATAAGTCATGTTTGAAAAAGAGTTATGCAGGTTGAAACGTTGCATTCTTTAAACTTGGAAATGGAGTAAAATTTGATGTTTACACGTTACTTCTGTATACTGTTGGACTCTCTACTTGATAAGTTAATGTCCCTGTGACATTTCAAAAGGTCCCCCCCCCCCCCGAAAGTTGTGTGTGGGTTTTTTAGAGAATCCATACATGCTTCAGTTGCCTCGGAGAGCCGATCTGGGGCTTAGCTCTGATCTCTTCTTGGTGAAGCAGACCTAGCTGGGTTTAAAATAATATTCGGGGTATTTGTCAAGGCTTGCATACCAGTTTTCTAGAATAAAAAGGTTGTGAATTGTAGCATTAGCCTACACACCATGTCAAGGTTCCAGATACGTGTAGGTCCCTAACTAAAAAATGGTGCAACCCACTTGGTGACCACCACTGCAACAACAGCGCCAGAGGGAGGAGCGACACAGTCGCCCAGCATCCCCAATATGGCTGGACACAGACCCCCGGGCTTTGGCCCACACCACCCCCAGACATCGTGCCAGCACAGCAGTGGCTGCCAATGGAACCAACACAGGGCAGAAACTTTGTGGAAAAAACCTTACCCTGTGATATCAGCCAAGAGACTGAATATAGCCAGGCATAGACTCAATATATGTATACTATTTAAAGGGGTTATCCAGTGCTACAAAAACATGGCCACTTTTCCCCCTCTCTTGTCTCCAGAGTAAAAAGAAAGAGAGCGGGGGCGCCTCCTGGTGCAATAAATGACAGTAAGGGTGTCTGATACGAAGGGGAATGAGTAACACTCACCTAGTCGAGTTGTGCTAGGTTATAGGCACAACTCTATGTAGAGCATGATTGAAGGGACACCGCAGCTCCTGCCGGGGTACGTCAGAGAAGTCGTACGATAAACAGTGTAGTGTGCCGGCCGCAGCAGGCTACAGGACCATGGGGATCCCGGCTTATATAGGGCGCTGGTGTTGAGTGAACCACAAAATAGAGTGGTTATTCCATAAAAGGTTTTATTAAAAAACAACAATGCGTTTCGGCCGCCGGATAAAAGGGGGCCTTTCTCAAGTTAACAAACATGACCAGAAGCAGTGGTTTAAGTAATGCCTAATATGACGTCATGATCCGTAACTTCCGGATCGGTGAAATCAAGATTACCTTAGATGGTAGTACATATAAGAAACAATAAATATTAAAATACATGTATCAAATGCAGGTCGTAATGCATAACTTACAGTTCCGGGGGTCGGCGTTTGGGTCCGGCAAAATCACGTGAGCGGCCGGGCGTGATTGCGTCATTGCGGTCATACGCATCGGCATTACTTAAACCACTACTTCTGGTCATGTTTGTTAACTTGAGAAAGGCCCCTTTTATCCGGCGGCCGAAACGCGTTGTTGTTTTTTAATAAAACCTTTTAATGGAATAACCACTCTATTTTGTGGTCCACTCAACACCAGCGCCCTATACAAGCCGGGATCCCCATGGTCCTGTAGCCTGCTGCGGCCGGCAAACTACATTGTCTCCAGATTGGGTGGAGTTTCAAACTCCTATTGAAGTTCTATTGAAGTATGGAATGGCCCAAGAAACATTCCGCCACATGGAATGTCCTAGGAAACATTCCGCCAAATGGAGTGGCCTAAGAAACATTCCACCACATGGAATGGCCTAAGAAACATTCCGCCAAATAGAACGGTTTAAGAAACATTCTGCCATATAGAGCGATCTAAGAAACATTCCACCAAATGGAGTGTCCTAAGAAACATTCCGCCAAATAGAATGTCCTAAGAAACATTCCGCCACATGGAATGGCCTAAAAAACATTCCCCCAAATAGATCGGTCTTAGAAACATTTCGCCACATGGAATGTCCTAAGAAACGTTCCGCCACATGGAATGTCCTAAGAAACATTCCCCTACATGGAATGACGTAAGAAAAATTTCGCCAAATGGAATGTCCTAACAAACATTCCGCCACATGGAATGGCCAAAGAAAGTTTTCGCCACATGGAATGACGTAAGAAACATTTCGCCAAATGGAATGGCCTAAGAAACATTCCGCCACATGGAATGGCATAAGAAACATTCCGCCAAATGTAGCGTTGGATAACCCCTTTAAAACCACCTGGATTGGGGAGGAGTGCAATACCAAGGCAAAAAAAAGATGGAGAGGGGACCATGATAAACATGCCAGGATCTTGGACACACTGTGCTATACTAGCAATAGCACATTACTCAGCTGAGCTCCACCCTGTCATTTTAGTGATTGGTTAGGAGTCTTAGCACCTAAACCCCCAAGGGTACAAACTATGACCTACTACCTTAAACATTTCTAAAATTAAAATGCAAATATACCGATGTTCAAAAGTATGGCGTCAATAGAGAATTATACAATTTTCTTACTTGTAAGTTGTACTTGTATTTATAAAAAAAAGGCTACAAAAATGAACAAAATTATTTATTGGAAAATGTCTTTAGTGCTTTGAACTTTGCTTTCATTATAGAATCCTCGGCTTGCAGCAATTACAACCTTAATCCCTCGACATGGTTGCTGTCAGTTTGTGGAGGTGATCGGCAGAAATTTCACCCCATGATTTCTAAAGCTCCATCCACAAATTGGATTAGTTTGGCACCTTTTTTATGCCATATGACAGCTGAATAGGGTAGAGATCGAGTGATTGTTGTAGCCAATCCATTACAGAGAGAATACCAGCCAACTGCTTCTTTTCAGAATATGACTAGTATTATTATTTGGAGCAGCACTTGGGGTCATCGGTCATCAAGGGCAGTACTTGCTTTATTAGCATATAGAGCTTGGGAGACGGGTGAAAGGTAGCCCTAGAATTATTTTCAGTTTTTAAATGGACTTTTACCACAGATGGTGAGGCCCGGACACACTCTTGGTCAGTCTGGTGAGGCCCAGGCATGGAATGTCCTAAGAAACATTCCGCCAAATGGAATGTCCTAAAAAACATTACGCCAAATGGAATGGCCTAAGAAACATTCCGGCACATGGAATGTCCTAAGAAACATTACGCCAAATGGAATGGCCTAAGAAACATTCCGCCAAATAAAATGGCCTCAAACGTTCCGCCAAATGGAACGTCCTAAAAAACATTCTGCCACATGGAATGCCCAAAGAAACATTTCGCCACATGGAATGTCCTAAGAAACATTCCGACAAATGGAATATCCTAAGAAACATTCCGCCACATGGAATGTCCCAAGAAACATTCCGCCACATGGAATGTCCTAAGAAACATTCCGCCACATGGAATGTCCTAAGAAACATTCCACCAAAACTCATTCCGCCAAATGGAATGCCCCAAGAAACATTCCGCCAAATAGAGTGGTCTAAGAAACGTTCCGCCACATGGAATGGCCTCAAATATTCCACCAAATGGAATGTCCTAAGAAACATTCCGCCACATGGAATGCCCTAAGAAACATTCCCCTACATGGAATGACGTAAGAAACATTTTGCCAAATGGAATGTCCTAAGAAACATTCCGCCACATGGAATGTCCTAAGAAACATTCCGCCACATGGAATTGCGTAAGAAATATTCCGCCACATGGAATGTCCTAAGAAACATTCCACCACATGGAACGTCCTAAGAAACATTCCGCCACATGGAATGTCCTAAGAAACATTCCGCCAAATGGAATGGCCTAAGCAACATTCAGCCAAATGGAATGTCCTAAGAAACATTCCGCCACATGGAATGGCCTAAGAAACATTCCGCCACATGGAATGTCCTAAGAAACATTCCGCCACATGGAATTGCGTAAGAAATATTCTGCCACATGGAATGGCCTAAGAAACATTCCGCCACATGGAATGACGTAAGAAACATTTTGCCAAATGGAATGTCCTAAGAAACATTCCGCCACATGGAATGTCCTAAGAAACATTCCGCCACATGGAATTGAGTAAGAAATATTCCGCCACATGGAATGTCCTAAGAAACATTCCGCCACATGGAACGTCCTAAGAAACATTCCGCCACATGGAATGTCCTAAGAAACATTCCGCCAAATGGAATGGCCAAAGCAACATTCCGCCAAATGGAATGGCCTAAGAAACATTCCGCCACATGGAATTGCGTAAGAAATATTCTGCCACATGGAATGGCCTAAGAAACATTCCGCCACATGGAATGTCCTAAGAAACATTTCGCCACATGGAACGTCCTAAGAAACATTCCGCCGCATGGAATGGCCAAAGCAACATTCCGCCAAATGGAATGACTAAAGAAACATTTAGCCAAATGGAATGGCCTAAGAAACATTCCGCCACATGGAATGGCCTTAGAAACATTCCGCCAAATGGAATGGCACAAGAAACATTCCGCCAAATGGAATGGCCTAAGAAACATTCAGCCAAATGGAATGTCCTAAGAAACATTGCGCCAAATGGAATGGCCTAAGAAACATTCCTCCAAATGGAATGGCCTAAGAAACATTCAGCCAAATGGAATGGCCTAAGAAACATTCCGCCACATGGAATATCCTAAGAAATATTCTGCCAAATAGAATGTCCTAAGAAACATTCCGCCACATGGAATGTTTTAAGACAGTGCTTCTCAAACTGGGCGGGCCTTACCAGTGAGGCGCCCCCTAGTTGTCGGTGAGGCTCAGCTGTGGAGCCAGATTTCACAAAAGTAACTATGATCTGCACAGTCCTTTTGCTGTTTGCAAAAATCTCAATTTTAGCAACATTATTAATTTATTTTGTACTTGCTTTATTAGTATATAGAGTTTGGGAGAAGGGTGAAAGGTAGCCCTAGCATTACTTTCAGCTTTTAAGTGGACTTTCACCACAGATGGTAAGGCCCTGACACCCTCTTGGTTAGTCTGGTGAGGCCCAGGTATTGCCTTGGTTTGTTGGGTGAGGCTCCAGTAGAAAAAGTTTCAGAAGTGCTGATCTAGGGGGTATGAAATGGGGTTTCAAAAGGAAGTGATAGTCTTTCTTGTTTTTGTGTAAATTTCCAATGTTACCAGCACTATAGCATCCCCAGACCATACCTTTCCCCACTATGCTTGACAGGGGTCATCAAGTAGTCTTCCACCACTTTTCATTTATTTTGGGCCTCTTTAGGTCTTGTCTTGCACAGCACCGTTTTGTTCCCCACCGTTAGTATGCCTCAAAATAATGAAGTTATCGAATAATAGTCACATAACAGCTCTGTGTAGTAATACGGTACACCCAGTGACATATTTTATGCTTCCAGTGGTTCACATTCACAAAAAAAGAGCAAAGGCCTACAGAGGCTGTACATCCAAACAATACTTTATTAATCCCTTCACGTCAGCAATCTGTTTATATACCTTCCTACTGCACATACTCCATGCAGTAGGAATATATATATACGTTCCTGACTGTAAGGGGGTTTGATGTGTGCGGGACCGCTGCAGTGAGAGCGGCCCTGCACACCTCAGTATCCCGGGAACTGAGGATAATAAGAAGCAGCTGCGATCCCGCAATGTATAGCGATCGCGGCGTTTAAGGTACTCAGTGACATGAAAAGCTCCTGTCACTGAGTGATCAGAACCCCACAGCCATGCTAAGCTCCTTACCTCCGTCCTGTCGGATCTGCGATCTGTGCATAGAGTCTGCTCTCAGGCAGGCTCCATGCATAGATCGCCGATAACACTGATCTATGCTATGCTATGGCACAGCATAAATCAGTACATGCAATCTGTTGATTGCATGTTAAACTGTAAAATAAGAGTGTAAAAAAAAAAGTGTAATAAATAAAGTTTTTAAAAGTATTAAAAAAAACCTTCCCCCCCCGCCCCCCATAAGAGTTTAATATACCTCCTTGCCTGTTATAAAAATAAAAATATATATTTTTTAAATAAATAACTAAACATATTATAGATCATAGCATGCGGAATTGTCCGAACTATTAAAATATAACATTATTGTTCCCGCAAGGTGAACGGTGTAAACGGGAAAAAAACACACCAGGATTGCTCATTTTTTAAAATTATATATCAGGGGGGAAAAAAATTAAAAAGTTATCAAAACTTTTCTTTTACACCAATATGTGTATAGTCCATTCCTGGCTTTGGCTCTGTCAGATTATCTGTTGGTGTAATAGGGCTCTAAGACTCAGGGTACCTTTAGACAGAGAGATTTGAAGCCAAAGCCAGGAATGGATTTGAAAACAGGAGAAATCTCAGTCTTTCCTTTATTACCAGTTCTCTGTTTATAGTCTGTTCCTAGCTTTGGGTTCCAAAATCTGTCAGATAAATCTGTCTGTGTAAAGGCACCCTTACAAAGTATGGGCAGATACCAGAAAAGTGTCCTTCTCAGACAACCCCTTTAATAGCCAGAGATTTTCCCTGTGTATAAGAATGCGGTTTGGTTTTCTTATCCATCACCGTTAACCCCTCTTTACCATTCTGTATGTGAGCGTAATGGGAAAATATGAGCTCTGCATCTCCACACAGAGAATATAAATGGTTTCATGTCTAGAGGATTAATCTTTCATGCTGTCCCTTGCTTGATCCTTTGCGATTTGAACTCTGTTAGACTGACCCACGACAGTCTATCATATTTCTGTAAAAGATATTCACCTGATACAATTTGCCTCATTAATCTGCTCTGGGGTGGAACGCCGTTATCGATTCCTTGGCTTGCGCACAGTTCCTCCGCCCGCGCTCCGCTCCTTCCTTAGTTTGTCATTTTCTCGTTATTTGAAGTATTGGGCAGGCACCAACATTTTTTCTCTGCAATTTATCTTAAGAACATCTGTTCAGTAACACCCCGAGCTAGCGAAATCCTCTCATGTCAGTTTCATCATTTATGCCAAGCTGAGAAAAATCTGCTCCCTCTCATATGGGAACCAATCAATAAGGAATTTATTTTCTCTGTCAAGATCACACGACTTTAGTTAGACGTTAAATAAATGGAGACGGGTGAGACGTTGAAGACATCTCGCAAATGTCACACTATGTGATACGTAGTAATAATTTAGTAATTAAAGCATTGTCTGCCACCCACGTTTTCCTGAATGGCACTGGCAGTTATCGTATACATAGCACTGATGAGATGACACAAATACCGTCTCTCTTACCGACTGTGAAGTGCAGGTGTCCTTTACCGGTTGTGTAGCAGTCGAGGCTGAAATTACTTGTCGAACATCTTAATTTATTTGTCTTGTCATAATATCTTTGCCAGTTGATCACCTGCGAAATAACAAGACTGGTGATAGACGCCAGAGGGAGGAGGGATGCTTCACGCCATATCCTAGCAGCAGGATAACAGAAGGGTAGCCATGTATAAGTCAAGACGGGAATAAAAGAAGTATACAGCACGTTATAATTGATCCATGTACAAGTCTAAATGTCAGCAAAGCTGAATAAACCAATTATGGTGGAAACAGCACAACATCTAAGGGGGTGGCCTATGTCCTGTGTCAAAGCAATCCATTAGGGCAACATGGTGCTCACCCTTAAAGGGGTAGTGCGGCGCTAAACAATTATTCACTAAATAACACACATTACAAAGTTTTACAACTTTTAATGGGTCAAAAAGGGGTAATGACTCTCCTTAAGGAGAGCCCGTCTCAAGGACGTGTGGAGACTTACAGACCATTGCTGCTCCAATACCCGAAATAGCTATCTGCAGATGGGAAATCTTTCCTTTTGGAGAGATAGTTTGGCTTGGCATAAAATCTCCAGTCAATGTTCTAAGGCTCTTTGACTGAGCGAGATTTGACTTGAAGGGATATCTCTTTGCTTAAGAGGTGTGAGAGCTACTTTGCATATTCTTTCTTCCCAGAATTCCTAGTGGAGCAGCAATGGTCTGTAAGTCTCCACACGTCCTTGAGACGGGCTCTCCTTAAGGAGAGTCATTACCCCTTTTTGACCCATGTCAATAGACCTCTCACTAGCCAGCCAACACCCTGCTCTGCACTGATGAGGGTCAAAAACCCGAAATAGCTATCTGCAGATGGGAAATCTTTCCTTTTGGAGAGATAGTTTGGCTTGGCATAAAATCTCCAGTCAATGTTCTAAGGCTCTTTGACTGAGCGAGACTTGACTTGAAGGGATATCTCTTTGCTTAAGAGGTGTGAGAGCTACTTTGCATATTCTTTCTTCCCAGAATTCCTAGTGGAGCAGCAATGGTCTGTAAGTCTCCACACGTCCTTGAGACGGGCTCTCCTTAAGGAGAGTCATTACCCCTTTTTGACCCATGTCAATAGACCTCTCACTAGCCAGCCAACACCCTGCTCTGCACTGATGAGGGTCAAAAACCCGAAATAGCTATCTGCAGATGGGAAATCTTTCCTTTTGGAGAGATAGTTTGGCTTGGCATAAAATCTCCAGTCAATGTTCTAAGGCTCTTTGACTGAGCGAGACTTGACTTGAAGGGATATCTCTTTGCTTAAGAGGTGTGAGAGCTACTTTGCATATTCTTTCTTCCCACAACTTTTAATGTATGTTATGTTAGTGAATGGCCCCCTTCCCTGTGTTTCCCCCCACCCACGCTAGACCCGAAAGTGTAGTGCTCTATACTCACCTGATCCGTGTCGACCCCCGTCCGCCATCTTGCTACAATGATGTCATCTTCGGGTGGGCGGGCGGCCGAACCGCTCCGACCGTCCCTAGTGCCGGACGCCCTCTGCCGCGTCATCAGCTGCTCAGCCGCGATTGGCTGAGCACAGTTATGTAATTTACTTCTTTTTAAAAAAAAATCAAGTCTCCCAGTACTTATCAGCTGCTGTATGTCCTGCAGGAAATGTTGTTTTCTTTTCAGTCTGACACAGTGCTCTCTGCTGACATCTCTGGCCGAGACAGGAACTGCCCAGAGCAGGAGACTCTTTCTATGAGAATTTGCTGTTCTTATGGGCAGTTCCTGACTTGGACCGAGGTGGCACTGTGTCAGACTGAAAAGAAAACATCATTTCCTGCAGGACATACAGCAGCTCATAAGTACTGGAAGACGTGATATTTTTAAATAGAAGTAAATTACAAAGTTTTATAACTTTCTGACACCAGTTGATTTGATAAAAAAAAACAGATTTTTGCTGAATAACCGCTTTAAAACAAAACTGACTGCCAGGTACTTTAAAACTAAGTTGAAAAAGATCTGATGATACGTAAAGACTGCATTTCTCTCCCGTTCTGTGTATTATGCCAAATATACTTTGTTCCATCCTGAAATACGGCATTGATTCATTCCTACGTCTGTGTATTAAACCTGTTTGAAATCTTCCCAAATCCAATTTTAGGTCATGCAGTGGAGAATACACCAAGAAGAAGCCGCTAGATTAGAATCGGCTATCGCCGCCAGGAGACGACAGGAGGAGGAAGAGCAAGAAAAACAAAGGAGAGAGAAAGAAAAGCTCCAGCGAGCAAACGAAAAAGAAAAAGTATGAAGGCTGTCATCATTTGCATATGTTACTTAAGAGATTACAGAAACTATCTGGATGCATCCTAATGAAATCTATTTGTTAGTGCTGGCAGGGTATTGGAGAACTGTGTTTACACAGCATTCCAGGCGAGATTGTTTAAGACCTAGCTAAAGCCATTAATGCCTCAAAGGAACTAAATCTTCTCCGTACTGCATTGTGCAGCCAGTGTAATGTATCCGGAATTATCCCGTAAATGTGGGTTTTTGTAACAGTACTAGAGAGACTGTGGGAATGCTGAAAGTGCTGCAGTCAAGTACCCTGCACTGCAGTACATTCTTGTCACAAGTCAGCAACTCCTGGCAAAGCAAACTTTACCCACACAGGGATAGCGGGTGGATAGGTATATGCTATAGCGGTACAAAGTGATGGGGGCTGGCGCTCTACAAATATCGGGACATCTACACTCCTGAGTTGTTGTGTTGTCTGATGCCATTACACTAATGGAAGCCATTATAGTTCCCGCAGAGGTTGTCACTAGAGATGAGCGAACCTCGAGCATGCTCAGGATTGTCAGAACCTGAACGCTCTGTGATTGATTACCGGTAGATGAAGAAGTTGGATGCAGACCTAAGGCTGCCTGGTACACATGGATACAGTCATAGGCCGTCTCCCAGTTTTCCAGGACTCCCTAAGGCACTATTGAACTTCTGCAGAGCATTCGGGTTTGGATAGATATGGGCGCATTCGAGGTTTACTCACTAGTTGTCACCCAACATTTCTCTTAAAGGGGAAGTCAGGCATGGGGGCAAAAATTCATTACGGCACAGGGGGTGCGGGAGATAAAAAAAGAATTTATAGTCACCTGTCACGGCGCCCACGCTGATCCGCATCCCGCTTCTGGACTGGCCCGCTGTCTTCTGAGATCTCCTCTGGCTACAGTTCTAGAGAAGGCACAGGTCATCTTTTAAAGGAGCTGTCAGCTATGGACAGTTCCTCTAGGGGGCCACAAGTTCAATACCCCTGCTCTAGAGCAAGATATACTTTTTGCAATCACCCCCTTCCGATAGATGATATCACCCTTTAAACTTCCCTAATAGAGTATTTGAACATGTGCTTTCTAAACCTGGCAACCATTTTAAGGCCCCGTTCACACTACGGAAAACAGGCGGAAAATACATTGTTTTATAGAGCCCCGTGCAGAAACTTAATAAATTCTCATTTTATGTATTGTGACATTTATTTTATAACAATACAGAACATAAGTTTTTACGTTTTGTTTATAAATGTTGTTGGTTGAAAAATCTAGTTTTTACATTTTTTTTGCTTTATGCAGGGACTCTAGTTTCCCCTTGTAAGAATGTGGAATTATCGGAGTGATGATAGTTCTCTGTGAATTACCATTGTGCTTTTTGTTTTTATTAGGATATAAACCAAGTGATTTCAGCAGTAAATGGACCTCTGTGCTTTACATTTTGTGCTTTACAGTGTGAACGAGCGTATAATAATAGTAATTATTTAGACAGAACATTTATTCCGGCACACAATGTTATAATCGGTAAAAATGTGCAACATTTCTAACGGTGTTATGTGCGTTGTTAAAATCTCCGTTTACTACACAGTCTCTGCTGTGCCGTCTGCTCGGGACACATCACGTCATTTACAGTCTTACCTAATCCTGCATGACTATATCTGTGAACCTCATACGTGAACTTACTTTGCTCACTTTATTCCAAGTGCACATCAACTAGTGAATAAGCAAATCCAGAATACAGAGGTCTTATAAACACCAATAGGAATAGTATGTGATGCCTGGACAGATAGCAGATAGAACTTGTTCCAACCCCTTTAGGCTATATTCCCACACTTGTTTTGTATTTCTTTATTCTTTCTAATTAATTATGTGGGATCTGCAATGTTGGCTGAAATTGACTGTGCAAGTTTTGTCATGTGATCACAGTACCAGGCTTCATCACAGATGTTTTTGTGTCATATACAATCTGATGAAGCTTGGTAAAGCTGATCACATGGCAAAGCCCAGAAAGTCAATATAGGCAAAATTGCAGAGCCTGTATAGTCAATGATGCTTTAATTAACCCCTTAACGACATCGGGCGTAAACTTACGCCCTCGCGCCCTGGTACTTGGCGCATCAGGGCGTAAATTTACGCCCGATGTTTCCCCGATCGCTGCGTGTTCACACACAGCGGTCGGGGAAGATGGCCTGCTATAAATCAAAGCAGGCCATCTTAGCTTCACGGCACGGGGGGGTGGTTAACACCCCCCGTGCTTACGATCGCCGCTATAGGCTGATCAATTCAGATCAGCCAATAGCGGCGATCGGAACCTTTCCGGGTCATCGGCGACCCGATGACCCGGAAAAAAATGGCGGTCGGTGCTGTCCGAGGACGGCACCGACCGCCATTACTGTAAAAAGTAATGGTGATCGCCGTGCCACCGGCCCGATCGCCGTGAACGGCCGGCCGGTACCGGCCGGCCATTCACGGCGATCGGGCCGGTGGCACGGCGATCAGAGTCCCACAATATAGTAAATACCTGCCCTGGACCCCTCAGCTAGGCAGCCGAGGGGTCCAGAGCAGGTATTTGTACATTACTCACCTGTCCCGGGCTCCTGATCGGCGTCTTCCGGGTTCGCGGCATCCTCGTCTTCGTTCGGGTCTTCGGCTTCTTCCGTGACGTCACGTTCGGCTTCTCTCGGCTATTTTCGGCTCCAGCGTCGGCTCTTCCCGTATTTTGCGCTCTGCTGCCCTCTAGCGGCTGATATGTGTAATACACTTATCAGCAGCTACAGGGATGTTCAGAATGTAGAAATTTTTTTTTTTTTTTTTCAAATTTTTTTTTTTCTATTTTCCGCACCCTATCGCCGCTGAGAGTTGATCAGCATCGCACGAAAGTGCGCTGCTAATCAGCAACTCCTCCTTTTTGGCGTAGGGTGTTTTTTTTCTATATTCTACTGCCACGGTCTGCTTATAAGTGCCGCACATAAGTGCGGCATTTATCAGCAACTCCTTTGTTGGCGTAGGTTTTTTTTTTTATACTTACTGTAAAAAAACACGTAAAAAACACTACATTACACCACGCTACATTGAATAAAGTTTGACACTACACCACTACATACCCCATATACCAATCCCCGTATAAAGATGGCCCCCAGGGTGTTTTCGGCGTCAGAGGGATACGTTATTATTACCTCCGACACCGAAACAGCCAGTGAGGATGAATGGGGGGTCCTTCGTTCCTCCATTCATCCTCATCATCCTCATCCTCCAATGACGTATCTGGGGGTAGCGTAGCGTACGCTGCCCCCCAGACACATCTTTTCCGCCAGTACCGTCCCAATAAGAGATCACGGTATGGAGTGAAATTCTACAAACTCTGTGAGAGTACCTCAGGGTACACTTACAGATTTCGGGTGCGTGCACACTGCGGAATGGCGAAGGATAACCCTTTGTGCATTCCACAGCTGGCACCCGCCGGCGGACTGATGCAGGCATGTGTCTCCACCCGTGTCATAGAATCCATTCTATGCACGGGCGGATTCCATCGTCCATCCAAAGAATGAACACGTTGGACGGAGAGCGGAATCTGCCCGTGCATAGAATGGAGTCTATGACATGTGTGGAGACGTGCGCCTGCATCAGTCCGCCGGTGGGTGCCAGCTGTGGAATGCACGAAGGGTTATCTGTCGCGATTCCGCAGTGTGCACGTACCCTTAGAGTGTATGTAGGAAGGGACACGCGAATGCAGCCCCCAGATGCCCCCTCCCCCCCATCCTCGGAGTTAGTGGGAAGATCGTCCGGGAACTGATCTTCCCACTGCTGGATAAAGGTCACCACCTGTACGGGGATAACTTTTATACCAGCGCCCCCTCCTCTGGTCTCTCGCTGCCCTGTAGCTTGCGGCACGATCCGAACATATCAGAACCAGTAATAGCGCCCTAATATTTAGCAGCCATGGAGCGGCCCCAGCGCTTCTGGATATGAAGGACCCCGTATCGCACCAGGACAACATTTTCCAGGTGACGTCCCCCACACTGGAGAACGGGAGACCCCAGAAGAAGTGCAGAGTGTGGGGTAACAGGGGGATCAGGAAGGACAACATTTTCCAGTGTGACACCTGTCCTGATCCCCCCGGCGTCTGCATACTGGATCGCTCCAAGGCGCACCACACGTCACTGGGGTTCTACATTATCTAAATTCTGTCCCTTATTCCTATTTCAGGGGTCACGTTGATCCAGGGATTATTCTGATCGCCATTATGGAGTCAGGAAGGAATTTTTCCCCTGTGATGTGGCTACTGTCGTCTGCCTTACGAGGGTTTTTTTTTGCCTTCCTCTGGATCAACACAGGTTGAATTTGATGGACACCTGTCATTTCCAACCTTATAAACTAATAATTGGCCTAATACCCCCAAATAAATTAGAATTGTCCCTTTTCCCTAGCTAAGTAGGTATGGCCGCCATTCCCATTAGAGGATGCCATGTCGCAATTACAAAGCCTCTGTGCGGCCAGGACAGTAGAAACCCCCCACAAGTGACCCCATTCTGGAAACTACACCCCATAAGGAATCTAAGAAGGGGGGCAGCGGGGATATGGCCCCCTGGTGACGGCCACATTTGGGACTTGAAAATGAAAAAAATTGTATTTTTTATTTTCTCGGCACATGTTCTACGTAAGTGCCCGTCACCAGTGGGGTCCATATGCTCACTGCACCCCTTGTTAGATTCCTTATGGGGTGTAGTTTCTAGAATGGGGTCACTTGTCGGGGGTTTCTACTGTCCTGGCAGCACAGGAGCTTTGTAATTGCGACATGGCCTCCATCCTCCATTCCAGCCTCTAAATGGCGCTCTGTCCCTTTGGTGACTTGCCCTGTGCCCATATGGCACATTATGTCCACATGTGGGGTATTTTCGTACTCAGGGGACACTACCCTACACGTTTTGTGTTCATTTTCTTTTTTAACCCCTTGTGGAAATGGAAAAAAATCAAGGCTAGACCAACATTTAGTGTAATTTTTGTAAAATTTTTACTCTAAATCATTAATCTTGTCATGTTTTTTCATTTTCACAAGGGGTTAAAAGATAAAAAAAACATTTAATGTGTATAGCAATTTCCCCTGAGTACGGAAATACCCCACATGTGGACATAAAGCGCCATGCGGGTGCAGGGTAAGCCTCCGAAGGGAAGAAGCGCCATTTGGTTTTTGAAGGCTGGATTTGGATGGAATGGATTTCGAGGGGCCATGTTGCATTCAAAAGGCCCCTGTGTTGCCAAGACAGTTGAAACCCCCCACAAGTGACCCCATTATGGAAACTGCACCCCTCAAGGAATGTAACAAGGGGTGTAGTGAGCATATGGACCCCACTGGTGACGGACACAAATGTGGAACAATGTGGCGTGAAAATGAAATATTACATTTTTTACACTATAATGTTGGTTTAGCCTTGAATTTATCATTTTCACAAGGGGTTAAAAGAGAAAAAAACACACAATATGTGTAGAGCAATTTCCCCCGAGTCCGTAAATACCCCACATGTGGACATAAAGCGCCATGTGGGCGCAGGGCAAGCCTCCGAAGGGAAGGAGCGCCATTTGGATTTTGGAGGTTGGATTTGGCTAGAATGGATGATGAACGCCATGTCGCATTTACAGAGCCCTCGTGCTGCCAAAACACTGGAAACCCCCCACAAGTGACCCCATTCTGGAAACTGCAGCCCTCAGGGAATCTAACAAGGGGTGCAGTGAGGATATGGACCCCTTGATGACGGGCACATTTGTGCCATGAAAGTGAAAAAATGAAATTTTTTCACATTGTTCCACATTTGTGCCCGTCACCAGTGGGGTCCATATGCTCACTGCACCCCTTGTTAGATTCCTTGAGGGGTGTAGTTTCCAGAATGGAATCACTTGTGGGGGGTTTCCAGTGTTTAGGCAGCACGAGGGCTCTGTAAATGCGACATGGCCCTTGAAATCCTTTTCAGTGAAATTCAGCTTCCAAAAGCCAATTGGCGCTCCTTCTCTTTGGAGGCTCGTCCTGCGCCCCCTTGGCACTCTATCGCCACATGTGGGGTATTTCTGTACTCGGGAGAAACTGCGCTACACATTTTTTGTCTTTTTTTGCCTCTTATCCCTTTAAGAAAATGAAAAATTGAAGGCTAGAACAACGTTTTAGTGTAAAAAATAAATTTTTCTTTTTTCACGCCATATTGTTCGGAAAATCTGTGAAGCACCTGTGGGGTCCAGATGCTCACCGCACCCCTTGTTACATTCCTTGAGGGGTGTAGTTTTCTAAATGGTGTCCCTTTAGGGGTGTTTTTTAGGTTTTGACACCCCAGAGCCTCTGCCAACCTGAAGTGGTACAGTCAAAAATGACCAAATATAACGGAGGCGTTGAAATTCACTAGGCGCTCCCTTATATCTGAGGCTTGTGGTTGCGTCAAATAGCGCAATAGGGCCACATATGGGGTATTTCTATAAACTGCAGAAACGGGGCAATAATTATTGGGGTGCATTTCTCTGGTAATAGGTTTATAATTATGAAAAATATTGGATTACAATAAAATCTCTGCACAGAAAATTAAAATTTTCAAATTCCTTACACACTTGGCTTTTATTTCTGTGACTCCCCTAAAGGGTTAAAACACTTTCTGGATGTGCTTTTGCAGAGTTTGGGGGGTGCAGCTTCTGAAATGGGGTGCTTTGTGGGGCTTTCTAACATACAGGCCCCTCAAATACACTTTAAACCTGAACAGGTCCCTAAAAATATCTGATTTTGAAATTTTACTGAAAATTTGGAAATTTGCTGCTAATGTTTTAAGCTTCCTATCGTCTAAAAAAAATGAAAGATAGTTTAATAAATGCCGCCAACATAAAGTAGACATGTTGCTAATGCTATTTAATATATAATTTATGTGGTATAACCACTTTCTGTATACGCAAAGAAGTTTCAAAGTTGGAAAAATGCATTTTTTCACATTTTTTCACATTATTTGGTTTTTTTTCATAAAGATTTGTTATGAGTATCGACTCCAATTTACCAGAAATGTAAAGTACAATATGTCACGAGAAAACAATCTCAGAATCAGCCGGATAGGTAAAAGCATCCCGAAGTTATTAATGACTAAAGTGACACTGGTCATATTCATAAAATTTGTCTCTGTCATTAAGGCCATTTCAGGCTCTGTCCTTAAGGGGTTAAAGGCAGCAAAGCGGCAAAATAAAAAAATAAAAAAAAATGAATTATGGAAACCTGTCGTTTCCTCCAGCTTTCTATGTTACAAATATTTATTTATAGTTACAATAATTCATCTACATAGTATCCTCTATAGATGAGATATAGAAATTTGCCATACTTCCCTCCCAGCCACCATGTGCTAGGTAATGATAGACTTTCTGCAATGGCCTGTGTAAAACTAGCATGTTAGAATAAAATTTCACAGATTTTATATTTCGTGGAAGAAGAAAAATATTTAAAGGGGTTTTATGGCATTTACTTAAAAACGATACAACTGTTGACCATTGGCTTTGTCTAGTATTGTAAATCTATTTAAGTGAATAATCTGCAATACCGGATATTGTACCCTTCTTCTTCTCTCTTTTAACTACCTAGATGGCCTGATTCACTGCAAATGTAGGGATGGCCAAATCTAAATGATATATTTTTGGTAGCCACAAAGACTTAACAGATTAATTCAGAAAATAAAAGATCATCTATACAGGTGAATGTTTGGTTACAATGAGCATTCATGTGTTAAGAATGGAGCTGCTACCAGACTCCTCTAATGGTGGTGTCATGATCGCGCCTGAAAAGGCATCAGTGCCACCCTCTGCTACGAAGATTCGACCTCTGCGCCAAAGACTGCGCTTTTGGCCATAATCTTCCATTTATTCTGTGTTTAGTTTGCCTTGTTTTTGCCCTGTCTGAACTGTGTCTTATTCCTTCTGGTCTGCTAATTGTTTTCCCTGCCCCACCCGTGTCTGTTCTTCTAAGTTTCCTCTAGTCATGTAACAGTTAACCTGCCTTGCCTCAGTGATTGACAGCTGGTCCCTCCTATCATCTTCTGGACTTGGTTCCTGGTGTCCTATTTAAGATTTCAGCTTCTGCCTGTGCCTGGCCGGTTATTGACTTAGTCTCTGCCTGCTTGTGTGTTCTGTTCTCTGGTTTCTCCTGACTCCTGCTTAGTATCTTTTGACCTCCCTTGCTTGCTGCCTGCCCCCGACCATATTGCCTGTTATTTGACTACTCTTTTGGATCCTGATTTTGTACCTTTGCTGCCAGACTGTTGTGACTCGGATTGCTGACCATTCTTTATTGTGTTTTGTCTGTCTGTCTTGTCTTTTTGTCCCACCAAGCCAGTGCAGGGACCGTCGCCCAGTTGCTGCCCTAGGGTTTAGCCTAGGGGGGCAAGTAGGTAGAGTCAGTGGGCGGGGCTGAGCTTAGGGCTCACTGTCTCTGTGTGTTTGGTGTCACCGGTTCCTGACATAATAACCGGCCTTACAATATTTTTTTTTACTCCTTACCTGAAGCCAGTAATGGATTCAGCACAGGAGTTTTCTGCCCGTTTTGAGGGTCTTGCTACCCTTGTTTTTGAGCTGGCCAAACAAGTCCAGATATTGGCCCAGCAGCTACCAGCTACCACTCCTGCCTCCCCAGTGGTCACGCTCAAGGAGCCTGACAAGTGTTCTGGGGACCTGAACACATATGTGACGTTCAGAGATGCTTGGGTCAGTCACCCCACCCCTAGCTCCCTTGAAGATGCCATTTCCCTGGCGATTACCATTGATCATACGCTAAGACCACGCCTAGACCACTCCTGTGTCGATAATGTTCCTACTTCTGTCCCCTCCAAACCTCTGCCTACTATGTCTCATCCTCTGGTCACCATGGAGGAACCTCCGGAACTGGGCAAAATTAAAAGATCTCTGGCCCGTAAGGAACTCAGAAGAAGGAATGGACTCTGTTTTTACTGCAGAGAAAGTGGACATTTCATCAGCTATTGTACCAAGCGTCCCCCGAAGCCAGATCATCAGCGTCCAGATGACA
This sequence comes from Dendropsophus ebraccatus, assembly GCF_027789765.1. Lineage (NCBI taxonomy): Eukaryota > Metazoa > Chordata > Amphibia > Anura > Hylidae > Dendropsophus > Dendropsophus ebraccatus. Next base: position 24,624,522 of record NC_091462.1, on the reverse strand, counting down.
ACCAGGATAGTCATCTGGGCGCCCAGGTACTTGTGGGTGGTCTTGATGTGCATTATCCTGTTGATGAACCTACCAATGCTATATCTGTGACTTCATGTAATGTGGAAGTTGGCTCTGTGGGTCCCGCCGAGGATACCATGTCTAATTCGTGTAATGTGGAAATAGGCTCTATATATCCTGGTGATTTTTCCACGTCGGTATCTTCATGTAATGCTGAATTTGGATCTGTGTCTGGTACCGATATGAGTGGTTATGGGAGATCTGTCAGGAGACCGGTTACCTATTTCTTGGAGTCGGATTCTGATGAATGGGAGACGGACGATGAGATCTCTAGCGATGTTGAGACCTGTATTGTAAGAGGTCCTTTTCCTCCTGGGTCTGGTGAGGGTCCAGAGGCCCCTCATAAAAGGGGGGGTAATGTCATGATCGCGCCTGAAAAGGCATCAGTGCCACCCTCTGCTACGAAGATTCGACCTCTGCGCCAAAGACTGCGCTTTTGGCCATAATCTTCCATTTATTCTGTGTTTAGTTTGCCTTGTTTTTGCCCTGTCTGAACTGTGTCTTATTCCTTCTGGTCTGCTAATTGTTTTCCCTGCCCCACCCGTGTCTGTTCTTCTAAGTTTCCTCTAGTCATGTAACAGTTAACCTGCCTTGCCTCAGTGATTGACAGCTGGTCCCTCCTATCATCTTCTGGACTTGGTTCCTGGTGTCCTATTTAAGATTTCAGCTTCTGCCTGTGCCTGGCCGGTTATTGACTTAGTCTCTGCCTGCTTGTGTGTTCTGTTCTCTGGTTTCTCCTGACTCCTGCTTAGTATCTTTTGACCTCCCTTGCTTGCTGCCTGCCCCCGACCATATTGCCTGTTATTTGACTACTCTTTTGGATCCTGATTTTGTACCTTTGCTGCCAGACTGTTGTGACTCGGATTGCTGACCATTCTTTATTGTGTTTTGTCTGTCTGTCTTGTCTTTTTGTCCCACCAAGCCAGTGCAGGGACCGTCGCCCAGTTGCTGCCCTAGGGTTTAGCCTAGGGGGGCAAGTAGGTAGAGTCAGTGGGCGGGGCTGAGCTTAGGGCTCACTGTCTCTGTGTGTTTGGTGTCACCGGTTCCTGACAGGTGGCTTATTATATTATATTATATTATATATAATACATATATATATATATATATATATATATATATATATATATATATATATATATATATATATATATATATATATATATATATATTATATTATATATATTATACTTATTATATTAGAGAACATATCCAACTTATACAATCTTTGCCCTAATTTTATCTGTCAGAGAGTTGGGAGGTCCCTGTACACAGAAGACATGTACAGGTAGCTATCCAACTACTAACTGGCCCAATTTAAAGTGGACCTGTCCTTATAACTTTTAAAATCTAAATCAACAGTATATGTGATATAAAGCAAGTTTGCAATATACATTCATTATTTATTTTTGTTGTTGTTATCATGCTGTAAAACAAAGCTGTACTTAGCAGAAATCCAGGTCCAGTCTCCTGAAGGCAGATTTTCTGACTTGTTATGGTCGAAAAAAACCAGACTAAACACAGGAATTCCGGCCAGTACAGAGAGTCATGGCTCAATGTGTCCATCAGTCACATGACTGCCTTCTCTGTGTGTGTGCTCAGATGGGGGGGGGGGGGGGGGGTAGGAAAAGTCAGAAAACAGGGAGTGCCGTGTTTTCCATGATAACTTAAAGACAATAATGAATGTAAATTGCAAACTTGCTTTATTTCACATCTACTTTTGATTTAGATTTTGAAAGTTATAACGACAGTGACACTTTAAATTAGAAACAAGTAATGGAAGATGAAAGAAAGGATCTGACTACAGGTGATCTGTTTGTAGTCTGTTACCATGGAGACACATAGTTCTGTATATTATTATAACATAGATAGGGTGCCATCCAACTGCTTTGTACCAAATTTATATTAAAGGGAACCTGTCACCCCCCCGTGCCGGGGTGACAGGCTCCCGACCCCCGTTAGAGCCCTCTATACTTACCTAATCCCTCCGGGTCCCGCTTTTGGAGGTGGTCGGGTGATGAAGATCTCAGCCGCTGCAGCCCGGTGCGCGCACTGAGAGATGAGTCCAACGCTAATAGAGAATGACGGAGCGCTGGACTCTCCTGTCATTCTCTATGGGTGTTGGACTCATCTCTCAGTGCGCGCGCCGGGCTGCAGCGGCTGAGATCTTCATCACCCGACCACCTCCAGAAGCGGGACCCGGCGGGATTAGGTAAGTATATGGGGCTCTAACAGGGGGCCGGGAGCCTGTCACCCCGGCACGGGGGGTGACAGGTTCCCTTTAATAAGAAGTAATCACAGTGAGTGTGACTACAGGATCAGAGCACATATGAGCTATAAAAATTTGGGTTTTTTTTCTCTCATTTTAGCTTGTAAGAAAATGTTGGTAATATAGGTGGCCCTTCCTTTTTATACAGGCGTGACTTGGCACATGAGTGGGTAGGTGTTGCTTACCAATAATAGAACAGGGCTAGTTTGGAGAAGTTGGTAGCGGCTGCCATTGTTGTGGCACATATCTGAATGTGATAATAGAATGGTGCAGGTGGGTGATATTATGGAGCACATAGCTTTGTCTCCGAAATGTTTCCACTTAGAAATGAAATCAACAGTGAAACCACAGAAAAACAATGCCGGGGATTTCATGCCTCGTAGCACATTTACACATAACCTTAATTGCAAGAAACAATATCAAGATATTCTAGCATTTGGGATTTCCTTTTGTATGGCTTGTCACGCAGGCTTAGACGCAGTTTAGTTTGAACTTTCTTTTTTTTTTTTTTTTTTTGCTTCACGTGACAGATACAAAAGTACAAAGCTGAGAAGCAGCAAGCGTGGGAAGAGCAAGAGAGACGGGATCTGCAGCGCCTAGAGCAGCTGAAGAAAATAATGGCCCAGCAAGCCGAGAAAGACAGAGAACGGTAAGTACATTATTGGGAAAACATTGGCATATTTAGCACAATGGATCCGTGGGCCCAGATGGGCTATAACCTGGAGCGCATAGACTTTTTTTCCCTAGTTCTCATTTCTATGCAACATAAGAAATAGAAATTGAATCCAATTTATAAACTTTGGCTATTCCATATTTTGTACGAACATATCTCCATTTTATTAAAAAGCCTTCAAAATCCTCTACCTTACTGGCAGCCGAGAGTAAAGACGGCAGAAATGATTGCTGTAAATGTTTAATGCTGTGGATGGAGGAGCCGAGCCATTCCTGCAGTTTTCACAAATCTGAAAGATTAATATTGATCCTGCGAACCCAAGGGAGGCCGTAGCGTACGCGGGACGGAGCACAACCACAGAGATTTGCAGGGAAGCCATTAACAGATATCCCAATTGCAGAACTGTAAACTTTATGCTCTTGGGTTGACTTCTAAATCCTTCATACATGTAAAGTTCGGGTAGTTTGAGAAACTATTAAAAACTGCTAAATTCCGGGGCCAGATGTACCTATAGGCAAAGTAGGCTTGTGCTTATAAGCATACCTGTGGGAAGCAGACATGCAAAAGGTAAAATGTGTTTATATTTATAAGAGAAGATAGACATGTTAAAGCCATACATAACTTAAAGAAGCAGTTCACAAACTTTTTTTATTGGCCCTCCCACTAGGTGCTGGCGCGTATACTCACCACAGGTGATCGGTGTCCCTCGGCGCGGCTTTGTTCCGGTCCCGCCACGCCATTCAAATCCGGCGCATGCTCATATCATCCACTGCTGTAACTCCTCTTCTGTCTTCTTTGATTGAACGCCAGAAGTCACGCGTTCCCATAGAGAATGCTTTGTAAAGCGTTACTTCCGGCGTTCAATTACAAGAGACAGAAGAGGGGTCGCAGCAGCGGATAACGTGAGCGCACGCCGAATTTGGGCGGCATCGTGGGACACTGGTCACCTGTGGTGAATATACGTGCCTTGCGAGGGGGGCCAATAAAAACATTTTGTGAACTGCTTCTTTAAGGTATTGCGGACTTGAAGAGTCAGGTCTAGGGGCTAGACATCACATGCTTCCCTTTAGTGGCGTCAAAAACATTACCAAATAATTAGAGCTGAGTAAAACAGATTTGTTTTGCTTCTTACGAAGCAAAACTGATCCGTGCTCATATCCCTCAGGGTGTTAGCACTGTGCAGAGAGAGTATACTGCCTGGGGACTGTCTGGAATAAATGGATACAGCCATGGCTGTACAAAGCAAAACAAATCTGCTTCGTTCATCTCTACAAATAATTAAAGGGGTATTCCCAGCTGAGCTCATTATTCTCTATAGGATAGGGGATAACAAGCTCATCACTGGGGGGTTCAACCACCGGGATGTCCATGAGCTCCAAGCACCAAACTCAGAAGCATTCAGTTGCCCTATAGAAAATGATTGGTGCAGGTCCAGTGAGTGCTCCATTCATTGCATACCGCCAGGGTCCAAGCAGCTGTATCTCTTGTCAATCCGTTGGTTATCCTTTGGATGGGGAGTTGCAAAGGTAGTTGAGATTATCCCTTTAGGCGTGCTGAAATTATCAGGCATTTGTGTGTTTGTGTGTATAAAGGGATCAAGAAATAAAGTGATTGTGTGTATGGAGGGATCGGGAGAGATAGTGTTCATAAGTATGGAGGGATTGGAAAAGATAGCAGTTGACTAAAGAAGCATTTGTTCAACAGCTACACAGTGAAGTCACATTATTATGAGCACTTCCTACTTTCAATGTCAGCAGCGTGTAGAAGGCAAGCTGGTATGGTCTGTTGAATGATCTTGTGGCATTCTCCAGGCCACTCATCCATGTGGTAGACACCCTCACCAAATTTGCAGATCACGTACACTCTTACATACCTGGAGCAGATGGGATCTTTCAGCAAGACAATGCATATCACGTAGCTAAAAATTTCCACTATTGGTTGAAACAACATGACCCCCTAAATCCTTAGACTTGAATCCAGTTGAGCATCTAAACACCCTAAATCATCAATGGATCTTCCTCTGTGCAGCTGTGGGATGCACTGCAGTCAGCATGGCTCCAGATACCTTTAACAACCTACAAGGACCCCATTGAGTCACTCTCAGCAGATCTAGCTGGTGTCCGTGCTGCAGATGGTGGTTACTCTGCATAATAGCTGGTGGTCATAATAATGGGACTCGAGTGTGTATATTATGTGTATGGCCAGCTTTCCACAACACACGTTCATAAATATGTCCGTGAAGAAGAAAAAAAGTAGGAGGGCACTCCTACTTTAAAATTCCATATAAACTTTAAAATTCCAGCAGGTTCATCTGTAGCCGGCTCAGATGCCAAACACTAATTAGCACAAGCTATCATAGCCGTTTCACACGCATGCACGCTTCATCAGACGAGGTGAGCATGCGCGCGAAGCGGCTGTGATAGCTTGTGCTAATTAGTGGTTGGTGTCCGAGCCCTCTACAGATGAACCTGCTGGAAATTTAAAGTTTATATGAAATAAAGTCTATACAACAGTATGGTGAGTTCCCGCCTACTTTTTTCTTCTTCACGAACCTATTTATGAACGTTTGTTGTATTTCATGTGGAGCACCCCATACAGTGTTTTTGATATATGCAACCTCGCCCTGCAGTCCCATAGAAGCTGTGCCTAAAGGGTAGTGCCGGTACCATCTTCTACACAGTTTCTTTACACAACACACCTTACACCCTGTACATGGACATGCACGGACATCTTTATATGACTATAGTTTTATAAGAATTAAGGGTCCATAAAGTGCTATTAGTATGCAGCAAGCAGTAGCGAGTGGATCCCGTATGCCTAGCGCTAGAAAGATATTGGCACTTCATTCATCAGGGACCAGCTTTTCCGTAATCTCGTCTTCCCATCATCTTCAACTTCATTTTACTAACATCTTCATCTTCCTGTCTTCTCCGGTAAAATAACATCATCACAGCGACTTCCACCCATCTGTTCTCTTCCTTGTTTCTTTGTTCTGAAAGATTTTAAAATGAACAGGACGACTATTGATCCAAAAATAGGCAGCGGGACTCTTTAGTCAACATCGCTCATGAAGCCTGTCAGGAGGATGTGAACGTTTATAGCGTAGAGCCACTTTTGACATTGTACTAAGCGGAGCAGAGCGCGGCAATATGCCGGCAATGTATAGAGCGCTGGTAATATTGTAACTTCAATGAGTGCACCAAGTGATTGACACAATTAAAAGAATTCATTTTCCAACTTTATACATTCTCAGGGTTGTTTATCGGCAGGAGATGCTAGAAAAACGTCTGTCAGAAAGGAAAGAAATGGCTATCCATGAAGAGCAAGTGGAGTTAGAGAGACAGAGGCGGCTGGAGGCTTTACGTCAACAGGTAACGGGTGGTGGCACTCTCCTACTGTGATCGATTTTATTTCCACTTTACCTTTTAGCCTCAGTTCTACAGGCTAAGGCTATGTTCACACTACGTTAAAGTACGGCTATTGTTGCCATCGGCAGCAACAGCCGTACTTTGTACGGTGTGAAACACTGCCTTATCTGCTATGGAATAGTATACACTCCGGCCGGGATCCCATACGGCGCCACAAAGAATTGACATGTCAGTTTTCTGTGGCCGCAATTTAGTGAATTGCGGACGCAGAAAGACCTGTCAGTTCACAGAATAAAGCGAGTGGTTCCGGACGCTTGCTTCATTGTCTGCTGTGTGAAGTTCTGATGCGGGCGCACGCTGATGTGCCCGCATCAGAACACTGCGGCGGAAAGATCATCCGGCCATGATCTTTGAAGAGACTGGCCATTCCGTGACCCGGCCGGGTCACGGAATGGCCGGTCTCTTACGCCTAATATACAATTAAGTTATGTCTTTACTACAGCCGCCCTATATGCCCTATCATGGCTGATTACCTGGTATGGTATCAGCCTATGGCCCTGCCTAATCTACATGGTCCTATTATGGTGCATTTGTTGTATAGAACTTGCGCCGTAATCATGCCGACGAACTCTTGTTCTCATTCATTCTTCTTGCCTATGTCTTAAAGGGGTATTCAGGTGTATAGATTTTTTTATCTACATTTCTTGAAAATATTTAAAAAATATATTATTACATTGCGTGGCAACAGTAATTGGTGATAAGGCCCCTTTGTTGCCACCAGTGGCTGTGTCAGGACCTACTGGGCTGCACAAGCTCTGGTCTTGTAACATTTACTTATGACTAATGCTGCTGCTACTTATACTTAGCCTCCCCTGATGTGTAGTTGAATGCATGTTCGCATTAGAATAGACATTACACTGGGGGAAGCTGTCTGTGTCAGTAGTGCAGCAGCCTATAGCAGAGTGGCGAGTGACAGTTACCCCCGCTCACTCTGCTACACTACTCCTTGGCTGCAGCGCTACTGACACAGACAGCTTCCCCCAGTGTAATGTCTATTCTGATGCTAACATGCGTTACAGTAGACATCAGGAGAGGCTCAGTATTGTGATATGTAACTGTGCTGGGACCTGCACCCTGCAATTCTTGACACAGCCATTATTGCTGCCACTCAGTCTAAAAAAAGAAATTAAAAAGTATGGTATTTATATTTTCTTCACTAAAGTTAATTCATAAAATAATATTTCTTTTAATAAAATGTTTTTTGGCTTTTTATTTTCAAATGTATTTGCTGTAATATCTCTGTAAAGGATTGGATTAAATACTATATTGGATTTTTTTTTATATTGCAGACCTAGTTAGAAGTCTTGTTACTTACAAAATCAATTCTGAATTCTATGATACAGGTCGCTGTTATAGCTGAATTTGACCCCGTCAGAATGATGAGTGACACAAAAGCATGGAAAGCTAGACTCGGCATCGGGACAGAAGAAGAAATTGTCCTTCAAAAGCCGCTTTTTGATCTGCACACATACACTGAACAACAGGTCTGTATTAGATTGTATAACTTTTATCTTCATTGTATAGAAGGCCCAAAATACTGTGTGAGAACACGGCCAAACTACTGAGAAAAATTATACAGATGTATATCAGCCAAGTGTACGCCAAAGAGACACTTTTATGGCATACAATGCGCAATATTATATAGGGGTCGAGGCTCACAGCAAAAACCATGGACAAGTAGACGTTTGCATAGTGCATGCATACATACGCAATTAAAAACATAGCCTTTGGCTCTCCAGGCATGATGCGAATTGTAGTTTTGCCTCAGCTGGAGGGCTGCAGTTTTCCCACCATGACAGCAGCCAGACGAGGAGAGCCATAGGGAGGAGGCAAAAGAAGATTATAACCCCACAGACCCTCTTGGAGATTCCTCCTTTTGTCCAATAGGCTAAGTAGGTGTTAGGGCCCTATTACACGGAGCGATAATTGGCTGAATTAGGCCGATTTGGCTGATTATCTCTCCATGCAATAGAGACAACGATCAGACGAGGAGACGATCATCAGGTATTGGGTGCTCTAGCGTAAATGCAATGTGCGGCCATCGGCTGATGATTGTAGTATAAAATAATAACGTATTTACTTACCACGTCCCCGGGTGTCCTTGGGTTTTCTTTGGTCTCTGCAGCTCTGTCTTCTGTTCCCTTCTGGTGCGGTCTTTGCACTGACAAGGCTGCTCAGCCAATCACTGGCCGAGAAAGAACTGCAGTCAGAGACTGGCTGAGTGGCCTGTCAGTGCAGAGAGGAACAGAAAACAGCTGCAGAGACCGGGGAAGGCTCCAGGACACCCGGGAACGTGGTAAAGTAAGTAAATACTTTATTATTTTACACTAGCGGCAAGGGCTGCACAGACATCACTAATGATGTCCATGCAGCCCTTGATGCCCGATGGCCTGTGTAATTGCTCAATAAACAAGAGCCAATCTGGCAGAACGGCGCTTGTTTACACTTTGTGATCAGTCGGTCTAATAGGACCCTTAGTCCCCACGTGCAGTGTATTATTTTGTCTGTTTACACAAAAAAAAGGTCTAGAAAAGGGTTGGGATACTTCTTGATATTCCCCGTTTTTTATTCTTATTTATTAATACCTAAATCTCTTCTTGTTAGTTTCCACTTTTTTAGCCTTTTTAGTTTTGTATTGCTTTCGACAGATAATCTATACAATATTGATCAGTTTTTATTGTGATACGACTAGACTGACAGCATGCAGGGCCCGGGGAGTCTCTAGTGAGGTTTTCCTCGTAACCCGGAGGAGCAGACGCCAGCTCCTTCCCGCACTCATTTCTATCTCACACCTCTAGATTCATAACTATTGATAGACAAGCCGGCTCTGCTCGGTTGTTGCCGAGTGACCTTTATCATCCCAGCCATATATTCTGTCTGAGATTTGCTGTTTTATAGGGAAAAAAGGAGTTGATTTAATCCTCTGAGAACCAAGTAAAAGATGATCCAAGTACAGAGGCACCAACCTTCTCACCAGCAGGGCTGACCTACTTGCCCGTACAAAGCGAGTCAGCAGTCAGTGCCGCCGCAGCAAGCCACTACAGAATATTTCCCAACATTTAACAGCTTGAACTTACAGTAAAAATAAACTGCATTACGCACAGGCAATAGCTATTCTCTATTCAATTATAGCTCTAAGAATAGGTAAAAAAAACCACAGAAAATATTGAATAAAAAAGAAAGTAATTAAATATTACATCTCCTTGTTACATCACACAAAGAAGTTTTCATTTCGAATAATTAACAAAATATAACAAGATTTTACTTAATGTAATTAAACATGTGTGCAAATTACTGCCACGTTCGTTATTAAGCCCCCAGCTGATATTTTTAATCCCTCTGAGAACGTCCACCTAATGTGTCCAGTGCTGGTGGTCACACAGTCCCATCTCCTGGATCTACTTATACACAGGTAATGGACTGATTCCTGCTATTGTACAGATCCTTTTACACCTGCAGATCTTTGGCTGCAAACGGCTGTGCCTTTACATGGCACAAGTAATCGAGCGGCTGGGCCACACAAACAATTCTTTTATCATTTGTACCGACATGTACAGCTCATACTTACCATCAGTGCTGCTGTATGATCTGGAATCTCCTGGTCTCCTGCCACTGCTTTATCTTCAGACCACCGCCTCCTGTGGCTGTCAACCATTATGGCTGGAGAGCAGGATAGGTGAGCTGGAGAGTGGGATGCTGGATCACAGCAGCAGCGCATTAGGTACAGTAAGTATGCACTGCTTATGTGATCTGGAAACTGACAGCACAGATATATGCATATCTGTACTGTCAGTTTCCCATAGCCGCATATCTCCTGTTTAAACAGAGAAATGTGCAACCAATCTAATGTTGTGATCAGCCGAGGATCAGGCATTTCCCCACTTCATAGCTGACCGCTGTCACTTCTACACGGCCGATTATCGGCTAAAGGAGCGTTTCTAGCAATACTCAGCAATAATCATAATCAGCCGTGTAAAAGGCCCTTAAGGATTGGTGCTCTAGGAGCAGCTTCTTTTGACCAGCACTGGACACATTAGGTGGATGTCCTAAGAATGAATCAGATGGACAGCAGGTGGCAAAAGAGCTAATAGGATATTGCTGGATTATCACCTTCACCTATAGTTGTCGTTTGGAGCCTGTTATTATGTTGAAGCCTCTGCCCACCGGAGGGCGCTCTGTTACTCTGATGGTCCAGCCTAACCCTGCTCACAGTATTACTAATAGTTTTTGTGAAGTTTTCTACACTCAACAGCACAGCCGAGCTCCAGTATTAATGTTATAGTGTGCTCCGTATACATTAATATGGGACACCGAGCCGCCACAGGTTTCTGCCCTAACTTATCATCCCTTTTCTAAGCGGAAAAGTAACAATGATTTATTTTAAATAGGTCACAATACCTGTGACTATGAAGTCTATGAGGTCCAGGGTTGGAGCTGTTGCTTTGATAAATGTTTCTTTGTTTCTGGAGCTTTGGCTCCGGTGACCTTTTTTTCTCAGAACACAATACATTCTAGGTGCTAGTTTTTTGAAGGAACTGTAATAAATCTATAGATCTCAATTTTATCAAAGTGCACCAAAAAGCCAATGTTATAATTGATACTGTATACTTAGAGACCAGAGAGCAATTTCTCCCAGAATTTCTGTTTTGTATGGCACAGTCTGAAAATATACGGCGACTGAAGTTTTAAGCTGGATGTGTGTATCATTTCAGCAGCATGGGGAGATGAATGTCTGCCAGACAACCCGTCCGCCCTTGTCTCCCTGATAGAAGAGGCTGTTCCCATACACATCTGATCATCAGTCAACCTTGGCAGAACTCAACAAATATCTGATGTGTATGGCTATGCATAGTGCTCTATTACGAGGGGTGATGTGCTGTGTAGGCAAGTGCTGATCTGGTAATAGGCCCTTTAAATGAGCACTGATCTACTTGGCTGTTGTGTGCGGAGGGCAGAGTAATTGCTGCATTATTTGTGCGTCCCTTTGCTTCACATCCCCCATTACACCAAGAGATGAACGTAGTCTCGAAAAAGAGGGTTAAAGGATACAGTGGTGCAGCTATAAAATAGACAATCTGAAAAAGCTGAGTGGCTTATGTTATTTGATAATTTTGGTGTATTGTTAAAATGTGTAGTCTACAGGGACATGTTCCATGCACAGTGCGTAAATATGGATGATCTAAGGGTAGCATAAACTAGTGGCACAGAAGCTGAACAGAATGGTGTATCACTTACATTATTCTGTGCAGCTGATCCAGAGATATCCTCCTGAATAACATGGACAATAAGTAGTCCTCTCCATTATGTGCATGAGCTCAGAAGTCCTCAATATTCATGAGAAGCAGAAAACTCCACCCACCAGCTGCTGATTGGCAGTTATCTATCCATGCTGTCTATAGGCAGTCAACTGCAACCAGCAGCTGGAGGGTGGGGTGGGTGGAAAAATCCTATTTTCCTGCATATTAGGAGAACGGCTGAACAAAATGATGTAAGTAATACACCGATCTGTTCAGCATTTCTGTCACTAGTCTATGCTGCCCTCATTTAAGGCCGAATAAACAGTTTGAAAGCTCCCAGTATCATAATGAACCGTGGTGACGGCAGTTCAGTGTTTCTGGTCCGTAGCACATCCTCCATACACAGACTGCAATCACAGAAAATGAAGATGACCCCTAAGATTCCTACTACATAGGGTGATAACCATCTTAACAGGCCGATATGGCCCTATGTAATAGAGGTAGTGATTAGCCAAATGAGTGTTGTCAGCTGATCGGGCTATTCCAACCTACTGAAGGATTATTGGTCGTCAGCTATACATCTTCCCTTGTAATAGAGGATGTGCAGCTGACAGCTGATTGCAGAAAAGGGTCACATGACTGATCCAGCCTAGTGAAGGCTTTGTAAATGAGTGCCGAACATCGTGCAGACAGGCTTTGGGCTGTACTGATACGACCTCAGTTTTTTTGTCCTGTCTATAACACAATAGTAAATCTGAGCCAATGTGTATGGACACAATATTATGTGCATGTTTAATATTTGTGTAATATCAGGTATGATAATAGCTAATCTAGCTTATTTTCTTCATGTTCATTTATAAATCTTTTTTTTTTTTCCATGCAGATTATCTGTGACCCCAGAGTTCGTGTCGAGATGGCTCTTCGAGAGGCCGGACTGCACACTACCAGTTACGCCAAAGAAATCTTAACCAAAATCCTCCCTCCCAAACCACCAAGAAAAGACATGGAATCGACAGTGTTTAAAAAATAGCCAAGACCTGGGAGCGTAATATTTCATCCTATAGTCTGTGGTGTCATTGGGAGTGTCATTATAGTGCTGCTAACACGGAGGGACCTCTCCATTATCCACACAGACCCGCCAGCACAAACACCATACATCACAATGTGGTTGTACAGTAAGTGTCTCTTTATGCAGTGTGAGGATGGAAATTGAGACATTAGATGTGAGAGATGGACTGGAGGTGACAGATACATTGCTCCGCTGGAATTTAGCGGCTCTTGTTTACTCTGTGTTTATTGCTATACACTGCGTAACATCAATTGGAGAATATTTGCTGACTTCTGGTGGCAGCCAGGGGAGAATAGACTGTAATACATGCATTGTGTGAGTATAAGCAGCTTCAGCTACGATCTGCCATTACAGATTAGCGGAGAAGGTCCGTACGACATCTGTGAAAGAAAGTTTCTCATCAAGGCCGGAGTGACGGGTAATATCATAGCGGTTATTTCTGTATATACATATAATAAATATTATTTAAAGGTTTCTTCTGTTGCCTGTGGATATGTTATGACATCTATTTCTTTCTGCCTTTGTTTAGTTTACTTTAAAGGGGCACATAGATTTGTAAATTACTACTATTTAAAAATCTTGAGTCTTCCAGTACTTATCAGCTACTGTTTGTTCTGCAGGAAGTGGTGTACTCTTTGCAGTCTGACAAGGTGCTCTCTGTTGCCACCTCTGTCCGTGATAGGAACTGTCCAGAGCAGGAGAGGTTTTCTACTTTGCTACTGGACAGTTCTTGTCATGGACCAGAGGGGGCAGCAGAGAGAGCTGTGTAAAACTGGAAAGAATACACCACTTTCTGCAGGACATACAGCAGTTGGTAAGTATTGGAAGACTTCAGATTTATAAATAGAAGTAAATTACAAATCTGAATAACAAACAAAATTTTTTGCTGTAGTACCCCTTTAAATATATATATAAAAAAAATGAAACAGCACTGAACTTTTTACCCATCGTCATTAGAGATTGGAGATTTTCCAAACAGAACTGTGGGTCATATAATTCTGAATAACTGCATCCGCCACTAGAGGCAGTGTAGCAGCTTACTGCATGTTGTTTTTACATTGAACACTATGACAAGACACAGATGTAATGACCACCACCACCACCACCATGCTATTCTGTTTCCATGGAATACTATACAATTGACATAGTGCTCAGCAATTGTAATAAATGCATACAGTGAGCATCCCTGTTTACCTCTTATAGTTAGTGCCAATGCATACAGTACTAGGTACATTATAGGTCAACTCTCAATAAGGCTAGGTTCACACTGCGTTTTCAGCATCCGTTTAACGGATCAGTTTTTTTTAACGGTCAAAAAAGTAGTGTCAACAGTACGTTTTGATCCGTTTTTTTTATAATGAAAGTCAATGGAAAAACGGATCAAAAACAGATGCACACAAATGCATCCGTTTTTTGCAATCTGTTTTTTGCAAAAAACGGATCCGTTAAACGGATGCTGAAAACGCAGCGTGAACCTTGCCTAAGCACCAATTCATATAGTAGTGTTTATAACACCATTCACCTCTCATAGCTGTCCAGGTCAATTCAATAGTGCGCTGTGCTAAAAAGATGTAGCGCTGCCATAATGGGCCTATGTTCTCTATACAAGCAAGCAGCCTGTATGTAGAGGATAGTGTGTATATATATATATATATATATATATATATATATATATATATATATATATATACACTCACCGGCCACTTTATTAGGTACACCATGCTAGTAACGGGTTGGACCCCCTTTTGCCTTCAGAACTGCCTCAATTCTTGGTGGCATAGATACAACAAGGTGCTGGACGCTTCCTCAGAGATTTTGGTCCATATTGACATGATGGCATCACACAGTTGCCGCAGATTTGTCGGCTGCACATCCATGATGCGAATCTCCCGTTCCACCACATCCCAAAGATGCTCTATTGGATTGAGATCTGGTGACTGTGGAGGCCATTGGAGTACAGTGAACTCATTGTCATGTTCAAGAAACCAGTCTGAGATGATTCTAGCTTTATGACATGGCGCATTATCCTGCTGAAAGTAGCCATCAGATGTTGGGTACATTGTGGTCATAAAGGGATGGACATGGTCAGCAACAATACTCAGGTAGGCTGTGGCGTTGCAACGATGCTCAATTGGTACCAAGGGGCCCAAAGAGTGCCAAGAAAATATTCCCCACACCATGACACCACCACCACCAGCCTGAACCGTTGATACAAGGCAGGATGGATCCATGCTTTCATGTTGTTGACGCCAAATTCTGACCCTACCATCCGAATGCCGCAGCAGAAATCGAGACTCATCAGACCAGGCAACGTTTTTCCAATCTTCTACTGTCCAATTTCGATGAGCTTGTGCAAATTGTAGCCTCAGTTTCCTGTTCTTAGCTGAAAGGAGTGGCACCCGGTGTGGTCTTCTGCTGCTGTAGCCCATCTGCCTCAAAGTTGGACGTACTGTGCGTTCAGAGATGCTCTTCTGCCTACCTTGGTTGTAACGGTTGGCTATTTGAGTCACTGTTGCCTTTCTATCAGCTCGAACCAGTCTGCCCATTCTTCTCTGACCTCTGGCATCAACAAGGCATTTCCGCCCACAGAACTGCCGATCACTGGATGTTTTTTCTTTTTCGGACCATTCTCTGTAAACCCTAGAGATGGTTGTGCGTGAAAATCCCAGTAGATCAGCAGTTTCTGAAATACTCAGACCAGCCCTTCTGGCAGAAAAATTAATAGAGCAAATAAGTGGTGGACTAGACACTTGATTATGCAGTGTGATGCAGAAGTTTATTCATATAAAAGCTAGTGTTTCATATGTACAGTGAGAAAATTGTGCTCAGAAAGCACCCACATATATGATATACATATAAAGATCAGAACATGTCCACGGTGTGGTTGGCTAGTAAGCCCTGCCTCACTCTAGGAACCCGCTAGGACTGAGCACCCTCAGTATCTAGTGGGAGCAAACCCTAGCAAAAATGTGTGAGACAGTCTACTCCAAGGTGGAGAGTCACATAGCCTCAAAAGAGGTCTTGTCGTCTGTATATGATACGTCAATACAGGGCTGTGCAATAAATGTTCACATATAACATAGATTATGGTAGAGACAGGAGTTTGAGAACGGCAAGTGAGTTTCTCCACAGGTCATCCGACGCGTTTCCCCTTTGGTCCTATACAGGATAACTAGGTTCATCAGGGATGAAGCATTATGTGGATTTGTCAGCCGTGTAGTATATCTGATAGAAGCAAGTACAGACAAAGGTGTAAGTACCGTGGTGGATAGAAGATGAGTGGATGCAAGGAGACAAAGAGGGTATTTAGAATGATACTACCTCTCCAAACTGTCAGTTTCGGATAGCGGTCTTGGCACAGAGCTCCATAGGTGTGGTATTGGTAAGAGTACAGGACAGATGGTGTCCTAATGCCACTAAAGGGAGATCCCAGTGTAGATAGCACGATGATGCCTGATCAAAAAGGATGATGTAAAAGGTAGATGTATTGTAGGCAAGATAATACTGGGGAATAGATAGGTGGATAGATCCATAGTGCCTACCTGTGATGAAGATTATAGTCCCTCCATGATGGGGATGGGAACAAGTGGCAAAGGCAGGCATAAACGGTAATCCCCTCTAGAGTGTAAATTAAAATAAAGATAAACCCCCTAGGTATCAACAAAGGGTGAGCTGGCAAAACAATCTAAAGAAACAATGGATGTAAAACTCACGTGTAGATGAAGCAGGGCCGGTAAGATGCGGTGTTCCAGGCGACAGATAGGCGTCTGGTAGGACCGCCAGCCGACGCTGCCTAAATATGCCCAGATAGCGTGATGACGTGCCGCGCGGCTAGCGCGTGATGACGTCACCGCGTAGAGGACACGCGATGACGTAACCGCGCTGCCGTAGCGGAGGTCCGCGCATGCGCAGTAGGGAAAAATGAATCCCACTGCCCATAGTGTCAGAATGCCCTCATCATTGGTGATGTAATAGTGGGAGAGAGTACTGAATGCGGCCAGCGATGTAGTAATAATGTCAACCTGATAAGGGGACAATACCTAGTGGTCAGTAGGGGCTAGTATACCAAGTGTGCATGCAAAAACGCAGGGGGAGAGGGGATATGGAGTCTCCCAAACAAAAATAGGAATGTATAGATACGTAATAGATAGCGTAGTGAAAATGAGCAATACTGGTAGGTAATAGGTATACAGGATGATGTATTGGGTTAAAAGATGTAAGTAGATAAATATTATAAGCCGATTTTTACGGTCAGGCGGTGGTATAGGTATACACGATAATTAGAGTGTTGAGAAAGTTGACATGAGCAGAGTGAACGGAAAGGGGGGGGGGGGGGCATGAGAGGGATAGCGGAGGCGACAGGGATGCTTAGATGAGGCTGGGTTGAAGATAGGGGGTAGGGATAAATTATCCACTAGAAGATCTAGATGAAATGTGTGAACAAAATCTGATCGTTAAGGCCACCTGGCTCCAAGGTTTTCAAACGGTATATCCATTCGGTTTCTCTTCTTAGTAATCTATTGTCATAATCACCCCTTCGGGCATCAATTTCGATAGTTTCAATGGCTTTGAAAGTGATGTTATAGGGAGTCTTGGGGTGCATGGTTCGCATATGTGTGGCCACAGGTTTCGGTCGTGAGTGTTCAATATCCCCGATGTGCTCTAGAATCCTACGTCTGAATTCTCGTTTTGTTTTGCCCACGTGTGACTTAGGGCATTCACAGGTGGCCAGATAAATGACACATGATGATTTACAGTTGACGAATGAACGGTTCCTGAATATTGTAGGGTTGGAGCCAGAACAGAAGGTTTTTGATACCGAGATGTAGCGGCATGCCTTACATGTTCCGCACTTGTAGGTACCCGTGATAGGCGTGTCCAGCCAAGTGGGGCGTTTTGATTTCGGGGGGACGTAGTGGCTGTTGGTTATTAGGTCGCCCAAATTACGTCCTCTCCGGTAAGTGATTTGAGGGTGAGCAGGGATCACCGAGGTGAGGTGGGGGTCTGTCTTGAGAATGGGCCAGGCCTTATCCAGGATTGACCTGACTTGTGGTGCTGCGTTATCAAAGGTCCCTATGATCCTTAACTCCTCTGAAGATGTACAGATCTTTTTTGCCTTAGGTGTAAGGAGATCCTGGCGGTTGCTTTGTTTTGCTAGTTGATAGGCCCGTGATAGGGTGCGATTGGGGTAGCCCCTATCTCTGAATCTTTGTTGGAGTGATTTGGCCTCCTTCTCGAAAGATTGTATTGTACTGCAGTTACGTCTGATGCGTAGATATTGCCCCTTCGGGATACCAGTCTTTAAGCTAAAGGGATGATGACTTTCCCATTTCAGCAGACTGTTCCCCGCAGTGGGCTTACGATACGCTTCTGTGGAGATAGTGGTGTCCTGGATTTTCAAGATGGTGTCCAAGAAGCAAATTTCATCCTTCTTGATTTCAGACGTGAAGCGGAGACCAATCTCGTTGTCATTAAGTTCCTTGACAAATCTGTTGAAGTCCACGGGCGTGCCGGACCAGAGGATCAGCACATCGTCGATGTACCGCCCCCAAAATTCAATATAGGGATGATGTTGATCGTATTTCTCACTAAAGACCACCGTGTCCTCCCACCAGCCCAGGAACAAATTGGCATATGAGGGCGCCATCGGGCTCCCCATAGCTGTGCCCCTGAGCTGGTGGTATATCCCCTTGTTGAACAGGAAGTAGTTATGGGTCAATATCCATTCAACAATTTGGATGATAAAGTTGTTATGATTCGTGTAATGTACGCTCCTGGTTTGGAGAAAGTGTTCCAACGCTTGTATACCCTTGGAGTGTGGAATCGAGCTATACAGGGCTTCAACATCTATGCTGCCAAGATACCATCCTTTTTCGGTTTTGATGTCTGCCAGCTTGGCCAGAAGATCCATTGTGTCACGAATATACGATGGAATGCTAGTGACTAGTGGCCTGAGGATCTCATCCACGTAGATACCCAAATTCTGGGTTAGGTTGTCAATGCCGGCCACAATGGGTCGGCATTTTAGTGGATGTAGGCCCTTGTGGACTTTGGGTAATCCGTAGAATGTTGCCACTCGAGGTGCCGTGGGTAAGAGAAATGTGTACTCCTTCCTGTCTATGATTCCAGTTTTCAAGGCATCGTCCAAGATGGTTTTAAGTTGTTTCATAAATAGATCAGTCGGATCAGTGTCTAGGAGTTTGTATCCCTCCCTGTCTCTTAGGACCATCTGGCACATGTCTCTGTACATGTTGTGGTCCATGATGACCAGATTCCCGCCTTTGTCGGCCGACTTGATTACTATTGTGCGATCATCTTGAAGTTTCTTCAGAGCCATACGTTCTCCCCTATCGAGGTTCGACTTCTGTGACCATGGTTCCTGTGCTAATTGCTCGAGTTCTTGTGTTACCACCCTCGTGAAAATGTCTATGCTGTCTTGATCGCTTATGGGGGGCATCCTCCTAGATTTTGGCTGACAGGTGGAAAAGGGGCCTAATCCACGTTCCCTTTCATTTTCTTCCAAAAGGTTGGATAGCGTGGTTACTCCCGGTAAGTCCTCTGGTGAAATCCCCAGTTCCAGACATTTTCGCGCTTCGTTGAGTGCAAAGAACTTTTTCCATTTTAATTTCCTCGCAAAAAGATGTATATCCTTCACCCAGTCAAAGACCTTGAAGTTGTTGGTTGGTACAAAAGACAAGCCCTTCATAAGTACCGATCGTTCGTTATCTGTTAGCACGTGGTGTGATAGATTGATAATCTGATTGGAGGAGTCACTTCGGACGTCAGGGAGCGGGGGCATACTGGTGAATGCTAGAAGATCCCTGGGGTGGGCACCCCCCTTGCTAAAAAAGAGGAAGAAGAGGATGAGGCAGAGAGAGCTACAGTCTGATCTTGGGTAGAGGGAGATGTATGTAACGTTGATGTGGTAGCCGAGGAAGTGGTGGACTGAGTTCCCTGAGACGTGTTGTTGGGATCTCCTCTGTCTCGGTAGGAGTTGTTGCCCCTCCACCCACCTCTTCCCCGTCCATAATTCTGCCTTTGTTGTGGTGGTTGCCATCCTCCCCTCTCCCTTTGGCGTGTGCTGTATGGTGATCTGTTGAATGGTCTTTTATTCCTTGTTCTGGATCCCCCCGATGTAGACGTATCGGTGTCTGATGAAGAAATGTCTGTTTCCGTCTCTTGGTATGATGTAGTATGTAGAAAAGCGTATGCTTTATTCTCCTTAAATATAGAGAGGTCCCTGACAAATTGTTTGTGTTTCCTTTCCTTGATCTTGTTTTTATATTTTTCCACGTTTTGTTGTAGTTCTGTTTCCTTCTTGATGAATTCTGTGTTTTCCTTAAAGGTTAGAGCCGTTTTTATGTGTTCCTCCAACTTCTTGGTGGATTTCTCAAGAGTTAGGCGTTCATCGTCTAGGAGAAGGTTCATGAATCTTATGGATGAAGCTGTAGCTTCCTGCTCCCACCTTTTTAGAAGGCCAGGGTTCTTGCTTCTGTCTGCCGGGACAATGTTGATCCGGAGTCCCCGGGGAACAATTCTATGTGTGATGTAGTTCTCTAGGGACTTGGTTTCCCAATATGATTTAATGTTGTCCCTATAGGCGTTTTGAAGATCCCTAAAAGTGTTTTGAATGGATGGTGTGATAGCTGTAGGTAGGTTAAGTTCTTTCTCTGAAAAAACCTCGCTAGCCTCTTCTGCCCATTTGTCCGTTTCAATCCCTGCAGTCAAAAAACTCGCCATGCCTATCTGAACAATACTAGGCCAGGATCACCTAGAATAAAAAGGGGGGGGGGGTGACCCACTAAAAGTAGTATGAATTTAGGAGCGGAGAATGTGATACCTGGCAGATAGTAAGATCTGGTAAGGGTGTCCCCACTTAAGGGTAACAAACAGAAAAATTAATAGAGCAAATAAGTGGTGGACTAGACACTTGATTATGCAGTGTGATGCAGAAGTTTATTCATATAAAAGCTAGTGTTTCATATGTACAGTGAGAAAATTGTGCTCAGAAAGCACCCACATATATGATATACATATAAAGATCAGAACATGTCCACGGTGTGGTTGGCTAGTAAGCCCTGCCTCACTCTAGGAACCCGCTAGGACTGAGCACCCTCAGTATCTAGTGGGAGCAAACCCTAGCAAAAATGTGTGAGACAGTCTACTCCAAGGTGGAGAGTCACATAGCCTCAAAAGAGGTCTTGTCGTCTGTATATGATACGTCAATACAGGGCTGTGCAATAAATGTTCACATATAACATAGATTATGGTAGAGACAGGAGTTTGAGAACGGCAAGTGAGTTTCTCCACAGGTCATCCGACGCGTTTCCCCTTTGGTCCTATACAGGATAACTAGGTTCATCAGGGATGAAGCATTATGTGGATTTGTCAGCCGTGTAGTATATCTGATAGAAGCAAGTACAGACAAAGGTGTAAGTACCGTGGTGGATAGAAGATGAGTGGATGCAAGGAGACAAAGAGGGTATTTAGAATGATACTACCTCTCCAAACTGTCAGTTTCGGATAGCGGTCTTGGCACAGAGCTCCATAGGTGTGGTATTGGTAAGAGTACAGGACAGATGGTGTCCTAATGCCACTAAAGGGAGATCCCAGTGTAGATAGCACGATGATGCCTGATCAAAAAGGATGATGTAAAAGGTAGATGTATTGTAGGCAAGATAATACTGGGGAATAGATAGGTGGATAGATCCATAGTGCCTACCTGTGATGAAGATTATAGTCCCTCCATGATGGGGATGGGAACAAGTGGCAAAGGCAGGCATAAACGGTAATCCCCTCTAGAGTGTAAATTAAAATAAAGATAAACCCCCTAGGTATCAACAAAGGGTGAGCTGGCAAAACAATCTAAAGAAACAATGGATGTAAAACTCACGTGTAGATGAAGCAGGGCCGGTAAGATGCGGTGTTCCAGGCGACAGATAGGCGTCTGGTAGGACCGCCAGCCGACGCTGCCTAAATACGCCCAGATAGCGTGATGACGTGCCGCGCGGCTAGCGCGTGATGACGTCACCGCGTAGAGGACACGCGATGACGTAACCGCGCTGCCGTAGCGGAGGTCCGCGCATGCGCAGTAGGGAAAAATGAATCCCACTGCCCATAGTGTCAGAATGCCCTCATCATTGGTGATGTAATAGTGGGAGAGAGTACTGAATGCGGCCAGCGATGTAGTAATAATGTCAACCTGATAAGGGGACAATACCTAGTGGTCAGTAGGGGCTAGTATACCAAGTGTGCATGCAAAAACGCAGGGGGAGAGGGGATATGGAGTCTCCCAAACAAAAATAGGAATGTATAGATACGTAGTAGATAGCGTAGTGAAAATGAGCAATACTGGTAGGTAATAGGTATACAGGATGATGTATTGGGTTAAAAGATGTAAGTAGATAAATATTATAAGCCGATTTTTACGGTCAGGCGGTGGTATAGGTATACACGATAATTAGAGTGTTGAGAAAGTTGACATGAGCAGAGTGAACGGAAAGGGGGGGGGGGGGGGGGGGGGCATGAGAGGGATAGCGGAGGCGACAGGGATGCTTAGATGAGGCTGGGTTGAAGATAGGGGGTAGGGATAAATTATCCACTAGAAGATCTAGATGAAATGTGTGAACAAAATCTGATCGTTAAGGCCACCTGGCTCCAAGGTTTTCAAACGGTATATCCATTCGGTTTCTCTTCTTAGTAATCTATTGTCATAATCACCCCTTCGGGCATCAATTTCGATAGTTTCAATGGCTTTGAAAGTGATGTTATAGGGAGTCTTGGGGTGCATGGTTCGCATATGTGTGGCCACAGGTTTCGGTCGTGAGTGTTCAATATCCCCGATGTGCTCTAGAATCCTACGTCTGAATTCTCGTTTTGTTTTGCCCACGTATGACTTAGGGCATTCACAGGTGGCCAGATAAATGACACATGATGATTTACAGTTGACGAATGAACGGTTCCTGAATATTGTAGGGTTGGAGCCAGAACAGAAGGTTTTTGATACCGAGATGTAGCGGCATGCCTTACATGTTCCGCACTTGTAGGTACCCGTGATAGGCGTGTCCAGCCAAGTGGGGCGTTTTGATTTCGGGGGGACGTAGTGGCTGTTGGTTATTAGGTCGCCCAAATTACGTCCTCTCCGGTAAGTGATTTGAGGGTGAGCAGGGATCACCGAGGTGAGGTGGGGGTCTGTCTTGAGAATGGGCCAGGCCTTATCCAGGATTGACCTGACTTGTGGTGCTGCCCTTCTGGCACCAACAACCATGCCACGTTCAAAGGCACTCAAATCACCTTTCTTCCCCATACTGATGCTCGGTTTGAACTGCAGGAGATTGTCTTGACCATGTCTACATGCCTAAATGCCGCCATGTGATTGGCTGATTAGAAATTAAGTGGTAACGTGCAGTTGGACAGGTGTGCCGGTGAGTGTATATATATATATATATATATATATATATATATATATCACCCACCTATTCTGCAGTGCTGTATACAGCTGGTCATCAGTCAAATCTCTGTTATACATTGACACACACATAATAATAATAATAATAATAATAATAATAATAATAATAATAATAATAGTTTTTTTTATTTAAATTCATGTATATACATAAAATAGATAATAGCAAATAATAACAATATACAAATATTCCCTACAGTACAGACACAAATACAGATTTTTTTTTTTTTTTTTTACCATTGTGGCACATAGACACGTCAAGCCTTGTCATCATTTGTATTGCCGAATCATCCCTTCCTCTATACACTTTCAAAGTGACAATGATTTACGTAGCACCATCGCTATACCAAACAATTTCAATACATGATGTAATATACAGTAACTGTTAAAGTGATGTATACAGGCCCAGAAGACAATCTAGATTCATTGACATATCATGGCTTCCTTCCCATAGCCACTTTGCACTTTACCCCTTCTTAAAGGGGTTTTACAGTTTCAGCAAACAAAAGCTATTCATTATAAATCTAAGCAATTATCTTGTATTTTCTAATATGGGAAAACTTGGCTCTCCAGCTGTTGCAAAACTGCAATTCCCATCATGCCTGGACAGCCAAAGCTTTAGCTTTGGCTGTCCAGGCATGATGGGAATTGTAGTTTTGCAACAGCTGGCTGGCCATGATACAGAATGTCTTCTCCGAACGTTTGATTGACGTCTCACGTTCGCAGTATATAAAAGCTAGCCCCATTCGCTCTGTTTTTAATTTTAAAAGGCATTAGCGTTTTATACACTGAATTATATCTTTACAAACTGGAGCTTTTCATTATTGAAATTATTTTATTGGGCTTTATTATCCTATAAAGTTTTTTTTTCCCCCTTAATTTATTTTAATGGTTTATGTGAAGAATAAGAAGGAGATTTTAGGAGCGTATTGTTCTGGAATTACTTTCTATCCTTCATAAAATATTCATTATTTGAAAAACCATAATGCAGTTACTGCGAGAGGATTAAAAATGGATAAAAAGGCGACTGATAGGAAATACAATGCGGTATAAACAATCGTATACATACTGCAAGGCCGGGCTGTGGCCTGCTGTAATCCCTACTTGCTATAACCTTGTACCTGCTGGCAAGAATCCTCATATATTCATTAATCATAAATGTCACTGACCTGAAAGGGCTTGAAATCCTCAGCCAAGATGGAGCATGTTTATACACCTCCTGCGCTGCCAAATCAGCTACAGAGGGAAATAAGGCTTTGGACTGAAACCTTTTAACTATTAAAATATGTTTGTTTGTTTTTTTAAACTATAGAAGCAAATTATATTGTGTTGCCTATTCCCTGTTCCCACAGTGCCATCTGTTTCATTCCAGCTCAGCTGCACTATTACACGGAACAATAATCGGCGGACTCGGCATGATTCAGCCAATTATCGCTCTGTGTAATAAATACAACGATCACGCGATGACAACGATCATCGGCTGATCGTTGATATAAGTTTGAACCTATAATTGTCAGGTGCCGACCGCGCATCACTACGTGTAACAGTGGTGCATGGCCGGCGGCTGACGATATACATTACTGTACCTATCCAGGCTGTAGGACTCCTCTTGCGGTCTTCTTCTCCCCGGGTCCCGCACGCTCCAGCTTCAGAGCAACCTGTCTAAGCTGAGTCGATGGCAACAATGGCCGTAGTTTTTGCGGGTTGGAACAATGCCTTAGTTTCAGTGGGATCCCGGCCGGAGCGTATACACATCGTATATGCTCTGGCCGGGATCCCGTGCGGCCCTGCAAATAACTGACATGTCAGTTTTATGCGGCCGGAATTCAATGAATTGTGGCCGTAGGAAACCCTGTCAGTTCACACTATGAAGCGAGCTGCTCCGGGCGCTCGCTCCATAGTGTGCAGGGGAAAGCTCTGATGCCGGCGCATCAGAGCTCTGCGGCCGGACAGATCATCCGTCCGATACTCCGTACCGGCCGCGATGATCCGGGCAGAGGCCGTCCGTTCTGTGACCTGGCTGGGGTCACGGAACGGCCGGATGTTCACGTTGTGTGAACATAGCCTAATACTCTATAGTGTTAGGGGGCAGACATTGTTCTATCAGTGACTGCATTTAGGACTCAGCAAGATAGTTATGAGACTCAGTTCCCTCTCTATGCAAAGCCAGAGGCATCATGGGGAACCATATCAGTGGAAAAAAGAGAGAAGAATGGACTAGAGCCTATACATTATTCTTTAATATTAGCCTATTCCTCACTATATAAGCACCAAAGTTTCCCTGAGTGCTTCTTTAGGCTATGTTGACACTGCGTATGATTGCGGCCGCATTTCGTACGCAGCCGTACATGTGCAGCTGAAACTACGGGCATGGGAAAAATCGACATGCAACCGGATGTGTACGAACCGCGAACATACGCCCGTAGTACAGTTATGCTTCCCTAGCTTGTTTCGAAGCGATCTGAGGCAGGTCATTTACTTGGAAATCTTCGCCCAGCCCAATAAACCACACAGAACGTTTTGAATCTAAAAATCAAGTTCAATTTGGCTGAAATAAGTACTCTGTACGGGACCGCATGGAAATCCACGGCCGTGAGTTTTAACATTTCCGTCCTCAAACAATGGTCTTGTTCATTTATCACGGCACCGTATACGATCCGGCCGTAAGCTCATACGTAGTGTGCATTGTGTGGCCGTATATCGTATACTTTCAAGCGAACGCATCAACCTCAAAACTACGTGCGTATATTCGCGGTTCGCACTACAGCCGGACTCATACGCAGTGTGAACATAGCATCAAAGAGTATGTATGCTTTGTGACCATTTCTTCTTTCACTGCATCTATAAAATCAAAATATACAAATTTACAAATCTATTGTTCTACATGCCCAGCACCTAGGCCGCCTTCTGTGTCACTGTGGATACAATTGACAGGTAAACGACTTACACCCGTTCTACCGTCAGCAATAAAAGGAGATAGATAGAAGAGTATACCACCCTCTGGCTGAGTACTAGCCTCTAGGGAAGCGATGGGGAACCTTCAGCCCTCCGGCTGTTATAAAACTACAATTCCCATCCCATCGCTTTAGCTGTCCAGGCATGATGAGAATTGTAGTTTTGCAACAGCTGGAGGGCTGAAGGTACCCCATCCCTGTTCTAGGTGAAGATCCTTTGGCGGGGGTCAGGGGGTATGGCCAGTACCTGTGTTCTGAGTTCGAGGTCCAAAAATTTTTTATTTAAAAATCCAATCCATGGGTCAGATTACCTTTGGAAAGTTCCAAATTGTAAAGATAAGATTTGTTCAATTCTCATCCACTGTACTGCTAGTGTATTCTGATCGATTTTCCATCTGCAAATCTGGACAGAAAATCACTCCATGGGAAATACTATTAACAGGACAGCTCTTTTGCTCTTTTTCAGAAAAGTTAGCTGTAGCAAAGGGACTACAGAGACCTCTGGAGGACCTAGCACATCCATATATTGCATTCAACACCTGTTCATGTCAATGGGGACTATGCAATACTTGACTTGACCAGTTGTGGCACTGCAGAGGAACTGAGCACTTATTATGAAGATGCCCAGCAGATTAGCTGATCACTGAGGATCTCAGGATCTGTGATCAATTCAAGGGAGTCTTTCTCATAAAATAATGGAAAATGTTATGAAAAGCCCCCCCCCCCAAAGGCACCACCCCCCATAAATATTTTTTGAACATAAAGGTATTTTACGTTTAGTGGTTCTACCTCCTGTTTTGCAGAGTAACCTGATATTCTTGTTTGTGTATACAGGGTATCACTCACAGTACAGAGTATATATACAAAGTGCACGGTGTAGCTTTGTTGTCCAGTACCGGGCTGATCCTATGTGTATAGGTGCAGTTGCTTCCTGATAAAGTGGGAGATCAGCTTCTGCGGTCGCTTCTGGAATTCTGTGAGGACGCTGTGACTGTGCGTGATCTGATCCCCCTGTAACCTGTCCAGAAGAGTCACGCAGACCACGGCGGCTGGAAGAGATGGAAGGTTAGAACTCTGTTAATGCCATTTACTGGTCAAAGATATCTATCATATAATAACAAGCTATGATATAGTATAATATAAGATGCTTGGTGGCGTGGTATTAGGGATGGCAGGCTTTGCTTCAGACCCTCACCCTCCCTCCTGAGCCACACTACACACATGCTCCATAGGGCAGAGCGTGCATGTCTTCTCAACGCAGAGACGGCTGCCGGGCTTATCTCCATGAGAAGGATGGTATAGGGCAGTTAAAACCCAACATGTCTCATCTTTCTTTTCAATTTGCCTTAGAGAAAGAGTTAAACCTTAAAAACATCAAAGGGGTTATCTAGTGAAAATCTTTTTCTTTTAGATCAACTGGTTTCAGAAAGTTATATAGATTTGTAATTTACTTCTATGTAAAAATCTCAAGTTTCCCCATACTTATCAGCTGCTGTATGTCCTGCAGGAAGTGTTGTTTTCTTTCCAATCTGACACAGTGCTCTCTGCTGCCACCTTTGTCCATGTCAGGAATTGTCCAAAACAGCTACAAATCCCCAAAGAAAACCTCTCCTGCTCTGGACAGTTCCTGTCTTGGAGAGGGGTGGCAGAAGAGAGCCCAGTGTCAGACTGAAAAGAAAACATTTCCTGCAGGACATACAGCAGCTGATAAGTACTAGAAGGCGTGAGATTTTTAAACAGAAGTAATTTACAGATCTATATAACTTTCTAACACCAGTTGATTTCAAAACATTTTTTCCTCTGGAGTACCCCTTTAAGCTCGGTAATGCTGACCACATGGCAAAGCCCAAATAGTTGTTTTAAACAAAACTGCAGAGAACTTATAATCAATTTGACTCTTATTATTTAAACAAACAAATGCAAGTAAACTGCAAATGTGTGAACATAAGGCTGGGTCCACACTACGTTTTTGCATTACATTTTTCCCATACGTTTTTGCAAAAAACGGATGCATTTGTGTGCATCTGTTTTGATCCGTTTATCCATTGATTTCCAATAAAAAAGAAAGAATCAAAACTCATCTGTTTTTTAACACACACAAAAATAAGGTCAGCTACGTGTTTGTGTATGTAAAAAAAAAACTGATGCGTTTTGACCCGTTTTTTTTTTTTATAATGGAAGTCAATGGAAAAACGCATGCACACAAATGCACTAATTTTTCAATATGTTTTTTCATCCAAAACGAATGAATAAAAACAGATTGCAAAAATGTAGTTTGGACTAACCTAACGCATCAAAAAAAGCAATGTAACTACTATGAGCGCACAGCTTTGCTATAGTATAGAGAGAGTCTACTACGTCTGCTATGACTTTATGTAACAGAAAGAAACGAAACTTCAAGGCGAAAACAACAATCACAGAACCCAGAGTCACGATGTCATCTCATACATTTGTTTATTTATAGTAAATACCTTTAAGTCCACATAAATGACACATGGCGGCGAAGACCGAGGACTCCATCTCAATGTTCCTGACTCCGGCTATGTACGCCTTCTGCAGATACTCGCATTTTTCTTCCTTGGAAAATGAGCAGAGCGCGCCGTCCAATCTCCCCTGACCTTAGAAATAAATTACTTTTACCTCTCTTGTCCGTATTTCATTGCTCACAAACAAACACACAATTATCTTATTTCATATGAGTCACTTCTGCCTCGCAGCCGATGTTTACCACCATGAGGCATTGCATCAAATAATAAATGGACAGATATCCATCCCTGAGAACAAATGCCGCAATAGAGGAGCAATATACACCAAAAAACGAGGGAGGGCTGAGCTGGAATCGGCTGGTAATAAGGTGAAGACTAGTGATCGCCAGATCTATCATATCTTTGGTCATTGTATAGAACAGATCTATAACCTGTGGCACTTAAAGGGGTAGTTAAAAAAAAATAAATGTTCAATTTCTCTGGTGCCAGAGGATTGTAACTTAATTTTATTAAATCTACAGTTTTCCAGTACTTATCAGCTGTATGTCCTGCAGGAAGTGGTGCATTCTCTCCAACGCAGTCTCTGACACAGTGCTCTCTGCTGCCACCTCTGTCCCTGTCAGAAACTGTCCAGAGCAGTAGCAAATCCCCATAGAAAACCTGTCCTGCTGTCCAGACTGGAAAAATACCACTTCCTGTTAGACATACAGCAGCTGATAAGTACTGAAAGACTCAAGATTTTTTAATAGAAGTAAATTAGAAGCCACAGGATGCAGATTACTCTGGGCTAAGGAAGAGAATCTGCTACTGCCTGCTTCTCTATGCTTCTTCTCCTGATCAGTGGGGGTCTTAGCCGTGAAACCCTTACGATCAGTATCTTTGTGCCCATTTAAGCTGTTGCAAAAGTTTTTTAAAAAGTTGAAAATTGTCTTTAAATCTAAAAATTAAAAAAATTCCCCACTTTTGCTGTATGTCCTGTCTGATTTACATCCTTTAATGGATGTCCTGCTCTTGCTGGGCACTCTGTCCTCAATATCAACCAATGGTGATGAGCAAACGATGAACTCTTTGGGTTCATCAAAATTCTCCGCACCTGAACGCATTTGACTCACAGATACAGCATACATGGATACTGCATATGTATGCGTGTTTTCCAGATCTCCCTAGGGCAGCATCAATGCCGGGAGTGAAATGCAGAGCGTTCAGACTTGGAGAACGTTGCAAAACCCAAGCAGTTCGGCAAGTTTCCTCAACAATATCAACCAACTCTATCTTTCTCTCACTATGTGGTAGGCTGCTATGGTTGTAGAAGGAGGGGTTATAGTCAAGGAGCTGTAGTAGGAGAAAGATAGGATTGGCTGAATTCCCAGCTAGAGTGTAGAACAGGACAGACACAGTTTGCATTAAAAGAAACAGAAGGAAATCATGAAAGACCACAGTAAGGTAAAATAATACATTTACCAACACATGCTCATTTTTTAGTTAACAATAGATTTCATCATCAGACAGCCCCTTTAAGCCTGCTGCTCGTGGACTGACATTAGACCGGACAGTACTGATAAGACTTTAGCCTATGATGCCTTTATTTCCACAAGACTTCTATAAATCAAGACAACTGTACATCTCCCATTACAGACAGTATATAAAGTACCTACCTTCATAGAAGTCATAGGTGCACATAGTGTGGCCAATGATGGTAGGAAAGTCATTGATCTCTTTGCTGCAGCGGAGAAGACTGTCTGCGAGGTGCTGGTCAAGCTGAGTGTTCCTGATAACCACCTTATCTAAAATAACCTGCTCAAACTGTGGTCTGAAAAATGCATCCACCGCAATATCTGTGATCACCACCGTGCCTGGTTCAATGCCTGCAAGGCGTACATAGTGTGAATCAATATCGGATCAATACTGCATAAGTGATGTAACAGAGAAGGGAGGATTTACCCCAAACGTACAAACAGGTCGCAGCTCATAGTTACCCCAAGTAATTACATCTAATACAGGGGCAGATACAGTGATGATATGTTAATGGGCAGATACTATTAAAGGGGTCATATTGGTCATGAAGTATGAATGATGGAAAAGTGCGGTCACTACACCTAATTATCATACCTGGAAATGACATCCATAGAGTGTTCTGCTACAGCTACAGCCCATACACTTCATGTATTCCTTAAAGGGAACTCGGCACCATGAAATTGCCACCTAAGTTTTCTGCATCATGTTATAGAGCAGAAGGAGCTGAGCAGATTGATATATATCTGTATGGGGAAATATTTACTACAACTTGTAATTTATTGATTGAAATCTCTGATGTTTCCATGCTAAAGAGTCCAGTCCATTGAGTGACACCGCCCACTGGACTCCTTAACTCAGAATAAGCAGGGATTTCAATTAACATGTTACAAGTTATACTGAATCTTTCCACATAAAGTTATATATTAATCTGCTCAGCTCTTCCTGTCCTATAACATGATGGCAATAACATTATATTGGTGACAGGGACTGTATACTGTATTCCTAAAGGTGGGGCATGGCCATCCTCCGCATATGTTTGTTTTAGTAAAGACATGTATTCCCTATATTCTGAAGTATCTTGTCTTAAAACTCTGTGCTGTGGTGTTCCTCTGTTATTCCTCCTGGAACTATATGAATAAATGCCAACTGGGTATAGCCATTACCTTTGTCAATCAGGCATTATACTGTCCAAACAGTGCTGATGGTGTCAGAGTGGGTAGGGACACGCCCTATTGTCCTTTGTTATGGTGCCACCTACTTGTCAGTTAATTCATACATTCCCAGGAGGAATAAGAGAGGAAAAGGCTCAATATATTTCTGTCTTTCTTTTTTTTTTTTAACTTTAAAAGTTTTTTTTTTTTAATACATTTTTTGCATACAAAACACACACAACAAGCCCATAAACACAGGCTACAATAAAGTAATACACGGTATTAGCCAAATACCTTAACAAAGGTTTCAGTTTACAGAGGAAAATAGGCTTCAGAATTATTATATATGTTTTTACAGACAAAATTGAAAATTGGAATGTTTTTGGAGCCACTTCTTTCTTTCTCTCTCTCTCTTTTTTTGAACTTTTCCCCCCTAAGAATCGTACATTTATTTCAGATACAGAAGTTGCTAATATTCAGCCATTTTTCTATAATGCCCATGTATTTTCTCCTACATATCTGTGCATGGGGGGGGGGGGGGTTGGTTTATTGGTGCAATGGACAGACTCCCCCCCCCCCCATCCTTACCAATTCCCCCCGATGTCCCAATACGTATAATTGTCACATCTTTGCACTTGGCATGGTGAAGAAGTTTGATGAGCTCGTGCAGCATTATGGAGATAGAGGGGATGCCCATTCCATGCTGCGAAAATAGAAAGATTCATGTTAGGAGCAAAAACACCCCTGTATATACATTCACAACCCAGCCTATAGACACTGTCACCCTACTCCCCGTACTTCCTTACTTTCCGTACATCCCTACTCCCCCGTACATCCGTACTCCCCATACATCCCTACTCCCCATACATCCCTACTCCCCATACATCCCTAATCCCCATACATCCCTACTCCCCATACATCCTTAATCCCAATACATCCCTACTCCCCATACATCCCTATTCCCAATACATCCCTACTCCCCATACATCCTTACTCCCCGTACATCCCTTCTCCCCATACATCCCTAATCCCCATACATCTCTACTCCCTATACATCTACATCTCTACCCCCCATACATCATTAATCCCCATACATCTCTACTCCCCATACATCCCTACTCCCCTTACATCCCTAATCCCCATACATCCCTAATCCCCATACATCCCTACTCCACATACATCCCTAATCCCAATACATCCCTACTCCCCATACATCCCTACTCCCCATACATCCTTACTCCCCTTACATCCCTACTCCCCATACATCCCTAATCCCAATACATCCCTACTTCCCATACATCCCTACTCCCTGTACATCCCTTCTCCCCATACATCCCTAATCCCCATACATCGCTAATCCCCATACTTCTCTACTCCCGATACATCTACATCTCTACCCCCAACATCATTAATCCTCATACATCCCTACTCCCCATACATCCCTACTCCCCTTACATCCCTAATCCCCATACATCCCTAATCCCCATACATCGCTAATCCCCATACATCGCTAATCCCCATACATCTCTTCTCCCCATACATCCCTACTCCCCGTACATCTCTACTCCCCATACCTTACTAATCCCCATACATCTCTATTCCCCAAACTTTCCTACTCCCCATATATCCCTAATCCCCATACATCTCTACTCCCAATACATCCCTACTCCCCATACATCCCTAATCGCCATACATCCCTAATCCCAATACATCTCTACTCCCCGTACAGCCCTACTCCCCGTACATCCCTAATCCCGTACATCCCTAATCCCCATACATCCCTAATCCCAATACATCCCTACTCCCCATACATCCCTACTCCCCGTAAACCCCTTCTCCCCATACATCCCTACTCCCCATACATCCCTAATCCCAATACATCCCTACTCCCCATACATCCCTACTCCTCGTACATCCCTTCTCCCCATGCATCCCTAATCCCCATACATCACTGTGTCTGCATTGTCTCATATAGTTGCATGAAAAAATAAAAACAAAAAAGTTCTCTCTACTCTGAAAGACACAATTTTGGTATCTGCTATGAATAATAGAAGCCAGTCATTTCTACCCGGTGACTATTGATTGCGTCTGTGCAGTTTGTTATCTTCCATTTTTCAATAAAATGACACTCACACTAATAGACAGCACCGGGCCGGCTTTGTACATGCTGTATCTGTCTGTGCCGGCACAAATATCACTTATGTCACTTCCATCTCCGCTCAGACCCAGCTCCTGGTGCATGAATATTGCAAAATGCCTCATCCTGTTTGGACTTCCGCCAACGCAGACAAACTGCAAGAAAACAGGGGTAGTAGTTAATGCGGTTGTATGGCCTGCATGGCAATAAATTACATTAGATGGAACTTATTGGTTCTATCTCCTGTTAAGAGCTCAAGTGTTATGGGGGTGTAGCTGAGCCACAGCATGCGTGCCTCCTCTCCCCCACCCCTCCCTGCCTTGACTAATTGAAACACAGGGCTCAGTGCTGGAAGCCAACATTCATGTATTGTAGTGAGGGGTGGAGGAGGGAGCCATACTGTGGCTCAGCCACACCCCCTTGACACTTAAGCTCTGAGCATGATATAGACCTGACAGATTCATATTAAGGCTGGGTTCACACTACGTATATTTCAGTCAGTACTGTGGTCCTCATATTGAAACCAAAACCAGGAGTGGATTGAAAACACAGAAAGGATCTGTTCACACAATGATGAAATTGAGTGGATGGCCGCCATTTAATGGCAAATATTTGCTGTTATTTTAAAACAACGGCTGTTATATTGAAATAATGGCCGTTATTTACTGTTATATGGCGGCCATCCACTCAATTTCACCATTGTGTGAACAGATCCTTTCTGTGTTTTCAATCCACTCCTGGTTTTGGTTGCAATATGAGGACCACAATACTGACTGAAATATACGTAGTGTGAACCCAGCCTCAAGGGGTAAATCATCTGGTTACAGAAAGCTATACAGATTTGTAAATTACTAATATTTAAAAGCTGCTGTATACCCTGCAGGAAGTGATGTACTCTTTCCAGTCTGACACAGTGCTCTCTGCTGCCACCTCTGTCCATGTCAGGAACTGTCCAGAGCAAGCGAGGTTTTCTATGGGGATTTGCTGCTATACTGGACAGTTCCTGACATGGACAGAGGTGGCAGCAGAGAGAGTACAAGCTTAGTGGACAGGACCAGGGCAGGACAGCGCCGAGACCTTTATATCTGTAAATGTTACCCTAATGGGGCCATGATTGGGGGTGCCACGTCCTTACAGGCAGAGGCCAAACTGGATGAGGCTGGGCCCCAATGCAGAATCTGTATGAGGACCCCTCACTTCTATTACTTCTAAGAAACATCCAGTCTTACAGGACTTATCAGCTGCTGTATGTCCTGCAGGAAGTGGTTTATTCTTTCCAGTCTGACACAGTGCTCTTTGCTGCCACCTCTGTCCTTGTCAGGAACTGTCCAGAGCAGGAGAGGTTTTCTATGGGGATTTGCTACTGCTCTGAACAGTTCCTGACATGGACAGAGGTGGCAGCAGAGAGCACTGTGTCAGCCTGGAAAGAAAACACCACTTCCTGCAGGACATACAGCTGCTGATAAGTATTGATGAGTTTTTTTAAATAGAAGTAAATTACAAATCTGTATAACTCTTTGTCATCAGTTTATTCAAAAGCCTCTGGAGTACCCCATTAAGATAAGGTTTGCTATAGCAGTAAAATATATGTAGGTTTTTTTGGACCTATTTGACAACTAAAATGAGAACTATGGGGGAGATTTATCAAACATGGTGTAAGTGAAACTGGCTCAGTTGCCCCTAGCAACCAATCAGATTCCACCTTTCATTCCCCACAGACTCTTTGGAAAATGAAAGGTGGAATCTGATTGGTTGCTAGGGGCAACTGAGCCAGTTTCACTTTACACCAATTTGATAAATCTCCCTCTATGTTCTTTTCAGATGACATAGTGAACCCCTAGTTTTTTTTTCCATTACTACACATATATATATATATATATACACACATATATATATATATATATATATATATATATATATGTAAGCAGCAAGCGGCTGCACAATGTTGTGTGAGTTATTCTTAGGAAACCAGCAGTTCTACCCACAGGACGCAGCTCAGATTGCAGCTGGTACGAGCAGCAGGACAAACTATACATTGTTTACTCCCATTTTTGTCAGCTTATGTATACTGTATATTCAGCGGAAAAAATTACAGTGGAAACAAAATCATAGGGCGTATAACATGATTCAGAATGGTCCCCGTCCCCCCACTGGGAGCTTCTCCAAATATACATTATTTGATATGATTTCATAATATATCATTATAATGGTTGGAGCTTCAACAAACTTGGTATAAATCAATAGCACAAGAAAATAAGAATATAAAACAATGTATTATATCTTATTAGAGAACAATGTTTCTTTCTCTACCGTCATGTACTTCTTCTGCCCCCTCCTAAACTCATCATTCCTTATACATTAAGTTGCTAAATGTTTTGCGAGAAAAGACAGCTTACTGAGAGATCGGGTTACATGCTGCCCATAAAAAGTTTATAAAAAGGGGGATCTGAGGCACTCAGAACAGCTGCTGAAGTATCTCATAAGTCTTCTATTTAATGCCAGTGCTGGTTTCACAGTTTATACTGCTCAGTACTTCTCTATAATGTTTATAATGCTGCTGCATCTGGCGGTGTGCTGTGGAGATAGGTGAGTTGGAGAGCACAATCTCTTTTTCTGTGTGTGCAGGGTTATTGCATTTGAGCTGCACCCCCTTTCTCCTGAAACTTAGAGATTGAACCTGGAAAGAGAACTGGTGAAAAATACCTTAAACAAGTTATATAATAGTCAGAAAGAGCACTACTTCTCATGTAAATGAACAACAGTTAAAGGGGTTGTCCAGCTGGACTACAAAAACATGGCCACTTTCTTTCAAAGACAACACTACTCTTGCCTCCAGTTCAGGTGCCGTTTGCAATTAAGCTCCATTCACTTCAATGGAACTGAGCAGCCAAACCCTGCCCAAGCTGGAGACAAGAGTGGGGCTGTCTCTGGCAGAAAGTGGCCATGTTTTTGTAGCCCTGGATAACCCCTTTAATACTGATAAGTCATCAGAATGTGCAGTTTTGTTTGAAATGATACAATTCTAGTTGCTTGCAGGCACCAGTAGGGGGAGCTCTCTGCATAGTATTTGTGAACTGCTCTGCAAACAACAACATTGTTTATATAATAGAGTTTAATATGATTAGTAGATTTATAACGTCTGCTCTATGGACAAGTGTATGTCAATAAACTCAGGGACTGCACTGGGACCATGAATTATAAACTAACATTACTATTTGTCAGATAACAATGACATTCCGTAAATGTCTCTGAAAATGATACATACAATGAGTCAATGACATAATAGCTACCTTAACGTCCCCAAACATAGAGGGCAGGTCATGTGTTCGTGTTCCCAAGTCAAAGTGATAGAGAATGTCCTCCGGTAACAGGTCCAGATGGGGATTTTTAACATATCCAAACCCAGTGCTGGAAAAAAAAATGTCACCAATCCCATTATATGACATACAATGATACATAGATCGCCTATAGCCACAGTGGCTTACCTCTGTTATCATTAGTCTTATGTGATGTATGTGACCTATGAGATATTTCATTCAGGGTGGAGCATGAAAGGAACTTATTTTGGTGGCAAATATAAAAATATAAAACTAGGCTGGCGTACCCATAGAGTTCCCCCTTTGTGGGTTACTATATGGTGCCCATAAATCCAGTATAAAGTGCCCAGATAACATTGCCAGCCAGTTTCTTAAAGGATTACAGTTAATTGCAGTAGCCCTCTAGTCTATGTTCACACTACGTAAGTTCCGCAAAAATCACTTCCGTTGTTACAACGGCCGTGATATCTGCAGTACTAATGTAGTGCTGCAGGCTGAGGAAATCCCAGCCAGAGTGTATACACATAGTATACACTCCAGCCGGGATCCCTAGCGGCGCCGTAGAAAACTGACATGTCAGTTTTCTGTGGCTGCTATTCAGTAAACAGTGGCTGCAGAAAACCCTGTAAGTTCACACAATGGAGCATGCGGCTCCGGACGCACGCTCCATTGTGTGCTGTTGGGAGTTCTGATGCGGGTGCGCCAGGATGCGCCTGCATCAGAACTCAGAGGCGCTAAAGATTGTAAAATGTTCTCTTTATAGTGTCAGATCAGGAATGTAACTGCCCGGATGACTGCAGCCCTGTGGCACCAACCACTATACTGAAAGGTGATGCACTACTGTGTCCTATTAGACAAAGCGATTTTTAACGACTAACGATAAACTATCGCAAACAAGATTGTTTATCGTTAACCTGAAATCGTTCACCATATTACACAGAGCGATGGTCGTTAGTTACGATTGTTACTATGATCATTATTGCGATCGTTACAATGATCGTTTATACCATCTGATCCAAGCAAAACAATGAACAATGTGCAATTACACTGAACGATTAGTGAACAAATGCGGAACTTGAGCGAACGAATGTGGAATTACAGCGAACGATTAGCGATAATTTTAGGTTCAGATCTAAATCAACGATAAATGACATACGAACGATTTTTCAATCGTTGCCTGCAATTACACGATTATCATTTAAATTCGAACGATATAACGATTTTTTTGCTCGATAATCGTCCCCTGTAATAGGGCCCTTAGTCTATAAAAAAAAAAAAAAAGAGTTTACCCTTCAAAGAAAAAAAATCAAAAACACACAAAATTGCAAAAAGACTAAAACAAACACCAAGTTTCCCTCTGATTTTGGCCGTGTGTGAATGAGGCCTTTTAGCCCCTGCAGCAATGTAATAGGGTTTTGGTAGCTTCTATCTCTCTATGGACAGTTCTGACAGTCCTCATCTCCATCCACTTATCAGGACAGATCGGGGAGAGACAGTAACTCTGGCAGCAGGACCAAGGGCAGACATAATTCCCCGGCTTTTATAGCGCGTTTAGCGTTTATTCTCTATTACCCGCTCTTCCACATCATGCACTTACTTTACATAATTGTCCCTTTCAGGCAAGTTTGAGCTGCTGTTATCTGCTAAGATTGGAGCCATCGCTTATTTCCAGAGCCGTCTCAACCCACAATTATATGTTCCTCGGGTCTTTTCTTACTGATGCTGCAGATCATGAACTTCATCTAAAGACAAAGGCTGTGCTGATGTCACCAGGGGGGAGGATCTTATAGGGGGAGGTGATGTCATATGAGGAATGTGGCTCCTCGGCCTCTGATTGGCTGCCCCGGTGTGGGTGTTGTCTGGTTGTATTTGGTAAATACTGGTTACTGATTAGTCCTTGCTGGATGTCTGGGGTTATTTACTAAGTGCTGGTTACTAATTGCTGCACCCAATGACTCAGGAGATTTAGAAAATTCTATTTCCTGTAATGAAAGGATGAGATTATGGGCGAAATTCTGGTTACTAATTATCGTAAACAGAGATTATCTAGAAAGTTCTCGTTACTTATTGCTGTACAAAAAAACATATTTACCTAATTTTATAACTCTGGTCACTGATTGAACGAAAAGAATTTGGAGGAAAAGTAACATAAAACTAGTGTGAAAAAGTCTCACAATTTTGCACAATACTCTGAAAAAAGTTGAATTTCTCAGAATTTGTGACACTTTTACACCAAAATGTATATTAAAAACGATTTATCATTTTTCCCCAGTATGCACCTCCTTTAGGCTATGTTCACACAGTATATTGTTTTACAATACTGCTATATCGGCCACAGTAACATATTTTTATTTTATTTGGGAGTGCGGGCACATTTGGGTGCGCCTGCAATCCAAATTACCATTGAAGTCTATGCCGTCACAACGTCCATACATTGTGTGAACAGAGTGTGAACAACGGCCATTGTTCACACTCTAGGCAAAAAAAATTGAAATTGAAAAAAGTCAATTATTTGTGTGGCCCTATTGAACAATGTCCATTGTTCAATATAGTGTGTGAATAACATGCATTGTTCCCCATAGACTTTAATGCAGTGCATTATGTTAAGGCAAGAATGGCTGCTGTTTTAATTACCAACAACCCTCCTTGTCTTAAAAAATACACAGTATGAACATGGCCTAAAAGGGTAAAAATTACAGCCATAAAATTAAAGGGGTACTCCAGTCAAAAATGTTTTTAAGTCAACTGGTGTCAGAAAGTTATATAGATTTGTAATTTACTTCTATTTAAAAATTTCAAGTCTTCCAGTACTTATCAGCTACTGTATGTCCTGCAGGAAGTGATCTTTCTTTCCAGTCTGACACAGTGCTCTCTGCTGCCACCTCTGTCCGTGTCAGAAACTTTCCCCTGCAGTAGCTAATCCTCATAAAAAACCTTTCCTGCTCTGGACAGTTCCTGACATGGACAGAGGTGGCAGCAGAGAGCTCTGTGTCAGACTGAAAAGAAAACTCCACTTCCTGCAGGACATACATCAGCTGATAAGTACTGGAAGAATTGAGATTTTAAATTAGAAGTAATTTACAAATCTGTATAACTTTCTCATACCAGTTGAACTGAAAGAAAAAAACATTTCACCGGAGTACCCCTTTTAATGTATTTGAACATAGGGCCCTTTACCTTTGTGTTCAATAGAACTCAATAGTAAAAGGAAAAGGAAATGTAAAGAACCATTAATAATTGGATCGTTCGGCATTTGATTCTGGTGGCTGATGAAGTTGAATGGGTCACTAGGGAGTCCTGGAAAATATGGATATAGCCTATGGCCTCATATAGCCTATGGCCTCATATAGCCTATGGCTGCATCCAACTTCATCGGCCACCAGTAATCAAATGCAGAGCAATCCACTTCTGCTTTGACTCAACTAAGCGTATCAAAAACTGCAGTTTTCTTTTTCAGACTTCACTGTGAGTGAGTGCTAATACACATATGGCTGATAATTATAGACAATAGCTATAATGCCCATAAAGAACAGCATGGCCATAATCAGGACACAGTCAGACCTGGGTATAGTAGCAAGAGATTTTGGTTAGAGCTTATGTGATCAGCTGATCACTGGCCCCAGGTGCTTATAAGTTACTCTTTAAACGTCAATTACATGACAGGGAAACCATTAGCTGTAAATATATCACTATATCTACTTATGATTATATCTGAGTACTTCAAGTTCCAACCACAAGGGGTCAGCGGTCAGCTCCCTGTAGAATTATGTCGTCGATGTAATGAACCATCATTGCTCTACAATAGTCATTTCCTGATAATTTCATGACAATCTATGTGCGAAACGTAACATCTAAATGATAATAATTCCTATTTAAATGCAGCTGAATGGACATATCGAAGAATATTTAAGTGGTCAAGAATGACCCGGGGGCACAGGTTGTTGGAGGGAATAGCTGAGCAGATGCTCCTACAGGCTAATAATCCGCAGAGTTATTCAGATTACTCACTAATGGACATTGGAATTCCAGTTAAAAAGGAGGCCGCATTGTGTAAA
Organism: Dendropsophus ebraccatus; assembly: GCF_027789765.1. Taxonomy (NCBI): domain Eukaryota; kingdom Metazoa; phylum Chordata; class Amphibia; order Anura; family Hylidae; genus Dendropsophus; species Dendropsophus ebraccatus. The sequence goes on along the minus strand of NC_091462.1, from coordinate 24,583,709 downwards.
GCTACAGGGGGCTCGGTGCTATGGAATAAAAGCCCTTCCAGGTTTTATGATGGGAAATAACTATCTGAAGTCTATGTTCTATTGCTAACATTAGGTGAAATTGATTCTGCAGGGCTATTTTATTTGTGTACATGGAGGGGGGCACTTACTTATTTAACTAACTACAATTTTCCAGGAACTTTTATATTGATGAACTACTTTTAAGATGTCAGCAACATCTTATGAGGGACAAGACTTCCAAGGCTCCCAACATTCAGCCGTTTGCTGGGGTGCTGTGGCTGCTTTATTTGCTATTGTTGAAGCTGGGTAATCTGAACCCCCACAATTGCTAGAGAGAGTCTGGAAAAACTTTGATTGGCTGACGTGGCTTCTGACAAAGATACATTAAAGAGAACCTGTCACTGACTGAGCCATCATTCTCTATGGGCATCGGACTCATCTCTGGGAGCGTGCGCATGGCTTCAGACAGGGATTCTGCGGCGGGACTGGGTCCAGGAGCGGGACTTTGTGGAAGCGGTAAGTATACGGGTCAGCCAGGCTCTGCCTCGGCACGGGGGGTTGACAGGTTCTCTTTAAAGCGACTCTGTATCCACCAACCCACCCCACCAAACCGCTAGTACCATCCGTTTGATGAGAGTAAATCCTTACTGGTCGTGTCTTTTAAAATGTGCCTGGTGAACTATCTTTTAATCTGCAGCACTGTGTCATACTGGTGTGGCTGAGAATGTCTGTGCCCCAGGTCTGTGATGCCTCTTCTTTCTTCCTCTCCACCTTCCTCAACATAGGAACGCCCCCAGGCAGGATTTCTCCTATTCATTACTTGTCTAAACACTGCACATGTGCTAAAGCGACACAGGTGCAGTATAGACAAGGGATGAACAGAAATCATGCCTGGGGGCGTTCCTATGTTGAGGAAGGTGGAGAGGAAGAAAGAAGAGGCATCACAGACCTGGGGCACAGACAATCTCGGCCACACCAATATAACACAGCGCTGCAGATAAAAATTACCTGGCACATTTTAAAAGACATGACCGGTAAGGATTTACTCTCACCAAACGGATGGTACTAGGGGTTTGGTGGGGTGGGTTGGTGGATACAGAGTCGCTTTAATGAAACTATATCATTGTACAAGTAACTGCTACCATTATGAAATAATGGCTGTTACTTGGACTCAAAATGACGGCCGTCCTTAGAGATGGCCGACAAATGGCCAAAAAAAGACGCTGTTTGAACATAGCCTAAAAGAGAGACTCTTAAAATCAAGACTGGAGGTAGGAGTTTGTGAGCGTTCAGCTTGTATTACCATTACAGAAGGGGGCGCCATTGCTCCTGATGGCCCAGACATGCAGAGCTTGCACCACCCAAACATATTGAGAGGCAGTTGTGTAGCAGTTAGATATATTATTTGGGCACTGTATGACTGCATGCATCATTGTACAGTTCATTACAAGCAGGGGTGTAACTAGAAAGAGCTGGGCCCCGTAGCAAACTTTTAATTACCCCCCCAACCCCCAACCGCTTCCCCTAACTGACCACAAACCCATCAATTATAGTCATACCCTTTAACATTTAACTGCAAGTGCTCGGCAGAAGCACTTGCAGTTAAAGGGAAATATGCAGCACCCGAAGGCCCACTTGGGTGTAGCAAATGATGACGGCTCAGGGGATTCAGTGTATTGCAGGAGTGGGCCACCTGACGCAGTGGGCCCTGTAGCAGTCACTATGGCTGCTATGGTGGTAGTTACGCCCTTGACTACAAGTAGAAGGCACTGTATACTAACCAACTTGATTTCGGGTTGGGGGAGATCTAGTTTTCCCCAACATTATGTGCATAATAAAATTATTATTAATAATAGGAACTACAGTCACTAATAGCACAACCTGACTTCCAGGTGAAGCGTGTGATGGGAAGAGGACTGTGAAATCCATAGGTCGTTCCACTCTCGGTCATTGCACTTACTGTATATACCGCAATGTGGCAATATGGTCCGAGCAGAAGATGTTAAATATTTAATCTACTAAACCTACAGAGTGTGACATAATATCTCGTTTTATAGTAACCGGTTCTGGTCATCATCCAAATACTACAGATAATCCAATTAAGAGATATATCAGACCTGCCATTCACTATAAGTCAAATACTACACTAGTGAGAGGTGACAACCATCCAGTACGGGAGTGACCCCCCTGGAGTGACAGAAAATCATTTGTAATGAGAAGGTGTCAGATCCCGAACCAACATCAATCAGAGAATCAATGGGGGGGGGGGGGGCGGAATTTAAATAAAGAAACAAAGAAACAAACAATCAATGAGCTTCCCTGAGTCCTTGCACGGCCCCATATTTCATATCCTGCATCAAACTGGTGCTAAAATAGTGAACTGTCGGGGCTATTTTACTGTCATTTATATGAGGTTAGGTTCACACTGTGTTTTTAGCAGTCCACTTAACATGTCTGTTTAATAGGAAAAAATGGATTCAATTGTGCGCATGCATTTTGATCCGTTTTTCCATTGACTCCATCGAGGCATACTTTTTAATAATTTTTTTCTTTTAGTTGACCGTGTTTTTGTGTACCTTAAAAGTAACCATTTAAAAACAAATCCGTTAAACTGACTGGAAAAACTGAACGAAATGGGAACAAGACATAACCGATGTACTGTATAAAATACACAAGTTATGCTAATAATTAAGGCTGGGTTCACACTGCAGTCTGTTTATTGGATCCATCTTATGGGGGGGCGGGGGGAAAGTAGCAAATCCCAATAGAAAACTTCTACTGCTCTGGACAGTTCCTGACATGGACAGAGGTGGCGACAGAGAGCAGTGTGTCAGACTGGAAAGAATACACCACTTCCTACATGACATACAGCAGCTGATAAGTACAGGAAGGCATCTGAGCATACTCCTGACTCTATCTTACATTTGGCTGGCGATTAGTTGTGTGCACAATGTACAGCATATTGTCTCATTATTTTCTATAGAAAGACAAATGAATCTGTTCATTGTTAATTAGAGACATAGTAAAACGCTGACTGGGGAGATGCTCTGGAGTCCTAGTTAGTTAAACACTGCTGTGCATGGGATCTGCCTATAGGAATAGATGTTTATTAATGTAACTCTGGCAGCCATTATTACAGGTCCCCTCCTTCACTTCCTCTGCTCGGGGAAAACCTTCATTTTGTGCCTTAGTCATTTAATCGACCATCGTAATTTGTCCGCTGAGTGACCCCCCTCTGTCCGGCTCTGGCAGGTTCTCCTGTATTCATGGCTTCCTTCACATGGTATACGGCAGATGGTGAATCCTGTACATTCTCCTTCTCATTAGGAAAGGAAAAAAAGACAAAAAGGACCCGAGGCCTAGCCTCATATTCCACACCATAAATCGTATAATTGTCATAGGCTTTCCACTAAGTCATGGAGGTTATGGGGATATCATTTAATTGGGGATGTTTCCATTGCAATGGTATTCCTAATTAAGTTAATGGGATTTTGCTAATGGCAGATACAACAAAATGGAATTAATCCCAAAGCCTTAATGTTTGGAGGCGATCTTCTATTTAAGCTATTGTATGTGTAGAGACGACTGAGGTACAGGAGCCACAAGCGTGACAGGAACCACTTGAATGTGTACTGGGCCAGGGATTGTCAATGTGTAAAGGCCCTATTATAACTCTAGACATTTTACAGAAGTGAAAGGTGCCCTGTCAGGTTGGCAGTGGCTTCCCCCTCGTTCAACACTCGCTGCACCCTGCAGAAAAGCGTGAGGGGCCACCCGGATGATCCTTATATCATTTGGGTGGCCCATTGAAATGAACGCTAATTGAGTGTTGTGCTGCAGACCATTGCTGATGATCTTTTAAAATGATAAAAGACTATGATCAGCCGACATCATGCACATTGGCTGATCGTTGCCTTTTAAGATGTTCTATTACAGTGAAAAATTATCGACCTGAAGGTCGGTAATCGGCCAAGTATGGCCAAGAACCGTTCAGTGTAATAGGGCCTTAAATGCTGGACTCCAAGAGGGGAAGGCTGGGTGGCCTGGAGCTGGACTTTAGTCAAACATCAGACGAAAGTGCAAGGTGGCGGCACCTACCAATTCTCCCTTGACAGAGGATGTCGGAAGAGAAGGGCCGGGTTTGTCCCCTGAGAATCACCTAGAGGAACTGACTAGCCATGGCTACTTATGCTCTTCTCACACCATGTGAGTGCTATCTGTTCACCGTATGTCGGGAAATCTTCCAGCGTTAGGCATCTCAGTCTATATTAATAAAGCGACAGATGAAGTGGAATCCATGTTACATATATTATCGGTTTCTGGTGGATCCACAGCTCGGAGTGGAAAGTCGCACCGCTGTGTGTAAAGTCTCAGGCCGGCTCTGAATACAGCGCTGGGGTCCTGTACCACAGCGGAAGCTAGTTATATATCAGGGCACATCCATCACTATTCTCTAAGCTTCCTGTAAGATTGTCTCAGTGGTGTTGAGGCTTCTGTAAACACAGCTGCTCATTCCTCATATATCTCCGAAATGGTAAAACTGGAGATATAAGCTGCCGAAAGCCAAAGAGGCTGCAATATTGTACGAGCGGGATTGTCTCCTACATGTCACTATATCAAGATTAAGGGGGCTTGTAAGAGTAAGTCTATTACTGGGGGCAATATCTACTGCAAACCCAACAATCCTCTCAATATATTGCGTTTTATTCATACAGGACCATCACACAGTATATACCCGTCACCACGGATTACTAACATATGGGGCACGGTCACAATTCCTCAGTAGAAGAGAATCAGACTACAAGGAGGAATCCCATGCTGCTATGGGCGTCCATACAAACTTTAGGGAAAACATTGCTCTGATTGGATTCCGGTAAATTCCAATTCTTTGGCAACAAATAACCTGAGCAAGGGAGCACTCTGAGATTATAGTGGGATGTAAGATGGGAGTCCCTGTCTTTCTTCTGCTCAGTTCTTTAGCACGTTTAATGGAGAATTTCAAGCAGACTGATTTTTTACAAAAAGTGCCGGAGAGGAAGAGGATGAAAAAAATAACATGTACTTACCTCCCCGGCTCCAGCACTGATGCCCGCCATATCCCCGGCCGCTGACTGGCTGAGCAGCATGACACATCCCAGGTCCCTGTAGCTCTCTTGGCTACTAGATGAAGTTGGGTACTAGGCAAAGTTTCGATATAATCGGTTGAACCTGGGCAACACTGTAGATGTTTGTGAGGCTATGGCTGGTCTCTGAAGCCTAATCCAAAGGAAGACGACTGGCCCTCACCTCCTCACAATACTCTAGCTAGACTCTGCACCGCTACGCTAATAAACAGGATATCCTCTTTCATCTTAAGAGGTGATAGGACTGAGCAGAGGACCTAACTGGGCTTCCCACCCAGCGTATGGTTATAGCTATTGCAGGTGTACCAGTCCCGTCCTCTGGTTCCAATCACAAAACAACCAATTAGTGGCGACAATTAGTAAATAATGACATTAGGACATGCAAATGTAAATGCAAATCATGGAAAGACAATGGATGATGCTTTTCAATTTACAGGTCTCAACTTGTATTTAACCCGTTTTCTCCCAGTCCATGTGATCTCCTGCTGGTCACTGTCAGGATCTTCCTGTATTAAAGTGTCTGTGGAAAACAACTCGGCTAAAAGTTTGCGTTCAAACATTTCTTTCCGATGGGTTCTGTGACATAGTTTCCCCTATTGTATGATCACAGGCGGCAGAGTTGATGGCACTTTGTACTTGTTAATAGTTAACCTGGTATTTTAGAAGTCATCGCACTTCAATCGCCCGCACTGATCAACGGGGTACGAATTAGTTCAAACAGGCAATTGCGATGCAATTAGGTCCAGCAGAGACGGAGTGTGTGTGTTACCGGGAACTAATCCTTTGTGTAAAGTAACTTTCCTGGTGTCCAGGTGTGCACTTAATAACAATACACTGTAAGCTGATTGCAAGGAATCGGGGATGAATTAATGAGGCCGAGCAGCCGGCGTTGGAAACTTTTTTTTTCCTTTGAGCTGTTTTATTATTGAAGATTTTGCAGCTTCTCAGAACAAAAGTGTAAGTAGGCCTAGGAGCCCACGGATTGGAAAATATCGCCTTCTCTTTTTTCTCCCCATGTCTATTCAGGTTTTTCTTTCGTAACGTTTCATATAAATAGGAAGATGGAATCAGTCTGAAGAGGGATTTTGAAGATGCACCTGCTAAATCCTGTTTATAGCTCTAAGTTAAAAGGTGATTTTCAGTCGTTCAATGATAGCACGGAGATGGCAAAAGACCAACTGGCTGGAAGGGGGCAAAGTGAGACTGGTGGCTTTAGGCCAGAACAAGTGCTACTGTCAGAGGGCTAGACAAATATAGTGCTAAACAGATCTGTGGGTTGACACTTATATGGAGGTTTAAACCTTGAGAAACAGTTTGTAGGTCTTGTGGTATGGAAGAACTTGCATAGAGCAGCATCCCAGTACTGTATATTTTGTACAGTCATGTGATCGTTCCGCAACTCCTAAGTAGTAATGGTGGGAAATCTTGCCAGCAGTCACCCCTTCCTGGGAGTTTCAGTGTATAGGAGTCAATAGCGTCACACAAGGGCCGTCCCTGAGTACAGATGCTGCCCCTGTTACTCCCGGTCACCCTTATTTAGGAGAGTTGGTTCCTGGTGGGAGGGTCTTTTGTCTGGTGTATGGAGATAGAGATAGACACAGCGAAAGAGCTCTTGCTGAAGCCTATAATGGGACTTGCCCAGGGCCAGGGCCCTTTTCAGGAGCCACAGCTTACAGATTTCTTATAAGAGACTTTGAGAAAACTTCTATGCAGTGCTATACCCAGAGGTGGAGTAACTGTCACCTGGGTCCAGGGATTCCTATACAGTCAGTACTATCAAGAAGTATGGAGTGGAGCAAAATGCACAAAGCTGAAGTACTCCATTGGATCTTGCTAGGCCTACTCGGAAAATCTTGAGAGGTTAGCTTCACCCAGTTGTTCAAGCCTGGGACCCGTACTACCAAACCTGACACTCGGTGGACTTGTTTGGCAAAGTTGGTCTCCTTCTTCTCTTCCTATTCTAACCGTGAGTACGACAGTCTTCTTTTTCCTCTATACAAAGTCACTACAAACCATCCTGGAAGAGTACTGTACTATTTAGGCAAGACTCCCAAGACAGTCCCTGAAACTACTCAAGTCAGCTACACTTCCTTACTTACTATCTTCACTACACACACCCAAGCTAAAAGTGCTGTGTTTTCTATCAGGAGAAAGGACGTTATCTGTTGCGATTATTTTTGGCGCACTTTCACTTACAAAAAATGTATGATTGTATTGCACTAAAGAGTATTCAAGTAAAGTGTTATCCTTGTTTAAGTTCTGGACTCTGTGCTCATTATTACCCATCGCACCTGCACCCACACCTTGCGCTACCTTTACCCAGTGCCAGTGTGTCCAGGGGTGTCCAGTGGGTGAGTTGGCAAAACACCAACTAACTTACTGCTCTTACCACCTAGCAACCTCGGGTCAAAGAAATAACACAATAAAAATGTATTAAACACAGTACAACAGAAACAAAAAATAAATAAATGGCAATTTATAGCCCATTACAGAAACAGAAGACATGCCAGGTCAAGACGATATGGAGCAAATTCATAGATTGTGCCGTATGTGTGAGTATGGCACATGCCAGATGTGTACACCACCTCATTATCTCCTTCATGTGCAAAGTATCTAAAGAAGCAACGGCCAAAGTTATGATGAATTCTTTTTCTAGAAAGAAAGATTAGCGACATTAAACAAGAGTAATAAGAGTAATAAATCACTTTGTTACATGTCCACACTGGAGACGGGAAAGTAACCATATTCATTATTCGTGATGAAATTAATAAAAATTTGTGAACGTGAGAAAGACACTGAGCTGCGGATTAGTGTTATGGAAGAGCGGGCGGCAGATTTGCTGAATGATGTGAAAAATGTAAAGTCTGATAATGAATCATTGAAAAAGCAAAGAGAACTGGATCGATCCTGGGTCCCCACCTACCATGTGATAGCACTGGAGTCTTTATGTGGCCCTTGAGAGAAAAAGGCCCCTGCTACCTCTGTGTCCTAGGGGGAAAACTGAACCAGTATAGGTTCTAAAGGCGCGTTCAGACTACGGAATCTTTGTGAACATCCCACGGATTCTGCCACTCGCTCCTTGATGCTCCCGCTTGACTCTCCGCCAGTCCCATAGACTCCATGCCAGGCTCAGGCAGATTTCACCATTCGCCCAACAAATTGACATGACAAATCTTTGGACGGATGGCGGAATCTAGCCGAGCCTAGGATGGAGTCTATGGCATGGGTGGAGAGTCAAGCGGGAGCATCAAGGAGCAAGTGGCAGAATCCGTGGGATGTTCACAAAGATTCCGTAGTCTGAATGCGCCCTTACTATCAAAAATGAGATTACATTAGGCCTGTCAGGGAGGGGAAGCCTGTGGCCCTCCGTTTGTTTCAAAACTACAATTCCCATCATGCCTGAACAGCCAAGGCTTTAGCATGATGGGAATTGTAGGAACAGCTGTGGGCCGAAGGTTCCCCATCCCTGGTATAGATGTATCACTCAGGTTATGGGCCGTGGAGTCACCGTCTCTCAATATCTCCTTCTATATTCGCACAAGACAAAATAATAAAAAAAAAGTTTGACTCCCCGGCAGATAATTTACACTGCGTCGCTTGTTTCCTTTATTCGTTACCATTCGGTGCATTTATCTTTTGTAAATCACTTCCCGTGAGATTGACGGTCGGGTATGACAGCTGTCACCGGAGAATCAGTGATGTCATTACCGCTCCAGATAACTTTATTAACAGCACAGAGTATATCAAAGTCACCCACTTGGGGATTGTTTGATGCTAAAATACATCACATGATTGATGGGTCGGTGCCATACTCTGCCTGTCAGAAGGGTTCCTCACGTATTAATGGTCTATCCGTCACAATGCTGAGTATTTCTGTGCAAACACCTGTCAGTATTTATCTTGATTTACGCAGCAAAATTGCTCAGATTAAATGTGATTTTGTTTATTTCTAGATGAGTAGAAGACGAAGTTCTCCGAATTTACAAGATTTTGTCAGCTCCTCCAGTGTTGCACAGAACATCATTCACTCTGATGGGACCTGCAGGGTCCAGGGTAGCAGCAGCAGATATGTCCCTGCTCTGGTTGGCCCAACTAGTATTCAAATCACTAGTGCGAACCCGAGCGTGCAGCATTTCATAACCAACAACCAGTGTCGGACTGGCCCACTGGAGGACCGGAGAATCCTCCGGTGGGCCCCCAGCTTTAGAACCTGCACTAACACTGTCTGACATGTAATTTCTCACTGGTTCTTCACTGGTGGGCCCCCAGGATTATTTTCTCTGGTGGGCCCCAGATAACCCCAGTCCAACACGGCAGATGGCTGAAGAAGTTGGATGCAGCGCTAGGGAGTCCTGGAAAACATGGATACAGCCTATGGCCTATGACTGTATCCATGTTTTCCAGGATGGAAGTTGGGTGTCAGGAATCAAAACAGATAATCCCTTTTCTGCTCTCCGTACAACCCCTTTAAGGCTTGAAATAAATGTTTGGGAGGATCCAATACCCCACTGGTAATCTCTATGTTACTATTGATAATACTGATTTTATTTCGGTGTTTGAATATAGCGTCAGAAGAAAAGGTGTTTTTTTTTACAGATTAGGCTGGGTTTACGCAGACTGTTTTTCTAATCTGTTTTATGTAAAAAATAGGATGTATTTGTGTGCATCTGTTTTTTATCCATTTTTTCTTATTGACTTCCATTTTTTGAATAATGGAAGACATGGAAAAAAACAGATGCACATGAATACAGACGTTTTTTTTTTTTATCCTTTTCAACAGATAAAAAAAACGACTGCAAAAATGCAGTGTTAAACCAGCCTTAGGCTAGGTTCACACTGCGCTTTTGTAGTCTGTTTAATGGACCAACCATGTTTTTATGTACACAAAAAAACAACAACAACAACATAAAAAACAGTGTGAACCCTGTGTAATCTCTATTGACACAGAAGAAGCCGCAAATGTTCAATGTCCAGCATGTTGTGTTTGCTTAGAGCTATCGGCACTTACATAACCTGGAAAGGACACACAGATCCACTTTCTTGGCCATACATGAAAAATGGGAAAAACTGTGCAACAGCTGATAAACAAGGATCTCTGTGTTATATGGTTATATCTGTGTTATATGGTTATATCTGGGGGCATCAATACTACATAAGTCATAGCTGAAAGTGATCAAAAGCCTCTAGAGCACTGCTAATAGTATAATAACCAAATAGGCACTGCCAATAGTATAATAACCAAATAGGCACTGCTAATAGTATAATAACCAAATAGGCACTGCCAATAGTATAATAACCAAATAGGCACTGCTAATAGTATAATAACCAAATAGGCACTGCCAATAGTATAATAACCAAATAGGCACTGCTAATAGTATAATAACCAAATAGGCACTGCCAATAGTATAATAACCACCTACAAGCCCCCCGGACACAAGTTTCTATATCATCATATCACAACTAAGAAAATCATTAGATACAGACTTCACCTTTTCCTGTGAATTTTTACATCTGCTTATTCACATACAGTGGTACCTTGGTTTAAGAGTAACTTGGTTTAAGAGCGTTTTGGAAGAAGAGCTCAAAGTTTTCAAAATTGTGACTTGGTTTAAGAGCATTGCTTTGGTTTAAGAGCTCCCTGTACTGGATGGGAGGGCGAATGGAGGAGGGGCACAGTCTGCATAGCGGGGTCTACAGCTTTGTACTCTGACCCAGGAAGTCTCCCTCACCTTCCAAATCATAGCAGATCCACTTCAGGCTGGGGCTTACATCAGGGGACAGGACTGTGGAGGTAATCTCTCCATAGCTGTAACCCCTCTCTCCCCGGACAGAGAGCGCTGCATGTATGTGCCCACATCTGTCCTGCTCATTCCTTCCTGCTCCCTGCAGTCTCTGTCAGCCTATGTGTTTCCCATCCTCTCCATTACTGTACAGTAACTTATAATATCACATATTCTGCTGTTTCTGAATGTTTGTTTTATCTGTTTTACATGTTATTCAGAATAATAAATTATCATTTTTGGGGTGTAGAACCAATTGTCTGCATTTCTATGATTCCTTATGGGAAAATTTGCTTTGGTTTAGGAGTGGACTTGGATTACAAGCGCGGTCCCGGAACGAATTATACTCATAATCCAAGGCACCACTGTATATCATAATTTCATTAAACAATGGCTGTAGGTGCAGTTTTGCAACCACGTTATTTAATGAAATTGCTGATTACATTGATTACTATGGAGTGTATACACATAGGGGGGGATTTACAAAGACCGTCGTACTTATATTAAGTCCCGCCCCCTTTTTCCAGGCAGGTTTTGCTAAGAGCCGGGCATACGGGAAGCGTACGCCAGGGAGAAGGGGCGAATCTGCACCTTCTCCCGGGCGTACGCCTCTGGTGTACCTTTCATAAATTTCTCCCATAGCATACACTCCGGCCAGGATTACTTGCGGATGCAGAACAAACTGAGATGTCAGTTTTGTGCGGCCACTATTCACTGAATAACGGTCACTCAAGACTGACAAAGCAGGCGATGTAAAGCATGGCTCCGACCGCACTTTACATTGTCAGCTATGGTGATTTGGAATGTAGGCCCACCTGAACGTACCCGCATTCCAAATCAAAAGAAATGAAGTTCATCTGGCCAATACTGCTTTGCCGGCCAGGATAAACTTCACTGACCGTTCTGTGACACGGCCATGTCATACTGTGTGTGAACCCGGCCTTAGGCTATGTTCACATTTTGTAAGAGACCGGCTGCACGCTTCATTGTGTGAACTGACAGGGTTTTCTGCGGTCGCTATTCATTGAATAGCGGCTGCAGAAACTGACATGTCAGTTTCTCGCAGCACCACTAGGGATCCCGGCTGGAGCGTATACTAAGTGTATACACTCCCGATAGGATTCCCTCAGCCTTCAGCACAACGTAAGTTCTGTACTAATCCCAGCTGTTGCAACAATGGCCATGTTTACTGCGGAGCTCACGTTGTGTGAACATGGCCTTATGGTGCTTTTACACAGACAGATTTATCTGACAGATTTTTGAAGCCAAAGCCAGGAACAGACTGTAAACAGAGAACAGGTCATAAAGGATTTCTCCTCCATTCCTGGCTTTGGCTTTAAAGACACCATTACTCCGCTACCTCCGTCCTCCACGTTTGGTTGTTTTTAATTATTTATTGAATTGTATTAATTTTGCTCTATTTTTTGGGGAGTGTGTGTAGCAGCCTCCATTCTGTAATAAATTCTTCCCTGTCGGTGGCTTATTGCCTGATGACAGACCATTGGGCCCTATTACACGGAACGATTATTGGCCGTATTTGGACGATATTGGCCGTTACGAACGATAACTGACATGAACGATGTCGGCTGATTGTTGCAGTTGTTTGTCTTTCAACATGTTTCAACTCGTACAGCTGCTGCCATCGCTCCGTGCAGGGCCGATTCAAGGGTTTCTACCGCCTGAGGCAAACCTCAGGCGGCCGCCCCGAGTGATAGCCGGCATCCCCCCGAAACCCCCCCCCCCCCACCGGGTCCCGCGCGACCCGATCACCCCAGCGCGTCCCCCACCGACCCCGGGCACTCACCACAGCCTGGAGGTCCGTGACAGCTGCAGGGTGACATCGCGGGACCTGACGGGATGTGGAGAGCGCGGGCGACGGGACAGGTGAGCGGCCGCTGTCATTTTTGTTAAGTGATACTTAACAAAAATGACAGCAGGGGGGACATAATGCCGCCCCCTGCCGGACCGCAAATTCTGCCGCCTGAGGCGGAAGGCTCATTCCGCCTCATGGCAGAAGCGGGCCTGGCTCCGTGGAATAGGACAACAGACTGCTGCTATCTGTTATGGGCTGCCTGGACGATCTAGCGATCACCCGGGCAACCCCCCCCCTGCACTTACCCGCTCGCTGCTGCCGTGTGTAATAGCGGGGGCAGCAAGTGGGGAACGAGGAGCAAATTTGTGCTGACAGCGCTCGTTTGCTCCTCTAGTCGGCCCGTGGAAAGCACCTTAAGTGTCCTGCATCCCTTATATTCAAAGTGATTCATTCTGGTATTAGGGCAAATGTGATGACTGTTTAGTTTTTTACCTAAATAAGTACAACAGATGTGAATCCCATGGGTTACAATGAATCTGACGTAGGGCAGAAGGGAGGAACAAAGTTTTGTTGTCTATTAGGATTTTACAACCTGCAATAAAACATTCATGGCCATGAAATAACCAAACACAGTCACAAGTAGACTACTTAAGGCTAGGGTTACACTATGGCCGTCATTTTTACATAGTGTGAACCTAGCCTTTGGGTACAGGTACAGGAGAAAAAAAAATCTAATGCCAGAAAGTGCCTAAGACTTGTAATTTACTTCTATTAAAAAAATTTTTTAGTACTTATCAGCTGCTGTATGTCCTGCAGGTAGTGGTGTATTCTTTCCAGTCTGGAGAGTGCAAAAGTTTTCTGTGGGGGTTTGATTCTGCTCTGGACAATTCCTGACATGGACAGCGATGGCAGCAGAGAGTACTGTGTCAGACTGGAAAGAATTAACCACTTCCTTCAGGACATACAGCAGCTGATAAGTCCTGTAAGAGTGGAGATTTCTTAAAAAGAAGTAATAAAGTGAGGGGTCCTCATACAGACTGTGCATTGGGGCCAAGCCTCATGCAGTTTGGCCTCCGCCTGTAAGGACGTGGCACCCCCAATCATGGCCCCATTAAGGTAACATTTATGGATATAAAGGTCTCGGCGCTGTCCGGCCCCGGTCCTGTCCTCTAAGCTTGTACTCTGGTGACCCCTTCATTTCAACACTTTTAATGATTAAACGGTATAAAAATAAGTTGACATTTTGAAAACACGTTTTTGGACAGAATAGGGAGAATCTTTGCAAATACCTAGAGCGCCATTTAGTAAACAGGCTCGGTGTTACAAGGTGAGGTTGGCATTTCTCTCATAGAAAGATATTTAAGATAATAAAAGAGAGCGCACAGTCACGCGGTAGAGAAATCAGAAGTAGGTGGAGGGAACAGGTGAAGAGAGCCTCGGAGAAGTACTCGGAGAGGTCAATGCAAACAACATTGCTTCCTCCTGGAGACGGCTGCCATGTTATGAGAAAATAATTGCTGGGCAGGAACGACCCGCACATTTATTTTCACATACTTAAACACCGACTTGAGAGAAAAAGCCACTATGTGAGTCCTGAGGCCGCTCTGCTGACCTGTGTGATTGTTACCTGCGGGATGAGTTAAAATGCACATTGCCACCACTTAGCTGTAATAATGTCAGAGCAGGAGGTGTAGACATGTAAGGACCCCCATTACGCAATGATGCAGACCTTTTGGGGTCACAAAGAACCTTATTTACTTCAACAGTGGCACAACAACACCAACAGGTCCTTCCATCGGGTTGCACTGAAATTAAAGAGAATGTACCATCAGGTACATCGCTGTTTTTTTTACAAGAGCCAATCGGTAAAACCGGTGGCATGGTCCTATTTTTGTAACACTGCCTGGGTCCCGCGCTCAGCACCGTTTTTGTTTGCTGTGCACCGACTCGGCTTTATGCACTGGGGACGGCTATCCAAAAAAGGACCACTCCACTGGGATCCCCACCCTGGTGCCAGTTGGCTTCATGTAAAGTAAAAAAAGACCAGTGGCACAACAACTCCAACAGGTCCTTCCATCAGGTTGTGCTAAAATGAAGGACATCAGGTACATCGATTTTTTTTTTTACAAGAGCCAATCAGTAAAACCAATGACATGGTCCTTTTTTTGTAATGCCGCCTGGTTCCCACGTTCTGCACCGTATTTTAGCCATGCACCATCTCTGTGCTTTCTTGGCGGGCATTTCTAAAAAAGGACCACTCCACCAGGATCCCCGCCCCGGCACCAATTGTCTCATGTAAAAAAAAAAGTGATGTAGCTGATGGTACATTCACTTTAATTTCAGTGCAGCAACAACCAGCACTAACGGAAGCAACAACACCAGAAGGTGTATTTTCTATTTGTGCGTTACTATTTCTCAAATGTTTTGTGCAATATGTACTGATTGTTCTTTCTTCAAAATACAGATCTGACGTAGGGTATACAGGGTGCAGAGAGGCGTCCCGAGAGCAAGAGTCAACAACCTGATCCACACTCTCCCCTCCAACGAATAGGAGGGTCTACCCATCACAACTTACTTATAGTTTTTGTTATTATTATTATTTTATATCCCTTAGAATGTAACATCTAATCTTGTTTTTCTCCTACTGTCAGAACGTCCTTGCTGTAAAGCTCTGACTGTTCACAATGAAGGTCTGTTTGCTCAGCTTGTGCCCTTTCAGCCTCTGGTTATACAAATATGTCACTTTCTTCAGCAAAATATTCATTACAGACGGATTCACGTGAATCAGTTGTTTCCATATATACCATTAACAATATTATATGGCTGAGATGACACAAGAGCCAATGTAGAGCAGATAAAGCCATGAATTCTGGTGATTCCTATATCTGGTATAGTAAGAATGAGACTTCCATCCAAAAATTCCTTAATGGTGGGTACTAGAGTTGAGCGGACTTGCCAAACTTTTTGGGTTCTGCAGCGTTCTCCAAACCTGAATGCTTTGACATTTGACTTCTAGTGGCTGCTTCCCTAGGGCTTCCAGGAAAACATGGATATAGCCATAGGCCATAGGTTGTATTTCTGTTTTCCAACTTCTTCGGCTGTCGGGAGTCAACTGCTGGGCGTTCAGGTTCGGAAAATGCTGCTGAACCCGGACAGTTTGACAAGTCCACTCAACACAATTGGTCACCTATAGTAAATAGTATCACAACGTGAGCAGCAGTTTCGTTATCCTTTCAAAACCCGAGATATATCCTTCCAACGATAAATCGAGGGCATAATACTCTCTATTAGCTGGAACACAACTTCTCTCCAGGTCTCAGACATATTATAACTAGAGATGAGCGAACCTGGAGCATGCTCAAGTCCATCCGAACCCGAACTTTCGGCATTTGATTAGCGGTGGCTGCTGAACTTGGATAAAGCCCTAAGGCTATGTGGAAATCATGGATATAGTCATTGGCTGTATCCATGTTTTCCAGACAACCTTAGCGCTTTATCCAAGTTCAGCAGCCCCAGCTAATCAAATGCCAAACGTTCGGGTTCGGATGGACTCGAACCCGAACCCGGTTCGCTCCTCTCTAATTATAACCCCTTTACCCTAGCCATCAGTCTGGAAGATGGGTCTACCAGGGTCAACTCCAAGTTTCCAGTTCTTCTTTCTACTAGATGTATTTTTTCGATGAATACAAAGCTTGCTAAGTACTGATAAAGACTGGTAAAAATACCCTAAGAAAAGTGCATAAGCAGAGTATCACCAAACTGGTAAATAACCGACTCTGAACCTCAGCAAAGGTTTTAGGAGTTTTCTGGGTCTTCAATAGAATTATGCCAAGATTAAAGCTTCCAACAATCTATCCATAAGATGGGGATAAGAATCTAATTGGTGGGAGTCTAAGAAGGGGGGTCCCTTGTCACTCCCTGAGTAAATAGAGCAGCAGCACGCATTTTCCACGTGTTGGAAGTCCCACGTGTTATGGGACTTCCAAAGGTAGCCGAGCATTGTACTTAGCTATTTTTGTCAATTCCATAGTGAGCAAACAGAGAGGCGATCAATATCAGATTGGTGGGAGTCCAACTCCTGGCACCTTCACGATCAGCTGATTGTAGAGGCTGTGGTGCTCATGCTGTGTGATTACTATGGCCTCTTCACTGTCTACCAGGGACGGCTCTATACATTTGGGGGCGGCTGTACCACATTTTTCAGCTAGTCACATTCAAGTGGTACCAGCACAACCTAGCTATATCCTGTGAGTCATACTCCCACCTATCTGAAATCCTAAGGTCATCAACATGGAACGTCCAAAAAATGTTGTAAACTCCTCATAACCCTTGGTGAAAGTACTGCCATATACAAGCTATATTATATAATCTTATGTGTGGGAAAATCTACTCTACCTCTTTTGGTTTTTCCATCATTAACCACCCTAAAGAGTACAGGCTTGGCACTGGAAAAAAATAAGTGGGAAAAAATGTATTGAATTTTGATCAGAGTGCATTGATTTATCAGGAAAAAAGAGAGATGTCACGCATAGAGTTGTCCATACATTTTAGAAAAGATTCCACCTATGTGAATCACTGAAAAATGAAAAGTAGGAGGATACTGGATTAGGCCTACTATCCCTCTGTTTATTTTTTAAGGTTCAGATTCCTCTGGGGAGGAAAAATTCAGTGTAATCTCCACCCATGAAAAATGAGGTATAGTGATGAGCTCCCCCTAGTGGTGGCTTTAGACATTTAGGAATTCGAAAATGTGAATTTTACTTACTACTTGCATTTTACTTCTTTCAGCCTACTAGTTTATAATTAGTTCCCTGTTGTCAGATCCTTACCTTTTAGTGTTCCAGCGATGTCTTCTTCCTTAGCTGGAGCACAACGCTGGACCTCCAGGAGCGCTTTCCAACAGCTTAGTGATGAGCGCTTCAGGAGTGCACTTAAGGTCTTGGCGGCGCTCCAAGCTGGGTGATGTCACGGATACCCAACGCCGTCCCTAGCTACAGGGGCATAGCTGATGCATGTCACCCATTGGAAGGTTTGAATCCTGCAGCTGTGCTGGAGTTTTGTGTCTATGACTGCCAGGTCTCCCTGCAAGTCAGTCTAGTTCCATAACAGTGATTGTGAAGAGGATTAGGAAGCCAGTCCAATCACGTTCTGGACCGGGTTCCTGACCTCCTATATAATGTCCCCTCATTCTCCCATTCTCATGACTACCCTTCTATGTGAGTCTGTCTTGTCTATTGTTCTGTGTTTCAACGTAGCCTCAAGAAGGGACCATTTCCGTGGTTGTCCGCAGTCACCTAAGACTTATGAGGCAAGTAGGCAGGGTCAGCTGGGGGGACCAGATCGGGGATCACTGTCTGTGTCCTCACCCGTCCCTGTCACCAATATACTGAAATTATCAAGAACACATGTAACGATAAAAACCATGTGTACTATATAAGTATATATCTGTGTCTATAAAGTATTAGGAAGCTCTAAGAGGTCAGATGGGAGCAGATGGCCACCATGGCCACAATAATGAGGACTAATGAATAGAGGCTAGTAATGATGTCTATCACTCATGATATGAAGAATAATTTCTCTGAGATCTTCTGACTTGGCTATTAATTTAATGCAGAGAAATTAGAAATGGTGCTAATTGGGTATAATGTAGTAAGCAGGTTATCATGACGGAGATTAATATTATAATGGTGTGTGCAATTTATAGGGCCCAATTTGTTTCAAAGACAATGGGGGAGATGTATTAATAGTATAGCAGGACAAGAGACTCTACAAGACATGATGCAAATCACTACTAACCTATCACAATGGCGCTAGTGACATTATAGTTTTGGAGTAACACTTCAGGCCTGTTAGTCATCTCATGACCGGTGTCCATTTACACTGATAACTTGGACCATCTCTGTCAGGCTGGTGCAACAGAGACCCAATAAGTCTGTCTGTACAATTTCAATAGCTTCAGGGTATTTCAAGCACTTTACACGGCCATGCACAATGGACCATGTGTGGTTACCTAAGCATGATGTGTTCATGTACTTTTAGACGAGTCTCAAAACTTCTGGGACCCATAACCTTCATGAAAATGTTCAATGATTTACAACGTATACTGTCTAGTGAACTATTTATTTGTAGAGTATGGATGGCCATACACATATGATAGCTGGCAGCTGATTGCTTGTTTGGCTGATAGCCATCTCTTCCAATCCTCACATACACGTGCACTGGTGACTCGCCTAATGTGCATGTGTTCTTTCTGGGGAGAAGGGAGTATGCCAGCACCAGACATTTCTCCAGCAACTTATCAGCATTGGCTGATCGCTGCTTCCTTTAAGATTTGGAAGACTACCATACACATTAGACGGTCAGCCATCAGGTTTGGCTGACACTTGTCCATTCTCATCCTATTTCTTAATATATGTAATAATGACCTCAGTGCAAATGCTGTGCAAGTCTAGGAGGAGGGACAGAGATTGTTCTTTGAATGAGGCCCTGTGACTCTTTTGCTAACATTCTGGGATATCGTTGTGGAAAGAGGTCATTAAAAAATTGGTTATTTAGCTTATCTAAGGGAAAGGTAAGGATGGACACATCTGTACGTAACTCTTTCTAAAATTATTTAACATCGAAAATTCCACCCTCAAGTACCAAAAATATATACACAAAAATGTTTACACTTTAAATACTTTACTAAGGGCCTATATTGTCTAAGTTAAAATCAAATGAAAAGCACCCATTAAAATAATACTGTGTCTGGGGTCCCATGAGGTATTGTGCCCAAAAGTTCAATATACACTGGTACTAGTGTGAAAGATCCTTGTGCACTACTTATAGCACCACCATTAGGTGTATAAGTAGTTGCCAGACACTTTTGGCACTGCTTATCTCTATGAAAAATACATCCTGATGAGTCTTAGACATTAAAGGGGTTACTTTTTCTTTTAAATCAGCTGGTGTCATAAAGTTATACAGATTTGTAATTTACTTCTATTTAAAAATCTCAAGCCTTTCAGTACTTATAAGCTGCTGTATGTGCTGTGGTGTTGTCTTTTTTGACTAACACAATTCTCTCTGCTGCTATCTCGGTCCATGTCAGGAACTGTGCAGAGCAGTAGTAAACCCCCATAGAAAACTTCTTCTGCTCTGGACAGTTCCTGACATGGACAGAGGTGGCAGCAGAGAGCACTGTGTCAGACTGGAAAGAATACATCACTTCCTGCAGGACATGCAGCAACTGATAAGTATGGGAAGACTTGAGATTTTAAATTAGAAGTAATTTATAAATCCATATAACTTTCTGACCCCAGTTGATTTGCAAGAAAAAAACTTTTCACTAGAGTACCCCATTAAGAAGCTTTATGATACCCATTATAGACACTTGATGATGATGGAAGCCATTAAGGCAATTAGATAATTATGTTTGCTATATAAGCCTGGTCTCATATCTATAGGGAGTGGCAGTGCTCTCTGCTGCCACCTCTGTCCATATCAGGAACTGTCCAGAGTAGTAGCAAATCCCCATAGAAAACCTCTTCTGCTCTGGACAGTTCCTGACATGGACAGAGGTGGCAGCAGAGAGCACTGTGTCATACTGGAGATAATATACCACTTTCACAGGACATACAGTAGCTGATAAGTATGGTAAGATTTTTAAATAGAAGTAAATTACAAATCTATGTAACTTTCTACCACCAGTTGATTTAAAAGAAAAAGTTTTTCACTGGCGTACCCCTTTACCATTGCATTCAGCCCCCTCCATGGCTCATCTCCCATTCATTTCCCTCATACAGATCAATCCGGCAATTATATGGAGTGTATAGTTTACTTTGAATTAATGAAATTTAGAACTCTAGCAGAAATAAATGATCTGATACACAATTTACCTGAGGGGTAAAACTCCACATCAAGTCAAGAATAACTAATGATATAATTAATTGCCTTTGTTTTTCTGGTGCAATCTTATTAACAAAAACAGAGAAGAAGCGCGAAGCAGAGAAGACCCCGTGTATCATTAGCGCAAACACGGACCTCAGCGCCTTCCCCCAGAATCTTAACAGTTTGCAATTCTAATTAGTATCTGAATCACTTATCGCTATGCAAATAATCAGAACGGGTGCGCATGAATTAGAAGCAATTAACGATAGAAGATTTCTTTTATGTAGAATACGGCAGCCGGGCCGGTTTTATGCGGCTAAGTCGGGTTGGATCAGTAACATCAATTTTGTAAGTTATGTTAATCCACTGACTTGCACGCTAAATCGAGCAGTAAACGCTGGAGAGATTCTGTAACTAATGTATCACAAAATAAATGTTGTGTTTAATGTTTGATGTCCTCCGGAGGCTGAAAGTCATTAACTATTGGTTTACCGGAGCGTGGAGACCATTGTGGAGAGTCATACGGCACTGGGGCACTTAGTTTCCCAAGTTAAAAGAAAGAAAACTACTGAACGTCAGGCTTTTTTGTGAGTGTCATTCCAAATAAACTTTAAAGGGGTATTCTGCTCAAACATAACTTTTGATATGTTGCTGCCCATGGTGATACTAACAATTTCTTCCATACTTGTTATTATCTATTCAGTCTCCTTTCCCCAGTTCTGAGCTGCTGCTTTCTGCTGAAAACACAAGAATCTGTGTGTGAGCTTTTCTCTCCGTCCCCCCCCCTCCCCCTCCCTTATGAGACAGCTGACCAACCACTTAAACTCTACCTTAGATGTAAAGAATGAAGTGTCCGAGCTAGCGGAGTGCTGTTTTGTTAAATACCCAATCTTGTCTAAATATTTTTACAGCCCTTTTAAGTGGCACAAACTAGCAATATCAATCTCAGGCCAATAAAGGTGGTGCCTCCAGCAAAACAACATGATAACCATGAGGTGTCATTTGGATGCCTGTAAGGTACTGTTCCTCCTAGACTGGGACAGTTACGAAACATGACCGGTCAGCTGAAATCTCCCAGTCACGTGTCACGTTTAATACTGAGAGAGATGCTGAAACAATAGTCACGTTCCTTATAGTAGACCCAGCTGATCAGTTCTATGTGCTGGAAATAGTGGTGCAGGGGCCTCGGGTGGCAGACTAGCAATAACCTTACAGATACTCGGAGCAATGAATCTTCTAGCACTAATGAGTGATAATATATTAGGAAATCGTTCTTTATACAATTCTCTTACAATTTACCTAGAAACAAAGTACTTCCATATAGTCAATAGATCCATGTAATGAGTTTTACTATGGCAGTGAGGATTCCTGGAGTTATCATCAGTTTCAAAAGAAGACATTACTTAGATCAGGGGTAGGGAACCTTGGCTCCCCAGCTGTTGCAAAACTAGAACCCCCATCATGCCTGGACAGCCAAAGCTTTAGCTTTGGCTGTCCAGGCATGATGGGGGGTTGTAGTTTTGCAACAGCTGGAGAGCCAAGGTTCCCTACCCCTGATTTAGGGTGCGAGTGCTGCAATGCTGCCTAGGGTACTTGGCCGCTGTCCAGTGCTGATCAGAGCCCACTTGGGGGTTAGGTTATACCTGTAAAGTCCGTTCTTCTTGCTGAAATTATTGATCTTAATACGAGAACATACACTCAGTCACAAGGACAAAGTGGATCACATTGTTTCTGGAGCACAGGACATGTAAGAACGTTTTGTTCAGATAGGTGCAAGGCTTCAGGGGTTATGACACCCAGCCTGCCTGGCAATACAAGGGGGTTTCACTTCCATTGGCAGCCTGTAATAGTCTCCCCTTTCCCTGTCTGCATGTTCTCGGTAAAAGTTTAAAAACTACGTCAGTTCCTAAAAAATCCTTTTAGTGTAAAACTGTACATAGATGAAAGGGAGAGGAGGGAGATGCTGCTGCACAATCTTTTTTTAAATTGTCTGTGTGAGACTCTGGCTGTGAGAGGGGCGAGGGTGTGTCTGAAGAGGAAGCAGCTGATTGGCTCAGAGCCTAAAGCACAGCTCTCTAGCTTTAAAGTAAAAGGAGCACGCTCCCTCAGCACAGTTATAGGGAGTTAATGCACAGCTATAGAGAGTAGATATACAGTTAAGAGACAGACCTAAATATGGCTTTGGATTTAACATATATCTTTGTATGGCTTTGTTCAGACATGGTATTTCTGTCAGTCTTTTGGTCAGTTTGTGCAAATCTTTCCATTATAATTATATTTAGTTTCACTCCTGATATTGGTTGAAAAAAGACTGACCAAAAGACTGATGGAAATACTATGTGTGAACATAGCCTATGCCTGTATTCTGTTTATAAGACCTGCAATCACCCCCACCCCCACCCCTTTAGAACTGGCCGTAGATCACCATAGAACCCTACCATTTAGTTTGATTCAATAGAATCACAAGGTCTCCAGGTCTAAGGGCCAGTGCACACTACAGAAATCAGGTGAATAACTTGCTGTGGATTCCATTCGTGCTCCCACTTAAACATCTGGCTGTGTCCCAGGCTTAATTTTGGGCTCAGGCGGATTCCACTTGACCATAGAATGGAGCCTATGGGACTGGCGGAACTTCAAGCGGGAGCGTGTGGGCAAGCAATGGAATCCACAGCAAGTTATTGGCGTGATTTCCATAGTGTGCAAGAGCCCTAATAGAGTAAGGTTATGTGCACACTGAGGAATAGGCGAGGAATTGAAGAGGAATCCGCTCTTAATTTCGCCTTGAAATTCCTCCCATAAAACATAAACAGGGCAATGTCCCATTGTGTTTAATGGGATTTCTGCTCTGTTGTGTAGGGTATGTACACACTGAGGAATCCAGGCGGATCACCTTGCTATAGCCTCACCCGTGCCATAGACTCCATTCTATGGCAAGGCAGAATACCCAAACATAGAATAGAGTCTGTGGCACAAGCGTAGATGCGCGCAAGTGGCGGAATCTGCGTTTGGTGATCCGCCCGGATTCCTTAGTGTGAACATATCCTAACAGGGTGGATTCACACTACGGAATCTGCGCAGAGAAGTTCCGTCGGATTCCGTCGCTCATACCTGCTCGCAAACGCCACACATCACATAGACACAATTTTATGGCCACAGATAAATTTTCTGTTTAAAGAATTGACATGTCAATTCTTTGGATGGATTCTGCTGGAGGAATCCTATAGAAGTCAATGGGGGCTTAAATTCTGCTTGCATTCCGCTCAAATTATATTATAATAGGTGAGGAATTTTAAGCAGAAAACTTTCCTCTTCAATTCCTCGCCCATTCCTCAGTGTGCACATACCCTAAGTTTAGTATATGCAGAAGTTTTGCAGCGTTTAGTCTCTTTGCGTAACACTAATCAGAGATTACCCTCTTATCTGGAGAATAATGAGCCACAACCTATGGAACGGCCATATTTAGTAAATGCTGCCACCGATCAACATCAGTTTTTGCTTTTACCAGCAACAACCATAGTTAAAATAAAACCTTGTGAACTTCTGACCCCACTGAAGACCGTATTAAAAATGAGCTGACCATGCCATTAAGTACCTTATTGAAATAAGCAAAAAAATGAAGAAATTAGCAGAATTTACCAACTTATGTACGGTAAAGTCTGAACACATCCTGACCTCATTACCACTAAGTAGAGTAGCTCACAGCAGTTGGAAGCTATTAGCCTCAAACACCAGGCAGAGATCCCTTTGGTGCTTAAGGGTTTCCATAAATTTTACATTAAAGAGGTATAACCTCACCGCTTACAAGCTGCGCTCTGGGCTCATTTGACCATTTTCATTGTATATTTATTATGTTCTGTGAATACCAATGTTCAGTCCTGAATTGAGATTTCTTTTTGTATAGCCCCATCTAGTGTTAACTATAGATATTACACAACTAGGCAAAGAAAATGCTATTAGATAGGGTATACAGAGTAACCTGTGAGCAGTTCCTGTATATTTGAAAAAAATCTTGCTTTAGGTTGAGATTGGAGAATGTTCGGGCATTGTTGACCCTAGTATTTGTATGCCATGGACTATTTCCGCGTGACTTGGGGTACAGCAGGACAGACAGCTGTGCATTGACAGGATTTGTAACACTTGATAGATCCCTTGATAAAACACTTGATAATAAACTTGACAACACAGGATCCAGATCTGTGATAGGAATACAGTGAAGAGTACAGTCGTGCTGACTGAGTTGCGTGTTAAGGGAGTTGTAGAAGAATCAGAGGAGCTGATAGGAGGATGTTGTGAGAGTCCCAACCCAAGTAGTAATGTGCTCTGCCGGGATGTTGGATGATGAGGTAGAAGAAGAAGAGAATACCTGTGCCCGTGTTTTGGCCTTTGGGCCTTCGCACCACCTTATGCTCACCAATGACGGGTGACCCGTCCTATGAGGGTGACACAGGCCCCAGACCCTGTTACCTGGGAATGACGGTAATGCTGAGGTTTCCCTGCTGACAACCACGCTGCGAGAGTTCCTAGGCTTTAGAAACTTTGCTCTATCCGGATCAGTTCCTGGCTTGTTTTACTATCTGTGGATACTGTGACTCTCCTAGTCCATTGCATGGGTTGAGATTATCTCTGACGTGTCCTCTCCTGTGAGGGGTTTAACACTGCATAGTTTCTAGTAAAGTGCTTGAAAAGAAACTGTTAGGTGCGTCTTGTCTTGTTTCCTCGCCATACAGGAACCTGACTAAGACTACATACGAAGGCTGGGGGACCTGGCAGAGGGCCAGGGCCCAAAGGGGACCACTGTAGGGAGTTTTCTAGCTTGTGTCCTTCCCCTACAGAGTCTAGTGACAAAAGACCACTACAATTCCTCTACCCATGTGATTTCCTATGTCCAGCATATCTAACATGTGCTGTGAGTGGATGAAGAGTGCAGAAGAAGTAAAGTGAGAGATGATAGGACAGAACAAGAAGATACTCCCATAGGTTTACAGTTCCACATGACACACAAATAAACAATAATCCTTTACATACTTCAGCCGTGCAGCTATTGAGTGCATATATCTGTAATAGCGACATCTAGTGGAAAACCTTATCACTACTACATCACCACTGACTTACAATAAGTACAGGCTTTTGCGAGGGGTGTAACCAATAGCAACACCGACGGTGGGACACCACATGCGGTGGAATGCTTATTCCGCCTAATGGCAGATGCGGCCCTGGCCAGAGTGGCCACCTCCAGTGCTTCAGGCTGGGTCGGTGCCCGGATACAGACCGGCACTGTGTGGGAGAAACAGGCCGCTGGTTAGGGTAGTTTCTTACCTTCATCTTCGGCACCGTTTTCATGCTATTAGCAGTTTAATCCTTAAGTTGTTTTGGTGCACTGGGGGCGGGACTACCACTACTACTGGCATACATTTTCAAGAAGAAATAAAGAAGAAAGTCCAGCTCCAACAGGGGCGTTAAAAAATTGAAGTTTATTCCCAAAAATGTATAATATAAAAAACATGGATATCCAGGTGTAACTCATTTCACGCATTTCAGAGCTTAGCGCTCCTTAGTCATACATTTTCAAAAACTGTCAGTGAAATGTTTACCAGGCTGACAGTTATGTCTCCCGACTTGGTTGGGAGACTCTGTACACAGCTTATTTCTCCCAGAACAATAAGGTTGGGAGTTGAAAATCCAACATGCCCAACCTTTCTCTCCACCGGCATCATCTGTAAATAAACATATTTGTTATTGCCGAACTATTAGATTATCACATTCCTGATCTCACACTGTAAACGGCGTAAGCGCAAAACCCCTCCAAAATGCAAAACTGCTGATTTTTAGTCACATCGAATCCAGAAATTTTTTTAAAGTGATCAAAAAGTTGCATATAGACAAGCAAGCTACAGATAGAAAGTACAGATCAGGGCACATTAAAATTGACACCTCAAATAGTCCTGTACACCATAAGATAAGGGTGTTATAAGGTGGTAATAGATGGTAATAGAGCAATTTTAGACACATTTAGTTTTTTGAAAAGGTTTTAATATTTTTAA
Organism: Dendropsophus ebraccatus; assembly: GCF_027789765.1. Classification (NCBI taxonomy): domain Eukaryota; kingdom Metazoa; phylum Chordata; class Amphibia; order Anura; family Hylidae; genus Dendropsophus; species Dendropsophus ebraccatus. The sequence continues at coordinate 24,557,083 of NC_091462.1, read as the reverse complement.
AGCAGTAACATAAAATAAAAAAGAGGAAGAAAAAAAGCGCAAAAATAAAATTGACTGTAAATACACAACATTGAATCCACAGCGGGTGACCTTGAATCTTTATATTTATGTGTTCCCATTTTTAAGGGTGTAGAGAGAGGCATTACCAATCAAAGCAGAATTCGCTACATCGTGTATTGTACACTGTTATCCATGATATGTGGTAGGAGGATATGGTGTGTGGGCTGCTGGGGTTTGAGTGCCAGGACTGTTTTTAGTTCCCAAATATACAAAAGAACACTGCAGAGACACCATCACGTGTCTCGACGTCAGTGAACTAGCCAGACCTTCCTCCGGGAAGGAACAACCAAGCCAAGGAATGTCTCCAATTAAGGAAACCACCTAAGCAAGGTATCCATCCACAGACAGCTGTTTTGGGGTTTTGCCCCTCATCAGTGTGGAGTAGGTTTCTGGCCAGTGGGAGCAATGACTAGTAAGTGCATGCAAAAGGACGCTGGTTGACCTCAGGGAGATCAACCAAAACACCACAGAGACACCATCACATGTCTCAACGTCAGTTAATTGCCCAGGGGGCAATGTTCTAGAATACACTGATGTTGAGATACGTGATGGTGTCTCCGCTGTGTTTTGGTTGATCTCCCTGAGGTCAACCAGCGTCCTTTTTCATGTTTTCTACTTCCCAGTCTGGCCCTGTGTAGAGGAGCAGAACACCTGTCAAAATTATGGGTGTTCTACTCAGTGGAGATTTAACATTTACCCCTCCCTACTCTTGCCTCCATCCTAGCATCTGCACTGCAGTCTATGGTGACATGCTTGCTGGAGGCTGCAGTGCAGAGGAAGATGCCATACAGACAGGAGTGGGAAGGGAGAAGTGTTGGGCTTTTCCCACATTGTGTGTAGGTTAAAAATGCAGTGTGGGAACACAGCCTTTCAGCACTTTGTGGATGTTCTTTCCTGTAGTGCTACCTGGTGTGGTTAATGTGTGCACTTGCCAACTGCAGGAAGGATGTCGACTTTCAAGTTCAGGACCCACCTCCAAGTAAACAGCTGATACATTAGCCATAACAGACGTGTGCCGTCAATTTACTAAGAGTTTTTGTATTTTAATTTCTCTGTTTTTCAGATACCAGTATCCTGAGGACAATGTCTATGATGAGTAGGTTTTATTTTTTAATAAAATGGTCAACCAGGGGTATTGGGTTTTTTATTTTAATAAATACTTGTTTTCTGGTCTATTGTTTTGCCTATTTTACTCACTTTTCAGCTTAGTAGTAGATGCTGACTTGGACTTAAACACTTGTGTGAGGCAACTTTTTGTATGTCCCGCATTTGTATAAAAATGAATAAAGAATTTGAATTGCTAAAGAAATTGCTGAAAGTGTTTCTTCCATGATAGCGCCTTAATAATGGGATCTATGCCTCTCCCAGAGGCACACTGAAATAGGACTATGCACATGGTAGTTATGGCTATTTTGGACAGCCTAGTAAGTAGAAGTGATGTAGAAGTGATCTCCTGACCATACAGAGAATACATATACACCATATAGACTCATGTCACTTATTCTATCTATTGGCTCCATGGTATCATTTTATTTACAACCAGAAGAGAGGATAGAAGGGCGACAGATTAGAGGCAGAATGTGGCAGTTCTTTGCCAGATGGTGGCAGAGGAGGAGTCTGCCGGATGGTGGTGGAGGAAGAGCCTGCCAGATGATGGTGGAGGAGGAGCCTGTATGGAGCGGAGAGACGGCAAAAAAGTGGTGGATTACATATAGTTATTTGGGGAGATTCGTCAACAGGGGATTTTTCTGTGTGTGGTCTATTTCTGCTTTGGCAAGAATAGGCTGGTCTATTTAAAGTGCAGTTTACTATCAGGGATAAGCCTGGTCTATTTTCTGTGGTACAGATTTGTTTGTCTTGGAATTGTCTTTAAATAGTCTCAGAATTGTCTCTAAATAGTGTCATTGGCCCTGGTTTGCCTCCAAGGTAATAAGCATTTTTTTGTCCCTTTCTTTTTCAGATACCAGCATGCAGAGGATTACGTCGGACTTCGTTTGGACTACATTGATGACCACCGGACTTTAATGTCCAATAAAATGGTCAACAAGTGGTGTGGGGGTGTTTTATTTGAATAAAAAAAATTCTGGGTGTGTTGTGTTTCTTTCATTAATTTACAGACTTAGCGCCCTATTCCACCGGACGATTATCGTTCAGATTATCTTTAAATCATTTGAATCTAAACGATAATCATTCCGTTGAATAGCAGTTAACGACTAACGATCGAATGAGAAATCACTGATCGTTTAATAAGACCTATTTTTATCGTTGCTCTTTAACAAATCGTCCGCATTAAATGAGAATTCGTTCGGTCGTTCACAGTAGTAACGAATGCAATAGCGACGACAAGACGACCGCAAGAACGATCATAAGTAGCAATTATCTTTCCATGTAAATGGGCGAACGATTTCAGGTCTTTCTTAATAGCGATCGTTTGGATCATTTATCGTTAACGATTATGCGAACGATAATCGTCTGGTGGAATAGGGCCCTTAGTAGTGGAAGCTGTCTTAGTAGTTGGATCCATTACTAAGTCGGGACTTGGTGTTAGCTGGTATAAAATGGCTAACACTAACACCCACATTATTACGCCCAGTACCCAATGCCACCAGGGGTACTAAGAAGAGCCAGGTGCCAGTGGTCCCCAGCCTAATAATACCAGCCTGCTGCCTCCCAGTCCAGGAATCTTTGACGCTCGGGGACTACTGGCTCTTCCCAGAACCCCTGGTGGCACTGGGTACTGGGTAATAATGGGGGGTTAGTGTTAGCCATTTTATTCCGACCAACACCTGACTTAGTAATGGATTCTGTCTATCAGACAACTTCCACTACTAAGTCTGTAAATTAATGAAAGAAAACACAACACACCTAGAAAAATAACTTATAAGAAGCAGTGGAGCTACTGCATCATCTGTCACCCTCTTGTAGCTCTGTGGACTTGGCTCACCTGGACACCTATTGTGGAATCAGCTGTGCTCCGCATCGACATAAGATAGAATCCGTAATGTATTCATAAGAATGTAGACTGCAGCACTCGCCTCCAATCCACTTTTTCTTTATTATTCCATATACATTACAATGGTGCACAAACAAAACAAGTCAACAATCGTTTCACACTCATTAACGCTTTGTCACAGTCCTCATGGCGATCTTAAGCGCCTGGGAGCCAGACTGCAACTTCTTTGCCGGGATTTCAAATATCCTGGTCAGAAGCAGAGGCTTTCTGCTTCTGGGTGGGAAACCCTGTAGGGCAGGGAATCCCGGCTTAATGAGGGGATTCCCTGCTCATGTACTGTAAGGAGGGGTACGCTATGCACCCCTCCTTACTGTACAGCCCTAGAGGATTAGTTTTGATGCTACTGCATTACTACTTACCCCTTATACTCCATTGACAGGGCTCACTGCACCCGACCCACGGAGCATACCGGCTACACGTTATGTGGTGAAATACACCACCTTTAGTGTGGAGACAGTCTGAGACCCATTTGCGACTATTTTAGTTAGTCGCCCATTGTCACGAACACGCGCGTCAACCTGCGCCAGCCCGTGACAAGGGGGAGGGGAGGAATTCGGGAGCTCTAGATTGCCCTGTGTTGCGCTAGCCCTACAGGTCGATTCACCTCACACACTCATGCTTTTACGCCCTGCTCTCGGGCCGTAACTCGAGCGTAAATCGCCACCTGCCGCCTTCCGCACACCCAGACACCAGACACCCACTTGGCCACGAACACTGCCTGCTCGCTGGCCAACACAAACACGACACTTTGCTGTATCTGGACCCACCCGTCGCTGTCATACACGTGACCCACTGACCGCTGCCAGACACACATCCACGAAGCACGCACACAGAACTTTGCTATGTTGGGACCCACCGGCTGTCGTCATACACGTGACCTTCCAGCCGCTGCCAGACATCCAAACACAACATACATACACAACTTTGCTGCCACCACCCTATTTATTACGTTACTGGGGAGACAGGGAACCCCAAGAGTGTTCCACTCGCAAGCAGACACACCCACACGGTAGAGTAAGACACCCTGTCATACACTATACGGTCACACACTGCACATGCACTCTTCCTGAAGTTAACTTTTAGGCTAAAAGACAAACCATCAAACTTTTAGGTTTAATGCATTAAAATGGACAGTACTTGGTTACAAAAAGATGGTTACAAAAAGACATACAGACACTGCAAACAAAGAAAACAAAAAGGATAAAATAAGAAAGTTCTAATATTTAGCACAGGATGCGTCGTATAGGTTCTTCCTTCCCATGGGATATGGGCTTAGAAAGTGGTGCACAAACCAATTCGATTGGATCCCCAACTTTGTGACAATGGCATGTTCCCTAGGCCTCACTTTTATGTCAGACCTGAAAGGGTTAGCCGGAGGGGCGTCACCTGACATCTCTAACTCAGCCCCTCTGGGCAGAGCTTCAGCCGCCCCCCAAGCCATCAAGGGAACACACCTGGGAATATCAAAAAGATACTTTCCCAGGCGCCATATCAATGGTACGGGTCCCAGCCCTTGTTCATAATTCATATCTCGCCGTTCTGATTCCTGGCATATCAAACATGTTATGCCCCGGACACTCAGAAGGTGAGATACCCCTTATGGCGAGATGAGGATAGGTAGACAGGCCATGTTTGGACTCCCTGCGATGTCCTCATTATAACCAAGGCTAGGAAATTGGTTCTGTGGCTCAATGTTTTATTTGTACAAAGTTATGGGAGATTTCATATTCCTTTTCTTAAAGAGCATCCACTCCCTGCTGGCGTGGAGTCAGTGAGCCTGCCTCAGAGGTGCGAAGTTAACACTCTAGCCACAATCTACTCCACCATCTTCTTCACAGCTCCGTGCTTATTGTTCCTTGCAGAGAGCCTTTTGGTCTTTTACACAGGGTAAACAGACGGCCTGACTCCAAGCTAATCAATAAGTCCACATGATTAGGTGGGATCAGCTTTGGGCCTGCACCAAACTGCTAATACACTCAATTGATAAAATATCAATTACAATCTATAAAATATCCACTGCACAAATACATATAAAACACACCACACATAATACCACTATGCATATTCATGAATAGGGACAGGGCTGTCCATATTCCTCACACCCATGATAAATCAAGCCTATTTTCAGCGTAAGCTGAAGTAGGCATGATTGGTGTATTTGCGAAAAAAGTTGCAAAATTTTGCTAACTGCATACCTGTGCAAAAGTTTGCAACTTCTCCCGCTGATACACCAATCATGCCTACTTCAGCTTACACTGAAATGACTTATCTTGTGCGACTAACTAAAATAGTTAGTTTCCACTCCAAAAAAATGGCATATATTTTTGATAAATCTCCTCCTATGTGTTATATACAGGGGAAGAGATACTATGCATTATATACAGGAGAGGAGAAACTATGCATTATTTATGATACTGAGATTTGTAGTTTGTTAGAGGCCTGACACTTGGGTTTGTAACATGCTGGAGCCTGATACTGGAGTCTATAATATGCTTGGAGACTGGTACTGGAGTCTATAATATGCTGGGGGACTGATACTGGAGTTTGTAATATGCTGGGGGACTGATACTGGGGTCTATAATATGCTGGAGGTCTGATACTGGAGTCTGTAATATGGTGAAGTCTGATACTGGGGTCTGTAATATGTTGGGGGTCTGATAGTGGGATCAGTAATATGCTGGGGGTCTGATACTGGGGTCAAATAAATGCTTAGGGTCTGATACTGTGGTGTGTAATATGCTGGGGGTCTTATACTGGGGTGTGTAACATGCTGGGGGTCTGATAGTGGGGTGTGTAATATGCTGGAGGTCTGATACTGGGGTGTGTAATATACTAGAGACTGATACTGGGGTGTGTAATATGCTCCCCCTTGTCCTAACGGTAAGGTTCATACAATATAGGAAAAATTCTGAAAAACTCACCAGTGATGAGGCACACCCTTGTAAACCACACCCACAATAGACCACACCCCCACACAGAACACATGCGCAATAAGACACATCCCCACACAGACCACATCCTCAATAAGCCACACCCCTCATTGTTAAGGCTAATGTGTCCCTGGAAATTTTTTTAAATGTTGGCAGCTATGCATGTGCACACTCACTATATACCGCATGTCCCACTAACATACCCACTACATACCGTGTGTGCCACTAACATACCCACTACATACTGCATGTGTCACCTGCTGTAGGGCATTCTTCTAATACGTCAGTGAGGGTATACGGCTGTATACTCCTTGTGTGCCAAGGCAAAAAATCTAAGCGTGGTACTACTCTTTTGAGTACTGTGCGCAATTGAAAACTGTTGTATGGATACAATGTGTAAGGCTAGCACAAACGGACGGGGATGAGGACAGGGGTGTGGAAATGCCAGTGGGGGCACAAGTCATGGTCAAGAGAGTGGAGATGCAATGCGTGTTGGTAAGGGGCAGCCAGCATTGTGCTCATCTGGCATCCCTGGGTCCCTGGGTTGCTGAGGTCCGAACAGCGGAACCAGGTGGTAAAGTGGATAGCCGATAATGCTTCCACTTACTTGTTTAGCACCTAATCATCTATCCAGTCCACTTCTTCCTCTCAACCTGCCCAATGTCACCAAAAGAGTCATGCCACCCTTGCCCACTTCCAGGAGCTCTTTTTGGGTTCTTTTCCCAAATTGGACTCCATTAAAGTACTTGAAGAATCCCAGGAGCTCCCTGAGGATTTTCCGGTGGAAAACAGCCAAAAGTGAAGTGTCATGTGTCTGCTCCAGCTCATTTTCTTCTCCTCAACCAGCGTAGACAAAAAACAGCCTTGGGGCTCACCTGAAGGACCATGCTAATAATTTTTTCAGGAGCTCTTTCAATGGCCTCCATATAATTTTTTTGAGGGCTATGCTCATAATTTTTTCGGGGCTCTTTCAAGGGCCTCCATATAATTTTTTAGAGGGCTATGCTCATAATTTTCTCGGGGGCTCTTTCAAGGACCTTCATATAATTTTTTAGAGGGCTCACTTCAAGGGCCATCCATACAATTTTTCCTCAAGGGCCTCGAGCTAATTTTTGGAAGGCTTACCTCAAGGGCCTCTAACTCGCTCAACTCTTGTGAGAAGGTACAAGGGCCTTGTGAGAAGGTACAAGGTGTCATAGTATAGAACAGATACGTGTCACCAAGGTGCCTGGTGCCTGTGAAGTGAACCAGTAGCTTTTGTCAGTAGCCCTACACTTTAAAAAAAAATAATATGGCTGTATGCACAGTTGATCCAGGCCGGTCTTTCACTGGAGCAGTCTAAGTGCTGGGTGGGATGACTGCTCCCACGAATTCCAGGCTGGATTTCCATTGCCTTATAAAATATTTGGCTAAAGTGCATATGGAGAGAGACTTTTCTATTGCTATTTAAACTAATGGCCACACCTCTAACTCCACTTTTAAAAGGCTCACCTCAAGTGCCTCAAGCTAATTTTTGTAGGGCTCGCCTCAAATGCCTCAATCAAATTTTTAGAGGCCTCATCTCAAGGGCCATGCATAGAATAATGGATTTGAGATTCATTATCAGATGCTACTTGGAGCTAGAGAGGGGACAGTGTGTAGCAGAGTGAGTTAGTTATTAGGTGATTTTAGGCAGGAGAGACCCCTAAAAGCCCTTGTTAGGGCAAAAACTTGGCATCTTGCTATTTTAGTAGGATCCTCGTGTTTTCTATTTCAAACCAGTTAATTTCTGGATAAAAACTTGTTGGGGGTGTCATCTGCATTCCTTTCATTTTGTAGCTGTTCTAAAGGCAGAAGCTGGCAGGCCAGTAAAGGCAACTTTTGGGGCTGTTTTTTTAATCTTCGATTTCAAATGAACTCGAATTCAATTCAATATTTTATTTAACTTTTTTTTTTAAATAAAAAAAATAATTTTTTGAGGGAATTTTTCCTTCTATATGTTTTTAGGTGAAAGAAGTCCCTGTTCAGCAGGCAAGATCAAACAGGTTGGTAGAGGCGGTAGGTGTGGGTAGTTTTTCCATCAAATTCAATTTAAATTTGCCTTCTATTAGACTTCTCTTACTCTTTAAAGGATTTAATGGGTGAATGGGTTATCAGTTCTCCTGTAACTCCCGTGATTTTTGGAGGGCTCACCTCACCGTTGGTCCTCAATTTTAATTTATTACATGGTTTCCATGAGAACCACACCCCTTTATGTGTAGAATGTGTCTGATCACACACACACACACACACACAATTACAGTTAGCCGTGGGTGCTGTTTGATTCCCCCCTTGCCTATGCCATCTGTAATTGTCATAGGCAACGTGATTTAAAGGGGTGCATGAAAATGTTTCTTTTGCTTAAAATTTGTCTTTCTGTCCATGCCAATGTAGAGGAAAGAAGGTTTCCTGGTGTTTCTTCAACTTTACATAGAGGTTATATTGTGTTTGGAGTTTATTGTTGAGAGGCAGTGACGTAACTACCACTGTAGCAGCCATAGCAGCTGCTATGGGGCCCACCGCATCAGGGGGCCCTGTTTCCTATTCCTGCAATGCACTGGTCCCCCGGAGCTGTCATCATTTTCAGCATCAGGTGGCCAAGTGTCTGCAAGTGTCCCTTTTAACTGCAAGCACCCCTGACAAGCCCTTGCAGTTATGACTAAACTTGACGGTTGAGTCGGGAAGGGGGGGCCCCAATCAAAAGTTTGCTATGGGGCCCAGCCATTTCTAGTTACGCCCCTGTTGAGAGGCTTTATTGTTGAGAGGCTTTGGCGTGTTAGATGCACCCAGGCACCTTTCCCTGGTCAATATGGTACATGAAACTTGGGGATCAGCTCACCCCACCCAAGTAGAGATGCAAACGTGTACCTTTACTGCCAAACAAGCCCTTTTTGTGTCTCACACCATGGGGACCTCTTTTAAGATCAAGAGTTTCATTAACTGCGCCAGTACATACGTGGTGTACTTGGCGGAATGTTCCTCCTGTCACGTACAATATGTAGGGTACACCGTGAGGAAACTTAAGGTTCGGTTTGCTGAACACATGCGGGACATTCGCTCCATAACTAGTTTCCCTGGGAACAAATCTATGTCAGGTTTATCCAGACATTTTCACCAATGTCACGAGGGCGACACTAGTACCCTTAAAATTATAGCTATAGAAAAAGTAAATAAACCCTCAAGGGGAGGGGATTGGGTTAAGCTTCTCAGAAAGAGGGAAGCATACTGGATACTCAACCTGGCCACACGTTTCCCACAGGGCATGAATCTCAAGACAGATTTATTTTACATTTTTTGAGTTTCAGTAATGTATCTTTCTGTATCCAGTTTATTCCGTTATTCCTTGCTTACTTTTGTTCCATTTGCTCGGTCATTATTGTTACTATACAGTTATTACCTATCTGTTATTCACAATATATGTATTTGCCATGCAATATATATAGCTCCTCGGCCATGTTTCGAGGGGGGCGTTCCTTTTCTCTCTCCTACCCCTCAGGGGGAGGGGTAAGTGGGAATAGGTACATCCTACAAACTATATAAAGGTTCACTATGCTATATACTCATTGCCATGATTAAGGAGGGTTGCCTCCGCAACGCGTCAGCGCGGTTTTAATCAGTTTTTATTCTTGTATGTACCAATAAAAGTTTTTCTTACCACTACAAGGAGCTGTGGAATTTTCCTATGTTGGACCTTTCCCTGGTGTCCCAGATGCATTCCAGAGTTTTTGGCATCATTTCCACAGGTGTCATTGTGGACTTGGTGACCTCCAAGTGGTCGAATTTTGATCTCTAAGTGGCGAGCATTTTTCTCCCATAGACTTTAATGGAATTCGATATTCGATCGTATAGTTGAATATATAATATATTCGACTTAATAGTTGAAAATTCGAATATTTCACTACTCGCTCATCTCTTATCCTTAGGGACTAGCTGCTACTCACACCGAGACCACATTTGTGGAGAGACTTCTAGTGCAGCTTCCACATCCTGGAGAGGGCACTTAGACTCCGCTTCTTGGAGTGGCCGAAAGCCAAACCGATTGAGTAGCAAAGCGAGTCCACACTCGCTGTCTATTACAAAACATTTCTTGCATTATTTTCTGGTTTTTGAAGGTGGTCTTTTTGTAATCAGATCTCCATTGATGCCACCTAGGTCGCAAAAAAAAAATTAATTCAGGTGAGTAAATTTTTCCAATTTTCTAAATTCCCCCCCCCCTGGAGGAAGAAATAACTAAGAAAGAAAACAATATTTTTTCCTTTCTTTAAGAAAACTAGATATTGACTGCCGCAAATTGAATTCCATTTTTCTTTTCCTTTTTTTGATTGCAAGTGGAGGTTCATAGCAGTTATGTCGTCATGTAGGTGATTTATCTAAGCAATAGTATCCAGGTGATTGTGTAACCACACAAACAGAACTGACTCACTCGTATTTATTATATACTATAAAGTAGTAAGTGTTTAACAAGTCGTCATACTGTAAAGGAATCTCAGGGTTTTTGTTTTATTTAATTTTTTTTAGCAATTAGGCCACAGTTTGTATTGTTGTATATGGCACCAAAGGCTATTTGTAGAGAATTTTAATGTATATTTGCTTTTAGTTGTACAGATATGGTAACCATGGTTTATGAAGGTTAACAAGCAGCAGAGGGCCTTGTTTATGAACAATATAAACTTGGCTAATTTTGGCTAATTTTCAAAAAATTAAAAATAATAAGATATGATCTTGAAAATGTATTCACGGCATATGCCATAAAACAAGTGCTGATTCATAGTCATTGCACTGAACAGCTGAGCTCTTATAGACTTCAGTGGCGAGTCGGCCTTAGGGTAGATGGCGCTCTGTACAGAATTTGCTTTTGGCACCACACAGTATCTATTGCCCCAATACATACATAGTTATCTAATAACATTAATGCAGATAAATATTACCACCATAGAGTGATTAAATATTGCCTCTATACTGCTACTGAGCAGAACAGATAGACAGAGAGATATTACCAATGATACCTAAATAATACCGTTACATTATGCCCACTATTACTACCACTACAGACCCTATAATAGAGTGCAGTTACATCCAGTGACTCATAGGGGGGAGTCTTCTCTGATCAGAGTGGTTTACATTTCTTTTTCCTTTATCTTGAAGTCTTTTCCTGGTCATGAATCCTGTCGCTAGAATCTGCAAATTAGAAACATTTTAGGCTCTTTGCTCCAGCACATATAGTAGTTAATTCCTTTGTGCCCTTATATAGTAGTTAGGCCCCTTGTGCACCTCCACATTATATGTCCTTTTATACATCTCAATACAGGGAAGTGCAAGTGCACGGATTGGTGCTCATTTGCAGTGCCCTCAGAAGGCACGACTAATTGCTCGGCCGGGCAACACAAACAATCCTTGTATCATTTGTGCAGGCATTTAACTATACTGCTATCAGCCACACATCCCTTGTTTAAACAGAGAGATATGCATCTGATAGCAATAAATTTTGAAGACTCCCAAAAGATGTGATCAGCTGACGAGTGGGTTCCTAGGCTGATTGCCTACACTTTTACACAAGCCGATTATGAGCCAAAGGAGTGTTTCTTGCAACACTCATTGCTAATAATTGACCTGTGGAAAAGGGGTTTAAGTATCCCTCCAAGGCAACGTGACTTCTACAACTACTACCACCCTACACCCTGCAACAAGAAACTGTAGCACAGAAACATGACTCAGCTTCTTTGTATGAAGGGCCCTTCTTCAGTGAAATAATACTTGGACTGTGTTGTCTCACAGTTAACTAACTATCAGGTAGTGGAGTGAATTTATTCTTCTCCACCACTATAGAGATTTAACCCTTTAGCTTAGCGGGACACAACCTTAACAGCTATTAAGAAAGACTGAAACCTTTATTCTGCTGGTACAGAAATGTAGAATGCCGAGGAGTCTTATTCTGTTCCCACGAAGACAGACCCACTCTATGAAAAAGTTGTTGTGATGACAAGAAAGGTGCTCAGAGGAAGTCAGAGGAAAACTAAACAAACTTTGACTTTATTTGAAAAGTTCTTTTAAAGGTATCCAATCAGCTAAATTGGGCTGATATGGTTCCCTGGAGCAATGTATAAAGCTCCTGCAGCAGCGTACCGGCCGCGGCTGCAGCAGGAGCTTTATACCGGGGAAAAATGACTTTTATTACCCCGGCTCGTGACAGACACGGGCGGGGAAGTCATCTGGGCAGCTCCCCGCCTGTGTCTAGTCACTGCGCTCTGACTGTCAGCCCGCTCGACAGGATGATTGACAGACAGAGAGGCCAGTAATGGACTTCTCTGCCTGTCAATCATTCCCACAAAACGCGCTGACTAGACACGGGTGGGGAGCTGCCCAGATCACTACTTCCCCGCCCATGTCTGTCACATGTCGGGGTAATAAAAGTCAATTTTCCCTGGTATAAAGCTCCTGCTGCAGCCGCGGCCAGTACGTGCTGCGGCTGCTGCAGGAGCTTTATACATTGCTCCAGGGAACCATATCAGCCCGATTGGGCTGATTGGTTCCCTTAAAGTGCGATACAATATAACAGTCAATAGTTCACAGTTGCCATTGTCAGTTTATAGTCCTTATTTAGAAGGCGAGAATAGCTTAGAAGTGGGTCTGTTAGGTAGTTCCCCTTTAAGGGACAACACTTCTACTAAACACATGAAGACTAAAAATTTAGAGTACTTGGAGTTAAGTAATTGGCTGGAATACAGTCTTTGATTTGAATTACTTAGAATAAAAGCTTAGGAAGTAGTGACAGGGTGGACAACATAGAGGGGCACTGTTCGGTACAAAAAACGATTATTTGCTGTATTTGGCCGATATTGGCCATTACGGTTGATAATTGTCTTGTGTAATAGAAGACAATCATCAGCCGACATGAACATGTTGAAAGACAGATAACTAAGATAGCAGTGATCTGCTGCTGACGCTCTGCGGAATAGGAGCAGCAGTAACAGCAGACTGCCGCTATCTTCTATGGGCTGCCTGGACAATTTAGCAGCCCCCCCGCAGCTCCCCCCAACTCATATCCGCTCACTGCCAGCACATGTAATAGCGCCGGCAGCAAGCGAGGGACGAGAACTCAACTAGGCCTGTTAACTCATTCAGCAAGCATAGAAAGCAGGGTTCTGGGATACTACATGAGTACCCCTCCATAACATCTTAAACCTACACCCATCTGTGCCATGGCATAACTTGGACCTATGAGATTCAATGAAAAATTTGTCACACCTTTCATTTATGTTACTGATGTCGTCATAGTGGCAGAAGAGTCTTTTTTTCACACCAGTCCTCTTCTTGATAGAACAAAAATGAGTGCAACTCAAGCATGCTGTGGTCCATCCAAACCCAAGTGCGCGGCATATGATTACCGGTGGCTGAAGAAGTTAGATACAGGAAAGTCCTGTAAAACAAGAATACTGCCTATGGCCTATGGCTGTATCCATATTGTCCCGGCAGCCTTGGGGTTGCTTCCAACTTCTTCAGCCACCGGTAATCAAATGCCGCACACTTGGGTTTAGACGGACTCCAGAATGCTCGAGTTGCGCTCATCTCTACTGACAATCCTTCTTCTTCTTTAACAAACCATTTCTATCTGGATCCCCTCTGTGTCCTCAGTATCCACTATTAGATTAGGCTCTCTCCAATGTGTGTCATGTTCTATATCTGCAGGTGAAAACATTTCTATTTTGTACAATATTTATTTCCTAGCAACAATAAAAAAAAAAGGACCTGTCAGCCGTAATCTTTTCTCCGAACGCATAAAAGGGACAATAAAATCCAGTAATATATCTGAAGCACCGCTCAGTATAAACTCGGCCAACTCGTGAGGATTCAGCCGCAGTTTGGGTAATGAGATATCTGTCGGCTGACCATTAACTGCTGTTCAGGATATGACAATTAGACCTAGTCTGGTGTGAGCTTGGCCAGAGAACGTACTCGTCTCATAAACGTAACAGCCTCATTACAATCGGAGACTACATCCCACCTTGATAATAACCGCTTGGCCGTGGTCTGTAGTTTCTGCCGCTAGTGGCATTTCTATGTGTAGACACTCATGTTTCTCTATTACACAGATAAGGCATCTAATACTATTAAGTAAAGCTCCATCTTTAGAAACATAGGGGAAGATTTATCAAACATGGCGTAAAGTGAAACTGGCTCAGTTGCCCCTAGCAACCAATCAGATTCCACCTTTCATTTTCCAAAGAGTCTCTGAGGAATGAAAGATGGAATCTGATTGGTTGCTAGGGGCAACTGAGCCAGTTTCACTTTACACCATGTTTGATAAATCCCCCCTTAGTACTTTTGACTAGAGTAGAGCAAACTTTGAGCAAACTTGATTAGCGGTGGCTGCTGAAGTTGCATGTAGCCCTAGAGAGTGCAGGAAACCATGCATAAATCCATAGGCCATAAACTGTATCCATGTTTTCAAGGACTCCCCTCCATCCAACTTCAGCAGCCACCGCTAATTAAATGGCACACACTCGGACTTCAATGAACCTGAGCGTGCTCGAAGTTTGCTCAACTCTACTCTTGACCATGCACCCTCTGGGGAAAAAACTAATACTTACCCATCCACCTTACCGAGCCTTTACTTACTGAAAAAAAAAGTATACAAAGTAGTTCTACTGTAGAAGGAACATGACTGAGGATTATTACCAAAGCCTGAAACCCCTCCTTAAGGAAGATCTGGAGACATCTGTTTTGGGGTCTCAATACAGAGTAGGGTGCTGGTCGGCTGTTTATAGGACTAAAGTGATTCGGTTTGAGATAGAGTTGAGAAGAGCACAAAACTGGTTTGGAGTCATACAGTTTCACTAGAAAAATATATGCAAAATAGCTCTCCTCCAGAAGGAAGAGAATTTCCTACACTCTGGTGACACCTAGAGGAAGAAGCATGCCTGCTAGTCAATGATTAAGGAGCCTTGAAACATGACTAAGGATTATTATTATTATTATCATCAACATCATCATCATCATATTTCCATTATTTATCAGCTGCTGTATGTCCTGCAGGAAGTGGTTTATTATTTCCAGTCTGACACAGTGCTCTCTGCTGTCCGTGTCAGGAACTGTCCAGAGCAATAGCAAATCCATGCAGCAAACCTCTCCTGCTCTGGACAGAGGTGGCAGCAGAGAGCACTGTGTCAGACTGGAGAAAATACACCACTTCCT
This sequence comes from Dendropsophus ebraccatus, assembly GCF_027789765.1. Lineage (NCBI taxonomy): Eukaryota > Metazoa > Chordata > Amphibia > Anura > Hylidae > Dendropsophus > Dendropsophus ebraccatus. Next base: position 24,541,870 of record NC_091462.1, on the reverse strand, counting down.
GCAGGACATACAGCAGCTGATAAGTACTGAAAGACTTCAGATTTTTAAATAGATGTAATTTACAAACATATATAACTTTCTGACCCCAGTTGATTTAGAAACATTTTTTTCCCCTTCAGAATGCCCCTTTAAGTTTCCACCTGTTTGTTTAGCGCTTTCCTCAAGGAGAAACGTTGACCCATTAGTGCCTTTATTTACAAAAATTTAGACAACTATTAAAGTTCAGATATCATGATTCTCCATCCAATCATTGAAAGAGAGGGTCACTTACCCTGGCAACCCCTCTGTGTTACATAATAAGCTATCCATTAGGAATGCATACAATACTAGACCCCTCTTGCAGCAAACATGTTGATCCGATATACATCCTCATACCTTGTCCTCATGTTGTTACATGATCCCATTCAAACTGTAAAAAAAAAAAAAGTATAAAACAATAGTCCCTTGAGGCATTCATTTTGTCTTCCCTCATTCACACAACCCTCCGATCAGACCCATCTGTATATGGGAGGCAGCCTATTGTAGCAGAATCCTTCCTCCACCTCTAATTTGGTTTTTCCAGAATTATTTCTTTTATTCATTTATATAGAGCTGGCATTTTCTATAGATTAAAAGGAACCAGTAGGTAAGCGGGCGTTCCTGCGTATATTCTGTTAAAACCGAATCAGCCTCTAACACATGCCAATTCTTATTACTTGCTGTTCTTAACCCCTTCAAGACCAAGCCTATTTGCACCTAAAAGACCAGGCTCATTTTTCAAAATCTGACCTGTCTCACTTTATGCGCTTATAGCTCAGTGATGCTTTAACGTATGCTAGCGATTCTGCGATAGTTTTTTCGTCACATATGGCACTTTATGTTAGTGGCTAAATTTGGTCACTACTTTGTGTGTTTTTTGTGAAAACATCAATATATCATGAAAAATTAAAAAAATTTGCGTTTTATGAACTTTGAAATTCTCTGCTTCTAAAAAAAGAAAGTCGTATCACATAAATTAGTTACTAAGTCACATTACCGATATGTCCTCTTTATTCTGGCTTCATTTCATAAGCATATTTTACTTTTTTAGGGTGTTACGGGGCTCAGAAATTTATCAGCAAATTACCACATTTTTGTGAATGTTTCCAAAACTGATTTTTTTAGGGACCAGTTCTTTTTTTAAGTTGATTTAGGAGGTTTGTATACTGGAAAACCCCATAAGTGACCTCATTTTGGAAACAACACACCTTAAAGAATTAATCTAGGGGTATAATGAGCATTTTAACCCTACAGGGGCTGGAGGAAAGTCTTCACCATTAGGCGGTAAAAAAATGAAAAATTAAAATTTTCCAATAATATATACGTTTAGACTAAAGTTTCTCATTTTCAAAAGGAACATGAGAGAAAAAGCACCCCAGAATTTGTAACGCAGGTTCTCTTGAGTACTACGGTACCCCATATGTGGGCGTAAACCACTGCATGGGCACACAGCAGGGCTCAGAAGGAAGGGAGCGCCAATTAGCTTTTCCATTGCAGATTTTGCTGAAGAAGTTTCCGAGCGCCAGGTGCATTTGCAGAGCCCCTGTAGTGTCAGCAGAGAGAGAAACCCCCATAAGTCACCCCATTTTGGAAAGTACACCTCTCAAACTCTCAATTCATCTTGGGATAGGATGAGCATTTTGACCCCACAGGTATTAGAGGAAAGTATTCAAAATTAGAAAGTAAAAATTAAAAACTAAAATTTTTCCAATAATATGTTCGTTTAGTTTGAAATTTCTCAATTTCACGAGGAACAAAAGAAAAAAAGTACCCCAAAATTTGTAACGCAGGTTCTCCTGAGTAAAAAGGTACCTCATATGTGGGCATAAACCACTGCATGGGCACACAGGAGGGCTCAGAAGGAAAGGAGCGCCAATTAGCTTTTTCAATGCAGATCTTGCTGAAGAAGTTTCTGAGCGCCAGGTGTGTTTGCAGTGCCCCTGTAGTGCCAGCGGAGTAAAATCTCGCCATAAGTCACCCCATTTTGGAAAGTGCACCCCTCAAAGAATTCATTTTGGGGTGTGGTGAGCATTTTGACCCCACAGGTATTAGAGGAAAGTATTCAAAAGTAGACAGTAAAAATGAAAAACTCGAATTTTTCCAATAATATGTTCCTTTAGTTTGAAATTTCTCAATTTCACGAGGAACAGGAGAGAAAATTCACCCCAAAATCTGTAACAAAGGTTCTCCTGAGTAGAACGGTACCCCATATGTGGGCATAAACTATTGTATGGGCACACAGCGGGGCTCAGAAGGGAAGGAGCGCCAATTAGCATTTTCCGTGCAGAATTTTTATGAAGAAGTTTCTGAGCGCCAGGTGCGTTTGCAGAGCCCCTGTAGTGTCTACAGAATAGAACCCCCCCAAAAGTCACCCCATTTCAGAAAGTACACCCCTCAAAGAATTCATCTTGGGGTAGGATGAGCATTTTCGCCCCACAGGTATTAGAGGAAAGTATTCAAAATTGTCCAGTAAAAATGAAAAACTTGAATTTTTCCAATAATATGTTGGTTTAGTTTGAAATTTCTAAATTTCACAAGGAACAGGAGAAAAAATGTACCCCAAAATCTGTAACGCAGTTTCTCCTGAGTACAAAGGTACCCTATATGTGGGCATAAACCACAGTAATCTGGGGTGGTTACGGGTATTCTGGGGTGGTTAAGAGTAATCTGGAGTGGATACGGTCAACATGGGGTGGTCACGAGCAACCTGCTGTGGTTACGGCAACCTGGGGTGGTTACAGGCAACCTGGGGTGGATACGGACAACCTGCTGTGGTTACGGACAATCTGGGGTGGTTACGGACAATCTGGGGTGTTTACAGACAATCTGGGGTGGTTACAGGCAACCTGCTGTGGTTACGGCAACCTGGAGTGGTTACGGGCAACGTGGGGTGAATACGGACAACCTGCTGTGGTTACAGACAATATAGGGTGGTTACAGGCAACATGCTGTGGTTACGGGCAACGTGGGGTGGTTACAGACAATCTGGGGTGGTTACGGACAATCTGGGGTGGTTACGGACAATCTGGGGTGGTTACAGACAATCTGGGGTGGTTACGGACAATCTGGGGTGGTTACAGGCAACCTGCTGTGGTTACGGATAAACTGAAGTGCTAATAAGTAATCTGAGGTGGGTACCTGTAATCTGGCGTGGTTACGGGCAATCTGGAGGGGGTCACTGGCAGGGGATAAAAGGGGATAAAAAGTGCTGGGGAGCACATGGCACAAGCGATCAGCGGTATATAGTATATACCGCTGATCGCTTTTACCGGGACCCCACAGGGGGGTCCCCGACCACTGCCCCAGAGCATGGGGCCTTTATTCATTTTTACTTTAAATCACTGTGAACAGACATTAGTCTGTTCACAGTGATGGCGGCGGCCATCTTGGATCTGATGGCTGCCGCGGGGAGGGGGGGTTAGTGATCGGGGCACTAGGGGGGCTGATCTGGGGTCTGATTTTACTTATTTCATCTCCTCCCACCGTGGATTCACGGTGCGGGGAGATGAAATACAGCGGCGGCACCGGCCCATTAGTGACCGTCGTTTCGGCGGTCACTAAGGGGTTAATGGGGGTCAGCTGCGGGATCACAGCTGATTCTCATTATCTCCGGTGCTGCAGTCAGATGAGAGCGGGATCGCTATCTCTGCAGCGATCCCGCTCTCATCATAAAGCCCCGTCAGAGCAGGAATGTATATATACATTCCTACTGCACGGGGCATGTGAAATAGGAACGTATATATACAGATTGCTGACGTGAAGGGGGTAAACAATAAAAATCCAGACGGCTTGGCTTGAAACTAAAGACACACTGGTGGAAAGTAGAATTGTCTTAGTTGTTCTCTGCTGCCACCTCTGTCCATGTCAGGAACTGTCCAGAGCAGAAGCGGTTTTCTAGGGGACTTGCTACTGCTCTGGACAGTTCCTGACATGGACAGAGGTGGAAATAGAAGTAAATTACAAATCTGTATAACTTGTTGATACCAGTTGCTTTAAAAAAAAATCTCTCCAGTACCCCTTTAAGGAAAAATCTGATTTTTAAATCAAGAAATTACAAAAATCTACTGAATCTTTTCCCACAAAGATATTATTTATCAATCTGCTCAGCTTTTTCTGCTCTATAAGTCCACAAGCCCGAGGCATAATCTAAAACTGCTTGGGTAAGGAGTACATTGGAAACAGTGAACCACTAACGCAGTATCGCTATCGGCCGGCATCCAGTGATACAATACATCATAGAGAGACTTTGTGATTTTACCTAACTTCACTATTTTTAATCCACATGTGTATTGCTTAATGTTTTATGATAATATTTCTTTGATTAATGTATGATTTGTTAATATATTTTAACCAGATTAAATTGTTACAGCTGTAGTCAGTATACCAGTATTTAGAAGATAGGGCTGGTGAGGTCTTGAGGACTAAAAATAACCTTTTATTACTGTATTTAATTCTTGGCCCGCTTCTAGGTAAGGGCTCTTTTTTAGTCTAACCTCGACATAATCAGCAGTATAATTGTGAGCTGCACCTACATATTCTTCTGTATTTGTCCTACATCACATATCATGTTGGGTGGAATTTGACTTGGAATTACGTATTGACATCTACATGACAACTTTGTTCTATAAATTTAAATGGGAAGTGGCTATCATTGGTAAAACAATGCTGATTTTATCAGGAGCGGGACCAGAAGTATAGGGTAAGTATTGGGGGCTGTATGCAGGGGTAGGGTGGGTTAGAGGGGGCTGTATGCAGGGGTAGGGTGGGTTAGGTGGGGCCGACCACGGGTGACAGGTTCCCTTTCACAACTGTTCTAGGGGCTGGCTACTATATAAGAGTCTATTGGGGAGGGCTGGCTAATATATAAGAGACTATGGGGGAGGACTGGCTACTATATGAGACTAGGGGGAGGGCTGGATACTATATGAGACTATTGGGGAGGGCTGGCTACTATATAAGAGACTACGGGGGAGGTCTGGCTACTATATGAGACTACAGGAGAGGGCTGGCTACTATAAAAAAATACTATGGGGGAGTGATGGCTGCTATATAAGAGACTATGGGCTGGCTACTATATGGGACTATGGGGGGACTGGCTACTATATAAGAGACTATGGTGGAGGGCTGGCTACTACATAAGAGACTACAGGAGAGGGCTGGCTACTATATAAAACTACGGGGGAGGGCTGGCTAATGTATAAGAGACTATGAGGGAGGGCTGGCTACTACATAAGAGACTACAGGAGAGGGCTGGCTACTATATAAACTATGGGGGAGGGCTGGCTACTAAATAAAACTATGGGGGAGGGCTGGCTACTATATAAAACTATGGGGGAGGGATGGCTATTATATGAGACTACAGGAGATGGCTGGCTACTATAAAAAAAAAGACTGGGGGAGAGCTGGCTACTATATGGGACTATTGGGGAGGGCTGGCTACTATTTGGGCACTATTGGGAGGGATGGTTAATATGTGGGGCAATTTTGTTTGGGTTGGCTACTACATGGGGCAAAATTGGGGGGGTTGGCTATTACATGGGTCGGGGTTTAATCATATCATAACAATATATCATGTAATTTATCATAGTGCACAGCGCTGGGAGACGCACACCACTGACAGTGCCAGGACCACCACATGCGCTCTTCAATAATTATCAAGGTTGGCCCGTGACTTTGTCCAATTTTTTTATTTTGACCCACTGTGTATTTGAGTTTGACACCCCCAATTAACCTCTTATTCTGTCCTCTTGTTCTTGAGTTGAGTTTTTTTCCCGAAAAACAATTCCCTCCTGAGCCTTATTTAGTTCTTTAACATACTTAAAGGTTTTGTTCATGTCCGCCATGTCCCCCCTTTCCCTTCTTTTCTCTAGAGTTTAGACTATTCAAAATTTAAATCCTTAAGTCTTCCCTAATATGTTTTATGCCTGGCACCCTCCACCATTTTTGTAATTCGTTTTTGGACCTGTTCTATTTTATCAATATCTTTATGGAGGTGAGGTCTCCAGAACTGGACACAGTATTTCAGATGTGATGTCACCAGAGCTCTATACAGCGAGATCACAATATCCCTCTTCCCACTGGTTATACCTATAGCTATACAGCCCAGCATACGATTTGCTTTCCCCACTGCCTGGTTGCACTGGTGACTGATTTTAAGGCTGTCAGAAAGCACTACCCCTAAATCCTTCTCCTCTGAAGTCTTTTCCGACAAAGAACTGCCAGTATGATACTTGGATAGAGGATTTCTCCTCCCCAAGTGCATTATTTTACATTTGGAAACACTGACCTGCAGTTTCAATTGTTTGGACCACTTATATTTAGTTGATCGATAGTTTGTAAATTTCTTTGATGTTAACATTGGGGAGTGATCCATTTTGGCAGTTATAAATCAAATAAAAAAAAAACAAAAAAACCTTTAGGGTACAAACCCACACACCGTATACGCAGCAGATACGCAACAAATACGCAGTAGATTTGATGGTGCAGATTTGATGCTGTGTTCAGTTATTTAGATCTAATCTGCTGCTTATCTGCTGCGTATTTGCTGCGTATCGCAGCAGTAAATACGCTGCGTATACAGTGTGTGGGTTTATTCCCTTATAGAGTTTCTCGTATCTAAATCCTGATATCTGCCTCAAACATAGTAATATAACCATTGTCATAAAAATAGGTTATGTAGCAGATGCATTAAAAACATATGTAAATGGAATACAATAAAAAAAAAAAAAAATAAGGGCAGGATTACTGATTGTCTCTGTGAGGTCTATTTCTTCTCTGGTCATCTGAAACCAGACTGACTGCACTGTGACTTTAATACTGCTCAACATTGTAATTAAGTAATCCCTATCTGCAATCATCTTAGAAGAACCAGCAGACGCTTCGGAGCCGCTGTTTGCTGGATTACAGGGCGAAACCAGACTGTGCTCTTTCCAACAACCCGGCCGGAGACATTATTGAGGGGATCTGGAAAATGATCTGACTGACCCGTAATTCACATCAATTTTTAGAGGGAAGGATGAAAAACTATTTATGTCTGGAAGTACAAGCCGGTGCCTTTACAGTATGGATGTGATTTATATATTGTAAGATGAAAAATTAGCTTGTTTGTGGATTATTAAAGGGACAACCCACTATGGGAAGTCCATTCCTGCTAGGAAGGTCTCCATTCTAAAGCCCTTATTGCATGGGGTGATCTCTGGGAGCAAGCGAGCGCCGACCTGTCAGGTAAGTGATCGCTTGCTCTTTATTCCCCAATCGCTGCCATTGCTATTTCACATGTCCTCAGTGGGCAGGTAAGTGGGTAGGTGTGTGGGGGGGGGGTATAGGCGGGGGGAGCTGACGATCATTAGATTGTCCGGGGAACCCATAAGAGATAGCGGCGGTCTGCTGCTGCTCCTATTACATCAAGCCATGGCAGCAGATTGTTGCTATGCTCCTAAAAGACAACGATCGGCCAACATTGGCTGATCATAGCCTTTCATTACACAAAGCAATTATTGTCCGTAATGGCCGATAATTGGCCACATATGGCCGATAATCGCTTCATGTTATAGGGCCTTAACTCCATTCTGCTTAAAGGGAAAATGCCTTGTCTCCACACGTAATGCTCTACAGAAACTGCCCTTAGGAGATTCTAAAATTATATAATGGCAGCTACTACCTACTCCTATTCTTCTGGATTTTTCTGCAGTGTTGCAGTCTTGTGTTTATACACCATCTACTGACCAACCCAAAGCCGATGTTTCCATTTCAGTATTTGGTACTACTGCAAACTGTACGCAGATCACACCGTGGCCACAGTCACTTCCATGGGTAGCCATGGATAGACGGATGAGCATTCTGATTGCACACCGGAAAGCACAGGGTATTTCCCTTTCTGTTTTTGCTCTGCGTGGTGTGGTTCATTACTATGGCAGCGTGGTTTCGGTGGGTGGTGTGGCCCAGAGCCTAGGGGAGCTATGTCCAGCAGCATTGGGGCTGCTGGGTCATTGGGTCGCTCCCCCACCACCACCCGGGACTGTAGTGGTGGCGCCACATGGGGCTGCACCATTTTTTAGTTAGGAACCCACATGTATCAGGAACCTCGATCTGGTGTGTGGGCCTATGCACTTTGATTAAAATGTTTCTAACTCCTGATGTTAGTAGTATATAGTGCTGAGAAACAGAGCAATCAGTGATAAGTATATGGATGTGCAACTATGTCAATTTTTTCTCCAAAGAAGTATCTACCATCGAGGACGACACTCCACTCCAAAGCACAACATAGGTTCAATAAGACACAGGTCTCACAAGCGGTAGTTTAGAATCCTTATTTATTTAGACACACAACGCATTTAGAAACCGGGCCAGTTTCTTTTTAAAGTGTGATTACAAAAAGAAACCGTATCGGTTTTAAAACGTCATATGTCAATGCAAGGCGATTCTACCCTACTACTTGTGTGACCTGCGCCTTATTGAACCTATGTTGTGTTTTGGAATGGAGTGCTGTACCTGGTCTGATTCCGTCAAAGATACCATAGGAGAGGCTGCTGTCCTTTTTCAAATCGACATGCTATGGAGAGTTGTGCCTAGTCATTTGCACAACCACTGAAGGTGAGCGTTTCCCTATGTCTTTGATCCATTGCTGTTGGAGAGCTGCACCATTGTCTTTATCTTTTAGTAACAATCTACCATCAAGACCTGTGCGCTGCAGAGGGAACTTCATTACATTGTGAGGATACAACTTGTGGGACGCCACTGGGAGCCCACCAGTGTGATTATTGCAGGGCCAGACTGGGACTGAAATGCAGCCCTGGCACACAAACCCCATCAGCCCACATACAAATCTCCCCCAACCACTGTATCAACTGTGCAGCGCAGAACAATTACCAGGTCTAAACAGATGCCGAAGAGTATTATCACCCTGCAGATCAGTGGCGTAGCGTAGGCTGTCAGCACCAGGCAAGGCAAAAATCTGTGTCCCCTAAACTGTGCATTGTTAACACTCCTCAAGTCCATAGGATGGTTGAAGACATCAGAGAATGTTAATGATCCATGTCAGGGGGCATTTGTTTCACCAGTTCAGGAATTAATTCAGTATTTTACCCTGCTGGTATCTTTGGCTGCTCAATTTTGCTGCGGATCCTTATCCTGTATGTAGAGACTAGCGCCACAACAGTGCCACACACTGTCCATTATATACCGCCATGTACTGTTCTATGTCCCCTTTATTGTACTACACAATGGGCTCTTGATATTCATTATAACACACACCATGGCCTGTGATCTGTGATATTAATTATGAAGTCCATTATTACCACTAAAATCCAGTAAAATACACTATGACGCCCTAAAATTTATTATAATTTAGTATATTACACAATGTGTCTCTAACACTACACATATATATGTGTGTGTGTGTATATATATATATATATATATATATATATATATATATATATATATATATATAAATATATATTCGTATGAGGGTTTGTGCTATGTATACTGCCCCCCCCTTTTTACCTCATGTAGATTTTTGCCAATATGGAGGACCCTCTGATAAACAGACGCCAATACACAAAGGTTTCACATCACAGAAAGCAAGAGGCTGCAAATACCATTTACCTTAAAAAAAAACACACACACATGCCAGGTGCCATAAGCAGTTCCTGGAGCAGGTGGAGCAGTGTAAGGAGAAGGGGAATTGTGAGGAGCAGAGGGAGCAGTGTAAGAAAAACGGGGAGCAGGGACAAGTTCTTGCATACACTTCGCCTGTGGTCTTTTTCACCTCCACAACACTGACTGACCTGCAGACCTGAAGTGTCAGTAGGAGGAGCCAGCCAGGCCACCGTCCACAGGAGGACCCCAGGGCATCAGTCAGAGCAGGTAACAGGCCAGCCCAGCTCTGTCTGCTGCATCCAGACCGGCAGCATGTATGTCTCCCTGTGATGATGGTGACAGAGTCAGCATCTGCGAGCAGCCCTCAGTGTCAGTCAGTGGCTGCAAGCGTCCCTTATAGTGTCTGGCAGCGGCCCTCTTTGTAAGATTTATAAGCAGCACAGTGACGGCCAGCCGCTGTGCTGTAGCTTTACATTAATTCCTTTAGTTAAAAAATGCAGACCAGGCGGCCCGCAGGCTGGCAATTGCGGCAGCCCACCGGGCATTTGCCAGACCTGCCAGATTACCAATCCGGGCCTGGATTATTGCCCCCTTCAGGGGGAGAAACAACAGGGACTACAGTAGAAGTTAGACTTCACCATGCAATTGGGTAACCCTTTGACCACTGCCATATGCTGGGGTAGCTTGTGTTGTGGCAGCTCTGTGGGTGTAGGATCACTTGGGCACTTGTCACGGTGGGCAGTAGTGGTGTTAGAACCCACCCCTGGACACACAGACACTGCGCGCAAGGTTGAGGATAGCTCAAGTGTAACCTGGTGCGTAGATGAAGTTGCAATAAAGAATAGACCAGAGTCCAAAGACTTAGTAGACTTTGTGAATTGAGAGTGCGATGCCCGGTAAGGCAGGGGAGTGAGTTTTTGGGTGTTGGTTGGTCTCCCCGCCGAGTCAGCTGATACGGTGGTGTGGTAGCTGTGTGAGTCTAGGGTCACTTGGGCACTTGTCACGGTAGCCTGAAGTGGTGATCCTGGTGTGGCTTCTCTCCCCTTTGTTGAAGCTTAACACTGCATAGTTAGGTGGCTGCTTGCATAAGAAAGAAAGTCTTAAGTTGCTGTCCTGTGTCTCTGACAGGGGACCTGGCCAAAGCCAGGCCCTGGCTTAACTTCAGCAGAGACTCGTCTGTTTGCTTCCTCTCACACTGAAAACTAGACTAAGACCACTTCCTCCCACCAAGAACGAATTCCTCCTACAGGGGCTAACCAAAACCCTCATGTGAGTGATCGGGCAGTGTGTGTGTGTGGAAAAAAAGAGGATAGAATAGGACAGAATCAGAGGGAAAAGCACCTGCACCTGTGAATGGACAATACATAACATATGACATAAAATACTTAACCCTTTGTACCTTCAGCTAGCTCTCCACATACACAATATACATAGAAAATACAAGTAGTGACACCTAGTGGGGAAAATACAATAGTACAGTTGCACCATCTCCCACTTGTGTGAACCTGAGGGAGGTATTTACTCGCAATACTTGCAATAGAAAAGCACCCTGTGCTGGGACATCACAAGAGTAGAGTAGAGAGACGTTTTGAGGGGATAGCTATCCAATGTAGTAGTGTACTCTGCCGGGATAGCGTAGCTGAGGATAGAAGTAACAGAAGAAGAAGATACTAGTATTCACATATAGATATTTGGATCTGACCGCCTTTTGCCCTATAGTGTCGGGTTACCTGTCCTGCTAGGGTAGTACGATGTCACAGGTCCCTGTGCTGGGTTGAGCAGACTTTCCAAGACTTCCCACAATATCTGTGCATTACAGTAGGATAAGTAGGCTTACACGCTGCTTTGTCCTACTGGTGTCTAGCCACAGGTATACTGCCCTGTGTGTTGCCAAAGGTATCCCTGGTGTAGGTTTTCCTTAGAGGAAGTCACTCCCTCCTGAGGGTCTAGCACTGCATGCTAGCGATAGTTACTTGCATAAAAGTATAATAAGTCTTTTGGTCCCTGACAAGGGTCCTGGCCTGAGCCAGGCCCTGACTTCACTGCAGCAGAAACTACTCTATGTATTGTCTCTCTTTACCTCTACTGATTAAAGAAAATAACCTTTCACAATAGGAACTAGATCCTTTTTATAAGGACAACTTAGCTTAAGGCCCTATTCCACGGAACTTTTTCAAACGATTATCGTTCATAAAATCGTTCAAACGACCGCTTGTTAACGATATTCTTTCTGTAGAATAGCTGTAAACGAGCGAACGACAACAGCGAAATTGTTGTTGAGTCGTTCACTATTTTTCTTCAACATGTCGAAAAAAAATCGTTGGTCTTTCAACAATAATTCGCTAATCTTTTCGTTGAATAAAAAATCTTTCAGTCGTTCTTGAAATGTCTACCTACATTTCCCCACGTTTTAAATGACCATGTAACGATGTAACGACCGCAAAAAAAATCGTTACACTACAGATATCGTTCATGTTCCCACACGTATTATGTGTTATCGTTCGCTTAAAAAAATCGTTAAGTGCTCGTTAACGAGCGGTCGTTGGAGCGAGTCTATGAACGATAATCGTTCCGTGAAATAGGGCTTTTAGTGTGTGATTGGTGGGGCTGTGTATGTGCAAGAGAGAAGAAAGAGGAAAGGCCGAAAAGTGAGAAAAACAAGCCTGCACCTGACAAATCATAGCAAGTGACAAAAAACAGTTAACCCATTTGACCTACAGTTGTGCATAGTATAGTACATATAATAAACACAGCGACATCTACTTGGGAAAAACACACAATATAATCTCCTTCATCCCCTTATGTGTGAACCTGAGAGAGTTACTTTACCCAGGTGTATAAAACTTAGTGGCACACCTTTGCTGGGACACTACACCACCAACGACCTAAAGAAGAAAGAATTGATGATTTATTTATTTTTTTGTTAAGTTACATCTATCCTGGACTCCCAGTGTCTTGGCATTTCTCTACCACACCATTAAGGGCATCCTATTAGTCATGCACTGGAGTATTTTACATTTACCACCATCTATGGACCCCCCCTTACCACTGTAGCTACCCCGCAGTGGCACACCACAAAGCCCAGCTTGTACCACCAATAAGGTTCTCCATTGCATCCTGCAATGTTACCATATAACATCAAAAGAGTTCTCTACATTTTTGCTTCACAGTACAAAAACTACCACTGGTGACTCTATTTGCAGACACTGCAGTGCTGAATAGGCGCCTGTATGAAAAGTCATTAAATTACCATTCCTCCTCTTGAATTTTGCTATTTCGCATGGAATAATTGAATACTGCACAGTTGCCAAGTCTCTGAGGGATCTCTCCTCATTACAGCCTCGCAGTATAGCCGATCCCCCTAATTATGCCTCCATTACCCGGAGAAGTTTCCTAATTTGAAGGTTAAAATATATTCTATTCAATTTACGTTCGTGTTATTTCTTGGAACTTGTCAGATTTTTCTCTCTCCTTGTCAGTGAGATGCAGCAAGGGTAAAGGGTTGTTGTCTGCAGAATTTGGCAGTCTTTCTATCTCAGTACAGCAAAACAGCAGCGCTGTGTTTTATGTGATGGTGTTTTTTTTTATGATCAATGCTATATGGATGCATATGCCAAGTGTCAGTGATTCCGCCTGAGTGAGTGCAATGGGCTATTTTAACTCCAAGGGCTTTTGGCATCTCTACAATGGGGGCTGTCATGAGCCGTCTTGAGAGGGAGCAATTCTCTTAAAAAACGAAGACGCCAAACTTCAAAGTGCCTAGCTGTAATGTAATACGCTCTGCGAACGGCAACATTGCTTGGGTCCTATAATAACTGACGGAAAAAGCTTTTTTTTTTTACTTATAAATAATAATGAAATTTGAAAAGTTGGTGAAATTTCCATTCAGCCTGTTTTGTATTCTTATATATTTTTCTCGGGAAGACTGGGAACCAAAGTTAATATGTTCTTACAGCTAAAGGCTATGTTCACACTACGTCAAAGTATGGCCGTTGTTGCCATCGGCAACAACGGCCGTACTTTATGCAGTGTGAAACATTGCCTACATTTCTATGGGATCCCGGGCGGAGCGTATACACACCGTTTACGCTCCGGCTGGGATCCTGTGCGGCGCCGCAAATAACTGACATGCCAGTTTTCTGCGGCCGCAATTCAATGAAATACGGCCGTAGGAAACCCATGTCAGTTCACACAATGAAGCAAGCGGGCGCGCTGATGCGACCGCATCAGAACACTGCAGCTGGAAAGATCACCCGGCCGGTACTGAAGTACCAGCTGGGATGATCCGGGCAGAGACCGGCCGTTCCGTGACCCGGCTGGGTCAAGGAACGGCCGGTCTCATACAACGTGTGAACATGGCCAAAAGGGGTATTCAGTCAGCTTTTCCCTACAATATGCATAAAAACAGAAGTATTCTAACAGAGCCCCCACTAGCCATGTGCAATTCATTAGACTGGTGTCTTCCTATAGGGCACAATGGCTTTTGGGCCCTCCCTGGGCACTGCTGCCACCCCTACATGAAAAAGATGTTTTATTGCACAGCTAGGTAGATTTGCAATTCAGAAGTGAAATTTTAAGAAGTAGTCTGATTTGTTCTTAAAAAGGGACAAAAAAAAGGAAAAAATTGTTACTCACCTGCTTAAATCCTTGCAATTCCAATGTTGACCAGGTCCATGCTGATCTCCAATTCCTGGTCCCTTTATGACACTTAGGAAATGCCCCGCCAGCCAATCACTGACTGCAGTGGTGACATGTCTCAGAGTAGATAAGGATCATTGGTGATAAGGCTAGGTGATGTGATTTTACCTGCTGCCACCTGACCTGTGGGACTACATATATATATACAGCTCTCTGAATTAGAAGATTATCAGAACGTGATCAGAGCGTGACAGAAAGATGGTCTGGAAGGAAGAAAGGAATGTGAACTCTCGCTCACATCGATAATTTCCAGGAACTCTGACGCATATGTTAAATTTGCAATACTTGAATACACTGCGCATGAGTAACACCGCCCCATATTTTGCCTATAAAAGCTAACACAAATCAATAAAGGGGGGGGGGCCTTCCCCAACATATGTTACTGATACGTACATCAGTTGTCTGTGTCTGTGATTTTAAGTTGTAAGCAGAACTGCAGCTGCTAACTCTCAATTAGGCACCATCCTATCCTGAGAAGAGTCTGACTTCATAAAGTCAGACGTATAGTACGGTACCGTGTTAGCCAGAAAAATCCATATTGTGGTAAATACTTGTGATCAAAGTATTTAAGGAGTGATACCTTTATTGGCCAACAAAAAAAGCTCTAACAATCTTTTGTTGGCCAATAAAGGTATCACTCCTAAAATACTTTGATCACAAGTATTTACCACGATATAAAGTAAGACAAAACAAAAGTTACCCTTATCATTGGGGATCCAGTCAATATCAGAATGACAACCATAACACATAACCCACAACAGGGATCGGAGAGGTGAGTAAAGGAAGTTTTACATTTGGCAAAAATCGGCAAAACGGTTCCTGAAAAATTCTGTGTGGTTATTTTGGTGACCTATGCTCAAGACTCTTAGGGGGTCCAAGATTTTTTGCTCCTAAGGGTCCTTTTACAATTTTTTGGCCACAGGCGGAAGCAAATGAGCACCGATCAGCGAGATCATCGCTTGTTTGCACTGCCTTTACACAGCACGACAAATGCCTCCTCTGGCTGTCAATCATTCTGGAGGAGGCGCAACCTAAAGATACAGCGGTGGCCATTGGACTGGAGACCTGGGTGTCTGAGCAGCTAATGACCATAAATTTTAAAGCCTGCTCAAAAGACCCAATCAGCTGAGGATCGGGCAGTTTCTGCTCCTCAGCTGATTGGTATCAATTTTACATGGATCAATTATATACCATCTGGGGTATCTACCATCCAATGGGGGATTACCTACATGGGCATCTACCTTATGGGAAGGATTATCTACCAAATGGAGACATCTACCTACTACTTACTGGGACATCTAACTTATTGGGGGGGGGGGAGTAAATATCTACCTACTGGGGACTAAATGTCTACCTGGGGATAAATATCCTACCGAGAGCAGCTACCTAATTAAAGGGGAACTACGTTCCTACTGGGGCATCTATGTAATAGAGATTACCTACCTACTGGGGCATCCACCTAATAGAGGAAATTACCTAGCTCTCTACCACCCTGCCCCCATCAAGTCTTCCTACCTTATCTCCCAACCCGCTTACCTTAAAAGTAAGGAATGTGCTGAAAAAATGCAGAGCCTAACATGACGTCTTGCAGGTTTTAGATGAGTTATGGTTAAAAGAAATCTTCATGGTGGTCAGAGCCAGACAGAGAAGAAAAGGAAAGAAAAGTGAACAACTCCAAGAACATGCCCCCTGTGAGTCATTGGATGTAACTGCACTGTAATCTCTTATTCTTTAATACATGGGTTGTTTTTATTCAGTATCAGTATGGTGGTATTATCCTTAGCCAGTCGCAATGTGGAGTTAATGGTAATAGTCATAATGTGGCATGATATTACCTATGCTGCTTGGTAATCAGTACTATGCTGCTCTGTAGCTAATATACTGCACATATGTGGGTTCACCTTTGGCCTCTGGAGTTTATATGTATCCATATATGTATGTATGTACGTCCTGCAGCACATTAAGCTTACAAAAGTATAGGGCGAAATTTGCAGTTTATTGGAACCCTAAACCTGCAAATGAATGAGACAATGTATAAGCGGGCAGCTAAGGTCTGGCAGCAGGCTTCACCGTCTAATGGAGCAGCAGTTTGTTTCCTTCCCACTGTCACAAATAACCTTTTCATTTTTCCTGACAAGATGATCTGTAGATGCAACAATAAAACCAATTTAAGTAGATGAGCAATTCTCCATGGCTGTATGAACCCTGATTTATTCATTCTGGTGGGCATGGGGCCAGCAGAAACACTGGGAGGGTGCCTATAAAAAGAATACTGCAAGCTAGTAATATATGGATGAGCCACCAGAGGGCGCACTCTGCTACTTATCCCCACTGCAAGGGGAAGGAGAGAGCAACAAAACCTGGGAGCTACTTCTTATATGACACTTCTCCTATAGGTTATTTCTTCATCTGTTATAAAACCTGGTCATTTAATAATTGTAAACTATATATTTCCAGTGTGAATTAAAGTGTACCAGCCTTTTGGAAAAACTTTTGAAATATCATAAGGACGTGTCAAAAGTTTTGATTGGTTCAGGTCTGAGTGTTCAGACCCATATCGACCGTGAGAACAAGTGGGGAGAAGACCACACTGGCACAGTCCTCTCCTGGATCTGTGTCACATGATGAGCTCCTAATGTAAGGCTGGTATTACACAGAACGATTATTGTTTGAAAAATCATTAAATTGTTCGGATTTAAACGATAATCGTTTAGTGTTATAGCAGACAACGATTAAACGACCAACGTGAAATCGTTGGTCGTTTAATAGGATTTCAACCTATTTTTATCGCTGATCGTTTGCAAATCGTTCGCATGTAATAAGACGTCGTTCGCCGTAGCAGCAAACGCAGTGGTGACGATCATTGTTCCGTGTAATTGGATAAACAATTGGTCTTCAAGTTCGTTTATCGTTAAACGTTGATCGTCGAAAAATGGCTTCATGTAATAGTACTGTAAGGGCCCTATTCCACCGGATGATTATTGTTTGTATAATCGTTAATGATTAACGATCTCAAACGACCGCTATTGCGAAAGACCTGAAAACGTTCACTCATTTCCATGGAACGATAATCGTTACTTATGATCGTAATTGCAATCGTTTTTTCTTCGCTATTTATTCACTATTGCATTTGTATCTACTGCGAACGACCGAACGATGTCTTATTCAATGCGAACGTTTTGCGAACGAGCAACGATAAAAATAGGTCCAGGTTTTATAAAGCGATCAACGATTTCTCGTTCAGTCGTTAACTACATTTCAACCGAACGATTATCATTTAGATTTAAACGATTTAACGATAATCTGAACGATAATCGTCCGGTGGAATAGGGCCCTAAGTCTAGAGTTCACCACTTTCACTGAAAAGGAGAGCGGTCCTCTCCCCGTTAGTTCTCCCGATTGGTACAGGTCTGGACACTCGGACTCGGACCGATAAAAACTTTTGACATGTCTCTATGACATGTCAAAAGTTTTTCCAAACGACAGTGACACTTTAAGGTATTTATAAAAATGACGTCCAAGTAAAAAACCTGCTACATGGCATTTGTTTCTTTCCTTCTATAGGTATATCCTTTCCTCTCCTAAGTCGGGGAAAATTTCCTGTGCAAAACATGACAATAATTCCTTTGGCAGTCTCAGATTTCTGTCACATATTCTGGCATGGATACAGTCTTAGGGCCCTATTCCACCGGACGATTATCGTTTGCATAATCATTAACGATTAACGATCTCAAACGACCGCTATTGCGAAAGACCTGAAAACGCTCACTCATTTCCATGGAACGATAATCGTTACTTACGATCGTAATTGCGATAGTTTTTCTTCGCTATTTATTCGCTTTTGCATTCGTATCTATTGCGAACGACCGAACGATGTCTTATTCAATGCGAACGATTTGCGAACGTTTTGCGAATGAGCAACGATAAAAATAGGTCCAGGTCTTATAAAGCGATCAACGATTTCTCGTTCGGTCGTTAATCGTTAACTGCATTTCAACCGAACGATTATCGTTTAGATTCGAACGATTTAACGATAATCTGAACGATAATCGTCCGGTGGAATAGGGCCCTTATTCAACAGGGCTAATCAGTGGCTGGTGCAAAATCCGAGCTAAATGGAGCTGAACTGCAGTTAGGGTGGTATTCCACAGGCCGATAGGGCCCGATAAACGAGCGCCGATCTGCTAGATTGGTGCTCGTTTACTGGGCCTATTCCACGGCCCCGATTAAACAAGGGCTGCAAGGACATAGTTACCGATGTTCTTGCAGCTCTTGCTTAACTAGTATACATACCTATTCATGGTGCAGGGCTCCTCTTCTCCTGCTTCTTCCCAGGGCCCGCGCTCTCCTCCAGCTTCAGGGCGGCCTGTGTCAGCAAATGAGCGCTCCTAGGAAAGCTTGACAATTGGCCCGTGTAATACCACACACAACCTGAGGACAGGTGTGGTGCTGTTTTTTTTAAAGAAAATTGCTGTGTTTTTTTTCTATCCCTGGATAACCCCTTCAAATTAGTCATTTACATAGAACCAAGTAAACAATTCTTGGAAACAACGAGACATCAAAGTGTATTGGTTTCAAGTCAATAACTGAATCACACAGGATAAAAAAAACTTGGCTTAAAACATATACTTTTCTTCATACCACTAAAAATTTTACTGTATTTTCTACTAGTATCATATTTGTATCCTACCTAATCGGAGAACTACCCTGGTGAGGGCAACCACAACCTCCCTGCCCCTATTGTGCCCTATTGAAGCTCTTACCCACAGGTCAAGAGTAGGAAATAAACACATACAGACTAAGAATCAAAACTTAAAGGGGTATTCAACTCACACCTAACTTTTCATATATTGCTGCCCATGGTAAAACTAACATTTGATTCCATACTTGTTATTATCTATTCAGTCTCCTTCCCCCAGTTCTGAGCTGCTGCTTTCTGCTAAAGACACAAAAATCTGTCTCCCCCTCCTTCCCCCTCCCTTCTGAGATGGTTGATGTCAACAAGTCCCTGCTTTATCTGCAATATTGTAGCTTCTTTGTCATGCTGGGAGGGTTATTCTGAGGTCCACTTGCTGATGAACTCACTGTGATTAATCCTCCAGGCATTACAAAGAAGCTACAATGTTGCAGATAAGGACTTGCTAACATCAGCTGTCTCAGAAGGGAGGAAGAGGAGGGGGAGACGGAGAGAACAACTCACACACAAATTTTTGTGTTTTCAGCAGAAAGAAGCAGCTCAGAACTGGGGTAAGGAGACTGAATAGATAATAAGTATGGAATGGATTGTTAGTCTCACCATGGGCAGCAACATATGAAATTGTATGTTTGAGTGGAATATCCCTTTAAGGGCCTTTTACACTGGCCGATTATCAGCCAAGAATGTTCCTAGAAACCCTCCTTCGGCCGATAATCGGCCTATGTAAAAGTGACAGCAATCCTCAGCTGATCAAATCTTTTGAGCCTGCTTTAAAATTTATCACTATTGGCCGCACATCTCCCTGTGTAAACTGGGAAACTGACAGTACAGATAGGCATATAGTGTAGTGCTGCTGTGTGATCCGGCATCCCGCTCTGCAGCCCACCCGTCCTGATCTCCGGCCACTGCTGTACACCAAAGAACAGGACAGGAGCTCTACTCTGTGACATGGTCAGACAGCCTGGGATAAAGAAAGTGAAGATGCCGGATCACACAGCAGAGCAGACGGTATGTTTGTGATGCTTGAGTGATCGGCATCTAGAAACTGGCAGCACAAGCGATGTCAATTTCCCTGTATTAAATGGCTGCACGAACAATACAGGGATACTTTGTGCGGCCAGGACGCTCGAGTAATTGTGCCGTGTAGTTCTCGCTCATCTGCGATTGTTAGCGGCCACGGGCGGCCGAGGATTGTGATGTGTAAAACGACCCTTAGAGGGAGATTTATCAAACATGGTGTAAAGTGAAACTGGCTCAGTTGCCCCTAGCAACCAATCAGATTCCACCTTTCATTCCTCACAGACCCATTTGGAAAATGGAAGGTGGAATCTGATTGGTTGCTAGGGGCAACTGAGCCAGTTTCAGTTTACACCATGTTTGATAAATCCCTCCCTTAGGCTGGGTTCACACTGCATTTTTGCAATAGTTTTTTTCATCCGATTTTTTGCAAAAAACGGACGCATTAGTGTGCCTCCGTTTTTCCATTGACTTCTATTGTAAAAGAAACAGATCAAAATGGATCCGTTTTTTTTTTACGGACACAAAAACGTAGCTGCCACTGCTTTTGTGGCCGTTAAAAAAAAAGGATCCTTTTTTTTTTTACAATGGAAGTCAATGGAAAAACGGATCAAAACGAATGCACACAAATGCATCCGTTTTTTGCATAAAACAGATGAGAAAACGGATTGAAAAAAACGCAGTGTGAACCGAGCCTTAGTATTTTAAACTCTTATCCATGCAATTCCTTTATGTGAATGTAGGGATTAAAGATGGAGCTTCTCTTAAAACTTTCTAGGGCCCGTCGGTATTAGTCACGCTGTAGCTGCATTCATCCAGAGGGGAAAATGCTGCAAGGAGAAGGATATAAACCTGACTAATGTCACTTGTCTGCCTCTTCTCTAGTTATACAAGAAGAGCTTTTATAATGCAGATGACTCATGTCACCGTGACACTGAGTGTGACACATGTGTCTGCGAGGATGTTAGTACAAAAGCCCCAGGCAGCCTCCATAACAACCTGTCTCATACTATGATGGGATATTAAAGAGGGGCTTGTACATTTTAGCTGAGCTTGTTAAAGGGGGCCATTCATACCAGATTGCTGTCGCCCATACACTTATTCGGTTATTTCTCCTGGTCCCTCCATAGACATGGATGCTCGGATTCTTGCTCCTATTCTTAGGCCCTTGCTGACCTCACAGGGTATAAGAAATGACTGATTCCAATGATAAATATACAATATTTTGGGTGCATGGGGTCAATATGGTATCCAAGGTTTTAAAGCCATATTATACTTTATTGCTGTTGCATAAAACAACAAATTTCAGGATTACTATAACCCTATGTTTAGATCAACAGAGGTCAGGTGTGTGTGTGTCTGTGTGTGTGTGTGTGTGTGTGTGGGGGGGGGGGGTTAAAGAATATACTATAGTGAATTAATACTCTGGTGAACTAAGTAGCATCACAATACAGTACCTAAATAATACCATAATGCAATAGAACAGGGTGGGGCAGAGTAAAGAAGACCCAATTGGCGCTTCACTTATGTGATAATTTACTATCATGCTTGAGTAAAGGGGGTTTGGGGGTTTGGAGAACAAACTCAAACCAGCTGTAGTGAACAAGGGGTTATTGCGCACCAATGAGAGCTGTCTTCTCTTCTTCACCTACTGTTTCTCTGTTCTCCTTTTCTCTTTACACTTTCTTCTCCACCACTCACAGGGGACATTACACCTCCTGTAAGTTGTCACATGGGGAGAGGAAGTGCATACCTACATTTAGTGAGTCTTATCTAAGTCTTGGTATAGAGAGGACGCAAGACAAGACGATCCCTGCTGTAGTCCAGCTGGGCCCTGGCTTTGCCAGGTCCCCTTTCCGGTCAGTCTAGTCTAGTGTGTGGTAATGGATAGACGCACATTGGAGACACACAGACTTTTTCTTCAAAAGCTACACCTATTCCTAGTATGCAGTGCTAAGCCACTCAGGAGAGAACAAGTCAGAGAACACCCCAACCCACGCCGTGAACACTTCTAAAAGGGCAGGACAGTATCCTGAAACAGGAGGAAGTGATAGGGCAAAGTTGCTACAAGCCTAAGTACTCTATCTCGCAGCGCAGGTGTAACCAGGTACTGGTAACAAGGTCTGGGGCTTGTGTCACCCTAATAGGACGGGTCACCCAACACTGTAGGGCAACAGGTCGTATCATGACAGCAAAGGTTGAAATACAGGCACAAATATACTTCTACTTTCAAGTATTCTTTAGTATTCTGCTTCTTATTCTTCTAAAGTTCCGGCAGAGCACACTTCTACCCTGGGTTGGGACTCTCGGCACAAACTCCTCTCCACTACTCTGAACTTGCAGCACAAACTCCTCTCTACTGTACTCAGCTTACTCTACTTCTCAGCATGCAACCAAGTCAGCTCAACTCTTCTATTCTAAAGCTCTTAGCACAGATTATGTTCTGTGACGTTTACAGTCTGTTATCAGCTATTGTACAAAGCATTCTCACAGTAAAGATGATTTTATTTATGACAACTGGATTTAGTGATTATTTCTCCGGCACTACACAGTCACTACTTCATCCTTGGGTCATCTCCCATTTCTATGGGTGGTGGTGCTGATAGTCCGGGTGGGTCACAGCTCCACTCCAGACCACCGTGATAAGTATCCAAGGGTCACCGACCACAGGGGAAAGGACAGAGCCAGCCCTCTTAAACTAAAAGCAGGTGTGCCTCCATACCTGTCTGCCCCACTGGCACTGGCGTCACAACAATCTACCATCTGGCTGAGGCTATATTTACACATAGAGTTTAATGCATGTTTAGGCTATATTCACACAACATATTTTTTATGACAAGAACGGCCATTGTTTGCAATTAAAACAACGGCTGTTCTTGTCATGGAAAAATGTGTTGCATTGAAGTCAATGCAAACATTGTTCACACAATGTTTTGAACAACGGCCGTTGTTTGGTACAGCCATATAAATAATTGACATATTTCCGAAATCAATGCAGTCTTCAGTGCAACAACGGCTGTTGTTTAGCACTAACTACAACGGCCTTTGTCCATACATTGTGTGAACATAGCCTTAATTAGCGGTAATTAGTACTACTAGTTGCTGTAAAATAGCCATATTTTTGCAGCAATTTTAAAAATCGACAAAAGTCTATATTTTATCAACAATGTGCAATTTGCATCAAAATATCACAAATTAATGCTAAACAGGAACATTCTGCATGGCCAAGAGATCCTGTGTTATCTTTTAGGGGGCGGATGGGGAAGGGGGGGGGTACCTGCGGCTTATCTTTCTCAGAACAAGGAGGACCGTATAGTGATTTCCATCATGCCTAACCTTTATCTCCATCTGTTGATGGCCAGTTGGGACAATCCTATACACTTAATGCTGAGCAGGTTTAGTCAATTGCAGGCTGGGCCGCATGAACAATCGCATGCAGCGCTTTAGTTTCATCATTGTCGCTGGAGTGCAGCTGATAACGATAATTTTGTTGCTTGAGCAAATGAATGAGCTTTGTCTTGTGCATCGGCTAATTTCTCGCTTTTTAACATTATCGGGAAAAAGTAACGCCATTCAGCCAATAAGTGTCCCGTGTTAAAGGACTTTGCAGAGGGCTCCATGTTACAGGCCCAGTGATCAACTGACATTCCCATTGGTTGGCTGATCACTAGGATCGCTAAGACCTAGTCAATGTTTGTCGGTAGCAAATCTCTCTGGGTAAATAGATGTGTTGCTGACAATTATGGAAGTGTACGACATGAACAATCCAGAGATCATTGGCACAGCTGTTTAGTGCTAATAATTGGCCTAAATAAAGGGACCAATTCACTTTTAGGGTATGTTCACACTGAGCAAATGTAGCAAATCCTGCCTGCCTCAGTGTGACACTGCTTCTCTATGGGAGGGCTTGCACTTCTCCACGTGCGTCGCTCTCTGCTTAAAGAATTGACATGTCAATTCTTTGAGCGGAGGCGCGTGAGGCATCCCATAGAGAAGCAGTGTCACACTGAGGCAGGCAGGATTCTGCAGCGGGAATTTCGCCACATTTGCTCAGTGTGAACATACCCATGGGCATTCATTGGGTAGCTGTGTGAAAAAAACCCTAAAGTTGGCCATACATCTTTAATATCTGGTGGCCGGCAGATATCTCTCCTGACCTCCCCATATACATGAACATTCGGCAAGGGTAAACGTTCCTGTGTTTTCTATGGCATTAGTGGAGCACTGGCAAAAGAGTCGGGTGGCAAAAATTGAGAATTCTTGAGTGCCGGGTGAAGAGTCGGGAGGCCACCATACATCTTATACTGTTGTCCGAACCCAGCAGCAGGTTCCACTGAATATACAACTTTACAGTAAGGTGTATGGGTACCTTTAGATACCGATACTGATAGACGCTTATATCTCATGGGAGCAAACGACTGCTGAAATCCCAAATCTTTCGCAGTTACCACCAAGGGACTTTAATTGCCCCCAAAACCCACAGGATTGTCTTCCTTTTATGTAAGTCAACATCAATAACTGCTTTATTATCTATATAGATCTAAGTTTTCGCTGCTCCATTTGGCGTGTGCTGGCATGGTGCCAGTCTCCGTGCCTTTCGATGTTTGCACGTTCCTCCTCCACCAGGGAGTTCTTAGCGACTCCGAAAGGGTTTTAATCCTCTTTTATGAGTGTTTTCTTCCTCTATTAAATACATAAACATTCAAGCTTGTCGGATGCATAATAAGTATTATTTCTGCATCGTTTGAATTGTAATAGCTTACTCAGAAATTACCGTCACTCAGCGATACGCAATATAATGAGTAATTTAGACTCTGAATTGTCGGGATGCATTTTCACAGCTCTGCTACGTGGATTTTCAAGACTCCTTCTTCTTCTTCTTTTCTTCCTCATCAGGAAAGACCTAACAAAGGATTACAAGGTAAATGAAAGATACTTGGGAGGCAGCCAGCATGTTAAATACAGGAGGGGAACATGAATTCAGAGTGTAGCACAGCGCATGCACCCATCACCCACCCTTGTAGGAGATCAAGTCTATGCAAGTCAGCAACAAATCAAGCTTTAATGATATTCTTTCAGAGGGACAGGTACAATCTCTAATAGCTACCAATCTGTCATTATATCATCTAATTGGATGGGCTGAGCTTACGCTTGGATCTGGCAGTTTTCTAAGTTTTTATGGAAAAATAGTCAAGGGTGTGAAGACGTCAGCCTGTGTGGTTGGTGCGTGGTTCCTGAGGAGGACGATAAACAAATGGAATCTTACGAACCAAGATTCGTTACAAACTTTGAAGAAGTTTGGTTAAGTATGGAACTGAATTTTTTGGAAAGTTTGTAAAGTATTCTTAAAGATGGCGGACGCACTGCAGTTGTTGAGCTGTTTTAGTGCGGTTTGTTTAAGGTTCAGTTAAGACGAACCCAAACATTGTTTCAAACTTCCGAACCAAACTTTCGAAAAGTCCGCTCATCTGTACTCAAACCTCTATTCCTATGGATGCTGTGATCACATGCAGGGATTTCAAGATCTGTAGGGAAAAACTGGGACTGACCTGAGGGTCACATTTACTTTTTCCAAGATATGGTCAGGGGTATTGGCTAAAATAAGTATCGAGCTCTTTATCAACATATCGCTGTGGATAAGAGACCCGGCCCCTTTAACCCCCCGTCGCCCGCAGCACGCAGCCCCCGGGAGCTGCGTACTGTGGGCGGCAGGGGGTTAAAGGGGCCAGGTCACATATCCGGAGTGGAATGAAAATTCTGCTGCGGAAATGTAACTCATAGACCTTCACACTACATGGATCCGCAATGGATTTTACTGCAAACTCGCGGCGTGAAATCCGCTGCGGATCCTGTATGTGTGAAGCACCCTTAGAATGACTTTTGCACTGGTCAAAGAGGTCACAGATCATGCTTACACATGTGTTTTATGCAAAGTATACAGTCTGGAGATGTTCATGCTATCTATGTGACTCGCCATAAAATATATGACTAAATATCTTATCGGTAAAAGAAAAAAAAAATCTAGGTGATTCAGACTAAATAGATTTGGTCCTTAAGGAGTTAAAGTAAAGCCACTTATCACATGAACATCCAACTCTAAACCTGAATAGGATTGATAGAACGATAGGCCAGGACACCCTACTCCATCTATAAATGTCACAAGACCCCGGGGAATTGCTTGCACCGTCTCTGCTCTGTGATCCTGCATTCAATTTATGAAAAAAAAAAATTGATGGCTGTCCTTATTCCACAAATGTATTTACTTACATACCTGATAGCTGCGCTATCCGAAGGAAATAGGGAAAACTGAATTGCCCGAAATTTCCTATTACAAGATGCGGAATCATTCCGCCACCTGGAAATGCCACTATAATTGTCAAACCGCTCACGCACTTTCCAAAAACTACAGGAGCTGTTGAGCAAATTTCATAACCCCCACGGGAAATAAAAGTTTCTTTGCATTACGGTAAATGAGCTTTAATATGTTTTCTTCTCCTGAATCGGTACACATAATGACTCCTAAAAACTGAAGAAGAAGATTGCTCTAAAAGGACACAGGAAACAAATGCTTCGTCTCAGCCGTCTTCAGAAAACCTCAAGTCTATTTCTGTATTGGTGAACAAAGAGAGGCAGCATCTAGAAATCACTCACTTTAAGATGTCTGCGATGGATGTTCAATGTTATCACAGTCACAGTATGGAGCCTGTGGCTATTTACATTCCCTAACCACTAAGCACAGATAAAGCACGAACAGAGAAAATGCAGAGCGTTTCCCATAGCAAAGTGCCGGCATCTGCTCTGCGCATCGCCCATGAAGTCATAACACCGTAGCATCTTTTCTCACAACTTTGCGTCGTCCCTCTGTTATTCCTCTGGGAAATACTAATCGTTACCTTCCTCCTTGACAAAATGTGTGACGCCTAAAGCTCTGCCACCAGGGGCGTAGGTTAAATGGGAATTTTTTTTATTTTTATTCCACTAAAGCAGAATTTTTGATATATTGCTGCCCATGGTGAGACTAACCCCATTTCTGCTGAAGACATAAAAAACTGTACGTAAGCTGTTCTCTCTGTCTTCCCCTCCCCTTTCCGAGACGGCTAATGTAAACAAGTACCTTGCAGGCTTTATCTGCAACTTTGTAGATTGTTTATAATGCAGGGAGGGTTATTCTAAGGTCAAGTTGCTGATGAACTCACTGTGATTATCCCTCCCAACATTCCAAAGTTGCAGATAAGAATACATATACATGATATATCAGCTGTCTCAGAAGGGAGGGTGGAGGGGGAGACAAAGAGAAAGGTTCAAACACAGTTTTTTGTCTCTTCAGCAGAAAGCAGTAGCTCGGAACTGGGGGAAGGAGACTGAATAAATAATAACAAGTATAAAAGGAATTGTTAGTCTCACCATGGTCAGCTACATATGATAAGTAATGTTTAAGTGGAATGCTCCTTTAATAGGATAAAAGCCGTAACAAACAGCAACAGAAGCTGACGTGTTTCAGTCTCTAGATCTTACTCATAGCCCAGACCGAAACATGTCAGCTTCTGTTGCTGAGTTTGTTATTGTTGTATGTAAAGTTTCAATAAAGACCGAATTTTGGACTTATCCCAGGATTGTCGGCTTTTATCTTATTGTTCGTTGGTGAAGCTTGCACTGCCGTGCACCGGGTGGGTGAACTGCTGCGGGTGTGGTGAGCTGAATAATCCTTTACTTCATAGAATGCCCCTTTAAGGTTCACAGGCCCAGATGCAAATGCTTGGCTTAGGCTCTTCCCTGTCTTATAGATATGCTGTCTCCAATAAAAACACACATATCCTTTTGTTCATGGTGCAATAAGCTACTAAAAGAGGTATAGGCTCAAGCAGAATCAGTGGGAAGCTAAGTGCAGGTCTGTGTAGACTTATGTTGTCAGTACAACCTCTTGTTAATTTTTTTTTTACTTTACTCCTCTGACCTCTAACCTGTATGACACCTCTGCTTCTGTCAGTGCTGCTGCACAGACCTTCATATACTACTGATATACTGAGTAGTGTTAAGTGGAGAAGTGAAACTGTTGCCGAACGATGCCGAACCTGAACTCTTGGCATTTGCAGAAGTTGGATGCAGCCCTAGGGAGTCCTGCAAAACATGGATACAGCCCCAGATAAATGCTGAGCGTTCAATTTTGGAGAACATTGCTCTCTATTCAACACTTCTGCTGAGTTGTGGAGCTGAATTTTAGCAGGTCAGGCATAAGCAGTCAACCTTAACAAGATGAGGGGGTCTCTGGGCCCTTCTGATTTATGACCCCATATAGCTACACCACTGTCTGACTCTGTCTATTAAGTGAAGTCAATATCAGACTATGTGGGACACAACATACATTCTCCATACACATAAAGAAAAGGTCTGCCGAAGAAGATAATAAGGTATGGGCAATAAGACTTCAAATCCAGGGTCTAGTACTCATGTAGTACTTACTGTTTCTCATTGGAAACAGTCAACTAGGTAGTTCCCACATAAGACCCCTGGAGACTTTATTTTATTTTTTTTGTTTTCCTTTTCCATAGAGATAATACTTATATTTGCTATTTTTCTGTATTATTTGTGATACTCAGATATGTATGTATCCTTTACATTGTACATATACTTTGATTCATATATTACAAAAAAATTCTATAATATATATATATATATATATATATATATATATATATATATATATATATATACCCCTGGAGGACATATCTACAGTGGCAATTAGTTTTTCCTATATATCATTTACGATACAGTGTCTGGTGTACACCTGATGCTTTGCAGAATACAAATGTACTATGTGAGCTCTATGTAGACATTGATCCAACAAAGAATATTTGTAGATTTCAGCCCTGAAGTTTGCAGAATTGTGATTTCAGCTCTACAAGTCAAATGACTGACCTTTCAGGTCAAATCACTGGTAAAAAGACTTGACAGGCTCCATAAGCCCACTGTATGATGGTATATACATGTCTTATCATCATCCATATATTGCTTGACACTAAATATTATTAATGGACCTATATCTGCTGTTCCCAGCTAAACATATAAAGCCTCCTGTAGCCAATATAGCGGCATTCTATATAAAAGTCCACAACCAATAATCTTAATTGTCTCTTGTCAGAATTTCTATCGAAATACAATGTGACTGCGCAGTTATAAGATGAATCACACTTGCTGACATTACAAAAGAATAACAGAATTGTGGAGAAATGACATCCGCTATCATTCCCCGGGGTACCAGTCTGATTACTTTAGCTGCAACCATCATTGTCAATATCATACATCACACTTCGGGCCCGAAAATAGTCACTGTCTTGCCTTAAAGAGTGTTTTTCAGCTGTACAGTTCATCTTTATATTTCTTGAATATCAAGAATACTCTAAAACTGATAATAGGAACAAACCTGTAGCCCCCTACTTGAAGGGGTTGGCCACTTATTAGTAAAATTGCTCAGTGTACAGTATTAGTGTACTCACTGTATATACTGACAGCACCTCCCTCTGTACCTCATAGAGCTAAAATCAGATTCCCCTCCTCCAGGCTGTGCTGTCCTGCTCTGTGGTGATTCTGTCCATAAGATGGCTGACATGGAGGAGCATGTGACAATGCCCCGTCCTCAGTGTCCTCCGTCGACATATACAGGCTCAGTGGTGGACTCTGGGGGACAGAGCATGGTCACATGCTCCTCCATGCTTGGCCATCTTATGGACAGATTTACCACAGAGCAGGACAGCACAGCCTGGAGGAGGGGAGTCTGATTTTAGGTACACAGGGAGCTGCTGTCAGTAAGGGCAGAGAGTACACTTACTAATACTGTACACTGAGTAATTTTACTATAAAGTGGCCAACCCCTTTAACAGCAAATAATAGGAGGAGGATTCTGGCAGTGGAGGAGGAGGATTCAGGCAGTGGAGGAGGAGTCAGGCAGTGGAGGAGGAGGATTCTGGCAGCGGAGGGGGAGGATTCTGGCAGTGGAGGAGGATGATTCTGGCAGCGGAGGGGGAGGATTCTGGCAGCGGAGGGGGAGGATTCTGGCAGTGGAGTACCTATCTTAGAGGCAGAGTTAAATTTCCAAACATTAGCAATTTATTTGACTACCCTGACACTGTCTACACCTTCATGGGGTTGTACAGATACTCACCTTCACCCCCCGCCATCACCACCACAAGTCCCGGATGATCCCTCTTCTTGGTCCCCATCTTGACACACAGGGAATGTTGCTAAGCCAATCATTGTAGTGGTGATTACCGATTGGCTGAGCAGCATGTCCTTGGATCTAGAAAGCGACTGAAAAGTGCTGAACAGCAGGGACTGGGCACCATCAGAACAGTCAGGCAAAATCTTCTTTATGTCTGGAAAGATTCACCATTATCACAGACAGGGATTCTTTACTTCTTTCCAAATTATGGTTCTGGTGGGGGTAATGGCTGACCCAGCAGAAGATGCTAGTATGAAGCAAATAGCGTCCAAGCATAAGTTGTGGGCAGGTGTCAAGAAAGAATTATCAGGATCGGGCAAAGAGTCATGGTGATTGCCACAGGGTTGAGCACATGATTTAGGGTCAGACTCAGGAGAGTCAGCAGGGTCCACAGGGATCTGATAGAAGCAGAGTAAGGAGGATCAGCAACAGGTTATTCCCGGATATCACACCTTTGCTATGGACACATCTACCACACTATTGTTATGGGGTAGGATCTGCATGTGCATACTGTCCCTTTAAATATTAAAACAAGGCAATACACCCTACCCTGAGCAGGAATTGCAGTGGAGGAGGAAACTGCAGCATGGAGAGTGGGGTACAGACCAGTACCATGATAATTTTTGTTATGGGACACTATAATTTCTGTGTCCGCCCTAGGTAAGAGAGTATACCTGATAAAAATTCAGGCTTTAGGCGTCCATGTAGTTGTTTCTCTTAAGACTATGTAAAGCAATGTGCAATCTACTGTATTGTGGCTTTCTAGATACTGCTGTGATAGTTGAAGACTTGACATTTAAAAGACTGACAACTACTGAGAGACTGACACCTACTGGTGCATAACTAAAACTACAACATGTTTTCAAGCAAATACAGATATTTCATAGGTTGACTGAAATGCATCAGATTCTCCTGAATTCCCCATACTTTGCATGGACAGCAACTGTAGCTGCAGTGTAACTTCCAATTAAAAAAAAAAGAAAAACTTCAAACAAAACAGATTTAAAAAAAAATCAGAATATAAATATTATGGAACTTATTAAGGAGTTGTAAATCCTTTCATGTAAATTTGCTGTGACTTATTCCATTCTTTATGAATAATTTAAAACATCCATGTGCAGGGGGCTTAGGTAGGGTTTGTTATGTACTACAAAATTTGTCTGTTCTGTCTATATTGTTAGGTGAACACATAGAATCTTTCTGTGTTACTCCTTGGACGGACGACGGAATCCGCCTGTGTTTAGAATGGAGTCTATGACACTGGCGGAGACGTGTGCGCCCGATTCAGTCCGTGAGCGTGTGCGAGCTGCAGAATGAGCGACGGGTTATCCGTCGCCATTCCGTAGTGTGCACGTACCCTCATAGGGAAACACGTCCAGGTAATTTCTGTGTAACCTCCTGCTTACCATTGTTGAAATTGTCATTCATTTGCATTTGTTTCTAGGGAAATTCTTGTTTGTTGTATAAAAGCTCCAATTGGATCAACTGTAGAAGAAGCGTCAGTATTTACAATTATTATGGAATTAGACATTGATAGACATTGCTATCAGCTAAATATACATCTTCAAGTAATGAATAAGTCTGTAGCTGTTGCTGATATTTCAACATTAAGAACTACCAACCAAATGGGCTCCACAATCTGGATGACTGTAAGAACGCAGTTTGATACTAACATTAACCAACTGAAAGGAGCCATAACTGGTAAACCTTGACTCAGGAGGAAGATGTACTCTTGATTTTACCAGTGATTATGGTATAGAGAACTCCAAATGTCTTCATATGTGGAGTTTGCTATTAGCTTCAATTTGCGATGGAGACCCATGGCATGCTATAGATGAAGCGCATACTGTATTTTATTTGTTACATGTGGAAAAGATTTTGTAACCCCATTGTACTATAAGCTTTTCCAGATTTACAATGAGAAATCAACATGCGGCCTAGGCTTTCTAATGTGGACATTGAGCCCTTATGACCTTTCCATGTCAGTAATGTTGCTACAGTTGTAAGTTTGCATAAAAAACATACAAAGAAGGTAAAACTATGTTTTGATGACCTGATGAAGAAGCTATATTTGACCTTTGAAACATGACTGTACAAATAAACTATATTCCATTCCATCTTCTTGGTGCCAGGCTAAGGTCTCAGTACGATCAATGGTAAGAGGACGCCCATGGGTGTATGAATATTCTTCCCATCAGAATAAAGTCACTTTTTTCATTTACATCATAATATAAAGAAATATTCATTATATATATATATATATATATATATATATATATATATATATATATATATATATATATATATTGTAGGGATCTTCCCGGGGGATGGTGTGTTTGGACACAGTTCACGGCAGACTTGGACTTGTAAAATAACAGCTTGGCGTTTATTTTCAGCATAAACAGTCCATAACAGAAATATAGCAACACCGTGCTTTAAGAACAAAACAAAAAGGTCTTGCCCGTCTGGGCGCTAACTAACACAGCACAGTTACCTCTCTGACACTTCAGTCGGCAGTATTGCGGGGTGTGAACAGGCCCCAGCAGCGGCTGTCTTCCCAGCTCTCACCAAACAGCATGCAGGCTGTTCACTCCTGTCTGAGAGCTAGGACCTGTACACTGAGCCCACCTTTTGCCTTCTCAGGCTGATTGGGATCAGAGCTCACCTGATCCCAAAACCCACACTGGATCGAGGGGGAGGGAATGGCAAGTCCCACTACCAAAACCTACCTGCCATTCCATGTAAGTCCAGGCCCGGCAATAATAAATAATAGCTCAGCAGCATAACACTGCTGAGCACAGATGCCTCCTGGACTCACCATCTCACACTATGTATCAACCTGGGTGAGATGTACATCCCCTCGAGCACTTTACCAGTGACATGTCCACATATCCCCCCCCTCTTCTTCAGACCGGAGGGCTGAGCATTTTGTCCCCACAGACAGTGTACCCTAGATAGGGCGTCAGCATTCGCCTGTAATTTCCCTGGCCGGTGTTCCACCATGAAATTAAAGTTTTGGAGGGAAAGAAACCACCTAGTCACCCTTGCATTCTTCTCCTTGTTTAATTTCATCCATGTTAGGGGGGCATGGTCTGTCACTAACTTAAACCTCCTGCCTAGCAAGTAATACTTCAGGGACTCTAGGGCCCACTTCACTGCCAGACATTCTCGCTCAACTATGGCGTAGTTTTTCTCGGACGGGGATAGCTTCCTGCTTAAGTACATCACCGGGTGCTCCTCGCCATTCACGACCTGTGAGAGGACGGCACCTAACCCTGTGTTAGAGGCGTCTGTCTGTACTAGAAATTCTCGCCTAAAGTCAGGGGTAACTAGCACAGGCTGTTGGCACAAGGCAGACTTAAGGCTTTGAAAAGCTTTCTCAGCCTCTGGAGTCCATGTCACCATTGCGGACTTCGCACCCTTTGTCAGGTCAGTTAGTGGAGCTGCAACTGAAGCAAAATTCGGCACAAACCTTCGGTAATAGCCCGTAATACCCAGGAAAGCTCTGACCTGTTTCTTTGTGAGGGGTTGAGGCCAATTCTGTATTGCCTCAATTTTATTTAGTTGTGGTTTCACTAACCCCCTCCCAATAATGTAGCCCAAGTATTTGGCCTCCTCTAAGGCTAGTGCACACTTCTCTGCATTGATGGTTAACCCCGCATCACTTATGGCATCTAACACCGCCTGGACCTTACAGAGGTGACTTTCCCAATCCGGGCTAAAAATGACCACATCATCGAGGTAGGCAGCGGAGTAATCACGATGTGGTCGCAGAATCAAGTCCATCAACCTCTGAAAAGTGGCAGGGGCTCCATGTAACCCGAATGGCATCACTACGTATTGGAAGAGCCCATCAGGGGTGGAGAATGCAGTCTTTTCTCTAGCCTTAGGAGTGAGTGGGATCTGCCAGTAGCCCTTAGTGAGATCGAGGGTAGTTATGTACCTGGCATTACCCATCCTTTCTATCAACTCATCTACCCTGGGCATGGGGTAGGCATCGAACTTGGAGATCTCATTTAACTTTCTAAAGTCATTACAGAACCTCCAAGTTCCATTGGGCTTTGGGATTAACACAATCGGGCTGGACCACTCGCTCTGGGATATCTCAATGACTCCTAGGTCAAGCATACGTTTTACCTCGGATGATACCGCCTCCCTCCGTGCTTCTGGTATCCTATAGGGCTTCAGGTTTACTCTGCTTCTAGGCTCAGTTTCAATATGATGACTAATTAGATGCGTACGCCCTGGGAGGTCAGAAAACTTGTCTTTATTTCTCTGCAGGAACTCCTTAGCTTCCTGCTTCTGGGACACCGATAGAGTGTCACCAATCCTGACCGGAGGGATTGGTGGTGACAGATGACCAACAGGCTTTGTCGCCACCAAGGATTCCCTGTCTTTCCAGGGCTTGATCAAGTTTATGTGATAAACTTGGAAAGGCTTCCTTCTACCTGGTTGGTGTACCTTGTAGTTGACCTCACTGATCTTCTCTACAATTTCATAGGGACCCTGCCACTTTGCTAAGAATTTGCTTTCTACCGTGGGAACAAGAATGAGTACCCGGTCACCTGGGCTAAATGTCCTGATTCTTGCAGAACGATTGTAAATTCTGCTTTGGCCCTCTTGCGCCCTCTGGAGGTGTTCCCTTACTAGGGGCATTACAGTGGCTATACGGTCCTGCATTTGTGCTACATGCTCTATAACACTCTTGTATGGGGTGGACTCACTTTCCCATGTCTCTTTCGCTATATCCAATAAACCCCTGGGGTGACGACCATAGACTAATTCGAAGGGAGAGAACCCTGTGGACGCTTGGGGTACTTCCCTAATAGAAAACATCAGGTAGGGTAGTAAGTGATCCCAATCACAACCATCCTTTTCCACCACTTTTTTTAACATATGTTTCAGGGTTTTATTAAACCTCTCCACTAACCCGTCTGTCTGTGGGTGATATACAGAGGTACGTAGGTGTGAGATTTTAAACAGTTTGCATAGCTCTTTCATTACCTTTGACACAAATGGGGTACCTTGGTCGGTCAAGATTTCCTTGGGGATCCCCACCCTGGAAAACATATAAAACAATTCCCGTGCAATTGTTTTAGATGCAGTGTTTCTTAGGGGTACAGCCTCAGGATAGCGGGTCGCATAGTCTAACACAACTAGAATGTACTGGTGACCCCTAGCTGACTTTACAATGGGACCCACCAAGTCCATTGCGATCCGGTCAAAAGGTACCTCTATGATGGGGAGTGGGACCAAAGGACTGCGGAAATGCGACACTGGAGCGCTAAGCTGACATGTGGGGCACGACTCACAGTATTTTTTTATGTCAGCATAAATCGCAGGCCAATAAAACCTCTGGAGGACTCTCTCCTGTGTTTTATCTGTCCCCAAGTGGCCCCCAAGAACATGATTATGGGCCATGTCGAGTACCTGACGCCGGTACGACTTAGGCACCAGAAGCTGTTCCACCACCTCATCATTAATCTTAGTGACTCTATAGTAGAGATCATTAGTCATAGAAAAATATGGAAATTTTCTCTCAGCTTCTGGTTCCTGAGGTACCCCATTCATAACAGTGACCTGCTCTCTCGCATTTTTGAGAGTGGGGTCCTGTAATTGTGCAGTACCAAAATTATCCCTAGACACCTCTAAGTCTGGAACATTCTGCGCAGTGGGAGGAGCCTCTTCCTCACCAGCCAGGACCTGCAAAGGAAAAGCATCATTTTCATCCTGTACATTTTTAGCATTTACCGTGGGTAATGCAATAGACTTAGGGGTCTCCTCACTCCTTTCAGGGGATTGTTGTTTTCCCCATAGAGCCCAGAACAAAGGAAAATCACGCCCCAATATCACATTATGCATAAGGTTTTTAACCACACCCACTTCATATTGTACAGTGCCTAGTTCAGTCCCGACATTAGCCAGTACTATAGGGTAAACCTTTGTATTGCCATGTATGCATACCACACTCATATGTCTTTTTGGCACAAAGTCCCCAGTCACCAGGCTGGCATGCACCAGGGTGACAAGGCTTCCTGAGTCCAGCAACGCCTTAACAGGGAAGTCATTTACAGTAATGTTGCAGACTTGTGGTTCAGTCTCTAGTCCAGTGACTGCAACAAAAGACGGCTCTGCAAATAGCGACTGACGCCGGCTAGCGTCACACTCCATGGGCTCAGTGGTAAGAGGGCAATGGGCAGACATATGACCCGTCTCATGGCATCTCCAGCACTGGATAGGGCCTGGTCTCCTTGGCAGGGAGTCCTTTTTAGGGCCACTTAGCCACCGGGGACCATCACCAGTCTTTTGCCCCTGAGACACCTCCTGAGCGCTCTTCCCTCTATCAGCACCCCTCCACACTCCCCCAATAGATGGAAGTCTCTTACCAGCTGATGGCACAGATCTGGCACTCCGGGGAGGTGACGGTGCTGCAGGAACATCACGGAGGTAGTCCTCGGTCGCCTGGAACCTCTCCACAAGGTTGACAAGTTCGTCAGCACTCTTAGGGTCGCCTTGTCCCACCAAGCGTTGCAGATCAGCAGGAAGTGCGCGGAGGTAGCGATCCATCACGACCCTCTCTAGGATCTGTGCAGGAGTAGAAGTGTCTGGCTCCAACCATTTTCTTGCCAGATGAATCAGGTCGTACATCTGGGACCTCGCTGACTTGTCCAGACTGTAGCTCCAGTTACGAACCCTCCGGGCACGGACAGCAGCAGTAACTCCTAGTCGGGCGAGTATCTCTGCTCTTAGCCGAGGATAGTCCTTGACCTCTTGCTCACTGAGGTCATAGTAGGCCTTTTGAGGTTCGCCTGTTAAATAGGGAGCAATGACCTCCGCCCACTCAGTGGAGGGTAACTTTTCTCGCTCAGCCACACGCTCAAAGACCGTTAAGTAGGCCTCAACATCGTCATCAGCAGTCATCTTTTGCAGCGCACGCTGCACAGCTCTTCTCACAGACAAAGTCTCTGGCGCGGCTGCTGCCACCAGCTGGGGATTAGCACCTGCAGACGCCTCTTGCTTTGCTATCAGGTGCTCAATAAGTTTCTGTTGTTGAGCCATCGCTTGCTGATGTGCAGCCATTGCCTGTTCATGGCGCAGATTAGCGTCTCTCAGAGCCTGTTCATGGCGCAGGTTAGCGTCTGTTAGAGCCTGTTGTTGCTGCCGATTAGCCTGCTCATGGCGAAGGTTAGCGGCCGCCTGATCCTGTTTAGCGGCTGCCTGAGCCTGTTGTTGTTGCAAACTCACTTGCATTAACTGCTTCATCATCTCCTCCATGTTGCTTGTCTGTTTTTGGAGTGAAGCAGCAGCCTTCACCCAGGACATATGCCGCTGTAGCCAAGTTGATGCACACCGTTGCCCCTAGCAACCGTTTTGCCCGCTCCGCAGCACCAATTGTAGGGATCTTCCCGGGGGATGGTGTGTTTGGACACAGTTCACGGCAGACTTGGACTTGTAAAATAACAGCTTGGCGTTTATTTGCAGCATAAACAGTCCATAACAGAAATATAGCAACACTGTGCTTTAAGAACAAAACAAAAAGGTCTTGCCCATCTGGGCGCTAACTAACACAGCAGGTTACCTCTCTGACACTTCAGTCGGCAGTATTGCGGGGTGTGAACAGGCCCCAGCAGCGGCTGTCTTCCCAGCTCTCACCAAACAGCATGCAGGCTGTTCACTCCTGTCTGAGAGCTAGGACCTGTACACTGAGCCCACCTTTTGCCTTCTCAGGCTGATTGGGATCAGAGCTCACCTGATCCCAAAACCCACACTGGATCGAGGGGGAGGGAATGGCAAGTCCCACTACCAAAACCTACCTGCCATTCCATGTAAGTCCAGGCCCGGCAATAATAAATAATAGCTCAGCAGCATAACACTGCTGAGCACAGATGCCTCCTGGACTCACCATCTCACACTATGTATCAACCTGGGTGAGATGTACATCCCCTCGAGCACTTTACCAGTGACATGTCCACAATATATATATCTTTTTTTTTACATTTTCACATTGAGTGGCAGCAGTAAGGAGAGACACAGCCCCCCCCCCCCCCCCCCCCCCCCTCTGATACTCTACTGTTT
Organism: Dendropsophus ebraccatus; assembly: GCF_027789765.1. NCBI lineage: Eukaryota > Metazoa > Chordata > Amphibia > Anura > Hylidae > Dendropsophus > Dendropsophus ebraccatus. The sequence continues at coordinate 24,503,549 of NC_091462.1, read as the reverse complement.
CCTTCTCATTGTTGACAGCTCATTGTCTAGTTTATCGACCACCACTATGCTCTAAAAGCAGTGATCTGGCTGGTGTGTATGTAGCTGTAATGTAGATGTATCAAGATATAGGAGGAGATTTATCAAACATGGTGTAAAGTGAAACTGGCTCAGTTGCCCCTAGCAACCAATCAGATTCCATCTTTCATTCCTCACAGACTCTTTGGAAAATGAAAGGTGGAATCTGATTGGTTGCTAGGGGCAACTGAGCCAGTTTCACTTTACACCATGTTTGATAAATCTCCCCCATAGTGTATATATACTGTATTGTATACATAAATATATATACTGGAGCTATATATACACACCAGCCACATTACTGCTTTTAGAGCAGAGTGGTGGTTGTTAACCTTACAGTTAATAGTGGAAGGGAAAGAGCAGCAGATCAGGAAAAGGGGATAGTTTGCTAAGTGGATATACAGTAGTGCCCTGTATTACAAGTATAATTTGTTCCAGTACCGCGCTTGTAATCCAAATCCACTCTTAAACCAAAGCAAATTATCCCATAAGAAATCATAGAAATGCAGACAATTGGTTCCACACCCAAATATAATGATTTATTATTCTGAATAACATGTAGACTAGATGAAACAAACAATGAGAAACAGCTGAATATGTAATATTATAAGTTACTGTACATAATAACAATCAGCATGTGAAGTATAATGTACAGTAACTGCATAAACCTGATAACACAGCAGCAGTTTGTAGATACAGGATGGAACTGCAGATCCCCATAATGCAGTAATGTAGTACAACAGGCTAGAATAGAGAAGCAGGGCTGCTGCCAGAGGTCTGTGTGGTCACATGACGGCAATGGGGAAAGGGTGTGTTTAGCATGGACCAATCAGGAAGTGAGAATCACAGAGCTGTGCAGGAGGACAGTGACAGTAACTTATTATACAGCAGTGTGAATGGCTGCGTGTAAGTGCAGGCACATTATAGCAGCAGTGTGTATAGCAGGAATGGAGAGGATGGGAAACACAAGGGCTGACAGATCTGCTATGATTGGGAAGGTGAGGGAGACTTCCTGGGTCAGAGTATAGTGCTATAGACCCGCAATGCAGACCATGCCCCTCCCCCATCCCTGCTCCCACCCAGTACAGGGAGATCTTAAACCAAAGCAATGCTCTTAAACCAAGTTACAATTTTGAAAAACTGTGAGCTTTTCTTGCAAAACGCTCTTAATCAAAGTTACTCTTAAACCAAGGTACCACTGTATCTGCAAATATATTTGAAGTATCCTACAATTTTAACTAGATTAGTTGAGGTGTAACTACACCTTTAGGCTATGTTCGCACACAGTATCTTTATCCAGCGGAAATTTTTTTTCTTTCGTATCAACTGGTTTCAGAAAGTTATATAGATTTGTAATTTACTTCTATTTAAAAACTTAAAGTCTTCCCATACTTATCAGCTGCTGTATGTCCTGCAAGAAATGTTTTCTTTCCAATCTGACACAGTGCTCTTTGCTGCCACCTCTGTCCATGTCAGGAACTGTCCAGAGCAGGACAGGTTTTCTATGGGAATTTGCAACTACTCTGGACAGTTCCTGACATTGACAGAGGCGGCAGCAGAGAGCACTGTGTCAGGCTATGTTCACACTACGTATCTTTCCGGCCCCAGTGCGAACCGCGAATATACGCAAGTAGTTTTGAGGTTGATGCGTTCGCTTGAAAGTATACGATATACGGCCGCACAATGCAAACTACATATGAGCTTACGGCCGGATCGTATACGGCGCCGTAAAAAATGAACAAGACCATTGTTTGAGGACGGAAATGTTGAAACTCATGGCCGTGGATTTCCATGCGGTCCCGTACGGAGTACTTATTTCAGCCAAATTGAACTTGATTTTTCGATCCAAAAGGTTCTGTGTGGTTTACGGGGCTGGGCGAAGATTTCCATGTAAATGACCTGTTTCAGATCGCTTCGAAACAAGCTAGGGAAGCATAACAGTACTGCGGGCGTATGTTCGCGGTTCGCCCGCATGTCTATATTTCCCACGGCCGTACTTTCAGCCGCACATGTACGGCTGCGTACGAACTACGACCGGACTCATACGTAGTGTGAACATAGCCTCAGACTGGAAAGAATACACCACTTCCTGCAGGACATACAGCAGCTCATAAGTACTGAAAGACTGGAGATTTTTAAATAGAAGTAAATTACTAATCTATATAACTTTCTGAAATCAGTTGATTTGAAAGAAAAAGATATTCGCCGGATAACCCCTTTAAGTTAGCTTCGAGATCAAATGTAAAAATAAAAAACTGAAAAATTCTAAATAAAACTAATGTACTGTATAGTTTAAACCAGTTGAACCAGAAATAAAAAAAAAATACTTAAAGACACAGATTAACTTTTAGTATAAATCAAGCTAAATGCCATCTATGGATGAAATACATTACCCCGCCGCAATATACGTAAAGTACACACAGTAATTATATTGATGATAGGTTTCCTTTAAGAGTAAAAACGTGGTATTCCCTTTAATCCTTTCTATATACAGTGTATAATAAGAGACACAAGTGCTCCTGAAAGTAGACATTGTTTCCCGATGAATAAATGGACTGAGCTACAGAAATGACGTGTCTATTTAGTGGTTGGCTGGAAGCGCTCCACTCGGCCGTGTTTGTAGTTCTGGTTAACGCTGTAAATCCCCATCTTCACAACAGAGATGATTGACCGCATTTTGAACACACCCAAAATCTTCCATTATTTTCTAAATACGCATAGAAGAATGCAGAGGGGACTCTGGCGGGGAGTATTAGGTGGGGCGAGTTTCCGCTGACAAGATCTTCTACACAAATGGAACACGAGTGAATCTGTCACAGCAGCTTAGCCGTAGCTGAATGATAGATTAAGTCAATGGCCTCCACATCAAAGCTTTTCCCCTATTATAAATACCCCTATTGAGGAATTCTGTTTTATGAAATGCCAGGTGATGGACTCACTGTCCAAAGAAAGCAGCCATTTAATTAACTTTGTGTGGGAATAACGCTGAATGGGCCAAGATCTGTAATGAGGGGAACAAAGGGGAACGTCCTGGACGGGCGCAGTGTTCTTCAACATCACAGGATCCGCCAGACAAGACAATAAAAATAGATCTCTTGATATAATGAGGTTGGAAAAAGAACAATCCGTCTCGATTTATTTTCAGATAGGAAAGCTCATCTCGGTACGATAATAAAATGTAAGTGCACTCGTGAAGCATCCTTTGCTCTTAAAGGGGTCATACAGAATTAGGAAACATCTGTTCTTGGATTGGGTCTAGTATTGACGCTGTAAAAAACAGATCTTGTGGACAAAGGTGGCGGCTTTTTTGGAAGGAAACTGGCTTTTATTTCATTGTCATTCTAACGTTTCAGGGTGCCTCTGGGAGGAGTTCCTTCACTCATCATCAGAGGTGTAGTCCCGGTCCTGGCCGCTCTTCCATGGTGGTCCATGGGGGTGGGCGCCTGCCAGCATCCTCTCTCCTCCCGGCCTGTGGTACGTGCTTCTTAGCCACCGCTGCAGTTTCTCCGTTGTCCTCTAGGGCACTCTCTTACTTTCTCAGATTTAAAGGGCCAGTGTTCACTGTATTATTCCTTCCTCTTGATTCTCCAACACATATAAGACTGCTCCACCCATTCTTTCCTGAGTGTTGTTAGTTTCTTTTGTTACTGAGTGAAGGTGTTGTTCCTGTGTCATTCATTCATTGGATCCTGACTTGGGCCTAATTCTTGGACTACACCTACCTGTTTAATGCTGCGTTTACACGGAAGATAATTCGCCCGATCGTACGATTAACGATTTCGAAGTAACGATTTTTTTTAATAACGATCAGCGTTTAGATGGAACGATATATCGTACAGAAAATTCGTTGCGATCGCTTAAGCCTATCTCGCACATAGCAATAATCGGTGAACGACTGTTTACACGGAATGATCTGCGAATTTCTTGCGAACGATGAACGGTGATTTTAGAACATGTTGTAAGATCAAAATAAACGATTTCTTGCTCGTCGTTCGATCGTTCGCTGCGTTTACACGTACGATTATCGTTCGAATTCGATCGTTATCGTGCAAATTCGCACGATAATCATTCCGTGTAAACGCAGCATAAGCCTTTTAATTTAAAGGAGAAGTCCGGCCAAAATAAATTTTTGATATGTACTGTTATACAAATTTCTAATGTACATTAATTTAGTAGATCAGGAAGTGTTAGAATTCTCTCAGATCCAGTGACGTCACGACGAAAGGTGTAATTCCTATGGAGTGTCCAGCAGGGGGCGCTCTCTATATAGAAGTCTATGGGACTTTATTGTTTCTATGGATTTCTATGTAATGTAATGTAATGTAGTGTAGTGTACAGTGCTTTATTGAATGAATACATCTATGGAATACTTTGGGGAGCAAGTATCCTTGCTCCCCAAAGTATTGCATAAATGTATTCATTCAATACATTAGGATATCACAGTAAGCCCGCCGATCCACCGCATTCCCGCCGCACGCCGATCTGCCGCATTCCCGTTGCATTCCCACTGAACTACAGCTCCCATCATCTGCTTATAGTATGAACAGGTGATGAGAGCTGTAGCTGGGTAATGGATATCACTTGCCGCTGATGCCGGGGCGCAGGGGGGAGCCGCTCAGTACACAGAAGCGCTCCCCCCTCCTCCTCCTTCCGGGAACCTTCCCCCTATAGCACTGCTGACTCCCCGCCTGGCCGCCGCTGTCCGCTCTCATATACCGGCTCCCGATGCATCAAAGCAATGCGGCGGATCGGCGTGCGGCAGGAATGCGGCGGATCGGCGGGCTTACTGTGATATCCTAATGTATTGAATGAATACATTTATGCAATACTTTGGGGAGCAAGGACACTTGCTCCCCAAAGTATTCCATAGATGTATTCATTCAATAAAGCACTGTACACTACACTACATTACATTACATAGAAATCCATAGAAACAATAAAGTCCCATAGACTTCTATATAGAGAGCGCCCCCTGCTGGACACTCCATAGGAATTACACCTTTCGTCGTGACGTCACTGGATCTGAGAGAATTCAACACTTCCTGATCTACTAAATTAAGGGAAATAGCCCTATATGTGCATTTCCCATAATTAATGTACATTAGAAATTTGTATAACTTTTCATAAGTAACAACATATCAAAAATTAATTTCGGTCGGACTTCTCCTTTAACCTGCACCTGAGCCACCTGCCCTGACCCTTACTTTGTTTTGATTATACCACTGCCTTCTGACTTTTCCTGGTGCCCTTCATCGGCACAGTCTGGTCTTCGGAATCAGCCACTATAAACACTGGGACCACACATCTGGACCCTAATCGGTGAAAACCTAGAGGATACTTAGGGTCCTACTACATGGGCCGATCATTTTAGTAAACGAGCGCCGATCTGCTAGATCCATGCTTGTTTACGGGACCTATCAGATGACCCAATAATCAGGCAGTAAGGGCTGCACGGACATCGTTAGCAATGTCCATGCAGCCCTTGTCCAAACATCTGACACCTTACCTCTCCCCGCTCCCGGTCTTCTCTCCTGTACTCCGCAGCTTCCCGGTCCCACAGGTCACGGCTTCTGAGTGGCTGAGGGTCGCTCAGACGCTGCAGCTGCCGGGACTAGGAAGCACAGGAGAGAAGACCGGGAGCGGGAAAAGTTAAGGTATTAGGTGCTTGGGCAATCATAAGCTGTCAGCCGCACATCGCTATTACATGTAGCAATGCGTGGTCGGCACCCAACGATTGTTGTCATTGGCTGATCATTGTCTCTATTACACTCCGTGTAATAGGGCCCTTAAACTCTGATCCCTGGTGTGGCACAAAGTCAAACCAGTTCAGTAAAACACTGGGTCCACATCTGCTGTCTCTTACACTTGTTCAACCCCAACTCCACTGTCACTCCCAGTTGACTCTATTATTGAAAGTTCCAACAACCAATGCAATTATACAATACAATAAACCTCTCCTACAAAGCATCTATGCAGAATTTGCTGGATGTTAACATGGGCACAGCCTGGTGAAACTTTGCTTATACGCTTTACCTCTCACCTGGTGGTACAAGCTGAGGAGGAGAAAGGATTAGGATGCAAGCACTAGGCTATTGGGCAGGATCAGAAACAGCTGCAGCGATGGCAGTAACAAGATAGCAGTAGAAGTAGCCCAGCAGCTGTGCCCACAGGGAAGCACAGTGTGCCAGCAGGATCAGACCACCAGTGCTGCAATAAGTGTCTGCCAAGCATATGGTGCTGGTTACCTGGGAAAAACATAGGATGGAACATGTAAAGAGTTATTTTGGACTATTAGACGTTCGATTTTCAATGGTAGGTTCACTAACCCATAAGAACCGTAAGCCTCTGATGATAACCATTAGGCCATTTTCCCAGGTGAACTGCTGAAAAATTAACTAAAAGTAAAATCAGCTTAAAGAAAACCTGCATGGGAACATAAGATCATGCAAAAAATAAAAAAAAACCTGAAAAAATATGGGTCAAAAACGGAGTAGTAGCATAGTCTTATAAGCTATTGATGTGCACTATAGTAGGGCTCATGAGTTGTCAGCTACTGATGTTCCCCATTATAGTGCTCATGAGTTGTCAGCTACTGACGTTCACTATTGTAGGGCTCATGAGTTGTCAGCTACTGACGTTCACTATTGTAGGGCTCATGAGTTGTCAGCTATTGATGTTCCCCATTATAGTGCTCATGAGTTGTCAGAATGTGACGTTCACTATTATAGTGCTCATGAGTTGTCAGCTGCTGGTGTTCACTATTAGGCTGGGTTCACACTATGTATATTTCAGGCTGTATTTGGTCCTCATGTCAGGTCCTCATAGCAACCAAAACCAGGAGTGGATTGAAAACCCAGAAAGGATATGTTCACACAATGTTGAAATTGAGTGGATGGCCGCCATATAACGGTAAATAACTTCCATTATTTCAATATAACAGCCATTGTTTTAAAATAACAGCAAATATTTGCAATTAAATGACGGCCATCCACTCAATTACAACATTATGTGAACATAGCCTTTCTGTGTTTTTAATCCACTCCTGGTTTTGGTTGCTATACAGCCTCAAACATACAGCCTCAAATATACGTAGTGTGAACCCAGCCTTATAGTGCTCATGAGTTGTCAGAATGTGACTTTTACTATTATTGTGCTTTGCTGCTAATATACACCATTATAGTGCTCACGAGTAGAGATGAGCGAACCGGGTTCGGGTTCGAGTCCATCTGAACCCGAACGTTTGGTATTTGATTAGCTGGGGCTGCTGAACTTGGATAAAGCTCTAAGGTTGTCTGGAAAACATGGATACAGCCAATGACTATATCCATGTTTTCCACATAGCCTTAGGGCTTTATCCAACCTCAGCAGCCACCGCTAAGCAAATGCCGAAAGTTCGGGTTCGGATCGACTCGAGCATGCTCCAGGTTCAGTCATCTCTAATCACGAGTTGTCAGCAACTCATGTTTATTATTATAGCACTCATGAGTTGTCAGCTACTGATGGTCACCACTGTAGTGCTCATGAGTTGTCAGCGACTGATGGTCACCACTGTAGTGCTCATGAGTTGTCAGCTGCTGATGGTCAACATTATAGTGCTCATGAGTTGTCAGCTACTCATGTTCATTATTATAAGGCTCATAAGTTGTCAGCTACTGATGTTCACTATTAAACTGATCATGATTTGTCACATACTGATGTTCACTATAAGGCTATGTTCACACTACGTACGATTCCGGGCGCATTTCGTACGCCGCCGTACATGTGCAGCTAAAACTAAGGGCGTGGGAAAAATAGACATGCGGCCGGATGCGTACGCACCGCGAACATACGCCCGTAGTAGAGTTATGGTTCCCTAGCTTGTTTCGAAGCGATCTGAAACAGGTCATTTACATGGAAATCTTCGCCCAGCCCAATAAAACACACAGAACCTTTTGGATCGAAAAATCAAGTTCAATTTGGCTGAAATAAGTACTTCGTACGGGACCGCATGGAAATCCACGGCCGTGAGTTGGAACATTTCCGTCCTCAAACAATGGTCTTGTTCATTTTTCACGGCGCCGTATACGATCCGGCCGTAAGCTCATACGTAGTGTGCACTTTGCGGGCGTATATCGTATACTTTCAAGCGAACGCATCAACCTCAAAACTACGTGCGTATATTCCCGGTTCGCACTACGTACGGAATCGTACATAGTGTGAACATAGCCTTAAACTGATCATGATTTGTCACATACTGATGTTCACTATTATAGTGCTTATGAATTGTCAGCTACTGGTGTTCACTATTATAGAGCTCAGATACTTGATCACTAGAGATGAGCGAACCCCGAGCATGCTCGAGTCGATCCGAACCCGAACTTTCGGCATTTGATTAGCTGGGGCTGCTGAAGTTGGATAAAGCTCTAAGGTTGTCTGAAAACATGGATACAGCCAATGACTATATCCATGACTTCCACATAGCCTTAGGGCTTTATCCAAGTTCAGCAGCCACCGCTAATCAAATGCCGAACGATCGTGTTCGGATGGACTCGAGCATGCTCCAGGTTCGCTCATCTTTATTGATCACCATTATAGTGCTCATGAGTTGCCAGGTACTTGATCACCATTATAGTGTCACTCAACTCTTCACTTAGAATAGCTAGCTTTGAAACACTAGAAAATGGAGCTAGAGAATATTTTTGAGGTAGGCCTTATTTTTGGAGACACAGTATCCACAAGATAGGAGATAAAAAGATGATCAGTGGGGTTCTTACCGCTAGGGTCCACACCGATCAAGATAACCAAGCTATTAGTGGACGGCACCACCCATGCACCGCCAGCGCTTCATTCATTCTTTGTAGGGCTTACAAACATTGGGGCTTGGCAATGCTTTGAAGCCCCATAGAGAATGAATGGGGCACTGGTTATGTCTGTCGTTCATTCTAAGGGCAATTTTGTCCCTGTTCTCAGGATAGGAGAGGATTCCAGCGGTCAGACCCCCACCGATTAGCTTGTTATCCCGTATCCTACGGATAAGGTATAACATCTTGGTTATGCCCATTTAGTTTGGGTAGACTATAACATTAGTGAACCAAAAAGATCTGGATGAACAGTAAAAGGTCCTCCCCTTTTTTTAATTATCTTTTTCAACAGATATGATAATCTTCACAAAGCAATGCTGCCATATTGGTTGGACAACCTGATGTAACTTTTTAATTAAAAGATTGCAATGCAATTCTAAGAGGTAACTTGTTGACGTAAAGCATCGGAATTGTGCTGAGAGCCACAATTTAAGTACGAGTTATTGGATTTTTACTTGGTTTTCTCACACATTCAGCGATGTTGTGCAATCCTGCAACCTCTGGTATTTTATGTTAATGTTTTTATGAGCGCTTAATGTCTCCAAATCATAGTGTTACGGAACTTTGCTGAGACATGCAAAAACTTGTTGTCACCAAATTTTCCTTTCATGTTAAGGCGTACAGTAGTTGCCTACATAAAATATGATTATTCCAACTACATGCCAGACATGTTTCCTTAGAGTGTAAATACGCCCAAAACAAGGAAGGAACACTGATATAAATAGAAATATTAGATTATTGAATTGTTTTTTTATAGGGATGCCGGATCGGCTGAGGCTATGGCCGCTTGCATGGGGTGGAAAAATTGCACAATTTATTTGCACATTTGTGCAAGTAACATGCACGGTTGATTATAGTATCAGACATGTAGGTGAAGTGTTATCCACATGCTGGAGAAGATGGAGAACCAGTTGTTGGAATATTATCCACATGCTATAAAATGTTTTAGACATTTTTTAGAAATTTCTGTTGGAAATTTTCATTGCAAAGTTTTAATGTAGCAGAGGTTAAAAGGTTAATCCGGACATCATTTTTGAAATATAGTGGTGCCTTGGATTACGAGCATAATTCGTTCCGGGACGGCGCTTGTAATCCAAATCCACTCTTATACCAAAGCAAATTTTCTCATAAGAAATCACTGAAATGCAGACAATTGGTTCCACACCCCAAAAATATCGATTTATTATTCTGAATAACGTAAAAAAAAAAATGAAACAAACTTTTAGAAACAGCAGAATATGTGATATTATAAGTTACTGTACAGTAATGGAGAGGATAGGAAACACAAGGACTGACAGAGACTGCAGGGAGCAGGAAGGAATGAGCAGGACAGATGTGGGCACATACATGCAGCACTCTCTGTCCGGGGAGAGAGGGGTTACAGCTATGGAGAGATTACCTCCACAGTCCTGTCCCCTGATGTAAGCCCCAGCCTGAAGTGTATCTGCTATGATTTGGAAGGTGAGGGAGACTTCCTGGTTCAGAGTACAGTGCTGTAGACCCCGCTATGCAGACCATGCCCCTCCCCCACTCCCTCTCCCACCCAGCACAGGGAGCTCTTAAACCAAAACGCTCTTAAACCAAGTTACTCTTAAATGAAGGTACCACTGTATTAGATTTGGTGTCCATATTAAGTAAAATAGAAACCATACTCACCTGCCCCAATCCTCCCACTGCAGTGGCCAGTCCAATGGCGCCAGGTCTCCGCTGCTCCCCAGTTCTTCTGATGTGTCATTCCTGAAGGAAACCCTGCTCAGCCAATCATGGGCCAAAGCATTGACCCGCCTCAACCAGTGACTGGCTGAATGGACATTTCCTGTAGCTCCTGAGGGAGCAGCAGAGACTTGTGCAAGGAGATCAGGGCAAGTGAGTATTGTTTTTATAATCTGCAAGTTTAAATCGACACATTTGTAATGGAAAAGCTGCCAGAAGTGACAGTCACCGTGAAATATCATCTACAGAGAAAGAGAGTGAGTATTCACAGGACTCATCACAGGGAATGTTTGACATACTGGGATTTGTAGTTTCCCTGCAGCTAAACAGCTACAGGTTGGAGACGTCGACTCCAACCAACCAGACGCCTACTTGGAAGAGGAGCTTTATTACTTTCCCATGTTCTCACCCAACTGCATTACGACATCTTTCTTCTGGTTCTGATAAAACTCTTTAATATTTTCCATCTTTTCTTAGTTGTGTCTTCAGCTGAGGAAGAAGCTTTATGTTGTGGCTAACCCCAGCCATCTCATATTTTCCTTATCTTCATATGGAAACATTTTATTTCTCTGAATGTCTATGTTATCTTTATTTCCTTCTTGCACAAATCTATACGTAGTGGATGAAATTAATGTGAATGTCACAACTAATGGCCATTGCTAGCAAGACCCCAACACATCGGGTATACTATCAGTATCGTCCCAGCGGGTGTACACTAGGCGATGAATAGGGACTAGAGATGCTCCAGTCTGATCAATGGGCATTTGATTACCAGTGGCTGAAGAAGTTGGGAAAACATGGATATAGCCTATGGCATGACATAGTGCTGGACAACCTACACTGTGCAGCACAGATGATTTATACAGAATATTACTAGATGTGGGGAAAAAAGGTTATACATGAGAAAAAAGGAAAGAAACAGCAGCAGCAAGGCCACAGCAAGGAAAGCACTGGACAGCTTGTGTTGTTGCTGAGCAGCTAAAGGGATGGGGAGGAGTAGATTCCAAAGTAGCACTGAAGATACACAGAGGTGACAGCTGCCCTGAGCTTTATGGGTGGTGAGAGATGGAAGAGAAGCTTTCATATATCAGGCTAGGCAGACTGGCCTAGCTTGCAGGTACACAGCCCAGGCTCTTCAGACTCTCTCCTGTACATATCACAGTACATAGTCCCTGCTTCCTGTGTTTGGACCTGAGTCTCTCTGTTACTAGAGACAGAATTTCCACGACAACAGGCAGTGGACAGCAAATGGCAGAAAAGGGGACACCTAGTGAACACGACTGAATAAAGTGTCATTTTTTTTATTAAAGAGGTACTCCTATTTAAAAAACAAAAGGCAACTAATATTCCAGTACTTATCATCTGCTGTATTTCCTGCAGGAAGTGGTGGGTTCTGTCTGTTACAGGAACTGTCCAGAGCAGTAGCAAATCCTCTGCTCTGGACAGTTCCTGACATGGACAGAGGTGGCAGCAGAGAGCACTGTGTCAGACTGGAAAAATACACCACTTCCTGCAGGACATACAGCAAATGATAAGTACTGGATAGGGATGGTCCGAACCTGCCGAGGTTCGGGTTTGTACGAACCCGGACTCTCGGCAATGATTCCCACTGTCTTAAACCTCCGTGGAGAGGGTGGATAAAGCGGGAGGACCGCCTGGAAAACTGGGATACAGCCTATGGCTGTGGCTGTATCCCGGTTTTCCAGGCGGTCCTCCCACTGTATCCACCCTCTCCACGGAGGTTTAAGACAGCGGGAATCATTGCCGAGAGTCCGGGGTCGTACGAACCCGAACCTCTGCAGGTTCGGACCATCCCTAGTATTGGAAGACTTAAGATTTTTAAAGAGAAGTAATTTACAAAACTGTATAACTTTCTGAAAGTTGATTCAAAAAAAATTCTATGGAGTACCCCTTTAATGAAGTAATTTACAAATATATTTGAAATTGCATTCACTATGAAACAATGGGAAATTGTTTGAACTGATGGTGACCATATTAATCGGGTCAAGGAAAAATCCACTTGGTTCCTAAAGTTTTGTCCATATGTTATGTCGCTCCATTATTCACAAGCAGGAAAGATTTAATAATATGGGATGCTTCAGAGTTTACTCTCCTTCCAAAAATAGAAATTTATCAAGGAAATGCTGTTTTGCGCAATTCCATAATGCACAGGCCTAGGAGAACTTACATTGTATCCCATGCCAGTAAAATAGACCTTTCATTCCCTACTGAATTTCCATAAATCACATTGATTTTTAGTCATTTAATTATTTACAGCATTTCTGCAGCCATAAATTCTAGAGGAACCTTCCATAAAGTCACATGTAATAAAAAAGCACTCTCAATATAAGGTCTATTTAAGAACATAATATAGTATGAGCCCACCTATGATCATAAAGATACAGTATAGGGTTCAACCTATAGAGGTTTTACCCTATGTAGTCAAATCACAATAATACAAGAAAGAACCTACTTATCCTGGGGCGCTCTTCTTCATTTTCAGACGTTGTCACAACACGTGCGGCATCAACCAAAGCCAAAGAGGAGCATGGACTGCAGAGTAGGAAGTGAGGAGAAGAAAGTAGTTAGTATAAGCCGTCACCTATTGGATTAACGTTATTTAAAATAATGCCTGGCAGGACAGTGCCCCTGGCAACACTTGTGTTGTTTGGCGGCAGCCTTCTCCGCCGGCAGTGCCTGCTGGGTAATGGGGGGGGGGGGGGGCCATAGGTGTGAGGTGCAACGCTCCTTTTTCTCCCGGTCCGTAAATATTTTTCCTTATTGCCCTTAGAGTGTTCCTGTAACTACTTTAAAAGTCTACACTGTCACATTGGTGACATCAGTGTTATTAAGTTTCTGACAGTCCTCTCCATAGTGCATAGCTACTTCTCTCAATTTCAGGCAGTGGGACAGGAGCCAGGCTGTTTGCTGGCAGTACTAACACCTAGACATACTGTCCATTCCTTTTCTGGCCAATCACAAGACAGCGCCTACTTTTCGACTCTCCTCCTCCCTGCCATGCCAGTGCAACAGGCTGAGACAGCATGGGAATGATTTGTGGTATAGTAATATATATATATATATATATATATATATATATGGTGTGTTGGGGAAGAAGGGGTTGTTAATGCACTGGCTTTGCAATGTGAAATGTTGGCAAAAAGGAAAACAGAAAAGAAGGGGTTTCTTCATAAAAACATCCTGAGTATATACAATGAGGTGGCATCATGTAGTAAGTACTTACACAAGAGACAGCTGCTTAGAAATTTATGGATGGTCAGGAAACGGACAGAAGTCTTGATTTACCTTATAGGCACAGAGTGGATAATCTGCAGGAGGAACACTATCTTAGCTTGCTTAATCCAGGCTTTCTCCCCTGTAGAATACTAGCTATGTCCTTCCAAAACTTTTTGTTCTGTCTTGTCTCTCTGCGGCTAGAGACAGAATTGCTCTAACAACAGGCAGTGGACAGCAGTTTGCAACAAAGTGAGATCCCTAGTGGCTGTGAGTTAAGGGTGTTTTTCTTTTAGGTTAAAGATTCATTTTAGGGCGAGTTCACATATCAATTCTTTGGGTGGATGGCGGAATCTGCCCGAACATACAGCAGAATGCAATCTATGGCATGGGTGGATAGTCAAGCGGGAGCGCGCGGTGGCAAGCGTCAAAATGTGCGGAATCCATAGTGTGAACGTGCCCTAGGTAACTAAACTGATTTATATTGCTCAAAGAAATAAAGGGAACACTTAAACAACACAATATAACTCCAAGTAAATCAAACTTTTGTGAAATCAAACCATCCACTTAGGAAGTAACACTGATTGACAATCAATTTAACATGCTGTTGTGCAAATGGAATAGACAAATGATGGAAATTATTGGCAATTAGCAAGACACACTCAATAATGAAGGGTTCTGCAGGTTGGTACCACAGACCACTTCTCAGTACCTATGCTTTCTGGCTGATGTTTTGGTCACTTTTAATTGTCGGTGGTGCTTTAACACTAGTGGTAGCATGAGATGGACTCTACAACCCATACAAGTGGCTCAGGTAGTGCAGCTCATCCAGGATGGGACATCAGTGCAAGCTGTGGCAAGAAGGTTTGCTGTGCACTTTTCAAAGAGGTTCAGGGTGTAGACTGGGGTGATCTCTGACATCTCTGTCCTCCAGTAGAGGTCAAACACTGCATAGCGTCTGTACTTATAGCTTCAGAAAGGAAAGTCTCTGGGTTCTCCATACATGTGTGTCTCTGACCACTAAAACAGCTGGTCTGTCCCGGACAGGATACTTGTCAGAGCCAGGCCCTGGCTAAGTTCAGCAGGGATGCCTGTTCTGTGTGTTTCCTACTCCTTAGATCAGAGGGAAACTGACGCTACAAGTGACGACTTCCTACAGGGAAAAAAAGAAAAAAAGAAAAAAGCATAGAGAAGAAGAAGAGAGAAGTATCTCCACTGGTCTACAAAATCACATAATACAAAGAAACGCTAACCCTATATTGTCTACAGCTGTGCAACACATATGATCAAGGTTATACATAAAACACTGACATTTGGTGGCGAAACTCACACATCTTCATCAGCACCTTACTTTGAAGTATAAGGCTTTTGCGACAGGTGCCTGATAAGGAACACCCGTGGTGGGATACCACAGTAGCCTGACTGCCACTAGGTACTGAGATGAGATCCTCAGACCCCTTATGAGACCATATGCTGGTGCGGTTGGCCCTGGGTTCCTACTAATGCAGGACAAAGCTAGGCCTTATGTGGCTGGAGTGTGTCAGCAGTTCCTGCAAGATGAAGGCATTGAAGCTATGGACTGGCCCACCTGTTCCCCAGACCTAAATCCAATTGAGCACATCTGGGACATGACGTCTCGCTTCATCCACAAACAGAATGTCCAGGAGTTGGCAGAGGCTTTAGTCCAGGTCTGGGAGAAGATCCCTCAGGAGACCATCCACCACCTCATCAGGAGCATGCCCAGGCTTAGGGTTGTCATACAGGCACGTGGAGGCCACACACAATACTCAGCCTCATTTTGACTTGTTTTAAGGACATTACATCAAAGTTGGATCAGCCTGGAGTGTGTTTTTCCACTTTAAGGCCATGTTCACATGGCGTATGAGACCGGCCGTTCCGTGACCCGGCCTGGGCACGGAACGGCCGGTCTCTAAAAAAGAGCAACCTGGCTGGTACTGCAGTAACGGCCGGATGATCTTTCTGGCCGCAGTGTTCTGAGCCGGGCACATCAGCGCGCACTCCTCACAGCACACAATAAAGCAAGCGGCCGGAGCCACTCGCTTCATTGTGTGAACTGACAGAGCATTCTGCGGCTGAAATTCACTGAATTGTGGCCGCAGAAAACCGACATGTCAGTTCTTTGCGGTGCCGCTTGGGTTTCCGGCCAGAGCGTATACTATGTGTATACGCTCTGGCCGGGATCCCATAGAAGAATATGCAGGTGCCTAGGTGTACAAAGTACGGCCGTTGTTGCCGATGGCAACAACTGCCGTGCTTTTACGTTGTGTGAACATAGCCTAATTATGTGTGTGACTCCAAATCCAGGCCTCCATTGGTTAATAAATTTGGTTTTCATTGGTGATTTTTGTGTGATTTTGTTGTCAGCACATTCAACTTTATACAGAACAAAGTATTCAATGGGAATGTTTTATTTATTCAGATCTAGGATGTGTTATTTGAGTGTTCCCTTTATTTTTATTTTGAGCAGTGTGTATAAATATGTTAGAAATCATGTAAGCTATTCAGTGGATGAAAGTTGTTTGAATTAAATTAAAGATGGAGACAATAAATTTGGGTCTGGAAATTAACTGGACTAATTTTACACCTGATGTGGCCTTGTACAACGAGAATAACAATTTAAATCTGGAATAACTAACTCCATGCCACGGTCCCTGTAAGAACGAAAATGTAGATTGATATTGAATTACCAAATTTGGAGCTCAGTATCCGATGCATTGTACATGCGGATACATAGCAGCAGATTGACTCGGGTTTACAGGATCCTGGCTCCCTTGGAGCCTTTTTATTTTATTCTTATGCACACCAGCGTTGTATATAAAGGATGTTATTTGTTTGCTCTGGCAGCGGCTCGAATTGTTGGCTTGGTTTAACTGACTTTAGTCTGTTACTTTAACTTCCTGCCCCCGATTCCCCACAGATACATAAAAGAAAACAGAACACACAAAAAAAAAATCCCTGAACGTTAATTAACCCTTTCCTGGCAATAACAATAGTTTGTGACCCATAAAGCGAATTCGCATCCTCGTTGTGAGAGCAAACTCCATCGACTTATTACCCCGAAACTTTAATCCATTAGGCGTCATATAAATTCCGCTTTTACTGCACTTCATTTGGTGTTTGCCGCTGAAACATGAATCATTGCTTTTTATGCAAATGCAATTTATATATGCAGCTTTTCACGATGCGGTTGTATTTTAGGAGACGGACTGACAGGATTACCATCTCTTGCTGCCGCTGATTACATGTCTGCGCTAAAGCAGCCAAAGACGGAGGGTCTCATTTACAAAGTGCAAATTTTTGGCTTTTCTACTTCAATGTGAGCAAGGCGATATGGCGGTATATTGTGTAAAATAAACTCAAACGCTAGGCATACACATTAGGTAAAGGTCTGGTGAACCCACTGATTTGGGCAGGACCAGTTGACTACCCAATGTGTATGGCACCATCCTGAGTTTACTCTTATGGCAGATGTTGGGGGAGAGAACTCTGCATGTTGGATTTCAACTTCCCTATCCTTGTTGTTCTTGGTAAGATAAGCCACCACCACCCTTCACTGAATCCATGGGATAAGGGACAAGTAAGAGATCAAGGGGGGGGGGGGGGGGGGGCGACCTCAGAACTCTTGGGAAGACCCTAGTAAATGTTTAATATATATTTCCTGTTGCTGAAGACCACCGCACTCTGCAGCTGTATGGACTGTCATCCCTCACATGTCACAATCTTATTTCCCTATTTCATACTCTAGGGTCAATTTTATAGGAAAAAAAAATAAAATACAGGTGTTTTAAAGTGTGAGAAGAAACTGGAGAACATGGAGAACCTCCTCACGACCACAGGAAGAACCTGCAGACTCCATGCAGATGGTGTGCTGGTACAGAGTGAACTGTGAGGGGATAGTTACTATGCAATGAGGTACTTTTAATTTTAAAGGGGTTAGGCAGGATTAGAAAAAAACACAGCTACTTTCTTGCAAAAACAGTCCCACCCCTGTCCTCAGGTTGTGTGTGATATTACAATTCATCTACGTTCACTTTAATAGGACTAAGCTGCAATACCACACACAAACTGAGGGCAGGGGTGGTGCTGTTTTTCTTATAAGCAAGTAGAAATGTTTTTCTAAGCACACACCTCCCTCCCAGTTTTGGGCTTTATTCACACATGGCTTTTGTAATGTGTTTTTCATATATTTTTTTACATAATAAAGTGCATCAAAAACACCATGTGCTAAGGGCCTAAACAATATGCTAGATGTCTGTAATGCTATTAGTTCAGGTCACTAGACCACTATAATTAGAGATAAGATGCTGCAGGTCTCAGTAACATCTGCCTGAACACTGCTGCGGAACTCACAGCTGCGATACGATATGTGTGAAATTGCCCTTAAAAAGACACCCAATAGAAATCATAGCAAAGGTAAGAATTTATTCCGGTGGTACGGCACTGATGCCCACATGACCTCTGCTCATGAGCTGCGGGCCAGCTGGCGGCCAGGAGTCAGACTTTTGAATGCATCTCTCTGAGAGCGCTCTCATAGAGATGCATTGGAGACCCTGACTTCCGGTCTTCAAAATCAATGGGTAAAGAAGAGGGTCAGAAGAGCGGTGACGTCCTCACCTGGAAACTGATTTTTAATGGAAAATCAGCCTGCAGCAGGGGAGGGGGGAAAAAAGTGCACTGCTTCTTCAAAGCAACCCCATAGATTGGGAACTACATATAGTAATAATTTCTCCTGCTGTGTCCCCATATAGTAATAGACCCCTGTGCACTCCCCAAGTAGTATATAGCCCCCCTGTTGCTCCCTTAGTAGTATATAGACCCCTGTGTGTTCCCCCAGTAGTATATAGCCCCCTGTTGCTCCCCCAGTAGTATATAGTCCCCCTGAGCGCTCCCCAGTAGTATATAGACCCCTGTGCGCTCCCCCAGTAGTATATAGCCCCTCTGTGCACTCCCCCAGTAGTATATAGCCCCCCTGTGCACTCCCCCAGTAGTATATAGCGCCCTGTGAGCTCCCCCAGTAGTATATAGCCCCCCTGCGCTCCCCAGTAGCATATAGACCCCCGCTTTGTGCTCTCCAGTAGTATATAGACTCCCGCTGTGTGCTCCCCAGTAGTATATAGCCCCTCTGTGCTCCCCCTCCTATATAGCATATTACATAAAAGCAACAAACAAAAGCAACTGGGTCCGGGCGTCTCCTCTTCTCTTCGCTCTTGTGGCCGTACTGCAGCAGTCACAAGAGCTCGCTCTCCCCTGTCCTGGCGTTGGGGCTCCAGTGACGTCACTTGAACCCCGGCACCAGAGACAGAGAGCGGCCTCTTGTGACCACTGCGGCCACAAAAGTGACTGACGGAGCCAATGGCTCCCTCTCTGTCAGTGCTGCTGAACGGTAACTATGAGCTCTCGTTACAAGCGCTCGTAGTTACTGTGCAGAGGGGAGCAGCACAGGGGTCTGCACGGCTGTCCTCCGTGGTCCACGTTCAGACCGCTGTCCGCCAGTTGAGGACCCCTGAGGGAGGAAGGTGCAGACATCACATGGGGTCCGGGCGGCCATGTAGGGGGTCGTTTGCCAGAGATGTCCTATGGTCAGTTTGGGCCTGCAGAGAGGTGTCACAGGTTTAGGGCACATACTCTAAGCCACACCAGTTTGACACAGGGCTGCAAGTTTAAAAGTTGTTTTTTAGGACAATAACTGCATCACCTGCTGAACAGACCCCAGGACAGATCTTGGATTAAAAGCAGCTATCCAAAGGTACAAGTGGTTTAGGGGGGAAGATTGTGGGGACAGAGTTGCTATGACCAAGAACTATCTCACCATGTATGGAAGAACGCCCCATATAGGTCGTAATTACAGCAGAATTCACCTCCCATTTTCAGCATTCATACCTTTGCTGTCTTTCCTTGTCTGGCAATAGAGGAAATGACTTTTTGTAGGAGGTGAGGGAGTCTCCTGTATAAATAACTCTGTGTTATTTAATAGTTTATGAGCCTTTCACAGAACTTCTTGTGACTTTGGAACAGGAACCTTATGTGAGATCCTGTCTGTGTGGCACCTACACAGGAGAGAGAGCAGCATTCTGATCTGTAGATAAAACACAAAGGATCATTATTCTTTATTAGAAACGTTCCTGGTAACCCTCAACCAACAGAAAGCCAGTCCTAATAAAACATTGGGGACAGTGGAGAATCTTCTGCGCTGAAGGTTTTTGGTCATTGTGGGTTATTTATAGGCTGGTCAGGGAAAGCCATCGTCTGCAGATCATTGGTTTAGATTGTCAGACGTTTCAAATGTCAGACGACTAAAATACGACAATGTTCATCAGATATCATTTAATAACCTATCAAGCAGTCGCGGAGGAATTTATCTGTGATTTATGACTTATGTTCAATCAACTGACAGGGTGTTTTTTTTATCCTTCTATATATATTAAGAGACTTCTCGCTATAGAAACATATAACGATCATAGGCTTCTTAACGTTACATAAACATCGTTGCATTTGAAAATTTTTTTCCAGGGACACCTTAGCTTTGACAATAAGGGGTGTGGTCTATTGTGGGTGTGGTTTGAAGGGGTGAGACTGGTCCCCTGTGTGGTTGTTTATTTTTCTCTATATTGCCCTCATTGTAACAACTTTACAGTTAGTACAATACAGAGGGGCATTACAGACCCCAATATCAGGTTCTCAGCATATTACAGACCCCAGTATCAGGCCCTCAGCATATTACACACCCAGTATTAGGCCCCCAGCATATTACACACCCAGTGTTAGGCCCTCAGCATATAAATACCCCAGTATCAGGCCCCCAGCATATTACAGACCCCAGAATCAGGCCCCCAGCATATTACACGCCCAGTATTAGGCCCCCAGTATATTACATACCCAAGTATCAGACCCTCAGCATATTACAGACCCCAGTATCAGGCCCCCAGCATATTACAGACCCCAGTATCGGGCCCCCAGTGTATTATAGACGCGGTATCAGGCCCCCAGCATATTACAGACCCCAGTATCGGGCCCCCAGCACATTACAGACCCCAGTATCGGGCCCCCAGCATATTACAGACCCCAGTATCGGGCCCCCAGTGTATTACAGACCCCAGTTTGGGGCTCCCAGCATATTACACATCCCTGTATCAGACCCACACTCTCTGTGCTACTCTGGTACTCTGACTCAATGGTTGTTTTCCCTTGGGAGGGTGGAGAGAAGAGGGGATCTCTATATGCAAATATGTTACAGAATTTAGACTTTGAATCCTTACTCTCTATACTTTCTCCTAGTATTGCCACACAATGCCACAAATGTGATCCCTGAATGGAATAATGAATCCAATATCACACCTAAACTGAATTTTCTGAATTATCTACGAAAAGAAAAGCGGTCTGTTATTGTCAGAAAGAAAAAAAAATGGTACACCAACCTGTTTTATCTCCGCTGTGTCCAGTGCTGCTGTTCCCGTCCTCCCTGCCACCTACGTTTACTTCCCTGCAGAGATGATGTGCCTGTATACCTTGTAGTCATTCACTGGCCTCTGCAGTAGATGTCACAACACCTCTGAAACAAGTGATTGGGCAGGTAATATCTGCAAGGAAGTAAACAATGGTGGCATAGAGGACTACTGTAACCTCTAATGTACTGTGCCAATGTCCCCTCTAATGTACTGTGCCACTGTCCTCTCTAATCATTTCCTAATCTGTGGCTCTTCAGCTCCATCCAAATTCCATCATTAACTGTTAACAGAACATGATGAGGGTTGTAGTTCTGCAATTTTTAGAGCCAGAAGTTGGGGACCACAGTCCATATTAATCTGTCCCCCTGGTAATGCTTACCTCTCTTGGCTCCTGCCCTGCTCCAGTGCTCTGGCCTCTTCTGGTCAGGTCTGGATGCTGTGTAGTGCAGGCCGAGCTAATCGTACTGCTTTGCATTACACAGGAAATAGCAGTGGCAGGACAGGGAGCACAGGCCTTCCTTGCTCCTGCCAGCATTTGTCTATTCAGTTAAACATGCTAATACAATTCAAGGGGAATTTCTTATGGGAAAATTTGCTTTGGTTTAAGAGTGGATTTGGATTACAAGCACGGTCCTGAAACGAATTATGCTCGTAATCCAGTAATCCAAGGTACCACTATATATATATATATATATATATATATATATATATATATATATATACACACAAAACAAAGTATGCTGGATGAGAGGGCTGGGCTCACAATTCCCAGCACCCATCTCAGTACCAGGATTTGACCAATTAAAACTACAGACATGTCATTTGATATAGCCCCCCATGGGATTGGAGATAACTCTGAACCTGGGCATTTGCCCCCAAAGGTACCATAGTAAATACTGACAGTGGCACCTTAGTGTTTTTTATGGAGATATTCTTTTATAAGCCCATCTGCCCCACTGCTATGTGATTATGAAGTACTGATGGGTTGCCATGGCAACCCACAGCCTTACAATGGCCCTAGGTTTGCCATGTACAAGAGCCTATTAGGCCCTGCCAGAAATCTAATAGGTTGCCTGTACATGTAAGGGCCCTTTTACATGGCCCTATGGGCTCCAGGTAACAGTGTACAGAGCCTTTAGACAGCTTTATTGATCATTTGTGCAGCCATTTAAACTCACCATTTACATTATCGCCCACACAATGTGCGACCGATAACAATAATCTTATTGGCCAGACAAAAGGACCAATTAGCTGACAAACGACCCTCTTCTTTTACAAAGGCCGATTGACAGGAATGAGCATTCCAATGAATGCTCCTTTGGCCAATAATCCCCTTACAGGGGTACTTCAGAGAATTTTAATTATTATAATTTTATTTTTATTTTCAGATCGACTGGTATCAGAAAGCTATAAAGATTGGTAAATTACTTGTATTTAAAATTCTCAAGTCTTCCAGTACTTATCAGCTGTTGAATGTCCTGCAGGAAGTGGTGTATTCTTTACAGTTTGACACAGTGCTCTCTGCTGCCACCTCTGTCTTGGACAGGAATTGTCCAGAGCAAGAGAGGGGATTTGTTACTGCTCTGGACAGTTCCTAACATGGACAGAGGTGGCAGACTGGAAAGAATACACCACTTCCTGCAGGACATACGGCAGCTGATATGTACTGAAAGACTTCAGATTTTTAAACAGAGGTAATTTACAAATCTTTATAACTTTCTGACATCAATTGATTTTAAATATTTTTTTCCCCTCCGGAGTACCCCTTTAACACAATACACAATACAGTGCAATGCAGGAGTATTGCAAAGTTTTATAAAAGCAATCAGGGGATTGAATGCTGCAACAGAGAGGCTTAAAAAAGATGTTTAAAAAGCTCAATAAAAAAGCATATTCAAAAAACAACCTATTTTACCTCTACAAAATACTTTATTAAAGTAAAAAAAACAACAAAACTACACATAACTGGTTTCTCCACATTCATTTTTAAAAAGTCATAAATAATAAATATGTCTAGAAACCTTACTCCAGCTAAAGCCTCACTCCAACATCTGTCAGA
Organism: Dendropsophus ebraccatus; assembly: GCF_027789765.1. Classification (NCBI taxonomy): domain Eukaryota; kingdom Metazoa; phylum Chordata; class Amphibia; order Anura; family Hylidae; genus Dendropsophus; species Dendropsophus ebraccatus. Next base: position 24,480,180 of record NC_091462.1, on the reverse strand, counting down.
AAGCAAAACTGGTGAACGTGGCGCAAACGTCTCCAAAAATGGCGCTAATTCATCATAAAAATCATACAAGCGCAGTGATTACTCCCCCCTATGTGTGATGGCGGCCTTATAAAGTTATGTCTGAACCAACATAATCCATCTCACAACTCACCCAGCTTTCCAAGAGTCCCGAGAGGAACATTTGTCTAGTTAAGTACTATACGTGTGAATATATTGTTATAGATCTAGGAGACAATTCCTGTGAGAACAGTCATGGCAGACACAACAGTTGCCAGGGATGTAGCCATAGGAGTGCAGAGGTTGTGGTTGCACCTGGGCCCTAGTTCCCGAGGGGCCACATAAGACACCAGCAGTAGGTTAGGACTCCTATTATGGAGGTTGCACTAAATACCTGGAGATTTTAGGTACACCTGCTGTGGCCGTCATCCAGCTTTCTCAGAGTCCAGAAAGGAACATTTGCAGAAAAATGCAGCATTGTTTGGAATCTGTTACTATATACTTATCACTCTGATGATATCTTAGGCTGAGCTGGGTCACCACTATGGCTAATGACTAGAGATGAGCAAACCTCGAGCATGCTCAAATCGATCGGAACCCGAACCTGCCCTCTCCCCCCCTCACATGCCCTCTTTTTCCTCCCTGCTTCCTCACCTACCCTCCCCCTCCTCCCTGCTGCCTCACCTGCCCTTTCCCCCCCTATTTGCCTCAACTGCCTTCTTCCTACTCCCCCCTCACCTGCCCTCCTCCTCCCCCAGACCTTTCTCCTGCCTCACCTGCCCTCCTACTCCTCCTGCCCCTCTTCCCCTAGCCCTCCCTCCTGCCTTACATGCTCCCCTCCTCCCTCACCTGCCCTCCTACCCTAACTGCCTCACCTGCCCTCCTTCTCCTAACTCCTCCCTTACCTGTCCCTCTCCTCCCTCCCCCTCATATGCCCCGTTCCTTCTGCCCTCCCTCCCCCTCACCTGCCCTCTTCCCTTCCTCACCTGCCCTCTTCCCCCCTTCACCTGCCCCTGTCCTCCTCCCCTGCCCCTCTCCTCCCTCACCTGCCCTTCCTACCCCTCACCTGTCTCTCTCCTCCCCTCTTGCCCTCCCTCACCTGCTTTCCTCCTGCCTCAACTGCCCTCTTCCCTCATCTCCTCCTCCCTCACCTGCCCCGTTCCTCCTGCCCTCCTGTCTTACCTGCCCTCTTCCTCCCTCACCTGGCCCCTTCCTCCTGCCCATCCTTCCCCTCTCCTCCTCCCCTCTCCTCCTCACCTGCCCTCCCTCCCCCACCTGCCCTGTTCCTCCTGCACTCCGTCACCTGCCCCTCTCCTCCTCCCCCCTAACCTGCTCCGTTCCTCCTGCCCCCCCTCACCTGCCCTGTTCCTCCTGCCTTCCCTTCCCCTCACCTGCCCCGTTCCTCCTGCCCTCCCTCCCCCTCACCTGCCCCCCTTCCCTGCCCCATTCCTCCTCCCCCCCTCACCTGCCCCCCCTCCCTCACCCCCGTTCCTCCTGCCCTCCCTCCCCTCACCTGCCCCCCTCATCCTGCTATCCCTCACCTGCCCCTCTCCTCCTCCCCCCTCACCTGCCCCCTTCTTCCTGCCCTCCCTCACCTGCCCCTCTCCTCCTCCCCCCTCACCTGCCCCGTTCCTCCTGCCCCCCCTCACCTGCCCCGTTCCTCCCTCTCACCTGTCCCGTTCCTCCTGCCCTCCCTCCCTCCCTCCCTCCCCCGCCCCGTTCCTCCTGCCCCCCCTCACCTGCCCCGTTCCTCCTGCCCTCCCTTCTCCTCCCCCACCTGCCCCGTTCCTCCCCTTCACCTGCCCCGTTCCTCCCCCTCACCTGCCCCGTTCCTCCTGCCCTCCCTACCTCACCTGCCCCGTTCCTCCTGCCCTCCCTCCCCCTCACCTGCCCCGTTCCTCCTGCCCTCCCTACCCCTCACCTGCCCCGTTCCTCCTGCCCTCCCTCCCCCTCACCTGCCCCGTTCCTCCTGCCCTCCCTCCCCCCTCACCTGCCCCGTTCCTCCCCCTCACCTGCCTCGTTCCTCCTGCCCTCCCTCCCCCTCACCTGCCCCGTTCCTCCCCCGCCCCGTTCCTCCCCCCTCCCCGTTCCTCCTGCCCTCCCTCCCCCTCACCTGCCCCGTTCCTCCTGCCCCCCCTCCCCGTTCCTCCTGCCTTCCCTCCCCCTCACCTGCCCCGTTCTTCCCCCCTCCCCCTCACCTGCCCCGTTCCTCCTGCCCCCCTCCCCCTCACCTGCCCCGTTTCTCCTCCCTCCTCCCCCGCCCCATTCCTCCTGCCCTCCCTCCCCCGTTCCTCCTGCCCTCCCTCCCTCCCCGTTCCTCCTGCCCTCCCTCCCCCTCACCTGCCCCGTTCTTCCCCCCTCCCCCTCACCTGCCCCGTTCCTCCTCCCTCACCTGCCCCGTTCCTCCTGCCCTCCCTCCCTCCCCCTCACCTGCCCCCCCTCCCCCGTTCCTCCTGCCCTCCCTCCCCCTCCCTTGCCCGTTCCTCCTGCCCTCCCTCCCCCTCACCTGCCCTCCCCCAGCCCTCCCTCCCGCCTCATCCATGGAGCCCATTCCCTTCCCGTCTGGCTGGTCCCTCCTCCCCGGCCCTCCCCTCTCCTCTGTGGAGGAAATGATGTGTAATGCCTGGTTAATTACAGCTCCAGACACCCATTGGAGCAGCCGGCCACTTCCTCCTCTCCCAGACACCGTGTCCCGGGCTCCGGCTCTCTGCTCACAACTTTTGCCCGGTGCTCGCGGTCGGTTTGCCGGTGTTGTTCCCCGGTGAGTGCCGGGGCAGGGGGGCTGGGCGGGAGGTCTTCTCCTTGTCCTGGGTGCAGGGGGAGGTGTCCTGCCTGGAAGATGAGGATTGCTGCAGGGGAAAACCTCCTTCCCATCCGCCGTGATTGCTCAGCCCCATCCATGGCCGGTCTATGGGATTGCTAGGAGGACAGAGCGCCTGAGCCGCCTGCACAACCGGCACCGACACCAGCGAGCAGCAGAGGTTCCCAGCAGAGGTAAGAGAGTGCCCAACCGGCTGCAACATTCTATCCAGTGCACAATAGCCGAGAGTCCTGCCCTGCTGGGGGGTCAGCTGCAGAGCCGAGCACTGAGGTTCTGCAGCAGCTCAGGCAGGCATTGCAGTGTACACACGATGCACCTTAAAGGGGCTTTTTAAAGGGTCTTTATTGGTATTATATAGTCACTTCATTGCATTAAGTCTGACTTATTGCATTATAAACACTGGATAGTAGGGACTCTAACTACTTTATAGGATGTTCCCAAGTTGATTTCCCTTGTTTTTGACGGTTTTCTGATGGCACATTGCACTTTTTTTCATGATTTATTTAAAGTTGAGTGGTCTTTGGCTTTTTTAGAGGGTAGAGGCAATGCCATGGCAGACCCTAGGTGGTCAGGGGGCTTATGGGATTGGGTCAAAGCTTCTATTGAAGGTAGTTTTCCCCCTCCCTGTAGTAGTCTGCTCTGGGCCACCAGTGAGTCTCTATGTAAATATTATTGAATGTGGATACTATGTATCCTGTACATTTCTATACACACACATAGCAGACTCCTATGTTTACATACACGTCTGTGTCCTATAACATTATTGCACTTAGTATTCTGTGATATAATAACAGAATAAATTGATTTATTGCTAGGTATATATCACATAATGTGAGCCCCCCGGGTGGTGGTGGTGTCATGACGTCTGGCGGCCTGGGGTGCACAGTCTCTTGCAGTATACTGGATCCCATTGGCCTCCTCTGACATCTTGGGGTTGGAACGCAATGTGTTTCTTATCTGGACAAAGTAATTTCCTAGTGGTCTCCTGTGCTGGTGTTGGGGGCTCTCAGGCACATATGTGCTTGGGGTAGACACTCTGCACATGGTATCTTGCAGCACAGCAAAAGCCCCAGCTAGCTGGAATACTATACAAACATATTGTGGGAAGGGAGCCAGCGTTCCTCCCGGGAATTTCTTCTTCGTCTGCTGCTTGCTATGTTTATCTGTGTGGGTGGATGGAGGTCTATGAACTACTAGGCAAATATATTTCTGTTGCTGTCTTTTTTTATTTAAAGAGCTGGGGAGATGCGATGGAGGGTGGGAACAGTGGAGACAAACATCCATGAAATCTGATGCTTCCCAGACCTCATATATTATACTCCTCTAATGTCAGTCTACTCCAATAAGACAGGAATGTGACTTTCATCTTTACAGGGCACTAGGCCTGTCCCCAGCAGACACCGGGAACTGCCAGGGTCCCATTTGTGCAGCTACAAATTCTATCATGGCCTGCTGGGATTTGTGGTTACTTGGCAGAAACCACAGGTTCACACTTAGTATTAGGTCACTTTCATGTGGCGGTGTTTGTAAGCCAAAACCAGGAGTGGGTCCAAAAAACTGAAGGGGTGAAAACCATTAATGTTGGTTCACATGACATATATTTTTATTTTTTAACCATAGTTATGCTGGGCCTGGCTGTGGATTATCCCCAGTGGGGCATTCCCAATGTGTTTCCATGCAGAATGCACACAACGCAGCACTCCGCTGTGAACTTGGTAGCGTATTCATATTAAAAACAATGGGCTTTTGCAAAATATGCTTGAAAAAGCTCCATTGTAATATGTCCTTTTTATGTTTTCACTGTAGGTTGAGTTTATGGTTTTGGCTTACAAATATTGGAGTGTATTATAGGTATTTTGCACTAGACTCATTGTTCTATATAGGCATATAGTACATCATGGAGGTGCTGTATAGCACAGGCTCTATATTGGGGTCTGCACTAGAGATGAGCGAACCTGGAGCATGCTCAAGTCCATCCGAGCCCGAACTTTCGGCATTTGATTAGCGGTGGCTGCTGAAGTTGGATAAAGCCCTAAGGCTATGTGGAAAACATGGAAATAGTCATTGGTTGTATCCATGTTTTCCAGACAACCGTAGGGCTTTATCCAACTTCAGCAGCCCCAGCTAATCAAATGCCGAAAGTTTGGGCTCAGATGGACTCGAGCATGCTTGAGGTTCGCTCGTCTCTAGTCTGCATCTAAAGTAGCATTCTACATGCGCCTATAGGTTACAACTAAAAGCTTAAAGGGATTGTTGTAGCACTTTAACACTCATGGCCTTTCCTCAGCCTGTAGCCTGCCTATCAAGTATCTAGCAGATTCCCAGCTCTAACAGACTCAGTGTACAGAGCCAGAAGTAGACCGCTCTGTAAGTTTTGTAGTAGCCATGCTGGGTTACTGTAATTCATCCCAATGCGAGCTGGGCTGCAGTAACATAGCATGGCCACTATACTGTGTATGGAGCAATGTGCTTCCAATTATGTTTACTGTGTAACTTATATGCTGGGGCTGATCGGCTGTATAACATGGGTTGGCACCCCAACAGTCAAGATATTGATGACCGATCCTGAAGATGTCATCAGTGTTAAAGTCCTAGGGAACATGTCATCACTTTCATGCTGCCTGAACCGTAAGTCATTGGGGGGGGGGGTCCCCATGCTGGCTTTGATTGATAAGGCTGTCCCTGTTTGGGTATAAGAAAAGATCTATCAGTCAAGCTTGACAGGGTAGAAGCTGCTGAGGACCACCCCAATGAGTGTTTCGGGCAGCATGAAAGTCATGACAGCTTCCCTTTAAAGTAATGCAGTACTCAGCTGAGCCATGGCTGTATGCGTCCCATAGGCTGTAATGAAATTCTCTATATGCAAAAGGGGTAAATTTATTAGTGCAATGAGTTAAAAAAAAAAAAAAAAAAAATTGAGCTAAGGCCGACTGTCATATGGTCAGAATATCAGTCACATGACCTGAACAGAAGGCATCATAGGTCTGCATGGTGATCTTAGTTTGGACCCATAGACCTTTAGGGTCCTATTAGAAGCGATTTTTAACAACTAACGATAAACGATCGCAAACGAGATTGTTTATCGTTAACCTGAAATCGTTCACCATATTACACAGAGCGATGGTCGTTAGATACGATCGTTACTATGATCGTTATTGCGATCGTTACTATGATCGTTTATTCCTTCTGATCCCAGCAAAACAATGGGCAGTGTGCAATTACACTGAACGATAAGTGAAAAAATGTGGAACTTAAGCGAACGAACGTGGAATTACAGCGAACGATTAACGATAATTTTAGGTTCAGATCTAAATCAACGACGTACGAACGATTTTTCGATCGCTGCCTGCAATTACACAGAACGATTATCGTTTAAATTCGAACGATTTAACGATTTTTCGCACGATAACCATCCCGTGTAATAGGGCCCTTAGTTGCGACTTGTAATACAGATGGATAAAAGCGCCTCTATTACGCTCATCTAAAATCGTCTGGATCCTCTGCAATGTCTATGGGGCCTGACCGACAATTGATGTATGGCCGCCTTTATTCTTTATGTCACTGGGGCTGTATTATGAACGCTTTAGAGCAGGGATGGGACACCTTCGGCCCCCCAGCTGTTGCAAAACTACAATTCCCATCATGCCTGGACAGCCAAAGCTTCGCTTTGGCTGTCCAGGCATGATGGGAATTGTAGTTTTGCAACAGCTGGAGGGCCGAAGGTACCCCATCCCTGAGGCAAATTTAGGCAAAGATGCATTTACCTTGCAGATTTGTCATCCTGAGGACACAAAGGGGTTAAACCCATGAATATACGTACCAATAGAGGAGGGAAGACCATATCCCTGATGATGAGTTGCATAGACATTTACATTTTAATTACTCTTGCAGCCATTTCATGTGGGTAAGCCTGTCCCTCTATCCCTTTTGGAAGCAGGTTGGTTTCCAATGGAAGGTGTCTGTGTGTGAGGGGGGCGCTGAGCGCAGAGGTGATCATTGTGCTAAACATCTCCCTTTGTCATGCAGAATGGGCTGTGAACGTGACTTGCACTTTCCTGTTGATTTGAGCTCAGACATGCTTGGAGATAAGCGCGGCACAATAGACAGTGTGTCTGGGTCTCTTCACTTCTCCTTTGAAGTAACCCACCGCTAACTGGCTCTGAAACCAGGGCATTAATTGATTTCAGATAAAGTTTTGGCTCATGCTGTGCATTGTGAAGTTGAGAACGCAACCATCATTGGAAGGTCACAGCGCAGACAACCTTTTGTTTTTACAGACATGTATTCAGTTTGCGTCGCCGTCTCCTCCTGCTTTAATATTATAGAAAAAAAAAATAAAAAATTTAGGGGGAAATTTTTAAACATGGTGTAAAGTGAAACTGGCTCAGTTGCCCCTAGCAACCAATCAGATTCCACCTTTCATTTTCCAAAGAGTCTATGAGGAATGAAAGGTGGAATCTGATTGGTTGCTAGGGGCAACTGAGCCAGTTTCACTTTACACCAAGTTTGATAAATCTCCCTATTACACATACCGACCACCCTGTACATTAAAGGGGGTTATCCAGCACTAGAAAAACATGGCCACTTTCCCCCTACTGTTGTCTCCAGTTTGGCTGGGGTTTTGAAACTCAGTTCCATTGAAGTAAATGGAGCTTAATTGCAAACTGCACCTGAACTGGAGACAACAGTAGGGGGAAAAGTGGCCATGTTTTTGTAACGCTGGATAACCCCTTTAAAGGGGTTATCCAGCGAAAATCTTTTTTTCAAATCAACTGGTGTCAGAAAGTTATATAGATGTGTAATTCTGTTAAAAAATCTCAACTCTGCCCATACTTATCAGCTGCTGCATATCCTGCAGGATGTGGTGTATTCTTTTCTGTCTGACACAGCGCTCTCTGCTGCCTCCCTGTCCGCGACAGGAATTGTCTAGAGCAGGTAAGGTTTTCTATGGGGATTTGTTAGTGCTCTGAGAGGTGGCAGCAGAGAGCACTGTGTTAGACTGAAAAGAAAACATTTCCTACAGGACATACGGCAGCTGATAAGTACCGGAAAGCTTGAGATTTTTAAATATAAGCAAATTACAAATCTATATAACGTTTTGAAACCAGTTGATTTAAAAGTAAAAGATTTCCGCTGGATAACCCCTTTAAGGGTGCCTTCACACCTACCGCATCCGCAGCGGATTTCATGCTGCGGGTTCGCATTGAAATCTGCTGCGAATCCAGTCCCATTCATCCCTATGGTCCACATACTCGCAGCGGGATTGATATCCCGCTGTGAGTGTATGCGTTAACCGCCCGCCGCCGAGAGCATACATTACCAGCATCACGGCTGCATGTGTGGCTCCAGTCCCGCTCAGCCAATCAGTGCTTCTGTGCGGTGGGGGGGTTAACGCACATACAGCGGGATCTCAATCCCACTGCGAGTATGTGCTTTATAGGGATGAATGGGAAGAGAAATCCGCTGCGGATCCGGTAGGTGTGAAGGCACCCTAAAAATATCACAATGCATTGATAAAGTTAGAAAGTCTCAAAATTTTAGACCACTTCACTTATGGGTGGAGTTTTTCCATCTGTATCCTGGGGTTGTCTTGCCATATTTGCGGGAAACTTTGTTTCAATGTGGAGAATCTATGGACGGTGTATGGACGCAGCCGTAGGGCCCTATTACACCAGCAGATTATCTGACAGATCGAGCCAAAGCCAGGAATGGACTATAAACAGAAAACTGGTAATAAAGGAGAGACTGAGATTTCTCCTCTTTTCAAATACATTCCTGGCTTTGGCTTAAAAAATCTGTCAGATAATCTGCTGGTGTAATAGGGCCCTTAGGGTTAGAGGAAGCCTCTGTCAGCTGAACATCCATAGAAATTAAACTAACTGAAGCAGGCTTGAGTCCGATTCTATGACATTTAAAGGGCTTAGCCAGCGAAAATCTTTCTTTAAATCCAACTGGTTTCAGAAAGGTTTTTATATAGATTTGTAATTTACTTCTATTTAAAAATCTCATGTCTGCACATACTTATCAGCTGCTGGATGTCCTGCAGGAAATGTTTTCTTCCCAGTCTGACACAGTGCTCTCTGCTGCCACCTCTGGCCGAGACAGGAACTGTTCAGAGCAGTAGCAAATCCCCATAGAAAACCCCTACCGGGCTTTGGCATGGATCCATATGAACCCAAGGGCACAGGGGTCCATAACAAACCTATAGGGACTGCATATGGTGACTACAGATTAAGGACACACAGAACCTCTATGTACATGAGCAATGACCTTACATATTGAGTGCAAGAAGGGTCAGACAGCTTGGATCCTGAGAGGGACCAAAAGACCCTTCCATCCCAGCATGGTTATTTGGGACTCGATGACACATTTAGCATCAGGACCCATGAGCTTTACCTTATGCCACTGCCCAAAAGTATATAGGCCACGTTCTGGATCTGCTGGTGTAATGGCGGCCTGCATAGTGGCTTTAGTGGTGGTTGTTTTACAAGACGTTACATTTATTTTTAGTGAATAAACGTTCTGGTCAGCTTTGGCTCCCCCTGTTTGCTCTACTTCTTAACATGCAGAGGGAAAGGAGGTTGAGAAATAAATGTAGGTTGAGAATTATTATAAATTTTTCAAACTTTTCATTATAGTAGTATTGTAGTATTATCTTTGGTCCAATAACCCATTGGGTTCCCCTATGTTTAGTGTTGTGAGCACTCCCAACATACATGCGAGGGGTCTGTTTGAAATGGACGCGAACATGTGCGTTATATTTTTTTTTTTTTTTAAATCATCTGGAGCAGCACATACTGTATACCGAACTCATTTAGGGGGCATTCATATGTTTCATGAATGGTCCAAAACTGTTGAAATCTTTGCGATTCTTTATTGACACCATGTGCAGCTTCAGAGCTCCCTACATCATTGTTCATAATTCCGTATTCTGGTCTGTAGCACATCATCCATGTACGGACTGGAATTATGGAACGTATGAATACCCCAGTTGTTCCTAGCCCGGGGGTTAGGCCCGGACATGTCACCTAACTACACCTAAGTGTGAACATGCCCTAACGCACAGGTACATGCTACTAATGGGTCTGCAAACAAATGATGAAGGGTTTTAATCAATTGTAAATTCAGTCCCATCTACAAGTGTTAAATTATTGGAGTGCAGTGTATGGCAAACTGTTGGTGAGGAAGGCTGAGATAATGGAAAATAGACCTTAAAGGGGTTGTCCGGCGATAAAAAATTATTCACAGAATAACACACATTACAAAGTTATACAACTTTGTAATGTATGTTATGTCTGTGAATGGCCCCCTTCCCCGTGTTTCCCCCCACCCACGCTAGACCCGGAAGTGTGGTGCATTATACTCACCGCATATCGTGTCGTCCACGGTCTCCGATCCTCAGCAGTGACGTCTTCTTCGGGAGCTTGGCGGATCTTCCCGAGTGCCGGCCACCCTCTGCAGCGTCATCCGAAGCTCAGCCGCGATTGGCTGAGCATAACTGTGCTCAGCCAATCGCGGCTGAGCTTCGGATGACGCTGCAGAGGGCGGCCGGCACTCGGGAAGATCCTCTGGCCTCCCGAAGAAGACGTCACTGCTGACGATCGGAGACCGTGGTCGGCACGCGACAGGTAATGTATAGCGCACCACACTTCCGGGTACACGGGTGGGGGTGGTGGGACACGGGGAAGGGGGCCATTCACAGACATAACATACATTACAAAGTTGTATAACTTTGTAATGTGTGTTATTCTGTGAATAATTTTTTATCGCCGGACAACCCCTTTAAGAATTGGCACGACTAGTGCAAAGGCATCCAGACCCCCACTGTAACCCCCTATGGTTTTCTCAAAAGATGGGCAATTTGTATGTTAACTATTTGTCTGCTTTTAAGCATATTGAGAAGCATAGCCATAAGCTGACGCATAAAGGAACAAAATAGTGTGCTGATGGTCGTGTAAAAAAAAAAAGTGTGTGTGTATATATAATATATATTTTTTTATATATAATTTGTAGTTTTGCAACAGCTGGAGAGCCAAGGTTCCCTACCCCTGATCTAATGTATATTGGTACCCTAATGATTGACTTCAAGGTGTTTTTTGGTTCCCCTGCAGTCAGTCATTGAACTCTAGGCTTTAAAGGACAATTCAGGGCAGGCTGATTTTATTTTTTTTTTGTAAAGGTGTCATGGAGGGGTAGGCTGAAAGAATGAACATGTCCCCACCTGCCCTGCTCCAGCACCAATGCCGTGTACCACCGCTCGGGTCCCCAGACACTTCCTGGTTACAGAGGGGACCTGGATTGGGATGTGTTGGGGGCGCTCAGCCCCTCAGAGGCTGAGGCAGGACCCCTTTAACTGGCAACAGCCTGCCGCCCGCCCATGGATGAGTAGTAATGCCCTTGGCATTTTCCATCAATTTGTGTCAATGTGGCTGCGGCATGTTCCTGGCCAGCTTCATCTGAACACTTCATTCACAAGTCCTGGTTGGGCTGATGGTATGGTTTCTCCATTAACCATCCTTTTGTGGCACTTCATCTCCGAAATACCTTTTAGCACTCTGGGGGGAAAAAAGGCAGTAAAAATGGATTCATTCCACAACAGGAAAAGATGTGTGAACCCTCTCAGCTCATAAAAGTACATAGAAAGCTCCAGGATTTCTACATCAGGACATGTCAGCGTTTTGGAAAAGTGCCTGGAAAGTATTACAAATGGAGTCTTGTGTCCCCCTTCTCCTCCATTTATAAGGTAGGAGAGGAGCTGAAGGTGTTTGAAGTGCAACATTCCTGCTCTAATGTGTTGGCTTAGATGGGCGAGTGTACGAGGAGGAGCGATGGATGAGTTTTCAATCCTTTTTCTTGGCCAAGATATTAAAGTTAACTTGTTACATGACAATAAAGTGGATGAAGGATTCCTAGTATGGAATGAGGTCAAGGTCCGGTTTCTTTGCCTGGACGTGTGCTCTTAAAGCCCTATTCCACGGGCCGATTGTGAGGAGCCAACAAGCACTGTCAGCACTCGTTTGCTCCCCGTTCCCTGCTCGCTGCCACCGCTATTACACATACGCGGTGGCAGTGAGTGGGGGAGGGGCCGTGGGGAGCTTTGGGGGGGGGGGGGGGATGTAGCATTAGGGTCCTAATAGACTAAGCGATTTTTTTTTTTTTTTTTTTTTTTTTTTTTTTTTTCCCCCTGATTAACGATAAACAAGCTCTTTAGAACTCCCCAGAATAATCAGAATAATAGTTATTATGGTCGGTTATTTATGCTATACTCCTTTTGATCCCAGCAAATGGACGATGTGTACATACAGCAAAGTATTTTTGTGCCGACTGTTTCCATTATTCTATTTGTTATAAAATAATCCTGAGATCTTGCAGTTCTCATTCTCACCACTGGGGCTTAAAGTGACTGTACCACCAGGCCCAGGCTGAAGCACTGGAGGCGGGCAGACCCACCCTTAGTGGGAAGAAACTCCAGCCCCTCCATGACGTGACTCCATTAGAATCAATGGAACCAATGGAACCCTATCATAGAGGGGCAGGGGTTTCCTCCAACTAAGGGTGGGTCGGCCCACCTCCAGTGCTTCAGCCTGGGCCTGGTGGTACCAGCACTTTAAACTAAGCTGAGACTTTCTGTTGTGTCTGTGATGATAAGAAGAGGCTGCTGTAAAGTGATCTGTACAGAATTTCAGCAACTTGTGACACCAGTAGATAGAGGAGACTATAGCCGCTCCCTGTGGAATGACATTTTACAAAGTAATGGTTCATATTTATCTCAAGGGATCAGAGTCTATCACCTATAGCCATGAGTCTTGCTGTAAAGCATATCACTAAATGCTGTTAAAAAAAAAAAAGCCCAGGCAATATGAAAGCCCCCATAACAATGTACAAAAAACATTTTCTAAACTAGACATCACAGATTTGTGGGGAATCGTTGTTTTGTGCCACCATGACGAACAACCAATGGTGCAGTGAAATATATAATATTATCGTTATCATTATCATCATTTCGAAGGCAAAATTAATCGCACTGCCAGGTCACACGCCCAATCATGATATTGTTTATGTGGCCATTTATATATGTTGCTGTTTGCAGCACATCCCCTAATTATACAAGGAGATGCCTTAGAGAATGTGGCCCGAAAGATGTTCTCAGTGGAGGATCAGACATTTTCCCGCACCTTGGCTGATCACTGACTCTTTAACATGGGCGGCCTGTCGGCCAAAGGAGCTCTTTTAGCAAGGCTCCTTGCCAATAATCTGCCCTTGTAAAAGTTCCCTTAGGCCAGGTTCACAATGCGTGTTTCTGTCTGTTTCACCATTTCCATTTCAATTGGTTTAATCTACAGAAAAACAGTCAACCGCAATTTCTGTATGCGAAAAAAAGGGGAGCAGCCCTCTATAGGGCAGACTGATTCTTCACCCGGTCTTCCTATCAGGCAGACTGAGCGGTTTTTGGCTTTTGTCGTAGGGAAATTTAAAAAACTTCTGAGGTTATCTTGATGATAAGAATAAAGTCTAAACAAAGCGTAATGGAATGTCGCACCTTTTATCAAGCCGAAAAACAGCCCCGAGCAGATTTACATTGAGATGTAAGTCGCATAGTTTCACCTGTAAATTAAAGCCTGTCAGACACATCCAACAAAAAAAAAACCTGGAAGTTTCAAAAGTTGTTGTCGTTGTGGGTCCTCCCCCGCTATTTGTTTCAGTTTGTGAGTGTTTTTTTTTTTTTAACAATTCCCCCCCCCCCTTTTTTTTCTTATTTTGCTACAGCAAATGCTATTATGACTGAAACTAGTTCCGAAACACACTTTTTTTTTTTTTTTTTTTTTTTTTTAGCTGATAAAAACGACATTGTACGTACTTTTTATATCCATAAATATTTAATAAATTGGAATAACCAGCTGTTTTATGTTTGATTAAAAAAGTTAAAAAAAAATTTAAACCTGTAACTGAGTAATTTTTTTAACTCTCTTATGGGCAAAAGCCCAGAATGACACATTCGACGTACCCTCTTTGTTCATAGTCTAGTCTGGGAAGATCATTCACCCCCCCCCCCCCCCCCCCACACACACACCTTAAAGACCCAAGTTGACACCAAACTGCGACTAGGAGGCATCTTCTTTAATATCAGGAATTGGCGGTGGGATTCCGTATACTCGGTGTATATGGCTGCCTCTGGATTCTGTATTCTTGTGCATACAACCACTGCTGAAGCAGGAGGAAGAATAGAAATTACTCCCAGTAATGTAGTCCGTAACAAAATGCAAAATGAAATTTCCTGGGATGCTGGAACTATCCGGGGCCGATCAATTTCAGTGATTGCAGAATTCCTGGCTTGTGCTACATTGAGGTCAAATGTTGATCTGTATCAAAATTGCTTTACACAAATATTTATTTTATGGTCCCCCCCCCCCCCCCCTGAACCGTTGCAAGGAGGGGGGTGGTCGGGGATAATTGCTCTCATATGATGCCTGGACAGCAAGAAATCTCCGACTGGAAAGTGGAATTAGATGCTATAATGTCTTCAGTGGTTTCCTAGCATGTCTGGATTGTCTCATGATGTGAAAATAGATTCCCAATCAAAGGGCAGGTTAGGCTGATTAAAAGAAATGCGGTTTGTTTTTTTGTATTTGGTGCAAGGGCGAAGGGGACTCGCCTTATTTTTACCTAGATTAACTTTTCACATTTTTCTTTTCAGAATTTGATTGTCAATTCTTATGCTAAGTTTACACGAGGCGATTATTGGCCCGATTGTACGATTAACGATTTCGAAGTATTGATTTTTTTTTTATAACGATAAGCGTTTAGACGGTACGATATATCATAAGGAAAAATCGGTTTGCGATTGTACACCCGCCCCCTGCGCCGCTCCGATCGCCCCCACCGCTGCGGCCAAGAACATACGTTACCTGCTCCGCACAGCAGGTCTTCCGACATCCCCGGCATCTTCAGCGCATTGAAATTCCCGGCTCATCTCTTCAGCCAATCAATCAGTGCGCTGAAGAGGGGAGCCTGGGATGTCCGAAGACCTGCTGCGCGGAGCAGGTAACGTATGTTCTTGGCCGCGGGGGGGTGGGGAGGTGGGTGATCGAGCCGGCGCAGGGGGCTGCGGATGAGCGGGCGGCCGGATGGACTATCGCGCGACGACTGTTTACACGGAACGATTGGCGAATTTTTTGCGAACGGCGATTTATGAACATGTTAAAAGATCAAAATGAACGATTTTTCGCTCGTTCGCCGCGTTTACATGTACACGTTTTACACGTAGCCAAAGCTAGGAATGCATTTGAAAAGAGGAGAAGTCTTAGTCTCTTATGACCTGTTCTGTTTATAGCCTGGTTCCTGGTTTTGGCTTCAAAAATCTGTCGGATAATTCTCTCTGTGTAAATGCACCATTAGATCCGCCAGAAATGTAGAGGCACACAGGGTATTTGGTATTTATTCAGCTTGCTGTACATTGGTATATGCTTGTGATCTTTATAAAGTGGTGCCCCAGAGGGGAAACTTTTATTTTTTTTTTAAATGGTGCCAGAAAGTTACGTAAATCATGTCTACTAGCACCATCAGCTGCAGGAAGTGGTGTATTCTTTTCAGCCTGACACAGTGCTCGCTGCTGCCACCACTGTCCAGGGCAGGAAAGGTTTTCTATGGGGATTTGCTTCTGCTCTGGACAGTTCCTGACATGGACAGAGGTGGCAGCAGAGAGCACTGTCAGACTAGAAAGAATATACCACTTCCTGCAGGACATACAGCAGCTGATAAGTACTGGAAGGTTTGCACTTTTTAAGTAGAAGTAATATACAGATCTGTATAACTTTCTGACAACAGTTGATACGAAAGCATTTTTTTTTCTTCCCGAGTACCCCTTGGGGAGTAAAAGCGCCCATGTACCCTCAATAGCTTTCACATTATATCTTCCAGTCATATTCTGTAATCTTCACAGGTGTAAGTTATCTATTTTTGTGTATTCTGTCTGTATTATATGTAACTGCATTAAAAAAAGAAAAAAAAAATCATACCTCGTCAAAAACGTTCTTTCTTTGAAATACTTGTGTGCTTTTACTGATAGGAGTTGTCCAGGCCTACGACTTTATAGGTGGTGGTTGGTCCCTGCACAATTTCATTATTTTTTTTACTTTGCAATGTTCTTTACAAAATAACCATTTAGAAGTAAAAGGAAAACTTTTCTGCATTATTTTATTTTCCTGCAATGATTGTTTAATGTGGTTTGGGCTGAAGTGTGTTCCAGCCTGTGTTTGTTCGCATGGCCGGCCAATATGAAATAGTTTTATTAATTTGCATGGCATTCAGGATGATGGCCACGGATGGAGTCGTCTAGACAGAAGTAGCCGTCAGTGATTAAGCGCACGCAGTGTTTGTTCAGGTGAATTTTACAGTGTAATTATTTGCTCACATGGGAGGTGGACTATCAGAAAGCCATGTTTTTCAGCTTGTCTTTATCTGGCTATGTCTGGGTGAGCTTTTCCTCCTATTGATTCTCCTGATCATGTGGCGTATGATAAAAAGCGTACTTAAGTGACACCAGAGACAGCTGTCTATCTCACCAGAACATATCTGTGCCTGGTTAATGGCGCCGGGATCCTTCTCCCCCCCTACTCTCCTCCTTCCCTTCTTCCTCAATTCTAATCTTTTTCAAGACTTCAATAATATTTGTTTAAAGATTTCTCTCTAAATTCTTTTTTTTTAACTGTCTTTTTTAAAATTCAGTTTTTTTTTTTTTTTTTTTTTTAATTTTTATTAAGGTTCCTCTTACACCTTGCTATGGGAAGTGCTGCCGTACAATCATCATTAAATATATATATATTTTTTTTTTAACTGTTTCCTGCTGAGGAAACGATCATACAACTTCAACAATTTCCTAAGGGACCAAAAAAAAAACAAAAAACTTCAAGCCACTGCACTACTGTTGTAAATGTCACTGAAAAAAATCAAAGTACTCCATTGTCGGGATCGTGGTCGTCATCTTGTATGTTAACGTTGTTTGGGTGGAGTTTCAGGTTTAGAATAAAGATAAGGTGACAGTAAATGGAGGAACCAGAGACAAGGGAGGAGTACAGCAGGGAAGCAAGGAGAAGTGAGCATGTCTCAAGCAAACTCAAGTCAGATCGCTTGGCATTTGAATAGCAATGGCTGACTAAGTTGGATGCAGCCCTTGGAGAGTCCTGGAAAATGGATACTGCCTGCTGTAGTCAAATGCTGTGTGTTCAGACTAGAGCATGCTTGCCCCATGCTTATCTCTAGTAAGCATAACCTTTATATTCTGTTTACTGACTCTGGAGTACCCCTTTAATCAACTGTCAACCAGTTAAAAAAATCATGGGCCGGGCATCGCTTTATGAACTTGATGATTTGCGGCCAATGATTTTGAAAATTTTTCAACGTTTGGTATTTGACTCGGTGCATCCATCTTCTTCAGGCATCGAGAGTCATATTCCGTCATAGTCGTTTGCCGTTTGTTCTAGTAGACAGACAATAGAAGAAAAAGAGAAAAAATCGGAGGTACAATACGGGTCATTTCCATGACCCCATTCGGGTCGTCTCGGGGGGCACAAGTGTAGCTCCCAGAGGTAGCTAGTCTCATAAGTATCTGGTACAGGAATATCACTTTCAACTTTCAGCATTTAACTGGTGCAATGGTAACAAACAAACAAACACCGTTTTATTTGTGACCGAACTTAAATCTTCCCGACTCAAAATAATATTTGTTGCCATATTAAGATTTCTTTTCCTGTCTTGAATTGTTGAATGTAGTATCCGAACAAGTTCCTATTTTGAAGTCCAGCACAGCTGTCCGCAGGAATTGGAAAGTTAATATTCAGAGTATATAAACCACAGAGGGTACCAAGCTATCTATGTCTCAAACGTTTGTGTGTTGCTACAAATATCCCCATTTTTAGACTCTTAGAATTGCAGCGGCTTCTGGTGCCGGGTGCCTCAGCCTCTTGTATCAATGTTTTTTGGCCCGATGTGTTTAAATGAGCAGCTGTGCATTTGTTCACTCGCCAAGGCGTGATTACTTTTTGATTCTGCTTCAACAAAACGCACAAGAAAAACATGTTTTAAGCTGAGTAATAGTTCTCTCCATTAAATGGCTTCCAGATATCTTGGGGAGAGAGGCACTCGCAATTCCTGGCAATAGAATTAAATGTAGTAATTTTCTAGAAGAAAAGTTGGGGTTCAGATATTTTTGATCTTTTCTGACCATTCTTCCTTCATCATAAATCTATCTTATTGCAATTTTTTTTTTTTTTATTGGCAAAGGGTAAAATGGGTAATGGCAATTTTTACAGGAAATTTTAAAATCAAGTAGTTTTTAGTACAGGTCAATCTCATAAATCCTTTGGGTTCCTGCTTTCTAATTCGCTAGGATTATACAGATAGGGAGGGATTAAGTTAGCGGTAGACATCAGATTTTTCCTTGGCAAATCCCTTCGATTCGAGCAGGATATATGGACGGGCTAATGTCTTTAAGACAAGTCAATGGTCCCTATATACCGCTTAAATTTTAGCCTGTCCAGTTGAATAGTTTTACCCTTCGATAAGAGTAAACTTTCATTTTCTTCCATCCAAATAAGTTGCCCATTAGAATACTTTTCTAAATCAAAACAGTTTATGCCTTTTATACAAATAAAACGCTTAAAAAGAGTCGATAGCTGATCACAAGAATTGTGCTAACCTACAGATCACCACAGGGATATTTGCTGCCGACTAGAGAAGTGAACGATCACATCAACTATCCAGTGATCACTTGCGGCCATTTTTATCCCAATATGCTTAAATGTGTAAATCCCCCTAAGCCCCCCCCCCCCACACACACACAGTAAGCAAACTTGTACACATTGCCATATCGCCGTTTTGAGTAACACCCCTAATGTCTTGGTATTGTTTAATAGGACATTCCTCTACAACAAAAGTTAGAATTTTTTTTTTTCCCGTTTTTATCTAGATGTATTTCTATGAAGAACACGAAAAAATTACTTTAAAAACTGCACTCTAATATCGGCAATTTCTTCCTTGTCCTACATTTCCGCAGTGTAACCCTAAAGCCCCGGGCTGTGAGGGTAACACTATGTCTGAGGAGACATTCATACTTCTTGCCGTCACCCTCGTTCTATGACTGCAACGTGCAAGCTGGATATCTTCCCTTCTATAAATAGACAGCAACATCTTCTAATTTAGACCTGACCATAACTCTTGTGTTCTCGCTGGTGTGTCTGCAGATTGTGAAACAGGACAACACATATCTAGTCGCTAGGAAATAGTTTCATGACAACTCAGGTGCTATGCATGACTAGACGCATTGATCCGAGCTTGTGTCAAACACCGGGAGTAAAAGACGAGAGGCTCCAAGTACAGTCAGGCTTGATATGGAACGGATTATCAGTTGACACATTCTTAATAGCTTTTACATTTAAAGGTGAATGGACGCTACTTGTAAACTATTTATTTATTTTCTTTCTGATACAAAGAATAACCGAATGTCTCTGCTCACCTTGCCCAATAACTTACGAATCGAGATGAGCGAACCGGGTTCGAGTCGATCCGAACCCGAAGGTTCGGTATTTGATTAGTTGGGGCTGCTAAACTTGGATAAAGCTCTAAGGTTGTCTGGAAAACATGGATACAGCCAATGACTATATCCATGATTACCACATAGCCTTAGGGCTTTATCCAACTTCAGCAGCCCCCGCTAATCAAATGCCGAAAGTTCGGGTTCGGCTTGACTCGAGCATGCTCCAGGTTCGCTCATCTCTGCTTACCAACCTTCCACAAGTGTAATAAAGTCTTAAGGTCATAGATGGGGAACCTTAGGCTCTCCAGCTGTTGCAAAACTACAATTCCCATCATGCCTGGACAGCCAAAGCTTAAGCTATGATGGGAATTGTAGTTTTGCAACAGCTGGAGGGCCGAAGATTCCCCATCCTTGCTTTAGGTGTATGTTGGCCATTTGAGAGGCGGGTCATAATGACCGCCCTGTCCATCTCACGCTTAGCTTGAATAGAGTAGATTTGTATCCAGATCCCAATGGATTCTCTCAATCTCAAGTATCTTCTCAAATGAGTTAGCAGGTCCATCAGATTGACTATGTTTGCATATCTTTTTATGCCTAAACTCCATGGAGACTAGATAGAGATGGATCTACTCGCCTTGCGATCCTTGCTGACAAGACATGGACTTGTTTATGTCCCAAATTGGCGACATTTTTTGGCACATCATTGGTGTGGCACTTAATTTTATGTCCGTATTTGTGTTGGATATAAAATTTAAGAATTATGTGAACTAAAGGTCATTTCAATGGAACTTTATGACCACCAAAACTAGACTTTATTTTTAACCATTAACAACCATTTTTGGGACTTTTTTTTAACATACCAAAAATGAATGAAAAACTGTGTGTGCACATGGCCTACTAAACTACCATGACAAAATCCTACACATTTGGGTGGAATAAATTTTTTGCTGTTCAGCAGACTTAAGTCCTCTACTTCATGATGGCTACCTTGCCGAGTACTGTACGGTATGTCAACTAAGGTTGAGTATAATGCATATAAATAACTGGTATTTTTAGACTTAAACCTCTATCCTCTATGGGTCTGAATATAAATAAGAATGATGCAAATTCCTCTTCATTTCTCTTCCGTTGGTTTTAAAGACAGCCTATTTATGCCAGGAGGAAGCTAAAATATCGATTCCCAAGCCAGAGGATGGTTTTTAAGTAGTCGGCTAGAAATATGCTAAATACACCTGGACAAAAGCATTAATTCTACATTCGTCAAAATGGACTAACGTAAAGAAGAAATACCCAATCATTGGGAATATTATTGCGCAGGACAGAATTGCCTCTTAAGGTTGCAAAAATATTATCTGTTCAGGCCATCCGTTCTTGAGCCCTGCAGCTATGAAAACAATGGAATGGAAATTGTACGGTTACTTTCATGTCCTTGTTTTATCTGCACATTTTAGATGACTAACACTAGAACTTTTTTTTTATAAACTTTTTTTTTTTTTGCGCCAAGGCAGTTCTAACTCCCACTAGCAGATGTACACCCCATGATAACTTATACTTGTCTTGAAAGATCTTAAGAGGCGAAAATTATCCTGAAATTCAACAGTAAATTACGTTGCTGTAAGTTAAGAGATGGCTGTTTCTTCTTTCGATAGACAGAAAAACCTGAAAGGATAATTTACCCAATTCTGTTTTAGAGGTTTTCTTTCCCTATAAAATATTAAAGTGACTATGGGTTAAAATGCTAGTAACCCATTGTAAACCCCCCCCCCACCTTTGAAGTTCCCTATTGCTGCTTGTTCTGGTGCCATACATTTTAAATAGGATTTGAAACATTAACACAATTTTAATAAAATGATGGAGCTGGAAAAATTTTTGTGCCCAAACTGGCCAATATTAAAATCACAGGACGAACGCAATAACGATCATAAGTAACGATCATCGTTCCGAGTAATTGGGTGAATGATTTCATGTCGTTCGCCATAGCGGTCGTTTGAGTTTATCGTTGATGTCAAAAAAATCGCTTTGTGTAATAGTGCCCTTAGTTCAGTGATGGGAATTGCCTCTTGACTTGACTCTTGTGCGCTTGTCTAAAGTTGATGAACGTTCATAGCCTAAACATGTGGAATGATTTACACTAGTGCTAATAATAATGTTCTACATGTAATTAAAAGGATAATAGATTTTTGCCGCTGCCAGGCATGTGTGCCCCAACACACCCACTCTGGAGGAGAATTTCCATCTTATTACAAGCCACCAAAACCCGCCTGGCTGTTACAAGTTTTTGTTGCCAAATTGCGCAACTTGCTAGCATTGTGACTCTGGATCAACACAGTAGGGTTTTATGTAGGTTGGACCTGATGGACTCTTGTCGTCTTTCAACCTTACTATGTTACTTTTTTACCCTTTGTCAATAGTGTGTTCAGTGTTTGTAGGTGTCAATGATGTGAGATAAATTGTATAGTTTTTGTACTGTGTCCTACTTGCTTGGTTCAGTTCTGTAGATGAGCCATATGTATAGCCAAGTGTGCTGTGTAAAGTTGTGAACCTAAGTTTGATTTTCAAAGTTTTGGGAAAAAAAAATGCTTTCTTTTATACTGCCACACCTGTTCATGGGTTGTGGGTAGTATTGTATCTTAGCCCTGTTCACTCCAGTGGATTGGAGAGGCGATACCGGACTTGGCTCTTGGACTGGTATGGCGTTGTTTCTGGAAGAAAGTAGGGTGGCTTTTTTAATCCCATACATAAAGGGGAAAATGTTATAAGGTAAGCAGTCCAAGTGTGTAGTCACACCCTGTTTGTGCCCTCTGTGCACAGTTGGGAGTGCATCAGAAAAAATGTGAAATTGGTGAGCTGACGTATACATACACAGGGAAGCGGGGGCCCTTTACTTTCAGTTGCCCAAACATAGTCAACGTGACTATATTCAGTTCATTCTGTAAACAGTTTACAAGTTCTGTCTTGGACTCAGAACCACTATGCTATGTATGTGCTCGGAAAATCACCTGATAGTTGTCACTAGTGAACTATGTTTGGGCAAAAATCTTTGCGCTGATCGGCATTCCATTTTTCTGATGTGTTAGTGCCACAGAGGGCACACACATAATATATGAAAGCACCCTCAAAATCCAATATGGAGGGGGAAGGCTATGCATGTCTCCCTATAAAATTGAAGTCAGGAGGGACATTAGAAGTCTATAGGTGCTTAGAGAAGTCCTCCTTCTCCTCCTTCTGCGCCGGTTATAGACTGGTGCCATGTGTGGGAACCGGGCCGCGGTTCAAAAAAAAAAGGGCAGCAGCCCTGGCTTCCCCGTGCCGTTCTATTGATATGCAAAACTTAAAGCGCATGTACCAGATGGTACATTCGCTTTAAGAGTGGGTATACTGTATTCCCATAAAAAATTGTTCTCTTTTATATGCAGTTCTCAGAGTGGAGCCACCTACTCGTTGTAGGTGTATTTTTAGCTCAATCTGTACCTTTTCAGCTTGTGGCAGTAGTTTTTCCTTTTTAACAAGTGCACCGCCATGCGACGCCCAGGCCTCTTTGACACCACATCCCAGACATGTTTGAAATGGTCCCCTGTTTGTGTTTACTGTACATACAACAAAAAAGAGACAATGGGCTGACATGTAATCCCTTTGCAGATGTACGGCCGTGGGAGTGAGCTCTGATTCATTCTGATGGAGGGCGCAGTTTTGTTAGCTAGAACCGCAGATGTGGAGTTAAACCACAAAAATGTCTAATCCTTCCAGGTGAGAAAACTAAAGTGCCTCCGCTTCTCCCCCCCTCCTCCCCGTGATCTTTCCTTCTTGCGGTGCCAAAGTCTCGCTAACGTTAAACAAGCGGTGCTTTTGTGACGGCTATCTAGCAGCAGGCAAACGTGTAATCATCGGAACAAAGACGTCACTTGGAAACTTAAGTTATTGAAGAACAGAAGGCGACCTGTGAGAGTCCTTATCAGTCGATGGGCCTGACGTCGGAGATAATTTCAGTGGAAAGTCACAAGGGGCTAACTTTTACTGGGCCTCATTTTTGGAACCGTGCCCTTCGCTGCTCTCAACTAGTAAGCCAATCTATACAGCAAGCTACGGTGGAGCCGTCATGTCTAGAACGATACGATGGGACTTGTGGTTCCTTAAAGCTTGGCAAGGGCCTGTGGTGTCCACATCTGACCTGTAACCTGTCCCGTCTCTGAACAACACTTGTACTTTCTCACAGTGGTTATCTCTGTATTGTATGGAGAAGAAATCCTAGGAATGTTCAAAGCATGTTCTGAAATTCCTCAGTCATGTATGTAACCAAGGGGTCGTCTCTGCATTTGAAGACAGGAAATTACACTATAAACTACAAGTTGTTAGCAGATGAAAAGACTGGGGCCATCTAAAATGTTTACACGAAGGTCTCCATCCCTGGACAGAATGTCAGGCATTTACAATTCCCCACCACCACCATCATGGGAGGGGGGGAGGACTATTTCCATGGAAGACTTTACGGGCTACTTAGATAATGCATAAAGTTTTAAGTGCAGCGATTATGTTTGTCATGCAAGGCCTTTTTATATATACATATTTTCTTCGGCTAAACTAGACAACTAATGTATAGCGGGGCCTTTACAGAGTACATGTGGATATAATGTATTCATTTATTCATACCCTAGTGTGTAAAGCCTTCTGCAACATCGCACACCAGTATTATGGCACGTAATAGTTGAGAAGAACATGCATTACTGGTTATGCACTGGGGCCAATAGATCCCCATCGATTAGGAGCAGTACATGGTAGTGCATCTCACTCCCCGATTGCAGGGATCTCTGTCTAGGCAGTTAAATTTATTTAAAGTAAATTTGCACCGGCATGTAGCCACCCCCAAACCACTGATACCACGTAGTACAGGTCCTCGCGCTGAGTCCGGGGATTGGCCTTTCTGGTGCCAGTATTTTGGAGAAATTTTTTTTTATTTGTGCGGGGAGTCAGTGTTTTGTGGCCTACAACATCTATGCTCTAGGTCAGCAGCACCTCTCTCCCTGCCTCCAGGGGCGTGCTGAAAATGAAGAGAAGTGTGGTGGGGGTGTGTGGGGGCACTGCAGACCTAGAGCAAGAATGCTGTAGGCCCCCTCACATTGACTCCCGCCTTGCTGCAGAAACAAAACTACTTTTTCTAATATACTGGAGAAAGGACAACCCCAGAGTCGGTCACGGTGTGGGGACCTGTAAAATGGGGTAACGGCGGTTACAGAATGGCTACATGCCAGTACAGATTCTAGGGCTGCCCAGATAGAGGTTGACAGTGGGACATTTACTACTCCCCCTCATTTTCTCCTGATCAAAACTTTTAACATGTCCCAGTGAGATAGCAAAAAACATTTTTTTTAACTCATGGGTATGCGTAAACTTTACTGCCATAAAATGTCGAGCCCTTGTTCTGGGTCAATTACATTCTGGAATATGAACATATCTTGCCTTATATTTATGGCCTTAAATTGCCCAAAATGTATCCCATAATAAAATAGTCCCTTTTGTTTGGGTTATTGCTGTGGCTCAGAAAATGGCTACAAATATAGCCAAAATCCATGATGGGAACATGTCTATGTGCAGGAAGAAGGCAAAAAAAATTGTGAAAATTTTCAGAATGGGTTAGGCGAACCTAGCCTTTAAGTGTAATGACTATTGGATAAAGTATTCATCTTATTAAAAAAAAATGGTTGGTGGTAAATTGCATGTTCTAACACTGTCAAAATGATAGTGTCCAATAAAAGCAGCCATCATTTTAATGCTGAGGTGGGAGCAGCAAAGGGTAATGTAGAGGTTTTTTTTGTTTTTTTTTGTGTCTCATTGAAGTGCCCTAATTTCTTGCCAGCTCAAACTAATTTTGTTTCTTGCTTCCTGAAAAATGAACTGTTAAGCCAAATGGAAAAACAAAATTTCCAGGCTAAACCTTCAGCGCTCAACCTTGTATTAATAGATTTAGACAATTATAGCTATTATGACTTGTCTACTGTTATGCTAGTCTAGCACCTGTCCCTCATAGACCTGCCTGCACGTGTCCTCCAGCTGGTTAAGGAATTACTGCGTGCCAAGGTTTTGCAACCTGATTTTTCTTTTTTGTAATGAACAAATTTTGAAAGAAATATATACATTTTTGCTTTGGCCAGCAGTTAAAAGGACAAGATGGCGGTTGACTCCTTGTAGTCTTCAGTCCATTTCAAATGTTACATGCACCTTTTTTCCATCCATCTCATGGACACAATTCCCCCTGTGATTACCAGAACTTATGCTGTGTTTACATGCAATGATTATCGTGCGAATTTGCACGATAACGATCGAATTTGAACGATAATCGTACGTGTAAACGCAGCGAACAATCGAATCATTTTGATCTTTGAACATGTTCTTAAATCGTTCACAAAAAATTCGCAGATCGTTCCGTGTAAACAGTTGTTCACCGATTTTACCTATGTGCGAGATAGGCTTAAGCGATCGCAAAACGCGATAAAATGTTCGCAAAACGAATTTTCCGTACGATATATCGTTCCATTCCATCCATTATCGTTCTGTGTAAACGTAGCATTACATCTGTCAGTTTGGACCTTCAGGCCTGGACTTGAGCCCATGATACATTAAACCAGCCTTAGACCGTGTACACAACTTTTTTTTTTTTTTTTTTTCCTTTCTCTCTTAGCCCCCCCCCCCCCTTATTTTTATTTAATTCTTTTATCTAGTACTATAAACGTGTGCTCAAATCTTTGGCACAGGTATATATCACACAAGTATACTTCATATGGCTTATAGGCCGTGTACGCACTAAGGCTATGTCCACACATAGTATTTCCATCAGTCTTTTTGTCCGTATTTTTTATTCAACCAAAATCAGAGTGTGTACACACTGCGCAATCTGCAGGGCAGCTTCCGCTTGAAGTCCCGCTCGTACCATAGACTCAATGATATTTGCCAACGGATTCTGCCATCTGCCTAAAGAATTGACATGTCAATTCTTTGGCAGTGGGGTGGCGGAATCCGCTGGCAAATATCATGGAATCTATGGAACGGGCGAGATTTAAAGCGGAAGCCGCCCAGTGGAGTCCACTTGATCTTTCCGCCTGCATTCTCCTGTGTAAATGTACCTTTTATAATGGAGAAATTTGCACAGCTTTTGTGTGTTCAACACACATCTAGTTTTGGTAAAAAAAGACTGACAAAATTGTGTGAACATAGGCGAATACTCACCTGTTATAATCTGACAGATTTTTGAAGTTTAAAGAGGATCTGTCACTCCCCGTGACAGGCTCCCGACCCCCAGTTAGATCCCCTTATACGTACCTCATCCTGCTGAGTCCCGCTGCTGGAGCTAGCGCCGGGAAGGAGATATCCCGGTCAGAAGCCGCCGAGCGTGCTCTGGAGAGGGGTCTGGCGTCCATAGAGAATGAATGGAGCCAGACTAATCTCTGCGCGCGCACGGCTCCATTCACTCTCTATGGACGCCGGACCTCTCTCCAGAGCGTGCGCGCCGGCTTCTGACCGGGATATCTCTGTCCTGGGACCGGCCTTCGGCAGCGGGACTCGGCGGGATGAGGTACGTATAAGGGGATCTAACTGGGGGTCGGGAGCCTGTCACCCCGGAACGAACAAGCCAGGGACAGACTATAAACAGAGAACAGGTTATGTAGAAAACACTGAGATTTCTCCTTTTCAAATCCATTCCTGGCTTTGTCTTCAAAAATCTGTCAGATAATCTGTCTAAACGCACCATAAGACTGCTGATTTACAGGGACTGTGCACACTGCTTGTCCTTTCAGTAATTTGTTAGCATAATGTTTCCTATGGGTCCAATTTAGCAATTTGCTATCTATATTGTCCAATACTAGGCACTAGTAATACGCTTAGTATGTGACTCCAGCACAAGAATATTGAAGAAAAAAAATTATGAAATATATAAAATTTCCCCTAAGGACACAATAGAGAACATCAGACATACACTCGAAGACTGCAATTCACCAGTCTGGTATAGTACAGTATTTTTCATCCAGTAACACAATGCCATTGCACCAGCCTGCAAAATAGATAAGTTTTTTTATATTTATTCAAAATAACTTGATTAATCAGACTTCTGAAATTAAAAAAAACTATTTAAACTGCTCTGCTTAGCTGTCAGGCCAGTAGTGAACTGTTACCAGGGATGCCGGTTATTGTGGACTATCGTTATTTGCACATTAAAATGATTAAGGTTTATTTTTACCTCTGTGAATTACAGCAGGGCTTGAGGAAAATGGAGTCCGTCTGCAGTGGCAGACATCACTTAGAGCTTTCTTGGCAGGGATTCAGAGATCTGAGCCATTTGGTATACGCCTAGAATAGCAGAGCTGGAGGGAAAAATTGATTTTGTATTCTCGTTTCGTTCTTTATGGCAGAACAAAGATATGAATGCTGAGCTATCGTTTTTAAATCCGATGAAACTCTACAAAATTATATAATTTTTTTTTTTTGGTGACCGATCTCAAAGTCCGGTTGATCATATTTCTACAATCTGGTGGATAAAATTGCTCTAGACTTGTACCCTCTTTAGCTATTTTTGTGTGTGTGTGATAATTTTTTTTTTAATTTATATTAGTTAGAATTTTTTTAAAGTCATTGTGAATTCTATTTTAATGCTTTTTGATTGTCGGTATACATAATTTATTACGAGCCAAAGTACCTGTGTCTGGATTCTTCCCAGACTACATATCTGGCCAAGCCGTCTTTGGATGACAGCATAGCTGTAAATGATGGGCCGTTGAGACTAGACTTTTTTTTTTTTTTTTTTTTTTTTTTTTTTGCACGCCGGAGGCAGCCATTTTATCGTCTCAAGCAATATTTTGCACCTCTAGTCGACAGGATTTAAGGACTTCCTTAAAGAAATAGTCACACAAGGGTGGCAACTGTACAGGAGACTAAAACATTTGGGCACTAGAAATCTTTGATCAATTGAAGCTCAAATTTGATGAACAATGTGACAGTACCCCATATGTGCTTGCGGAGCTTCGGCTGTCCAGGCATGATAGGAATCGTAGTTTTGCAACAGCTGGAGTGCCGAAGGTTCCCCATCCCTGAGCTGTTGTATGCTTTATGCTATGCGTTTACTTCTATACAACGTGTTTGGCACAATAGTGTCTTCTATCTGTGGCAAAAAAAGTTTGACTTTGTGAAGGGGTCGGGTACAGTAGTGTAATACATTTATTCACAACCTTTTTTTTGTAAGATTCCAGAATTTGGGAACCCAGTGTACAATAAGGCATTGAATTTTATTGAAAAGTTGACAATATGGACTGTTAGGATTTTTCTGCACTTGAAATGGTGGTTCTTCAGGTTTACAGTATTGTATCTTGTATAATGTTCACACACTCATGCACCTTTCAAAGTATGTATTTATTTATTTTTTGTGCTATTAATGTATATTTATCTTGATTTATGTTTGACTACCTTTTAGCTTTTGAAACCATGTAATTATTAGCAGATCGCATCCAAAGAAGCCTACAGGCCCCAACACATCTCTCTCCACGATTGTATGTTCCCTGTGTTTTATAGAGATGCCGTGAGTGCGAGTGTTATGAAGTGGTTAGGTGGCGTTTAACCTCACTGGATAATGGGGCTCGGAATGGAGCAGTAGTTTGGCTACACGTCTCTTATGTCTTTGTAGTTTGAGTCGGTGGGAAAAAGCTGTGGATCTCGAAACGAGAAAATAGAAATAGTTTTTATCGTCTTCAGCAGATATAAGATGTCATGTACCTACATAAACCTATGAATCGTAGCTATTCTGAGACTCCGTCCTGGATTACAAATAAGGTGTCTGGAAACATGGGTTGGATATTCTCATTAATGACCGGTGTTTCTGAATTACATAGACTTCTTGAAGGTTTTTCAATTATCCGCATGATAGAGCACGAGTGTCACTTGGTGGGGATCCGGATTCTGGAACCCCCATTGTTCACGAGAATGGAGGTCCTATAGTCACCCTGGTTGAATGGAGCAGTGTCTGACATTTGGGCTTAGATATAATTAATTTTTTTTTAGTGTGTGTGTTTGCGTCTGTTACGTTACTGTAGACTAGACTTTTTTTTTTTTTTTTTTAAATGAATAACATTTTGATCAATTCAAATTCCAAAACCCAATGATGTCCTATTACACCAAGCGATTTGTGCACTAAAAGCCAACAATCAGCGGACATGCGCGATGTTGACTGATCGTTGTCTTTCAACATGTTGAGAAACAAATGACTTGGATAGCAACAATCTTCTGCCGTTGATTCTCCTCCGCACTTACCGGCTCGACAAGTGTAATAGCGCCAGCAGCAAGCGGGGAACGAGGAGCCAATGTCTAACTCAAGGTATGACTATTGCGATCATGATATCTGGCTATCCCGTGTTTTGAGACTCCACGGACTCTTGTTTTGCATATTTAAATTTTTGGGGTCATCAGTGGAGACTCTTAAGTACTTCATTGGAGTTTTTTTTCCACTGTTGTCCTTTAGTTCAGTGATTACTGTGTTTTGTTGCTTGATTTGTTATTGCCCCAACTAGCCAGAATCCTACTCCACACTGACGAGGGGCAAATACCCTGAAACGGCTTTCTGTGGATGGAGGCCTGCCTTGGCAAGCTCTTGTCATGATCGCTATACTCGTACCTTGAGTTAGACATTGACAAAAAAGGAGGTACCCCATGGCAACAGGCTAGAGATATCTGGCTATCCCGTGTTTTGAGACTCGCAACCGAGACTCCACGGACTCTTGTTTTGCATATTTAAATTTTGGGGGGCATCAGTGGAGACTTCATTGGAGTTTTTCTTCGGGCATGCGGGCGGTGTGTGGGTTAAGGGGGGGGGGGGCGCGATCAGGCATGCGGGCGGTGCGTGGTTTTAAGGGGGCCGGGGCTGTAAGCTGCAGGCGGCGCAGGGGTTAAAGGGGCCGGGTCCCATGCAGGCAGCGAGTATGGGACCCTTCACAGTACAGGATCCGCAGCTGATTTCGCTGCAAACTCTCAGCATGAAAATCCGCTGAGGATACGGTAGGTGTGAAGGCACCCTTAGGGTACGTTTACACTTACCGGATCTGCAGCAGATTTCATTTAAATAACTGAACACCGCATCAAATCTGCACCATCGGATTTGCTGCGAATCCTGTAGGTGTGAACGCACCCTAAAGGTCCTGTCAAAGTTGGTAGGGTCAGCCAATATGTATTTGACTAAGTTGACCATATACACCAAAGTGCAACATTTGAGGTAGTGGACCCAGCTTTTCGATTAACTAAATAGCGAAATCTGTTATCTTTGGCTGGCATTAGGCTTGAACTGGTTTTCAAGCTAGATTTATTATAATATTTTTTTCACTGGAAGCAGAGATGCAAGTCCTAATATACAATATACTGCGAGGATGGTATTTCTCTATTTATGAAAGCCAAGACCCGTTGGACGCTTTTGTAACTGGAGAAGCCGGCAGGACAGCGCAGGAGAGAGAGCTCCTTTATATTATGCAGACGAGGGATGTTATGTTTTGTCTATGGAGCATACTTTAGTGCCATGAGATTAAGTACAGCCTGAGCCTTTGTCATCTTCACTGGAAGTGTGGTCTGTCTGTGAGTGTTTGCGTCTGCTGCACAAAAAAAGGGCCTCTTTGTAACGTGTGCCAAGCTTCCTTCAAAGGGAAACCACAAACAATCGGTTCATTTATTCAGTGTCTCCGACCAGGTTAGCTGATTCGTGAATGAGAAGGGCAGGATATGAGCATGACACGAACATTGGGGAAATAATATTTTCGTGTTTTGCTTGACACCTATTTACGGTCTTTGCCGTGGCAGATTTTTTAAATTTTTTTTAACCTTGGCATTCACTCCCTTTTTGGATCTTGCGGACCTCTTTGCAGCGGCAGTATTATAAGCCCACAATTTGGGCTCTGTTCACACTCGCATTGTGGTTTCCATTCGTAACGGAATTTGTAGGACGTTGCTGGAGCCCACCAGCATCTGGCATACCGTGAAGTCTGTCGGGCTCCCGTTTTTTTGGCATGAATAGCTGTGACATGCGTCACTGTTCTTCCTGTCAATGTCAGGACTGATGGAGGAGCCTCTGATAGCAGTGTAATCGCAGGCAGGAAAGGTTTACTAAAGTTAATCACGATGAATGCAAAAATCTAGTGAACAAAAACACAATTGCAGACCATGTGTAAAAAAAAAAATAGTGAAAAAAGGTGGTCTTTGTCACATTTTTAAGGTACGTGCACACTACGGAATCGCGATGAAAAATGTAGCGGAATCTGCAGCTTGCACCCGCTCGCGGACTCTGGTGGTTGCGATGCGCAGTAAGGAAGTGCAAAGCCGCATTTAACCTTTAGTTCCTAGTTCAGGCATGGGCAACAAGGCATCATATCAATTGGGACTTGCCATTGATTTTAACAATGCAGCTTTCAAAGGTCAGGTTCACATATCTGACATAGCCGTACACTCGCAGTCTGCAATGTCACTGACCCCTTCATTCAGAAAAGGGGATTCTTGCCCCAACACGAACGCATTACTCTAACAGGTTTGCGTACGGAGCCATAAAAATGAATGGGTCCGTATTATGTCCCCACTTGCAAGTCCAGACAGATTTAACAGATGTGTAATAAGGGTCTAAAGCCGAACACGTGTTTCTATGGGCCCATAGCAACCAGACACCATGTGTCTGACCATAGTAACCAACTAAATCTTGAGTTTTATTTTCCAAAATTTCCTGTCAAGATCAAAGCTGAGTGTCGTTTGTTCTTTTAATCTTCATACGTGGGACCTATATTAAAGGGTTTTCTTTCACAACTTTTAGTATATTGCTGTGGCCATATAGAAAACAATAAATACCAACCTACCTACCTGGTGTTGCCCCACTGTCTGCAGAGTCTCCACCTCCGGGAGTAACAGCCCACTCAGCCAATCACTGGCAGTGGCGCTCTTCCATCAATCAGTGATTGGCTAAGTACTGGCTGTTACTCCATTGACAAGTTCATCCCTGGAGTGGAAGTGCTGCAGTTAGCGGGGGACACCAGGAAAGCATAGACAGGTAAGTATAGGATCTCTTTTTTGTTTTATATTTGATAGGAGTAATATATTAAGTTGTATAATGCTGGATAACCCCTTTTAACCCCATGCAGTCTTGGAGCACAGAGGTCTTTGTGCCGTAACATTTTATAGTCTGGCCCATTGCGTACAGCGCTATTTATTTATTTATTTTTTCCCTCCACCACTTTGATGTAAAATATACATTAATGAATTACCGGCACCAAACACCCCTATTACAATTGGTGGCTATGTGTATTATTTATATATATATATATATATATATATATATATATATATATATATATATATATATATATATATCTATATATATATATTATATTTCTCTATCTATATCGGTCTACTGGGTTGGCATAGAGGTTGCCATTATCCAAAATACAGTCTGTCTTCTGCACGTATTCTTGTGGTGTTGCTCTCTTTTGGCATTGCTTTGTGTGGTTGTTTTTGTTGCTGGATTGCTGAGCGCCTAGTGTGTTTTTATTGAGCTCTTACTCTGATGAGTTTTCATGATTCAGTCTGTGTCGGAGGGTTACTTAGCAATGTCATCTTTATTGGAGGATCTATAGGGGAAGGATGTCGGCGCTTGGCTTATCGTGTGTTTTTTAAAGTGAGATAGGCAAACGTTGTGAGGGAGTTACAGGCAGGGGAGGGAGATGTCTGGAAATTGTACAGACTGATGAGGAAAGTTATGTGCCCCATAGAGGCGGGGGGGGGGGGAAGTATCTGTGGGCAGCGGAGCTTGCAATTAAAGACACAGCTGGTAAAGTGGGAAGAATGAGTCTGTCATGTATTGTATCTAGAGGAGATAACAAGGAGGATAGAATAAGTCAAAGATGGAAGCTCTGTGCTATGTAACAGATTTCAGTAAATTGGGCTCAATCTAAAATGTCTTCTCTATGCTAGAATATTAGTGGCCTAATATACCACCAAAGTGTTGTACCCCTGTAAAGGGTGAGATAAGTAGCCTATATTGGCAGAAAGATATCTGTGTCCTGTTCTGTTGATTTCCGCTATGATTCCACATTCATCACTGTAGTTCTGCTTTCATTCACTATTAGTTCGGTGGAATGCTGCGTTTACACGGAACGATTATCGTTTGAATTTTCACAATAACGATTGCATTTGAGCGATAATCGTTCCGTGTAAACAGAGCAAGCGATGATCGAAAAATCGTTCATTTTGATCTTTCAACATGTATTCAAATCGTCGTTCATAGTTTGCTAAAAATTCGCAGATCCCGCACGGCGCCACAAACAACTGACATGTCAGTTTTCTGCGGCTGTAGGAAACTGTCCGTTTACACAATGAAGCGAGCGGCTCCTGCCACTTGCTTCATAGTGTGCTATGAGGAGTTCTGATGCGGGCGCACGCTGATACGCCTGCATCAGAACACTGCGGCCGGAAAGATCATCCGGCAGGTACTTAAGTACTGGCCGGGATGATCTTTGCAGAGACCGGCCGTTCCGTGACCCGGCCGGTCCTATACGCTGTGTTAACATTGCCTAAGGGTCCATTTACACAGAAACAGACTATAAACAGGGAACAGGTCATAAAGGAAAGACTGAGATTTCTCCTTTTTAAATCCATTCCTGGCTTTGGCTTCAAATCTTTGTCAGATAATCATTCTGTGTAAATGGACCCTTACTCTATCCAATCCAGTGTCAGACTTGCACTGTGTTCCTATCGAGAAGAGGAATGGAAATGCGGTACATACAGTACAGTACATTTTATTGATAGATCACATAATAGGAAGAAAACAATAGCGGCACTCATCCGGTCTTGCATAACTGATGCTATATTAGTGCTTTGTGTCTGTGATGTGATTTATTGATATATGTCAGAAGGACTGACACAAAGGATAAGGGTTTTTTAAGGGTAGTGGGTAGAAACACTAGTTAGAAAAGCTTTCTGGTGGTAAGAACATGTACATCGGCTACAAAGAGCATTTTTCTCTCCGGAGAATCCAACCTGTCAACTCGTTGCCATGTTGTGCCTCATTTGTCCTGTGGCGGCGCTGCAGAGAAACTCAACCTGTGATCGTCTCCAAATTTAGGGGACTTTTTTTTTTAATTTTTTTATTTTCTTTGTAGTGGGTAAACCCTTTATTACAATTAACAACTCAAGGACTTTTTTATTTTTTTCAATTTTTTTTGTTCCTTGGCAGATGCTGCTCAGTAGGTGTTTTGAACTATTGGAAACGTGGAAATCTGCATATGAGATCTTTTATGTTCTTCTTCGACTATTATTCAAAATTCCTGAGCTATTGCATGAATGCTTGTTCAGTCTCCAAGAATCTTGGCTGTGGCGCTATGTACTGTAACGCGAAGGACGGGGCCCCTGCTCTTCCCTGTTTGCTGATGCATCGGTTACAATAACAGTATACAACATATGGGGTGTAATAACCTTCGAGAGTGGGAAGGGTAATTATTATACAGGCATTGATATAAAAACTATTGTAACAATTGGGCACCGAATTCTATAGAAAGCTGGAAATCTGACTGCAACACTGTTTTTTATTTTTGAATTTTAAAATGTTTGTTTTTCTAATGAAGAAAAAAATCAGTTTTTTGTATAGATTTTTGTAATTCGTGATTTTTGTTTCCGAGCGAATCAGCTTTTGTGAGTCGCTAGACGCCTCAAGTTATGCTTCATTATGTCTGCAGAAATGAATGTACTTGAATGTTGAAGGTTTTTTTCTTTTTTGTGTTTCTTGCAGCTGTAAAGTGAGTTCACACAGTTCCTTACATGTATTAATATTGTTTTCCCTAGGGCTGTACAATGGTGGATGGTGGTGTAATTATTCCCATTCTCATAATGGTAGCCTTTTCATCTCCTAGCATGGAAGGTGAGTGTAAAAACTGCTATTGTATCTTAATAGCTTTTCTGTACTTTAACACAATTAAAATTTGTTACGCAGAGCTCTACTATCCAGGAGTGTTAGTGCAAAAAAAAAAGTTTAGAATCTAATTTCTATGCTACTGTCTTAAAGGGGTACTCTTATCTAAACAAAAGTTATCTCCTATTCAGGATTAGAGAAAAAGACTGCAACTTTTTTGTGAAAAATGGCACCACACCTATTATCAGGTTATATGTGGTATTGCAGTTCAGCTCCATTCACTTAGGGTGCGTGCACACTACGGAATGGCGACGGAAAACCCCTTGTGCATTCTGCAGCTTGCCCCCGCCGGCAGACTGATTCGGGTGAGCGCATCTCTGCCCGTATCATATTCTGTAGTGTGCACGCACCCTTAAATGGAAATATATTAATTATATTACAATTTTTTTTTTTTTTTTAAAGAAAGCAGCTATGTTCTTGTAGTGGCATCTACAGGTAGCCAGCAATAAATTGGAAGATTGGAAATAATGTATGGCACAGGTTCAGGAGCTACGTGTGCCAAATAATCTAGGAGGTTAGGTGGGGTCAATGTATAAAAGGAAAAAAAAAAAAAACATTTCTGCATTTTTAAGCGTTTATCACTGATGGCCTATCTTAGACAATCACTGTTGGGTCAGTGGGGGTCACTATTGATGTCAGTAAGCTTATGGGGCTCTTTGTTACTAGG
The DNA here is from genome assembly GCF_027789765.1 of Dendropsophus ebraccatus. NCBI lineage: Eukaryota > Metazoa > Chordata > Amphibia > Anura > Hylidae > Dendropsophus > Dendropsophus ebraccatus. The sequence continues at coordinate 24,444,203 of NC_091462.1, read as the reverse complement.
CACAGCTCTGTACATTTTGTCTTGGCCTGGTGCTATACATATACAAGTCCTAGGCAGAAAGTTTTTATACAGTTTTGTAAATCACTTCTTAAAAATCTCTAGTCTTCAGTACTTATCAGCTGCTGGATGTCCTGCAGGAAGTGGAGGGTTTCACTCCAGTCTGACACAGTGCTCTCTGCTGCCACCTCTGTGCATGACAGGAACAGAACAGTAACAAATCCCCATAGAAAACCTCTCCTGCTCTGGACAGTTCCTGTTATGGACAGAGGTGGCAGCAGAGAGCACTGTGTCAGACTGGAAAGAGTACTCCGCTTCCTGCAGGACATACAGCTGCTGATAAATACTGGAAGACTAGAGACTTTTAAATAGAAGTCATTTGCTAATCTGTATAATCTTTTTATACACCAAGTTATTTAACCCATAGCTGCACCAGGACGTTATTTAACGTCCTCGTGCCGCTATGGGAGTTCAGAGGGGGGTCGCGCGGCGACCACCCTCTGAACTGCCGCGATCCCGGGTGCCGCGTGTAGCCCGGGCTCGCGGCTATTAGCGGGCACGGTCCGATCGCCGTGCCCGCTAATTAAGTACTTAGAAGCAGCTGTCAAAGTTGACAGCTGCTTCTAAATACTTGCGGTTATACATCCCTGGTGGTCTAGTGGGGGGATCGCCCCCCTGCGGCGCGATTGCGGGGGGGCGATCCCTGCATCCATACCGGGCCGGGGTCTGCTCCGTAATGGCGCTGATCCCGGCTCGGCATTCTATTGCTTTTGGCTGCAGCAGCCAAAAGTAATAGAACACCGATCTCATGGATTCATGCAGTATAACTATACTGCATGGATCTCTATGAGAGATCAGAGTGCATATACTAGAAGCCCCCCAGGGGGGCTTCTAGTATATGTCTAAAGTAAAAGAAAAAAGTATTTTTAATAACACAAAATCCCCTCCCCTAATAAAAGTCTGAATCACCCCCCTTTCCCCATTTTATAAATAAAAATAAATAAATTAATTAATAAACAAACATGTTTGCTATCGCCGCGTGCGTAATCGCCCGAACTATTAATTAATCACATTCCTGATCTCACACGGTAAACGGCGTCAGCGCAAAAAAATCCCAAAGTGCAAAATTGCGCATTTTTGGTCGCATCAAATCCAGAATAATTGTAATAAAAAGCGATCAAAAAGTCATATATGCGCAATCAAGGTACCGATAGAAAGATCACATCATGGCGCAAAAAATGACACCTCACACAGACCCATAGACCAAAGGATAAAAGCGCTATAAGCCCGGGAATGGAGCGATTTTAAGGAACGTATATTGGTTAACAACGGTTTGAATTTTATACAGGCCATCAGATACAATATAAGTTATACATGTTACATATCGTTTTAATCGTAACGACTTGAGGAACATGCATAACAAGTCAGTTTTACCCCAGGGCGAATGGCGTAAAAACACATTTCCCCCAAATAAAAGAAATGCGTTTTTTTTTTCAATTTCACCACACATATAATTTTTTTCTGGTTTCCCGGCACATTTTAGGCAAAAATTACATCTGCCTTAGCAAAGTACAATTAGTTGCGCAAAAAATAAGGGCTCATTTGGGTCTCTAGGTGGAAAAATGCAGGCGCTATGGCCTTATATACACGAGGAGGGAAAAACGAAAACGCAAAAATGAAAACTGGCTGTGTCCCCTAAGGGTTAAAAGCAATTTCTTTTCATCTGAGTACCCCTTTACATTTTTTTGACCGATCAGTTAGGTGATCAGTTGTACCCCCACTGTTACCAAAAAAAAAAAAAAAAAAAAAAGACGTTGTCAGGATAGATTATTGGTTTTTTAACGACTTATAACCCTTTACGGAGGGGGGGGGGGGGGGACAAAAAAGAACCTAGGTGATAACCTTGACATTGAGACTGGGATGGCAGCCCTGCCAGCCATGTGTGTCACCTTGTCTTACACACTGTCCGCTCACTAATACGTATTTGGCAGTCAGCATTCTAAATGGAGAATAATACATAATTCATCTGTCTGTTCAGAAACTAGTCTGAACATCTGAAGACTCCACACACCCTTGTTCTACGACAGCTTTTAGCCAACCCCAGTACACGTCCGCAGCTCGTAAAAGCGCACATCTGAAAGAGTTTGTCTTTTTACAAACTCCCCTCACAGACAGCGGCTGACAGCCTTGTAAACGCCGGGGCCTCTTCTCGGAGCCTTGCATATTTTACATTCCAGGTTGTAAAGGTTTTTAATGCTGCGCACAAGACGGCGGAGTGCGCTGGTGTTTTTATAAATAAGGCTTGATAATAAGGCGAGGAATCTGCAGCGTGAGATCTCCTCCGCCCGCCGCTGCCGCCTTCCCCTGAGGCATGTTACGCACCGCTCGCTCTGCTGGCACTGTTGTGTCTGGCCTAGCCTGCCTGCACAAAATAAGGGCCTTTTAAACTGATGGAAATACTCTGCTGAGGTTTATGGAAAGCTTTTTCTCACATAAAGTAGCGGTGAGAACAGACTTTATGGATAATGAGAGATAATATATAAATATATAAAAAGGGTTTATTGAACAATATATAATGAAGGGCAAATGTGTTGTTTTTTTAGGTTCCCTTAGATTAGGGCATCTGTAGATGCCCCTACAATCTCCAAATGACCCCTTCTGACTTTAGCCCCCCCCAAATTGTATACAGATATGATCATTTAAAAGAGAACGCCAGACAAATCTAAAAATCCATCACAGGCAGCTGGTCAGGGGAACATAATAATCTATACTTGCCCATCCCCATGCCCCACAGCACACCTCACCAGCTCTGAAAGCTGCCGGCCTCCTGAAGCTCCTGCTATGTCCCGGCTAAGAAATGTCTGTTTATTCAGTCACTGACTGGCTAAGCGGGTACCTTCCTACGAGACATGACAAGGAAGAAGCGACAAACAGGAGACCGGTGGCTGTCGGAGAGACTGTGGGCTGTGCTGTGGGGCACGGGTATGGGTAAGTATAGATCATTTAATATATATTTAATAAATTTTGTTTATTTATTAATTGGACCACCTCCAATCTCAAGAGCAGGGACAAAATTATCCGAAATGCAACACTTGCACAACAATTCTTTATGGGTCTCTGAAGACTGCTAAGCGGTTAGCCCCCCAGTGGTCAGCTTGTCATCCACTATCTACAGGATAATTTCCTGAGATGAGGACTCCTGTTTTTAAGCGTCTTCCAGAATCATGCCACATCTGACTATAGGCTAGGTCGGCTTCTGCATGTCATTACTATTCAAGTGAATGGGGGCTAAACTAGAAAGCTAAACACCGCTAAACAACAGATGGGGCATATCCAATTTACTAGTAGTGGTACCCCCCCCCCCTCCCCTTAAACTTGTCCTGCCGCACATTCCCCAGATTCCCCTCACTTCATGGGCATTTTTCTAACCAGTTCTTGGAACCTATCTGTCCATTGTTATAGCTGCACAAAAAAGCGGTGTAAATTGCATATAATGGCGAGTGTTTTATAGAACTGTAGTCAATGTGTAGTCAATGTGCTATAGAGATCCCACTTCAAATGGAAGGAGGGAATACAATTATGGACTGCTAATATTATCGCTGCAAACTGGGAACGCGTGGATGAATCATGATTTCTAACTCCTTGTAAATATTCTTCAGATGGATGTGGTCTCCTGCTGTTCTGTGCATCACAACGCCGCGCTGCCAATAACATGGGAAATAAAATATTGCTGACAGCTTAGAAATGGGAAATTCAAAATCTGATAGTATTCCTCTTATCTTCTGCCCAATCCCGGCTCTGGATCTCCGCGATGTCCGCTATGGCACAGCAGGGACTATATACAGTTTTAACATCTTAAAGGGACATTACATGGCTATTGCCTCTCTAGCAGAATATATTCTGTTCTTGGCCATTTTAGCAGACTTTAGTAATAGACTGTAGGTGTATTGCTGTATGTTTTCTGTATAATGCATGGCGACACTAATACTATTGTTCTCTGCCTACAGATGAGGAGGTCAAAGTGAATTCCGGCCAATATAAATGTGTGTGCGAGGGGATGTCATGCGGCAGCGGAGACCACTGTTACGGACAGCAGTGCTTCGCCTCCCTCAGTATAAACGATGGCCTCTTGGTTTCTCAGAAAGGCTGCTTTCAAGTCTACGAGCAAGGCAGAATGACCTGCAAGACTCCGCCATCTCCTGACCAGGCCGTGGAGTGCTGTCAGAGTGATCTCTGCAACATGAACATTACAGCGTACTTGCCAAGTAAAGGTTATATTTCCTCTCATTACTATATATATTACTAGTTTATCAAACTGGTGTAAAGGGAAACTGGCTCAGTTGCCCATAGCAACCAATCAGATTCCACCTTTCATTTCCCAAAGAGTCTGTGAGGAAAGAAAGGTGGAATCTGATTGGTTGCTAGAGGCAACTGAGCCAGTTTCACTTTACACCAGTTTGATAAATCTCCCTCAATGTCTTTATTACAACTTTGCCACTCTAATCTCAGAGTGCAGAGACTGAGGCCTACTTATAGTACATTGTTCTTAGGCCCACCCACACAGGTAAACTATACACCCCAGTGTTGCCAAGAACCCAGCCTTATATCCGTCCACCATTTTTCCTCCTGTGTAGTAATATGGCTGCCTCTCTACCGTCATTGAGCGTCTTGGCCGACACCATTCCACCCAACGTATTACACCCAGTAAACAAACTGGTGACAAATGGTCTGTGGCTACTTTGGCATACTGTTCTGCAGGTGTGCCAATGTATTCCAATAAATATGACCTTATTTACAGAGTGCAATACAACCTACATATATACATGTGTAATAACAGAGGCCAACAAAGGAAATGTTTCTTTGATAAATATCAGTTTGCATACAGTCTACATAATCGAGCCGTGTAAAGAATAAAAAAAGCACCAATCAACAAGATCATACTTTGTTATTGGGACCCGCTTGGCCCATATTGATAGGTCCTAAGATGGTGCTTATGTTTAAAGGAGAAGTCCGCATTTTTTAAGACTTGCAGCTGGGGTAATTTGATCAGGAGTATGATCTCACCACTCCCCATGCCCGCTGTGAGTAGCAGGACTGGTATCGGGACCCCTGCTGGCCTCCGGGAGCTCCAGCGCTGACACGTCACAACCTGGCTGATGGCCTGGCCGCTGAGCCAGTCAGTGATTGACTGAGCGACCAGTCATCAGCCAGGACATGCATTTTTCTCAAAGTCGTGACATCATCACAACTTGGGGGGAAAAATGCCTTCCGGCGGGGGTCCCGAGGCCGGTTCAGCCGATCACCACGGGCACAGGGAGAGGTAAGTTCGTACTCCTGATCAAATTCCAACTGCCAGATCTTAAAAATGGCAGATTCTTTAACGGTAGGCTGTATGCTGCTTTAGGGTTGTTGGGTGGTAAAGGGAACCTTAGTTTGTGTTTCATGATTTGAGTTTCATGATTTGAGTAGACTGTAGAAGTCAGCTCCAGTCTAGTCTTGGGGTCCTAAGCGATCTTTAGTTTTCTCCGATAAATGATTGCAAACTCCCCGTAACACAGAAAACGATAGTCGTTACTTACTTTAGTATATAAATGTTAGTAATTACGAACAAACTGTGTACATACAAAAAAAATATTTTATTGTCTACTCAAAAGATGTGATCAACAACTTACGAACACATTTTCGTTAGTCGTTTGATCATTGCCTGCATACACACACAATAAGATTATCACTTCGATTATCATTCGAACCATATAACGATTTTTCGTGTAATAGAAATCTTGGCATAGGGCTAAAGCCTGCTAAGCCATGTCGCAAGTGGTGATTTTCTACACATGGCGACATTTTTGCGTTAACCATTCAATTGGTCGCTGATCTATTACAATCCTCCGGTTTCTGATGTCTATATATTTTTGTTAGTAATCTGATTATAGTTATTTGCATTCTTCAGCGCTAAAATATTTCCATAATTCGCTGTCTGACTTGTCAGCCCGGGAGGTAGCACAAATATATAATCTACTCCGAAGAATAAAACATTCTTCAATTACTCTTCAATATAAAACTGTCAGTTCTTGTTACGTAGATTATACTGTGCGACAAAGTGGGAAAAATCCTATAATAAGCCAATAACTTAGATTTGTAGCTGTTGAGTATTAGTTCTGTTCGTAAATTGCCGCTTCAAAAACATCCACAAAGAAAGCCTTAAAGGGGCCTGTCTTCTCTGATCTAAAATGGCATAATTAATCACCAGTGAACAAGTCCTTTATCTTCAGAAAGGTTTGGATAGACTAGATACTACTCTCGTGATGCGAATCTGTTCTGGGAAGACTGGGTTACCACCAGTATGGCCATCACCATTAACCACCTTTTACTAGATTTATACGCAGTGAGTTAGACCTTACACATCTTTGGGCTGCTCAGATATGGAGTGTTACACCACCCATTCCCGAATTGGTGCATTTTGTAACATTTTTGGTTGGCAATGGATGACTAACAATATGGTTTCCATTACAGCTCCAATAGCTCGTGTCCATTTTTTTTTTTGTTCTTTAGGGGGGCGTAGATCCCCACCAATCCAGGGAACAATAAGCAGGTGGAAGAGCTGTCTGGCTGCAGTATACCCTTACCCTTACCCTTGCCAATTGAGAACACTTGAACATTTGGGCGTGTGTATGGGGGAGGGAATTTACAGGCTGACCTTTACTGAAAGTGGATGTCTATCTTTAGTCCTACGGAAGGGGTAATTGCAAAATCAGGACCGGGGAATACCCTTATGGGTCTCCAATAGAGATGAGTGAACGCTTGGGTTTGTCCTAACCAAAATGCTCTGCATTTGATTAGCAGTGGCTGAAAAAGTTGAATGCAGCCTAAGGGAATCCTGGAAATAATGGGTACAGGTTATGGCTGTGTCAATGTTTTCCGCGCTGCATCCAACTTCCGCCATCGGTAATCAAATGAGGTTGAGGTTCATTCATCTCTAGTCTCCAGTTTAAACCAAAAGAAGTGGAAATCTCTGTTATTTAACTGTTGTCATAACAAAGGGCGACTTTAATAACCTAGTATGGAATTGCTATTCTTGCAGTTACTCAATACTGGGTGTTTGAATTTTTATTAAAGAGCCTAACAATTACCAGCTCAGCACTGAGATCACGTCTCTCTTGCACAAGTGGGCGACTCCTTCAAAGTATCGACCCAGTGCAAAAAAAGAGCTGATATCGCGGGAGGTAGAATCCATTTATTGCTTATGTACCCCACAGTGGCCACTACTGGGCAAATATAGTACATGTGACCACCGACATGATAAATTTTCCCAAGTGTTCCAGAGAGATTGCAGCTACTTAATAGTGTCTCTCCACTCTGGCTCATAGGAGTTGTCCCACTTTATAATGTTAACATCCATTAAATTAGAGAGGATTGCTAAGACTCCTTTAAAGAAACCAGGAGTCATAAGGGTGGTTCCCAGTGGCTTTTCCCCACCCCAGTTGCCTTGATTAATAGATGTTTCCTTATACCCAAACTAAATGAAAGTTGTATCTGTCAAGGCTTGTGGGGTGGGAAGAAACCGCCGGGTCTGCTCCAATGACATTGTTCAGGCAGCATGATAGTGTTTCCTTTTCAAGCTTTTTGCTTTTTCTGAGGTAGATGCCCTGATGTGTGGCTGTGTGATCCTTGTTTCTCTGTAGGATTAGCATTGCCGAGCCATTAAATATTTGATTTAGCCGTAAAAATCCTTCGACACAGCAATTTACTGGATAATTGCAGTAATGTAGCCGAGGTGAAAGCGCGTTCTTTCAAGGACTCTTTGCTTCCATATAGACACGTGTAATAAGTGATAGTGTTCTCCTCCACATGGCTCTGTTATGCAATGGTTATTGAGTATTCTGTTCTTTTTTTCATCTAGGGAAGTCGCCGCATGGCGAGGCGTTAAATTACAGTGTGGAAACCCTAGCAATATTTGTCCTGGCTCCAGTGATTGTACTCATTGTGCTTTCTGTTGTGGCCCTGCTGGTCTTCCGAAAAATTCAGCAACGTCACATGGAACGACTGAGCACGCGAGATGCAGAGTATGGGACTATAGACGGGCTAATAGCATCCAATGTGGGGGACAGCACACTTGCAGTAAGTAATTTTTATTTTTTGTTTTGCCTAAATTCTGTATTTTAACCGTCAAGGTGAAGCGCAAAGTTTATTTTCATCACCGTGTAAGGCGCTTGTGCAGGGTACAGTTTCCTGGTTGTGGTTGTCACTTTGCCCAACCCTGTTACCCGTGCCTGTTGACTGTCTAATATTTTTAATTTTGTTAGTTATTCCACATGTCTCTCGTTATATTGTGCTGGAATTGTAAAACTGAAAGGATGGAGAGAAAATACTCCCCTACCTCACTCCTTTGGGCTCCCCACACGTAGCTTTTCTTCCTACTTGTGTGAGAGCTTGCTCAGCCAATCTGACTGCAGCGGTGTCCCGCCACGGTCAGGGATTGGCTGAGCGGGCTGTCTCCACTGAGATGAGGGAACTGGAAGACATCACAAGGGGAGCTTCATTGAAGCAAAGTATGTGTTTTTTCTTTTTTTTTTGTCCCCGTAGTGGGCACTGCACAATGTTAAAAAGGCACTTATCATGACAAACCTATTTTCAAGGGACATCCCCAACGAAACTAATATAGATAGGGCTTCTCATTGCATTTAGAGTTGGTAGCGTAGATGATGAGCTGTCAACAACGGGAAGGGAATTTGCAACTATATTGGTTATCCCTTTAAACGGGTTGGCCGTGGAGCAGAACACTGCTAAAGTGTTCTGCTCCCTTCCTGAGATTCCACATCTTATCCCAAGTCGTGAAGAGGTGGGTCTAACCTGCGCTCATCACGTGTGGGTTAAATTCACTCATGCGATGACTAGCAGCTTCTCAGTGTCACGCAGCGATCGCAACTTAGAGACTCTAACACATTTTTGCCCTATCCTTAGAGTGTGAAGCTCCATACTCTACTTTAGCACCCATCATACACTGCAATGCATCTGTCAGTCAATTAGGGCGTATGGAGAATGTGCCAGTGAGCAAGGGGGTCACTACACCTGATGTCGATTGATGATCGATACTACCGTAATGTAATAAAGAGATGGTATCCGTTTAATTCATCACCCTTTCCATTGGTGTACATATCTACGCAGTTTAAACCTTTTTCTGTTTTTTTTTTGTTTTTTTTCTTTTTTTGGTAAAATGTTAGAATGTGCAGTTGTGCCACCTGGTGATAACACTGATTTTATTTCAATCCGCTAGATGGGTGTAGTTCAGTTTCCTAAAGCGTCTGTTTAATTTTCTGCTGCCTTTATTGCACTTTCAAAACTTATCAAATGTAGAAAGTAAAATGTTGTCTTTCCTCCATATTTATTCAGGATCTGTTGGATCACTCGTGTACATCTGGCAGCGGCTCAGGGCTTCCTTTCCTGGTGCAGAGAACAGTGGCTCGCCAGATTACCCTTGCTGAATGTGTTGGTTTGTACTGATGCATGTTTTCTTCGCATATATATATATATATATATATATATATATATATATATATATATATATATATATATATATAATATATATATAATATATATAATATAATTTTTTTTATTTTATTATTCTAGTTTTTTGCTTGCAGTTATTAAAGGAGTTATCCAACGCTACAAAAACATGGCCACTTTCTTCCAGTGACAGCACCACTCTTGTCTGCAGGTGCAATTCGCAATTAAGCTCCATTAACTTCAATGGAACCAAGCTGCAACCCCCACTGCAACTGGAGACAAGATTGGTGCTGTTTCTGGAAGAAAGTGGTCATGTTTCTGTAGCGCTGGATAACCCCTTTAAAGGAGTAATTCCACTGGATAAGTGATTTTATTTGATCAGTGGGGGTCTGACTGCTGGAGCCCTCACGAACCGCAAGAATTGGGGGTCCTTTGTTCCCCAGTGTTAATGGAGCATTGGTAGTATATGCTTGTCGTTGCTTCATTTACTTCCAGTGGGAGTACAGTTTCTTAGTGATTTAAAGGAACTGCAGGGCTACCACACATTTCCATTGTTGCACGTAGATGGCGCCATTGGACTGGTGCCTCGAGTCTTTCTAAATAGTGGGGAATGGGATTTATTGAAATATTATATAAACTACTTAGGGTAAAAAAAACTTTCAGTAACAGTAAATGTTAATAGGAGAACTTCACTTGCTTTCTGGATTTCTGCAGCAACACCTAAAAATTCATGACGCAGGTCCTAGTTTTAAGCAGATAAATTTAGCCTATCTGGAGAGGATATATCTGCTAGACTGTTAAAGTCAGAACCGCTGACAAAAGCTGCATTATATTCCACCGCCTTGTGAAGGGCACGCTGAGCAGCCAAGTCCTGGAACAAAGCACTGGCATGGTCCCGATTTCTTTCACTACTGTATACCTGCAAGGATTTTCCTATTGTGCAAAGTCCCAACGTTTTAATGAGTGTCGGTTTATAAAATTCTTGGCAAAGGGGTTCAGGGTTTACGGACATGGAGTGATAATGTAAGACGTATTACCGTTCAGTGTCTTTAGAAATGTGGGGCAGTGCCAGGAGACTCGGATTACAATGCTGGAGCCCCATTAGTGGAGATTGGGTTTCAACAGTTCATATTAAGCTGAGGTTTTATTTCATGCGTCCTCTGTGGATCATGGCAGATATACGCTTTGTTGTAGTATCACATATTTCACGAAAAGGAGACTAAATGGCTGGGCCCTTAATTCTATCCTCCAGCCTTGCCACTGTAGAGCCATACAGCGATCTATCCTTAACACCATCCTCTCCAGATGTCGGGGAAGAAGGATCAGGGATTTCTCATTTCAATATGCCCAATCCTCTGTTTACATTTCTTTCCCCAATAAATTCAAAATCCCTACTTGAGTGTGCATGTTTATGGGGGAGTTGTTTTAAAGGGGTTGTCCAGGTAGGTTCTTTTCTGCTTCCCTGCTCTCCACTTCCACCTTTGTTTACTATCCAAGACAAGAGGGGGTTGGGTACCAAGCTGAAGGTGGGGATTGATGTCATGCAGCTATTGGGCATTGTGTGCTGGAGTGGTTTCTCCTGGACAGGATCACGACTTGTTCCCTACCGCCTCTTGTTTTGGAAGGTATACTGAGGTGGACCAGGGACCAAACGAGGTAGGACCTTCTCTGCTTCACAGACAGCCCCTTTGAAATATAGACTGTTACATTATACTTATTCCTGATAATAGGCCACCAAGAATGGTGTGGTGCCCCAGCTCTGCTGGGTGGCACAACCGGTCACTTGCCACTAGTGTAGTGGGCGGTCGAGATATATCCCAGCCATGTGTTATGCTGTCGTGAGGCCAGTGCCGGTTGGGCACACATGTATGATGGCACACCTGCTTTTATTTTAAGTGGGCTGGTTATACCCTTTCCCCTGTGGTCAGTACCCTGCCAGGCTGTTTAGGGGTCCCTTGGGTACTTATCACGGTGGTCCAGAGTGGAGCTGCGACCCACCCGGACTATTGGTACTGCCACCCACAGAAAAAGGTGCTTGGATAAGAATCACAGAGTCCCGTTAAAATAAATAAACTTTTCTTTACTGCCAAAATACTTGATACAATGATACACAATTAGTTTAGCTTGATAAGTTACTTTAGTCTGAGCGTAATAGGTTGGGAAACCCCTTTACGGATAGAGTAAACCCAGTCTGCCAATGACTGGTGGGCTATTCTATGGACGGGGTTGAGACTGCTGTTCCTAGATACAGGTCCTTCTCAAAAAATTTGCATATAGTGCTAAAGTTCATGTTCATTATTTTCCATAATGTTATGATAAAAATTAAACTTTCATATATTTTAGAATCATTGCACACCAACTGAAGTATTTCAGGTCTTTTATTGTTTTAATCCTGATGATTTTGACATACAGCTCATGAAAACCCAAAAATCCTATCTCAAAAAATTAGGATATCATGAAAAGGTTCCCTAAACGAGCTATTAACCTAATCATCTGGATCAACTAATTAACTCTAAACACCTGCAAAAGATACCTGAGGCTTTTAAAAACGTCCAGCCTGGTTCATTACTCCAAACAGCCATCATGGGTAAGACTGCCGACCTGACTGCTGTCCAGAAGGCCATCATTGACACCTTCAAGCAAGAGGGTAAGACCCAGAAATAAATTTCTGAACAAATAGGCTGTTCCCAGAGTGCTGTATCAAGGCACCTCAACGGGAAGTCTGTGGGAAGGAAAAAATGGGGCAGAAAAAGCTGCACAACGAGAAGAGGTGACCGGACCCTGAGGAAGATTGTGGAGAAGGACCGATTCCAGACCTTGATGGACCTGCGGAAGCAGTGGACTGAGTCTGGAGTAGAAACCTCCAGAGCCACTGTGCACAGGCGTGTGCAGGAAATGGGCTACAGGTGCCGCATTCCCCAGGTCAAGCCACTTTTGAACCAGAAACAGCGGCAGAAGCGCCTGATCTGGGCTACAGAAGCAGCACTGGACTGTTGCTCAGTGGTCCCAAGTACTTTTTTCTGATGAAAGCAAATTTTGCATGTCATTCGGAAATCAAGGTGCCAGAGTCTGGAGGAAGACTGGGGAGAAGGAAATGCCAAAATGCCTGAAGTCCAGTGTCAAGTACCCACAGTCAGTGATGGTCTGGGGTGCCATGTCAGCTGCAGGTGTTGGTCCACTGTGTTTTATCAAGGGCAGGGTCAATGCAGCTAGCTATCAGGAGATTTTGGAGAACTTCATGCTTCCATCGGCTGAAAAACTTTATGGAGATGATTTCATTTTTTCAGCATGACCTGGCACCTGCTCACAGTGCCAAAACCACTGGTAAATGGTTTACTGACCATGGTGTTAGGGTGCTCAATTGGCCTGCCAACTCTCCTGACCTAAACCCCATAGAGAATCTGTGGGATATTGTGAAGAGAAAGTTGAGAGACGCAAGACCCAACACTCTGGATAAGCTTAAGGCCGCTATCAAAGCATCCTGGGCCTCCATAACACCTGAGCAGTGCCACAGGCTGATTGCCTCCATGCCACGCCGCATTAAAGCAGTCATTTCTGCAAAAGGGTTCCCGACCAAGTATTAAGTGCATAACTGAACATTAATTATTTGAAGGTTGACTTTTTTTTTTTATTATTAAAAACACTTTTCTTTTATTGGTCGGATGAAATATGCTAATTGTTTGAGATTTTGAGTTTTCATGAGCTGTATGCCAAAATCATCAGTATTAAAACAATAAAAGACCTGAAATATTTCAGTTGGTGTGCAATGATTCTAAACTATATGTAAGTTTAATTTTTATCATTACATTATGGAAAATAATGAACTGTAGCACTATATGCTAATTTTTTGAGAAGGACCTGTATGTTTTCATGGTGGAAAGAAGCATTCGGAATGTAGACTTTCAATGCCCATTTCTTTCTTAATGGTGCGTTCACACCTACAGGATCTGCAGCTGATTTTCTGCAGCAGATTTCATTTAAATAACTGAACACAGCATCAAATCTGCTGCAGATCCTGTAGGTGTGAACGCACCCTAAACAGGTATTGGGTATTCCAGGCATTAACAATTATTCTTTGTGCACAGGACAGGGCGTTAGTGTCTGATCGTAAGGATGCAAGTGATTTACTTGCCTATCTTCAGCTGCTCCCATAGACATTAGAATGGCAATAAGCAAGGGTGACCACCACTCCATTACAAAGGGAGACTTGGGCCTCCATTTGAGATTGTGGTTCAACCCCTCTGATCATATACTTATCCCCTCTCTAGTGGAAAACTGTCAATGGGGTAACCATTTCAGGGAGGCAAGCTGCCACTAGAGGTGTATGGTAGTTGTTTGTACTTCCAATGGGAAGAGGAAAATAAACCCGCTTGGCCAAACTAAGTGTATGGGAATGTGCGAAATAGCTAATAACCAAGATATATGGTTGCTTTAAGGGCCCTATTATACCGAACGATTATCAGTTGTACTTGGCCGATTACCATCTGTTTCAGCAGATAATAATTTGTATGTGCTATAATTACCCCTTGAAAGGGTAGATGGTAAAAAATGTTATAAATGCAAAAAAGATACTGTACATAAAGTTTTATTTATAAAATCTGAATTCATTGGGATGGGTTTCTTTACTATTCTAACAACTTAAATTTAATGTTTATATTTGTTTTTTTTGTTTTTTTTTTCTAGGTAAGGGCCGCTATGGAGAAGTATGGCGTGGTCACTGGCAGGGAGAGAGCGTTGCTGTAAAGATCTTTTCGTCACGAGATGAGAAGTCCTGGTTCAGGGAGACTGAATTATACAACACGGTGCTGTTAAGACATGAAAACATTCTAGGTGAGCAATTACAGGAAACACGATGGCCTGTATACAAGTTCCTCGTCGGCTGCAGACTATAAAGGCTTTGCTGCATTAAGTCTGACATCCGGAATGATGGCCGTATCCCACCGCTGACTGTAGATGGAACGGGGCCTGGGCTATTGCGAGTGTTGCAGAATTCTTGGCCTGCCTTTTGGGAACAGCAGAGACGAGCGCCGGGTTTGGGAGAGTGAGGATTTAATTAGCAGAAGCCTGTCCTGCCTTCTCACCAGATGGTTATAGCTGATGGGAATGCGAGACAGCTACTTGTTTTAGTAACTGTTTAATAGCAACTACTGTCAATGGAAAAGTACCAATCTACAGTTCCCCGGGTCTTGCCGGTGTCAATCTGGTGTGCGTAACACTTCTTTATAATTGATATGCATGGCCGCTGCCAACTGTACAACTCGCATTTCTTTAAATAGATTTCTGACGAGAGTAAAATCGATGTAATCTAAGAGATTGTTGGACTTAGGTCTGGGCTGAGACCACACACTTCTCCTGTGGTGGTTTGAGGTCCAGGAACTAAAGGGGTATGGCTTCTGCTTGAGGAGATGAGTGGAGACCTATAGGCTATTTATGCTCCTGTGGGAATTCTGGGAAGGAGAATATGCAAACCTAATCCAAAAAACTATAGGTCTTCATAGGAGCCACCGTTCTTAAAACGAACTCATGCACTAAAAGTCTGTAGCTATTTGGAGCTGGAGTGGCGCTGGTACTCTAATAGGGTTATATAGGCTTGAAAAAACATGGCCGCTTTCGTCTGGAAACAACACCACTCTTGTGTCCAGTTTGGGTATGGTATTACAGCTCAGTTCCATTGAAGTGAATGGAGCTTAATAGCAAACCACACTTGGACTGGAGACAAGTGGTGCTGTCTCTGAAAGTAAGTGGCCATGTTTTTCTAGCTCTGGATAACCCCTTTAAGTGTGAGCGGCTGGGAAGAGGGCAGAGGCAGTCTGTGTGCTACTGTGGCTTGTCCTCATGCCTAGTTACTATGAGGTGGGTCCAAGCATTGAAGATGATTTTTTTTTTTTTTGTAATTGACAGAGGCTGTCAGGCAGGTACTGGATTCAGTTTACTCCCCATAAGGAAGGTCATGGGTTTCTCTTTAAGGCTATGTTTACACAACTTAATTTTTTTCCGGCCGGTTTTTTTTTTGACAGCTGTCACTTTGGCGCCAAAATGTGGCCATTTTATGCAAATGAGGGACATTAATTGCATAAACGGGACACGTTTTGGTGCCAAAATGAAGGCTGTCCAAAAAAATGGCAGCGAAATGGACAAAAAAAGTTGTGTAAACAGCCTAAAAGTATTAAAACGAAAACTAATACCATAAAATTTAAACTCAACAAAAAACCTCATTTGCCGCCTCATTTGCTAATCCACTGTACAACTGTTTGTTAAAACATTCAACTAGGAAAAGGAAAAAAAAGAATGTAACAAGATTTGGCTGCCTCCTTAAGGGGTTAATCGAGCAACATTGCTTAATTTTTCATATAACATGTATTGGAACAATAAAAGGATTTGAATCCTATAATATTAGTTATTACGATTACATTTATAAGCCTAATAAAACATAGCTCCAGTTCAAGGAGAAGGCAAAACCAGTTTCCTCCATGCATTGCCTCCTCCTTAAGAGTTCAATTGCTGTTGCCGGCTCTGCTCTCCGCTTGACGTTGCCCCCCCCTGCGCTCTCTCTGCTTGCTGTTGGCGCCCCCTTGCACTCTCTCCGGTTGGCGCCCCCCCTGCGCCCTCTCCGCTTGACGTTGCCCCCCCCCCTCTGCGCTCTCTCCGCTTGCTGTTGGCGCCCCCTTGCACTCTCTCCGGTTGGCGCCCCCCTGCGCCCTCTCCGCTTGCCGTTGGTGCCCCTGTGCTCTCCGCGCCCTCTCCTGGCTGCTTGCTGAACAGCCTCGCTCCCACTGTTTCCAATCACCGTTCTGTTTTAAAGACCCTGCATTCCAGACATTTTGTTTTCTTTGCCTTCTCATTAGATTTGCCTTTCCTTCATAAATATCCATGCATGTTCAGACAGCAGTGCAGCAAAGCAAGAAATTGTTGCCTGGACTTAGGTCCTGGAGACGCAGACGCCCCCCCCCCCCCCCCTGCTCTTCCCATTTTGGAAAATATGTTCAATTGTGTGTGTGTGTGCATCCTCCAGCGCCCTGGGCTTAGTTCTAGCATTTCGTATAACCTCGGCTCCACTTTGTTGGCCTGTTTTACAAGCAGGTTCGTACTGTCTGGGCAGGCTCCTCATTGCTGCTGGTTCTCACTTTTTTAAATAGCGGGATTAAGATTTAACACTGCACATACCAGTAAACAGAAGGTGAGGTGCAGAATGAGTCTCTACTTGAGATACATCACACAAGTCTCTGAAATGTGTCACACTCTGTTATAGGGATTAGTCCTTGGATTAGCTGTCTGTAGAATATAATGCTTTCTGTGCTTTGTTTTTTGTAAAAAAAAAAAAAAATTGTCCCCCTTATTTTTATTACTTTTGCTTTTTTGGGTATTGTGTGTTCTGTTTAGGCCCACGAGTTTTTTTATATGCACATATTGGCCCATATAGTACATATAGTGGAAGCAGTCTGAGTATCTGTATACAGGGCCTCTAACCTGGCTCCCTCTGTTTTGTGGATTACTGGACCCTAACATTTTGCTTGCTATTGTATATTGTATTTAAAGGAGAAGTCAGGCAAAAAGTTTTATTAAAGGGGAAATCCGGGTAGAGGTAAAAAAAAATGAAGCTTCTGCAGAAGCATATAACAATACTTACCCATCTATTCCAGTTTTGAAACTACCAAAAATCCATTTGTTTTGGGGGTTTTTGTTCTGTTTTGTGTTTCTGTATTTTCTGGTTGAGCAAATGTACTCAGTACTACATGTTCCAGAATGCAATGCTTTCCCTCAGCTGTTCATCACAGTCCCCCACCCTGCCTATTCCCCGCCCAAATCTGTTGCAGAACATCTAGGCTGTGTTCACAGATTGCAGTTTCATTGTGTTACGGAATTATTTGCAGTAATTTATAATTTAATTGTGGTCCCACCCGCACAGCACGCTGTATTCTCTACCTGTAACGCCGCACAGCACGCTGTATTCTCTACCTGTAACGCCACACAGCACGCTGTATTCTCTACCTGTAACACCACCCAGCACACTGTATTCTCTACCTGTAACACCACACAGCACACTGTATTCTCCACCTGTAACACCACACAGCACACTGTATTCTCCACCTGTAACACCACACAGCACACTGTATTCTCTACCTGTAACACCACACAGCACACTGTATTCTCTACCTGTAACACCACACAGCGCTGTATTCTCTACCTGTAACACCACACAGCACGCTGTATTCTCTACCTGTAACACCACACAGCACGCTGTATTCTCTACCTGTAACGCTGATATTGGAATAAAGCAAAGAACTTTTTTAAGTAAATTTTTTTTTCCGTCTCCACGTACATATTATGATCAAGCATCTTTTATCTTTGAAGTTGATTCCCACAAAAAGGACTTTATCCGATTATTATCTTACATGGGATATACTGTTTATGCCTTGTTTTTTGTGCAGGTGGGATTGGCAGTGTCGGCTCTTATCCTCTCTGCTGTTTAGCATTATCTATTTGTGTTACTGCATCATTTTTGTGCAGATGCTGCAGTACTGCAATGACACTCCAACATGTGTGAACACAGCCCTAATTTCTCTGTAGACTTTCGCACAATCAGTGAAGCTGAACACCTGCTTCTGGCCAGTCTGAGATTCTGAATCCCGCCCTGCCCCCTGTCTGCATCATCAGCCTGATCTCAGCAAACACACACAATGTAAGACAGAGGCATGGAAGATTTGTCTCCTAAGGGGGATAGCAGCAGGAGCAGGAGACAATGTGGATTGGCACAGAGGCCATTTTTTTCACTTCCTGGATTTCTATCAGCTACCATTGTGGCAGAACCGCACAGATACGGTAATAGATTGTATAGACACATCTATATAACTTTTAATGTACTTTTGTCATGCGTCCACAAGAGGTGTTGAGAGCGGCGACCCCGCTCTGAACCGCCGCGATCCCGGGTGCCGCGTGTAGCCCGGGACTGCGGCTATTAGCGGGCACGATCTGATCGCCGTGCCCGCTAATTAAGTAATCGGAGGTGGCTGTCAAAGTTGACCTGCATCCAATCACTTGTATGCAGCCGTCCCTGGTGTCTAGTGGCAGAGCGCCCACCCCGGGACGTTGTCCCGGAGGAGAGATCTCCGTGTCTATTACCTGCCGGGGTATCCGCAAAAATGGCGCTGATCCCGGCTCGGCACTTGGTTGCTTTCGGCTGCAGTAGCCGAAAGCAATCAAGTGCCTATCTCATCGATCTATGCTGTTTAACTATATACAGCATAGATCAATGAGAGATCAGAGTGCATATACTAGAAGTCCCCCAGGGGGAATATCCCTAACCCCAGGGGGGCTTCTAGTATATGTGTAAAAAAAGAAAAGGTGGTATTAATAAAAAGCCCCCTCCCGTAATAAAAGTTTGAATCGCCTCCCTTTCCCCATGTTATAAATAAAAAATTTATAAATAAACATATTTGGTATCGCCGCGTGCATAATCGCCCGAACTATGAATTAATTAATCACATTCCTGATCTCGCACGGTAAATGGCGTAAGCGCCAAAGAAATCCCAAAGTGCAAAATTGCGCATTTTTGCGCAGAAATTTTTTTAATAAAAAGCGATCTAAAAGTTGTATATGCGCAATCAAGGTACCGATAGAAAGTAAACATCATTGTGCAAAAAATGACGCCTGACACAGCCTCATAGACCAAAGGATAAAAGCGCTATAAGCATGGTAATGGAGCGATTTTTAAGGAACTTATATTTGTTAACAATGGTTTGAATTTTTTACTGAAAGAAAGGGAAATTTTGGCAGCACATCTATGACTCTGCAGGTTGCACGCTGCTTGTGGGTTTAGTACAGACAAAAAACAAAAGGTGCAACTGCAACCCGCAGGTGCAAGGGCTTACCGTATATACTCCTCCCAGCGTACACACAGCTAACACCTGCTCTGTAGATATTAAAAATTAAAATATAAAAATATATATATATTTTTGTTGTAAAGTGAGGATCTTAGCAAACTATTTGATCAAACGGTGTACCATGTCGCCACATTAAGGCGTCCTCAGAGACACTGTCCCTACTCTAGCATTTTCACACTAGCAATGGCCTCTCCTGGGCTGGAAAAAAAATATAGCGTGCAGCCTGCAGTGTGAACAGAGTCGTAGATGTGCTGCCAAAATTTCCCTTTTCTGTTGAATGTGGGGGGTGTGGCTACCTCCTGTTGGCTTGCACTCCACCCATGTCCCAAGGCTGCTATAAAAGAGATCATTTGGCTCCTGAGCCAATCTGCCCAGTTGTAGGCTTATTCAGCCCAGGAGAGGCCATTGCTAGTGTGAAAATGCTAGAGTAGGGACCATGTCTCTGAGGACGCCTTAACGTGGCAACACGGTACACCCTGTTTGATCAAATAGTTTGCTAAGATCCTCACTTTTCAACAAAAAAATAAATATATTTTTTTATATTTAAATTTTTAATATCTACAGAGCAGGTGCAGCGTGTGTACGCTGGGAGGAGTATATACGGTAAGCCCTTGCACCTGTGGGTTGCTGTTGCACCTTTTGTTTTTTGTTTGAATTTTTTACAGGCCATGGCGTAATGGCGTAAAAACAAATAACCCCCAAATAAACAAAATGCGTTTTTTTTGTTCAATTTCACCACACATTGAATTTTTTTCTGCTTTTGCAGTGTACTTTATGCACAAATTCAGCCTGTCATTGCAAGGTACAATTAGTGACGCAATAAATAAGGGCTCATGTGGGTCTCTAGGTGGAAAAATGCAACTGCTGTGGCCTTTTAAACACAAGGAGGAAAAAACAAAAATGCAAAAATGAAAATTGGCTCCGTCCTTAAGAGGTTAATAGAAAACAAGTTTTTCTTATCCGGAGTTCCCCTTTAAAGTATTGTATTGCCCCCCAAAAGTTATACAAATCCCCAATATACACTTATTATGGGAAATGCACATAAAGTGCTTTTTTTTCCTGCACTTACTACTGCATCAAGGCTTCACTTCCTGGATAACATGGTGATGTCACTTCCTGGATAACATGGTGAGGCAGGGGGACACTGAGCGTCCCTCTGCCATCATCCTCTCCAGCAGCCACAGGCTGCACAGCTTTGGGAGTTGGGGCGTGACATCACCATGTTATCCAGGAAGTGACATCAACATGTTATCCAGGAAGTGATATCACCATGTTATCCAGGAAGTGAAGCCTTGATGCATATGCAACTGTTATATATGATCTATTCGTCTTCTCACTGCTCAGATCAGATTTCTCTGTCTTTACCAGGTTTCATTGCCTCCGATATGACTTCCAGAAACTCCAGCACGCAGTTGTGGTTAATCACGCACTACCATGAAATGGGATCGCTCTACGATTACTTACAAGTAACCACGCTGGACACTGTGACCTGCCTCAGAATCGTCCTCTCCATAGCCAGTGGATTGGCGCATTTACATGTCGAGATATTCGGTACACAGGGAAAACCTGCAATTGCTCACCGGGATTTAAAGAGCAAGAACATTCTAGTTAAGAAGAATGGACAGTGCTGCATAGCTGATCTAGGTAACGTTGTCAGTCATATGTGCCAGTTCAGGAATCTGGGTTAAAATAGACATTCCAGATGTATTTGGAATGGGTACTATGCATTTTGCTATATTATGTTACCTCAAGTAACAGGAACAAGTATTTTATTTATTTTTTGTAATTTTCTTTGTAATACATAAAATGGCCACCAGATGGCAGTGCTTGTTCTTATGATGTTGTTTAGTTAGCTTTTTGGTATACAAAAGACTAAGAAATGCAAAGTTGTTTTTTGTAATGTCATGAAGGTGTGTGTGTGTGTGTGTGTGTGTGTGTATGTATATGTGTGTGTGTATGTGTATATATATATATATTATAATATATAATTATATATTTATAATATATATATTTATAATATTATCTATCCATCTTACTCATCAATCATCACGGAAGAGTAAGGTCTAGCATGCTGTGTTTTTTTTTTTTTAACATGCCTGATAATGCCGTTCTTTGGATCAAGACCTTAAGGTTGTTGGACAAACAAATATTTGGCATTCTGATGTCTAATATGTATGGCCACCTTAAAGTGAGCTGATGGCACCGCTGCGTAGGTCTCAGTAAGAGCATTCAGGACATACCTTTTTGTTACCTACTTGTATTTTATTTATTTTTTTAAACTTATTTTCATGAAAATGCTTTTATTTTGTTAACATGGCGTGGGACCTATAATTCCCTGGGTCCTAGCACAGCTACACCATACTGAGCTGTATGCTAGATCGGCGCTCACTTTCCGAGCCTATTACACGGCTGTATAATAGTTTTTAGCAAGGGTTATGTGGATGCTCCATGCTCCCGGTGGTGTTCTGTCCTCTGCTCACTTCCAGTGCCACAGCTGTAGCTTCGGAGTGGGTGTCTGAACTGACAGGCCACTCAGCCAGTCACTGGATGGGACCACAGGGGCCAGTGATTGGCTGTGCGGCCCGTTGGTTCATAGACCGACTCCGAAGCTGCAGGGGGCGGAAGAACACTGGGACCATGGATAGGTAATATATGCAATTTTTTTTTTTTTTTTTTTTTTTTAACACAATCAGCCACACAGTGATGTGTGGTCGGTGCAAATGATTTTAGGTCAGGTTAAAAAGAGACGATCAGCAGATCGTTGTCATTCCCTGCTTGTGCTCTCTATTACACGGAGCGATAATTGGCCTGATTCAGACGATTATCGCTCCATGTAATAGGGCCCTTAGTTCCCTCCTTTCTTTCCTCCTCCTTCAACTACATAATATGAGTATGTTTGTTGTTTTTTCTTAATATTCTATCCCTAACTACAGACTCTTCTCCTTCTTCAGGATTGGCTGTGATGCACTCACAATCAACCAACCAGCTCGATGTCGGGAATAACCCCCGTGTAGGAACCAAGCGATACATGGCTCCTGAAGTCCTAGATGAGACGATCCAAGTGGATTGCTTTGACTCTTACAAAAGAGTTGATATTTATGCTTTTGGCCTGGTCCTCTGGGAGGTTGCCAGACGCATGGTTAGCAACGGTAAGCTGTTTGTGTTTCCAGCCTCAGACCACGTGTTAACACTTTTTTTTTCTCTTCCCTCCCTCTGCTGGCTCAGACATTCTCAGAAGCGTTGGCTCACACAGCTATTTTGAACTTTTAAATTTTCCTTGTGTTTTATTCAGGGTCGAACTATCACCCAGTTTTAAGGATTGTGTTACTGTTTTTGTTTTGCTGTGTTTGTCTGCCGCGTCAGTTCTGCCAACTTGTAGACGTTGGCACTAAATTATTAGTGTCCATAAATCCGACATGCACCGTTTAGTGGAGAAAATCATCATGGGGGAGATTTATCAAACATGGTGTAAAGTGAAACTGGCTCAGTTGCCCCTAGCAACCAATCAGATTCCATCTTTCATTTTCCAAATAGTCTGTGAGGAATGAAAGGTGGAATCTGATTGGTTGCTAGGGGCAACTGAGCCAGTTTCACTTTACACCATGTTTGATAAATCTTCCCCATGCTATATAGATTTCTAGGGATGTCCTGTGCAGAGCTTATTATATAAAAAGGGAGAGCTGTGACCTATTGTGAATGGCCTGATCCCAGTTTATATACTGCTGTCACCCTTTACTGTATGAAAAGGAGAATGCAGGAAGCGTCTGCTTATTCGATTTAGTGCTCAGATCAAAAACTGGCAAATTTCTGGTTAATTTTAAAATGGCTATATAAAATTAAAGATTATATAAAAATAAATTAAAAACCTTATTTAAATAAGTTTGCAGTAACACACCTCTAAAGTATTAAAAAGAAATCCATTGTAGGCTTTAAATTCACAGGAAATATTGACAAGACCTGTATCTGTTTCCAGAACAGAGGTCTGTCATCTCTGAGACTACCATGGGTCACTGCATCTAGGTGCAGAGCAAAAAAAGAGAGAGAAAAAAAAAGTCTCCCATTCTCTCCCAATACCACTACACAAATGTCATATAGGGGCTGGAGATAAGCATGCTAGAGTCCAATCGTTCTGCATTTGAATACCAGTGGCTGACGAAAACATGGATACAGCCATAGGCATATTTATGTTTTCCCAAACTAACTAGGGCTGCATCCAACTTCTTCAGCCTCCGGTATTCAATTGCCAAACAATCCAACTTGAGCATGCTCGAGTCTCGTTAGTCTCTAATAAATACATCAAAAGGTCTGACGGGTTAGGGTCTGAGTGTTCAGACTGCAACCGATCAGAACAAGCTGGAATAAGCTTACGTCTAGCGTATTGTGTCGTGACCTGGACCGACTCTCACTGCAAGTCTATTGGGCTGTCCAGATTTCGTAGAGACAGAGCAGGAAAAGGAGTGTGCTGGAACTTGGTCATCTCCCCATTTGTTCTAGCTCGTGTCGCGTACTGACACATTCCCTTTAAATCTTGCAGATTTCAGTCTGGCCACTAAACTTGATAGTAATGGGACATTTCCTGTTCTGTAGAGAGATTCTTTCTTATAATGCCAGAGGGTTACTATTAAAGGTGACACCAGTATATTTATTACATAGGATCAGCCATTTATAATAGGTGATGGTCAAATATACCCTTCCTGATGTCTGCAGAGGTCTCAGAGCATGCCTAGAAACCTCTCCTATAGAACTCAATCAGACTATTGTTTGCTGGGTCCGTGTATCTGCTATAAGAGTGCGTTCACACGTACAGGATCTGCAGCAGATTTGGAGCTTCAGATTCAAAGCAAATCTGCAGCTTCGAATCAGCGCCATCAAATCTGCTGCAGATCCTGTACGTGTAAACGTACTTTAAAATGTTTTTTCTAATACTGTTGTCAGAGCAGAGAAGAAACTCGAGTAACACAGCTGCCTCCATAGTAATGAAAAAAAAATTATGACCTAAAACAAATTTTAAAGTCAGAAAATAGAAGCATGTTAGAGAAAACAGATTTTACTATATGGCACTAATGTGTGTGACACGTTTCCGTATAGCAATTGACCTGCAAAGGTCTCCCTATTCAATAGGCCTCATACACGTGTATAGCTGTAGTGTACCTCCATAACCATTGCTTCTAGGTGAAAACAACCCAGTCATACAGCTCATGGCTCCCGCATGAGGCCTCTGTATGTAGATTGGGGGGGGGGGGGCTACACTTTGGGGGGATTTTATCTAGTAGTGTACAGTTTTAAGTGTTTTTTTTTTTTTGCCACTTCAAAGAACTTCGGCTAATAAGTAACAGTAAGTCCACACTGTGCAATCCCAAACCTATATAATACATGAGAATCATCCATACCACTAGATAATAGCCCTGACTTATCTGCCTCACATTATGGATGTCCTTGGGAAGGTTATATTTAACATTAGAGTTAAAGGAGACGTTTACTGTGACAGGTGAAGTAAACAATGTATGACCTGGACATGACTTGTGTGCAAAGTGATTGGCGCAATGCTCCCAACATGATAAGCTATGGTTGTATCTGGTACATATTCTAGGTAGACCAAGTCATGAAGCCTCGAAAGTGAAGAGTCCTGTTACTGTAACTTTATTTAATGACCCAATATATTGGTGCCAGAACATGAAGGCCAGCTTGGCGTGTGTTTTATTCAACCTGTAATGACTTTGACTTATCAGAAATTTCTCCTTTATTTTCAGGTATCGTTGAAGACTACAAACCTCCGTTTTATGACGTTGTTCCCAATGATCCTAGTTTTGAGGATATGAAGAAGGTTGTCTGTGTGGATCAACAAAGACCAAACATTCCCAATAGATGGTTTTCAGACCCAGTAAGTATCTACACCAGAAGCAAGCGCTCCAGTATGGATGAATACCACATCACCCAATGTGTATAGTAGGGGCTTGGCAGTTTGGCTGCTAGCATAATGCTGACAGATTACAATATTCACAATTTTTTGTGCATATTCTATTCACAAGTTTATGAAAAGTTCGGGGAATTCGTCCTGTTCGGGTGAAACACTGGGTAAGAAAACGAGGTATGGCACGTTTTAGACTCCATAGTAAATGTCCCCCCAGTGGCGATGTGTGTAACGTTGATTTAACCCCTTAAGCACCGGGCCAATTGTCAATTTTGCGTTTTTGTTTTTTCCTCCTCACCTTCTAAGACACAACTTTAATTTTTTCACCTACAGGACCATGTGAGGGCTTGTTATTTTGAGGAGCAGGTGTAATGACCTCTTTCAATCTGCCATAAAAGGAATGACGGAACTCCTAAAATACCATTTATGGGGTGAACTTGGGTCAAAAAAATTAGATTCCGCAAATTTTTGGGGGGCTTCCATGTTTAAGTAATGTCCTTCTATGGAAAAACTGACATTTTCTCTTTATTCTAGGTCAATCTGAACACAGCGATTATTAGCAGTAAAACTTTTTCTTGCAAATAGGCATATTTAAACTGGCCCTATTGTAAATTCTATAGCAAATTTATTTTTTCACCTACAGGGTCATAGGGGGCATTATTTTTTGCGTCATGATCTCTAGTTTTTATTAGTAATTTTTTCTAGATTAAACATATTGATCAATATATATATATATATATATATATATATATATATATATATATATATATATAATAAATATATTAATATATGACTTAAAGCGCAATCTCTGCGGAGGGTTTTTTTCACCGTTTTTGTTCACACGGTTCACCGTGCGGGAATAATTATTTTAATAGATCGGACGATTACGCGTGCTACGGTATATTATATGTCAACTAGCTTTATTATTTTTATGTCTTTTATGTATGAAATGGGAAGGGGGGTGATTTTCACTTCTATTAGGGGAGAGGCTATAGGGCATTTTTAAAACTTTTAATATTATTTTTTTTTTTACACTTTAACATTATTACAAATTAGATTGCTAACACTCATCATTGCTATGCCATAGCATAGCGGGGATCAGTGTTATCGGCGATCTTTTGATAGAGCCTGCCTGTGGCAGACTCCACAAGAAGATCGGACTGCACGGAGGTAAGCAGCAGACCTCCCCGGCAGTCATACAGTGCGATCGGGACCCCCGCAGATACGCTGCGGGGTTTCCAGTCGCTAAGTGACTGGAGATGCTCCAGTCACTTATACTTAGACGCAGCGATCACAGCGTTTAAGGAGTTAATGGCAGGCGATCGCGGCGGCCCGCCATTGAGGGTGAGGGCCTGGCTGCAGATAGCAGCCGGTTCTCACCAGCTATGGAGCGAGGTCAGCTCGTTAGCCCGCTCTATAGCCCGGGACCCCGGCCCTCCTGCGTTAAGACACAGGCAGTGGCGGTGTAAATGTACGCCCACGGTCGTTAAGCGGTTAAACATAGAAAACAAAAGAATTGAGTATATTGCAACTTTGGTCACTGTTTTAGGTAACTACAGTGTCATTGCTACCATATTCATATAATAAGTGTACCTTTCAAGGAAAACAAACTTTTGACATGTCAAAAGTTTTTATCAGTCAAGGCTTGAGTGTTCAGACCCTGCCGCAAGATCCTCCCCCACTCTGTATTTAGTAGACATGCCCCATAGACTTCCATTTGACAGCCTTTTCTTCACGTGACACAGAGCCGGGAGGGGACTGGTCATGGTCTGAGTAGTGTGTGTGCTTTGATTGGTCAGAGAAGGGAAAAGAGTTCCTTCAGCTCTGGTCCCACCACCTGAAACCTTATATGTTATGTTAACATATTTTATATGTTAACCTTATACATGTTATATGTGTTATATGTTAACCTTTATATGAAACCTCAATGTTATATCATCATTTGAATATTAATGGTTTTCAGCATTCTCATTGTTTGTTTTTTGTTTCTCCCCCATCAGACGCTAACATCACTCGCTAAACTGATGAAGGAATGCTGGTATCAAAACCCGTCGGCAAGACTCACAGCCTTGCGCATCAAAAAGACTTTAACCAAAATTGACAATTCCTTAGATAAATTGAAATCGGACTGCTGAACATCAGCGTATCCTGTTTCTACCAAGTCTGCACAACTGCAATATTGTTAGTGCTACGTGGAAGGGACAACAACCCCAATACACGCTCAAGAAAATCTGCTGCATCCAGCTAGGAGAACTAATGCTGCGACCTGCAGATTTATTCCGACAAGATGGACGTGGATAGAAAATAGCGGTCAATGTTTCGGTCAACAACAGATCTTTTATCAAAACGATCTACAGATCAGACATGAAGCGACTGAATATATTCTAGAAAAAAGCCATCACAAAAGACAGCATCAATATATACAAGACCGTGCCGCTCAATATACAAGTCGTAAAGACACAAAGCATAACAAACAAGAAACAAAATGGCAATGACAAGGAAGCAATTGTGAACCTATGTCCAACTCTGCCTCTATCTACCTGTGTCAGTAATGAAATCATTGGTGTTTGTAGAGTTTAATGGTATCAACGTCTTTGTTGCTACATGATGACTAGAGTTGAACCGGGGCAGTAGTAATACTCATGCACGCTAATCAAAACCTATTGCCAATATGGGCCCCAATATAGTCCTGGATCAGAGACTGGTGTAGGAGTCATACTTGGCCTGTCTCTAATATCCTTGAGTAGTGTTGTGAACTTCATGAAAGTGTCCGGTAAGGCAACTTCTCCGAACCTGAACACTCGCCATCTAGCTCCCTGTATCAGGAGAAGGAGGATATCGCTCTAGGGAGTCTCGGGAAGCCTGGATACAGCCCCAGGCTATATCCATGTTTTCCAGGCAGTCTTCTACTGCCTCCACTTTCTCCAGACACGGAGTTAAATGAGGAGCGTTTGGTTTCGGAGAAGTGATGGTGATAGAACAACTTTACAGTCATGGTTTAACCCAACCGATTCCATTGTCGGCAAGATGTAGATCCAATATACCTTTCAATTAGTAGGCGAGTTCAGTTGTCCTCTCTTTGATGGATGGAGGAAGAGAGGCACGTTGGATCCACGTCTTCAACATGCGCACACAGGTTCCTTTCGTGTAGTTGCCATTCTGTTTCATGTTTGTTATTCTTGTTTATCTAATGGTCTTTTATTGAATTGACACTGTTGCCACTTGTATGATCTCCTTTACTCGATTTCTATATTTGTGACTGCATAGTGCACCCCCACTGTACATGTAAATACACACACACTACATACTGTCCGATAGACTTGTACATGGAGCTGCTCTGTCTTGTATATTAGTCCGCCAGCATACTCGCGTCATCTGCAGAATCTATTAATAAAGATCCTTCGTCTATCAAATCGATCGCTGCTTTCAGTCCATTTCCACTTTGTCGGAATACAGTTGCATGTTGCTGCACGTTGAGTTTGGTGGATTTTCTTAAACGTGAACATCCATGAATATTACATAAAGGAAAGACAATGGATTCAGATACAGTGCTTGCTTGCCGAGGTGTAGACTTTTTTTTTTTCTTTTTTCTTCCAAACTGTTATTGAAAAAGCTGAACTTCTTAATACATACCCGCCTCCCGAGGACAATCTTGCTATAGGACCTCACCGATGGCCTACAATTCCCTGTAGCGATGTCTGAATAGGATCTTGGCTTTCCAGTTTTTGGCTACTACAACAGTTACGGATCACAAAGATTTAGACCCATACGGCCGAGTATGAAGGGGGTGAATGTTGTTAGACACCTCCGGGCATTAAGTTGAGTATTTGGAAGAAGAAACGGTTTTCATCGTGACACCCCCCCCCCCCCCCCTCCCTTGGAATTCACATGGATCTTAGCGGATTTTAATTAGCAATATTTCCTGTGCGTCGTCTTTCTATTGCACTAGAAATCCTTTGCATTCCTTGCTTGCACTGTAATGGTTTATTTTACGACAGATGCCAAATATATGGTCGGCCGTGTATGGATCTGTGTTAGGAATTTACACCAATTCAGTTAGGGGGAATGATCTAAATAAGCCTGAAATACAAGTCGTCAGCATTGGCTGGATTTTACACGTGTACTGATGTTTACAATAATGCTGAACATAAGAATTTTTTTTGTTGTTTTTGTAATCTATAAAAAACTAAAATTCAAATTTATTTATTATTGGTGCACTTAAGTTTCCAAACAAACAGTGCGAATGGCTACCGCTATATATATATTTTTTACTTTTTACTTTTTTTTTGTTTTGTTTTCTTCCATCTCTTCACAACTCATTTTCTATCACATGATGATGAGGAATAGACTGTTTTCTGTATGATCACATTGCAATTTCACGTTATTATTTCTTCTCCATCCTGAGAAGTGTGTGTGGTCTTGAGTTTAGAACTCTATTCGTAATCTGCTGTTACACTCCTCCTTCCCGCTCGTATTTTACTGACATAGGAAATTCAGCAACATAGTTTAAATTTCCATAGCGCAATTCTGGAGGTGGGAATGAGGGGAGGGAGGAGTGTGGGGAGATGCCTTTCTTTTAAGCGATATAATATGTTGCATTGTAAACTCTGCCAGAAAATAACTATTTTGTTTTAATCTACTTTTTGTATTTAGTAGTTATTTGTATAAATTAAATAGAATGTTTTGAAGACTAAATTTTTTTTTTTTTTTTTTTTTATTTGCTGTATTAAATAAGATTATTATAAATCCTTTTTCTGCTTTGTGTCACTGCAGTGTAAGTTATGTGTTGTGGTTTTTTTTTTTTTTTCACATTTTGCAGTTTCTGAAAAGTTTAGTTTAGGTTCATATTAGCAGAGCCTCTTAAAAAAATCACGGTCTTTAAAAAAATAATAATAATTTGACATCAGTCATGTCAAAAGTCTTTGATCACAGCGGGTCTCACTGTTGAGCCCCATTATGATCAGGTGAGTGAGGCAGCTACGTGATCCACTTCCCAGCTGTATCTCCTGATACTTACATAGTTAGAACTATATTATTATTATTATTAATATTATTTTTAATATTTTTATTTATTATTATTTCTATTATTATTATTTCTATTATTATTATTTCTATTATTATTATTTCTATTATTATTATTTCTATTATTATTATTTCTATTATTATTATTATTATTATTTCTATTATTATTATTATTATTATCTCTATTATTATTATTATTATTATCTCTATTATTATTATTATTATCTCTATTATTATTATTATTATCTCTATTATTATTATTATTATTATTATTATTATTATTATCTCTATTATTATTATTATTATTATTATCTCTATTATTATTATTATTATTATTATTATCTCTATTATTATTATTATTATTATTATTATTATTATTATCTCTATTATTATTATTATTATTATTATTATTATTATCTCTATTATTATTATTATTATTATTATTATTATTATTATTATCTCTATTATTATTATTATTATTATCATTATTATTATTATCTCTATTATTATTATTATTATTATTATCTCTATTATTATTATTATCTCTA
Source organism: Dendropsophus ebraccatus (assembly GCF_027789765.1). Lineage (NCBI taxonomy): Eukaryota > Metazoa > Chordata > Amphibia > Anura > Hylidae > Dendropsophus > Dendropsophus ebraccatus. The sequence goes on along the minus strand of NC_091462.1, from coordinate 24,413,340 downwards.
TTATTATTATTATTATTATAAAAAAAGTACAGCCGAAACAGTGCCTTTTAAGAATTAATAAAATTGGATAGAATTTTCTGAAACTATAATTTGTACATTATAAATATTTAGACTAGACACAGCCGTAATAACGAGTGCCAATCGGTTATGGGCACTCGTTTTCAGTTGACAAAACTAAAGAATTCTCCTTCAGGCTGATTACTGGCCCCTTTTCATGGATTATTAGCAGTGAGTAATCCTCTCGATTGGCCCATGTGAAAGGATCTTTGGTTTAAACCAACTATTAGTCAAAGAGGTATTCTGGTTAAATATAACTTTTTCATATGTTTCGGCCCATGGTGAGACTAATTATTTCATACTTATCTGTTCAGTGTCCTTCCCACGGTTCTGATCCTGCTGCTTTGTGCTGAAGACAAATAAATCTGTGTCTGAGCTGTTCTCTTTGTCTTGGCTCAGAACCCCCTCCTACCCTCTTCCTTCTGAGAGGGCTTATGGAAACAAGTATTTGCAACTTTGTAATGCCAAGAGGGTCAGAGGTCAAGTTTCTTATAAGTCTGTAATGTGCATAGGGTTAATAACAGAGTTCATAACTAAGTTAAAGGGACTTGTTTACATCAGCTGTCTCGGGGGGGGGGGGGGGGGGGGTGTGGATTCAGAGATGTAAAGAACAGCTCGGACAGATTTCTTTGTCTTTGGCTCAAAACAGTAGGATCAGAACTGAGGGAAGGAGACTGAATAGATAATTATGGAATGAATTTAGTCTCAATGTGGTCAGAAACATGTTTGAGCAGAATACCACTTTAACTTGATTTGTGTCAGAAGTTTCTGGTGAAAAGGCTAGTGTTTTTTGGGCACATGGTGGGGCATCTTAAGCCATGACCTTTTTAAAGAGTCATTCCAAATAAAACTAAATGTGGCATAATGAACAGCATATTCTTACCTTACCCTTCGTGTCATCCTACGTCATCTTTGGGTCTTGGGCTGAGAGTTTCCGTCACTTCTGAGATGGACTCGTCTGGCAGTGACAGCCTGCGTGGCCAATCACTGGCTGAAACAGGGCAGTGCCATGGCCAGTGATTAGCTGAGTGGGCTGTCATCCCCAGACCAGTCTGTCCCTGAAGGCGGGGTCTTTCAGCCAGGATTTTGAGGATCATGTACAACGACATAGGGGGGGGGGGGGGGGGGGAACGTGAAAAGGTAAGATTATTGTTTTGTTTTTTGTTTTTTTTATCCCCATGGGCAGCAACATGTGAAAAGTTTAAGGTGGCCGGACTCCTTTTGTTGGGCAAGTCATTATTAGTTTTGTAAACTGTCCGCTCTGTTCTCACTAGCCCAACTTCCAGTGTGCAATAGACTTCCTTTTTTTTTTTTTTTTAATCCACTTTCTTTTTATTGTGTTTTTTTTTAAATTAAAACCCGAAAAACAAGCATTGATAAGTCAAAAAGCTAATGACAATAGGCATGTAGACAATGAATCTGGTCATAAGTAAAATGGGAAAACAAGGAATGGTCAAACAAAAGGAATGACAACAAATAAACCTTCTGTGCAATTGAGGAGTAAATTCTGTCTGACGTCTGACCCAGAAAAGTCACACAGATATTGAGTAGTTAAGTAAATGGGGCAATAGAATGTATTCTGAACCGTGTGTTGCCCATAGGTAACGATTAGAGAGGAGTGAACTGGGTTCAAGTCGATCCGAACCCAAACGATCGGCATTTAAATAGCTGGGGCTGCTGGACTTGGATAAAGCTCTAAGGTTGTCTGGAAAACATGAATACAGTCAATGACTATATCCATGTTTTCCACATAGCCTTAGGGCTTTATCCAAGTTCAGCAGCCCCAGCTAATCAAATGCCGAAAGTTCGGGTTCAGATGGGCTCGAGCATGCTCCAGGTTCGCTCATCTCTAGTAATGATCAGTCTGTAATGGACTTCCTGTTGCTACTATACACTGTCAATTCCCCTGATTCGTAAATCCTTCCCACTAAGCTTTTTTTTTTTATGATCCAATCTAAGGGAGCCTACTCCAATAGTGGAAGGGAAATGAACATGGCTGATTTCTGTGCTAGAGTGTACAGCATGAACAGGAAGTCAATTATAGGATATAAACTTAGACAGTAAGTGAGGCAGTTAAGCAAACCGAGCAGATAATTTGCACCAGAAGCTAAAGGAAAGCACCAAAGATCACAGAAAGGTGGTAAAAACTTTAACACAATGGTGTAAAGTGAAACTGGCTCAGTTGCCCCTAGCAACCAATCAGATTCCACCTTTTATTTTCCAAAGAGTCTGTGAGGAATGAAAGGTGGAATCTGATTGGTTGCTAGGGGCAACTGAGCCAGTTTCACTTTACACCCCCTATATGTTAATGTATTAGACATTTAAAAATGGAAGTTTCTTAAACTATATATCCCTTTTTATGGTGCGTTCACACCTACAGGATCTGCAGCTGATTTTCTGCAGCAGATTTCATTTAAATAACTGAACATAGCATCAAATCTGCTGCAGATCCTGTAGGTGTGAACGCACCCTTAAAGAGGTTTTCGAAGAATGAAAACGAACATGTAATATTAACATCCAAGGTCCCAGAGAAACATCTACCTAGTTTCCATAAGAATGCACCAACAGTTTGACTTTAGCAAAGGAATAAAGGTGTTTCCTTGGACTTCTGGTGGCTTGGATTCTGACTTTGTCATAGTATTTGGATACGCCATTGATCAGCCTAAGGCGCCGTTCCCACTGAGCAAAACTAGCGGAATTCCGCGGCGGAACTGTCCGCCGCGGAATGCCGTTAGCCTCCCTCTCATAATTGGGAGTCTATTGGAGGTGCACGCTCCTGCTTTGTCCGTGCTGAAGAATGAACACGTTCATTCTTCAGCGCGGACAGGGAAGGAGCGCGCACCTCCCATAGCCTCCCTTTCGGGAGGCTAACTGCATTCCGCAGCGGGCAATTCCGCTAGTTTTGCTTAGTGGGAACGGGGCCTAACAAGTTTAGGTATCAAGCCCCCTCCGTAAAGACCAATCTGATGTCGGATAAGCCAACAATCTAATTTATATGGCGGCTTCCTTCCAGTAATATGGATTAGGGATACTGTGCTTCTTCTAAATCAATGCTTGGCAATGGCATAATAACTTGCTTGTGCTTGTTTAGTCTTCACCATGAATATCATTATTTTATATTTAGATTGGAAATTACAAAAGCGCAGCATATTTATATAGTAATACGATAAAGGTCTATATAAAACTTTCTTGAAGTAATCATCATCAGCATCCTATCAACTTGGCTTGAAATTTTGCTTTTATACAGTCTAATGAAATTTTATCTACTTGAGCATGGTTCTGGCTTTATCCTTCTCCACAAATGCAGTGATATTCACCAAGTCTCAGGAGACTGGTTAATGCTGAATTAAAGGTGTGTTCACACTGAGGAATAGGTGATGAATCCGCTCATTCCTCCTGTAAAATATGTACAGAGCAATGTCCAATTGTGTTCAATGGGATTTCTGTTCTGTTGCTCACACTGCAGAATTTCCGAGCAGAGTTTCCTGCTGCGGATCTGCTTTCCGCCCAAAGGCCTAGTTCACGCTGAGCCAAAAATGGCAGAGCACTCCGCCACGCTCAGTGTTACTGCAGTATCTCTATGAAAGCACGCGCCTTCACTTCCTCCCCTCAGTGCACAAAGAGTTGACATGTCAGTTCTTTGAGTGAAGATCAGCGGAGGCACACGCTTTCATAGATATACTGCAGGACACTAAGCTCGGCAGAGAGCTCTGCCGTGGAATTCCGCCTATTTTGCTCAGTGTGAACTGGGCCAAAGTGGATTCCACTAGAGAAATACGATAGAAGTGAATGGGGGCTTTAATTTTTGCTTGAAATTCTGCTGGAATTTCGCTCCTATTCTGCCAGCCCAGAATAGAAGAGGAATTTCAAGCAGAAACTTTCCTCTTCAGTTCCTTGCTGAATACTCGCCTATTCCTTAATGTGAACATACCCTAACACCCAGACCAGAGGCCGCCGATGCTTCCTATGGTGTCATTGATTCTATGTATTTTTTTCCTATGTGCTGTGTTCATTCTATTGACGTAAAATTTGACTGGTCATTAAAATGTGTTTTTGTTTAAAAGGAAGAAAAACATGATGGTATTAAAAACGTCTTTCCTATGTGAATGAAGATAAGGTCAACATGGTGACAGGTATAAGAGTCCGTGATCGATAAAAGCCAGCTTAATGCTCAGGCTCCCACTCCCATCTCTGTCCATATAGTGCAAAAGAAGAGACTTGAGTCCAGTGTCAGATGAAGTCGCGTGTATGCAGTCTTAATTTTTCCACCATCAGGGTGCACACATAATGATATCAATACCAACTAACGGCAGCATGTTTCGGATGGTTACGCACCCTTAAACCCCTATTACACAAGGTGATGTGGAAAGCAAGCAAGTGCCGACCTATCAGGGGTGCCGTCCGGGTAATCGCCAGATTGTCCAGGCAGCCCATAAGAGACAGCAGGAGGGACAGCAGCAGATCGTTAACAGACAGATCATTGGCGTTTCAGCCTGTTGAAAGACAACGATCAGCCGACATTGTGCATCAGCCGTGCACGCATCATTGGGCGTCAGCTGGTGGTTGTCGTTTATTACACAAAGAGATTATCGGCCGTAATGGTCAGTATCGGACCAATTCGGCCAATAATCGCTTAGTGTTATAGGGCCATTAAGCCCCTATTACATGGGGCAATTCAGAGGCACTGCAGCGCTCGCTGCCGGCACTATTACACGCATCTGCAGCGAGCGGGTAAATTATTTACACATTTGCCTGTTTACAGAAAAAACAAACTGTGGAGTTGACCTGAACCCCTCTTATCTACATATTGGTGACCTCTAGTGTTCTTGCCTGTGATAGGGATTTGTACAGTACAGTAAATCAGCTTATTAGGATTAATTTCTACTATTTTCATATGTAGAAGGCACATGGAAAGAAGATGCCAAACTAAAAAAAAACAAACAAAGGAATGCTTGTTATTGATAATCGGCCCATGTAAAAGGGACCTAAAGGGGTTATCCAGCACTACAAAAACATGGCCACATTCTTCCAGAAACAGCACCACTCTTGTTTCCAGTTTGGGTGCAGATTTTGTAATTGTGCATTTACACGGAACAATTATCGTTCGAATTTTCGCAATAACGATCGCATTTGAGCGATAATCGGCTTGTGTAAACACAGTGAACGATCAAGTGACGAGCAAGAAATCATTTATTTTGATCATTCAACATGTTCTCAAATCGTCGTTGGGCGTTCGCAAAAAATTCGCAGATCGCTTTGTGTAAACGGTCTTTCACCGATTTACCCTATGTGTGAGATCTTAAAACGATCGCAATAACGATTTTTCTTACGAATTTTCTAACAATTTATTGGTCTAAACGCTGATCGTTATAAAACCCAAATCAGTGCTTTAAAATTGTTAAACGATCGATTGGGCGAATTATTGCTCCGTGAAAACGCAGCATAACTCTGTTCCATTGAAGTGTATGGAGCTTAATTGCAAACCACACCTGATCTTAAAACAAGAGCGGTGCTGTCTCTGGAAGAAAGCGGCCGTGTTTTTGTAGCACTCGATAAGCCCTTTAAGATAGGGTACCATAAAGAGGAAGAGCTCCCTGTCCTTTAAGTCTGTCATAGTCTGGTGGTTTCGTATCACATTGAGCCATATGGTAGACTACATTTGTGCAAAGTTAAGCGTGTGTACATCTGTAATTTTTTAATTTATTTTTTTACAATACAAAAAATTCATATGAAACAGGCATTCATATTCTTCAACAAAACTTGCTCGACACAAACCTGGTATTTTATTATCTAGGGCACTTGGGGTCAAGATAGAACTGAACAGTGCCCCAGCATCTTGGCAGACGGCAAATTATTACTAATAACGCAGACAAAGATGCTGTTCTAGCTTGTTGCAAAATAGACTAATGCGGTGTCCTTGTGTATTGAGAAATTCTGATTCTTTTTTAGACGGCTTGTAAATGTTGTTGGCTTGTCTTCCTTCATTGCAAAATGTAGTCGAAAAATAATTTAATGTGATCTTTTTGTTTTGTTTTTTTTATGCCTCTAAGATGTAAGTTCACAAGAGGATTGATACCAGCAAATTTATTCAGTAAATTTGTTCCCCAATTTATATAAATATTTTATATTCTAAATAGTTTAAATTTTTTTTTTAATTAAAAAACAAACACAGAACTGTCTACACCACAAAGTAATCTCACTTCCCGCTCTGACCTTTCCATTTAAATTCCTCACATATATACATATGAAGCCTTTCTTCCTAATAGAATCAAATATACTAGAATATTAGTAAAAATTAGAGGAATTTGCAGAGATAACTAAGATTCCTCAGTAATGGGGACCTTCCTGCTGCAACTATTTTGGGGCTTAAAGGGGTATTCCAATCAAACATAACTTTTCATATTTTGTTGCCCATGGTGAGACTAATAATTCTTTCCATACTTGTTATTATCTATTCAGTCTCCTTCCACCAGTTCTCAGCTGCTGCTTTTGGCTGAAGACACAAAAACTGTGTGTGAGCTTTTCTCTCTGACTCCCCCTCCTCCCCCCTCCCTTCTGAGATGGATGATGTAAACAAGTCCCTGACTGGCTTTATCTGCAACTTTGTCACTTTTTGTAATACTGGGAGGGTTATTCTGAGGTTAAGGTGCTGAACTCACTGTGATTAAAGGAGAAGTTTGGCCAAAAGTATTTTTTTATATGTTATTTCTTATGGAAAGTTAGACAAATTCCTAATGTACATTAATTATGGGAGATGCTTATATACTGCTATTTCCCTTAATTTAGTAGATCAGGGAGACTTCAATTTCTCTAAAAAAAAAAAAAAAGTGATGTCACGAACCGGGGTGTGTTTCCTATGGAAAGGCCAGCAGGGGGTGCAGTATATATAGAAGCCTATGGACTTTATTCAAGTCTATGGGAGATGTAATGTGTAATGTAATCTACACTTTATTGATGGACTATGTTTATGGGATAATTTGGGGAGCAAGGACATTTGTTCCCCAAATGGAAGGCACTGAGCAGGGAGGGAGAGAGGTGCCAGTACCTCTAACTACCTCCTCCCTCCCTGCTTGGTGCAGTGGGACAGAAAGACACTACTACTACTCCCATTACTCCCATTATCTGCTCATAGTAGGAGAAGATGATGGGAAAAGTAGTGCCAGGGGGATCCCCAGCACCAAGCACCCACCACCGACCCCACACCCGCCTCGCTCAAAGATCTGGCCCCCCACACAGCGGCCGCCTCCGGGCTCACAGATCTGGCCACCCCACACACCGTCCGCACAGCTGCAGTCCCCGCCGGGCTCTCAGATCTGGCCTCCCCAGCCAACCCACACAGCGGCCGCCGCCGGTAAACTGCCAGCCCATCACCCACTCTCCAGCCTCACTGCCTCCCCCACCGCCGCACAACTCACTTCCCTTCCGGTGCCAGTACCGGACTGCCAGAGCACTGCCGCCCCCTTGTCCTGCTGATTCACTCCCGGATGTCACCCCCAGCAGCTCTCCTCATCTGGGAGCGAATCAGCAGGACGCAAACAGCAAGAGTCAAGAGTCATGCTCTCTCTTGAAGAAAGTGGCCATGTTTTTTTCTAACACTGGATAATCCCTTTAACCCAAGCAAAGGACTAAAGTCAGCAAGGCAGGAAAACAGTTTGTGAGAACAGTTTTTGACTCCACTTGCTTTCTTTATGTAAAATATGTTTGTTTTTTTTGACTTCTCAAGAAGCCTCCGAATGCTATATACTCATTGTAATATACAACTACTATAGTAATGGACCGGCTATTTTCTATACAACAGACTTGTTATTTTATGTACTATCTATATTGCCCCTAATTAGAATGCACATTGCTGATAATATGGCAGACTTCTCATCCTGAGAAACATCCGATGCACAGGTTGACTCTAACAATAGAATATAACAAACGCCAATTTAGAAAAAGAACATCAAGCTAGCAAACAGAGTTTAGAGAACTGCTCTCCAACAGCTTCAATTAGGGCACAAAGAGACAAAAACAACAATAAAAAGTTAAGAATCTGAAGAGAAAAGGTATAACAAGGACACTGAGTATGCTACATTACTGCCTGGGAGAGGATAATACGGGGAATTAGAAGATCTATAGCGGGAGATAGAGCCATCAGTGCCAACCTGCGTAGCATGAGCCATCCCTCCTAACCGAGAGTAATCTCTGCCCCATTAACATAGTCATGTCAGGTATTGATGGGATACAATGCCTATAGGGGGTGACCATTAGAATGGATTAGACACAAGCTGCAGGGGGGGGGGGGTAGAGGGTATATGGGCCAACTACAGAGGGGGGAGGGAGGTATACAGTAGGGGAACTACCTGCAGGGGAGGATGAATACAGTATGGGGGAAGAACTACGGAGGGGGGGTATACATTATGGGGAAAGAACTATGGGAGAGGAAATATATATATATAAGGGGGGACTACCTTCAGTGTGTGTGTGTGGGGGGGGGAGAGTTACAGTATGAGGGAACAACCACAGTGTAGGGGCATACAGTGTTGCTAAGAAAATAAGACCTACCCTGAAAATAAGCCACTGTCTTATTTTCACAGAAATGCTGTAGGGTCTGGACATGGTTGCATAGTTAATAAGGTTGAACAAAAAACTCCATCAAGTTCAACCAACAGAAACTTTACTGTACTGTGAGGAAGGTAAAAACCCTTATGAGGCAGATGCCAATTGCCCCATCACAGGGAGAAAATTCCCTCCCGACTCCAATGGCAATCAGAATGATCCCTGGATGAATGTCCTATCACATGAAATCTAGTGCTTGCAACTTGTAATATTATATTTTTTAAGAAAAGCATCCAGGCCTCCCTTTAATGTATTTGAATCGGCCATGACAACATCATGTGGAAGAGAGTTCCACAGTCTCACTGCTCTTACAGTAAAGAATCCGCGTCTGTGCTGATGGCGAAATCTTCTTTCCTCTAGACGTAGAGGATGCCCCCTTGTCATGATTACAGACCTAGGAGTAAAAAGATTGTTACAAAGATCTCTGTACTGTCCATTCATATATTTATACATTGGGATCAGATCGCCCCTAAGACGTCTTTTTTTCTAAACTTAATAACCCCAAGATTGATTATTGGTCTTGGTTCTGTAACCCACCCACCCGCTGAGGACTTGCTGAAGACGCTTCATAGCAGCTGACTCTGCAGCCTGTCATTATCCCCTTAAACGCCAGTGTTTAAGTGTGACAGTAGCAGCTCCTGTCACTTATCGATCAGTACCCCTGCAGTGGGACTGCAAAGGTCCTGATCACTTTCTCGGACCCGGTCCTCCTTACCTCTGTGCCGTCTGATCGGCATTCTGCTTGTAGAGGCAGACTCTATGTGCAGAACACCGATATCACTGATCAATGCTATGCGAAGGTATAGCATTGACCAGTGTATGCAATCCAATAATTGCATGTAAAAGTCTATCAGGGGGACTTAAAAAATGTCAAAAGTAAAATGTTTTTAAAAATATCCCAAAGCCCCCATCCCTAATAAAAGTTAAAATCACCGCCCTTTACCATGACACAAATAAAACATGTAAAAAAAATAAATAGTATATATCATAGTGTGCGTAATTGTCCAATCTATTAAATTATAACAATAGTGATCCTGGACAGTGAACGGCGTGAACGAAAAGAGAGTGAAAAAAAATGGCAGGATTGCAGATTTTTTGTTACATTATATATAGAAAGTGATCAAAGTGTCCGATCTATTCAAGTATGGTACTAATAAAAGCTAGAGATCACAGCGCAAAAATTTACATCCCATACAGCCCCATAGAGGAAAACATAATACTGTTAGAAGAGTCACAATAGGGCAATTTTAATAATTAATTAAACATAAATTTTTTTGAAAAGCTTTGTTAAAGGGAACCTTTCACCCCCTGTGCCGGGGCAGAGCCCATCTGCCCCCCGCTAGAGACCCTTATACTTACCCCGGAGAACGAAGTCCCGCACCTGGAGCAGCTCCCGCTGCCGAGATATCACCGTCGGAAGCCCGGCGCGCGCGCATCAGAGATGAGTCCAATGCCCATAGAGAATGACTTGAGCCGTCATTCTCTATGGGCATCGGACTCCTCTCTGATGCGCGCGCCAGGCTTCCGACGGTGATATCTCGGCAGCGGGAGCTGCTCCAGGTGCGAGACTTCGTTCTCCGTAAGTATAAGGGTCTCCACTGGTGGGTCGGCTGGGCTCTGCCACGGCACAGGGGGTGACAGGTTTCCTTTAACATACATATCGTTTTCAGACTAACATATAGAATAAAGATATCATGTCAGTTTTACCCTTAAAGTCACACTGTCACCCCCTTTTCGCATTTTGACTGCTCTCCACAGATGTAAAGGATAAATTTTACAGATTTCATTACTTATTTTATATTATACGTCATGGTGCTTGTTCTGGTAAAAAGTGGTTTTTATTATCTGTGGATTGGGATATGTGAGCGGGGCTTCACGGCCTAAGTGCCACATCGTCCCCTAGGACCACTTAGCCCCGCCCCAATCAGTGACGTCATCACCGCATAGGCCCCACCCCCTCAGCAGCCATTGGTGTGGGTCAATCTAGGGGAGTGGGGCCTAGATCTTTAGGCTGGCCCTTCCAATGGCTGTTGAGGGGGCGGGGCCTATGCGGTGATGACGTCTGGGATGGGGCGGGGCGATGTGGTGCTTAGCCAGCTAAGCCCCGCCCACATATCCCAATCCACAGATAATAATTTTTACCAGAACAAGCACCATGACGTATAATATGAAAAAAGTAATGAAAGCTGTAAAATTTACCCTTTTCACCTGTGGAGAGCAGTCAAAATGCACAGGGGTGACAGTTTCACTTTAAGTGCATTACATAGACACGGAAACTCCCAAATGTTACAAAAGTGCATTTTACTTTCCAATTTTACCCAATAAATAATATTTTTGGAGTGCCAGGATAGATTTTATGATAGATTAAAAAGGCGCTGTTACAAAGTATACCTGTTGCTGAAAAAGAAGCCTTAACATTGCCCTATAGCTTAAAAAAACAAAACAAAGTGCTATAGCGAGGAGGAAAAAAACGAAATTCCAAAAAATGAAAATTGGCGTGGTTATCTATGCCCTTTTGGGCTTGGTCATGAATTTGCATTTAAATGCATGAAATAACTATTTGATCACCTGGTTCTCATGGACCTGTTAGTTTTGATTTGAGAAGCTCCTCCTCCTCACTCATTACCTGTATTTATTGCACCTGTTTGACCTTGTTACCTATATAGAACACACCTGTCCCTATCACACTCCAACCTCTCTACCATGGCCAAGACCAACTCTTTGAAGCGGCCCAGCCAGTCTCCATACCTGAACCCAATCTTTTGTTCTGAAGGGAAATAAGCTCCCAGCATTGGTGTCTGGCATCACCACACTCCTCTCTCCCCATGCCCAAACACAGCATTTCTATGTATTGGAAGTCAGAAGACAGTACTCTGTATGTGGATACATAATATAGACAATCCTATGCTATGTCCTTTGTAGAACTATATAGATATCCTCTATTTATAAGATATCGACTATTTATATGCCTTTCTGTTTATATTATGAATGATATAGGATACAGGACCAGGGACATCGTGTTTCTCTTCTCTGAGACATGCGGTTTGCTTGTTGAACTCTATAAAAGTTATTTTTGCTGTTGAATCTTGCTGTCCCCTGAGGGTCCTTGCTCATACGCTAAGAATCCCCTTGTCTGTGTACCGTGGTAAATGCTGCTTATCAATGCACAATAAAGACAGCAAAAAGCATACCCTGTCCCATAGGCACACTGAATCTTATGATCAGCAAATGTTTGTAACACCCATTGACTTTGCCACAAGATGGTACTATGCCTGGTAGTGAAAACAGATTGGAGACTACGCCGAGGACCAAGGCCTGAGAAATCATGGACTTTTATTCCAGTCTGCACCAATCTAACAGTATAAGGGCCCTATCACACCAAACAATTATCGGCCATACTTGGCCAATGCACAATGTCGGCTGAGTGTTGTCTTTGAACGTGCTGAATAAAAACAATAACTTCAGTGACGGTCTAATAGGTCGGTGCATTAGGAGTGGTGGCTGCAGATTGCCGCTCTCTTCAATGCCCCACCCGGATGATCTAAGGATCGTCCGGACAGCCCCTCAAGCTCCTCCCTGTTTGATGTTGGTTCATGTATTAGCACAGGCAGCGAGCGCGGAATGAGGAGGAAGTGAACGCTGACCTGACAGGTTGGCGCTTGCTTCTTCCTCTTAATCGTGCCGTGTAATACGGCCTTGGCTATGTTCACATGCTGTAAAATCATCTATTTAATACTAAAGGAGCCATAAAAATAGGTACAAAAATCGTCCATTGTCTTTTTTGTCTAATAATGTGTTATTTTATAATCTATGGAAAAGTGGGTACTCTGACAACGCCCAAAAAATTAACATGCTGCAGTGGCATTTAGCGTTATCTGTCTGTCCCAGTCCTAAAAACCCGGAGGGTCCTTGATAAAGCTTGTACAGCGAAACGCAGCGTTGGGTGAGTGGTATTACCAGGCAGAATGTTTCTACACCCAGAGGTCTAAGTATATTCTTTTTGACTACATGTATTTTTCTTCAGCTATACACTGTGTATTTGATATTGCACTTTAGTTTGCACTTTAGTCTGCACTCGCAGCATTATACACATAGTTCCACTTTAGCACTTTCTGAGTATATTGCTCATTTACTTACTTGCATTTTTTGCACCTCTGTGGGTCGATTGACATACCATCATTTGCTCAGTATATAGAGCATACAATATCCACTCTATCTGCCTTGTAAACCATCTGATGTATGTATTGTATGATTTTCTGCTCCTTTTTAATATGTTTTTAAAATAATTTTTCTGTATGTAATAAAGCATTTATTAATAAATTTTGAAAATTGTCCAGCATTTCTTGGTTGTAGGTTATATAGATACATATATGGTCCAAGATAAATTAAATAAACTCAATGTAACCAAAGCTCCAGGGCCTAATGGATTACACCCCAGAGTTCTTAGGGAACTCAGTTCTGTAATTTCTCTACCCTTGTATGAAATATTCAGTGATTCTTTGCTTACTGGTATTGTGCCGAGGGACTGGCGTAAGGCAAATGTAGTGCCGATCTGCAAAAAGGGCTCTCGAACTTCCCCAGGCAACTAAAGACCTGTAAGCTTAACGTCCATTGTGGGGAAACTATTTGAGGGGCTTATAAGGGACTACATCCAGGAATATGTAGTGGCTAATAGTATTATAAGTGATAACCAGCATGGTTTTACTAAGGACAGAAGCTGTCAAACCAACCTAATATGTTTCTATGAAGAGGTGAGTAGAAGCTTGGATGGCGGCGCGGCTGTGGATATTGTGTACCTGGATTTTGCAAAAGCGTTTGACACAGTTCCTCATGGACGTCTGATGGGTAAGTTAAAGTCTATCGGTTTGGAAAGTTTAATGTGTAACTGGATTGAAAACTGGCTTAATAATCGTACCCAGAGAGTGGTGGTCAATGATTCCTACTCCGAATGGTCCCCGGTAATAAGTGGTGTACCCCAAGGGTCAGTACTGGGCCCCCTTCTGTTTAACTTGTTTATTAACGATATTGAGAATGGAATTAACAGCAATGTTTCTATCTTTGCAGATGACACCAAGCTTTGTAGTACAGTACAGTCTATGGAGGATGTGCAGATGTTACAGGATGACTTAGACACACTGAGTGTTTGGGCGTCCACTTGACAAATGAGGTTCAATATGGATAAATGTAAAGTTATGCACCTGGGTACTAATAACCCGCATGCATCATATGTCCTGGGGGGAGTTACTCTGGGAGAGTCGCTGATGGAGAAGGATCTGGGTGTACTTGTAGATAATAGACTACAGAACAGCACACAATGTCAGTCAGCTGCTTCTAAGGCCAGCAGGATATTGTCATGCATTAAAACAGGCATGGACTCTCGGGAAAGGGATATAATATTACCGCTTTATAAAGCTTTGGTGCGGCCTCATCTGGAGTATGCTGTCCAGTTTTGGAACCTGATTCATAAAAAGGACGTTCTAGAGCTGGAGAGGGTACCAAGACGGGCAACTAAACTAACAAGGGGAATGGGGCATCTTAGTTATGAGGAGAGATTAAAAGAATTACATTTGTTTAGTCTGGAGAAGAGACGTTTAAGGGGAGATATGATGAATTTATTTAAATATACAAATGGCCCCTACAAGAAATATGGGGAAAAGATCTTCCAGGTAAAACCCCCTCAAAGGACAAGAGGACACTGCCTCCGCCTGGAGAAAAAAAGGTTCAATCTCCGGAGGCGACAAGCCTTCTTTACCATGAGAACTGTAGTAATTTTTGGTAAATTAAGTGTTCTACAAATGTGTTAGGAATCACAATGGAGGAAACAGTACCCTTTCAAGCTCATGTTCTTATCTATGCTTGTTCTCTATGAATCTATAGCGTGTATTATTTTTATGGATTCACAATACAGACCTATAGGGACCCCTTGCATACAGGTTCATACACTAGGCTGTGCTGAATACATAATCTGGGACCATGTACTTGCAGTAGACGGGGGCATGTTGCACAGCCCTGCTAGCATTTATAAGGGGTCATTGCCGATTGAGTGAACCATTGCCATGAGCAGGAGCCTAATATTGAATTTCCTATGGGTCCTTGCCAGTACTTAGTGTATGCCTCTATTCCATTTCACTGACTTTTAGTTATTTTTGATGTATAGTATAGCATTACTATATATGTAAAATATCTTATGCTATCTACAGTAAACTATAAAATCGACCTTCTGAGCCATCTCAGCTTTGCAAAACAAATATCTCTTTAAATGCGTTATTGATGTAAAAGTGTATTCCGGGAACTTTTGGTGTTTTGGAATAACACAGATAATTCATCTTAACAAATGAAGTAAAAGCTTTTCCATGAAGCTAATAGTTACCAGGGAAACAGCCTTCTCCTAATATGTGTAAATTGCAAAAAAACAAACTAGGAAGCATGTTTTTCCCTCTAAAAGACCCAATAACTTAAAAGTGCAATGCACAAAGCATGTAAAATACAGGTCCAAATTAGTAAAAGAGATGAGCTGGAAGGTGCACCAAGGATACATCAATATATTTATATACCAAAGATAGGAAGGCATGCCATTTTATACACTTTCAACATATTTCGCTTCCGGCCTCCACCCCCTGACAAAGGCTCTTGAAACTTTTTAACAAGGTTTTTCAAAGTTTCAAATTGTCTTATTAGGTGGAAAGTATAAAACAAGTTTGTAAAGGCTAGATCTATGGAAGTATGATGTAAAAAGAAGATAAAGATACATAAAAGCAGAGAATTATAATATTAATAACATACAAATATACCTGAAATGAACTAAAAAACATATTTAGCTGTCATTTTTAAATAAAAACTACATGTATTACAAGCTAACAAGCTTTAAACAAGAATTGTTATTTCACCCATAAAATCTTAAAGAATTAGATGTGGACAAAACCTAACAGATACAGTGGAGCTGTAGTCCGGTCACCTTCTGACATTGCACGTGTTACTCCATTCAACCATCTCACACTACAGAGACTTATTGCCTAGGCTACTGTGATCAAAGGACTATATTATACCCACGCTGCTGTTATTACAAGATTGTATTATGCCCATGCTGCTGTGATCACAAGACTATATTATGCCCATGCTGCTGTGGTCACAGGACTTTATTATGCCCATGCTACTGTGATCACAGGACTTTATTATGCCCATGCTACTGTGATCACAGGACTTTATTATGCCCATGCTACTGTGATCACAAGACTATATTATGCCCATGCTACTGTGATCACAGGACTTTATTATGCCTATGCTGATGTGATCACAAGACTTTATTATGCCCATGCTGCTGTGATCACAGGACTTTATTATGCCTATGCTGATGTGATCACAAGACGTTATTATGCCCATGCTACTGTGATCACAGGACTTTATTATGCCTATGCTGATGTGATCACAGGACTATTATGCCCATGCTGCTGTGATATCACAATTATACTATTCTCATGCTGCTGTGATCACAGTACAACACAGTAACTACCAAGTTCCTTCAAAAGATGCACACTATATAATTCCCCGTCTGAAGGGAAAAAAAAAAGAATCTGTTATGTGGTAAAATGTTCTTCAAGTCAGACATCTAAGATTTACTATTACGCACTTGGTCACTGGGGACACCCACCAATCCTATGAGCAGGGAGGCAATCACTCTGCAATGAATGGGGTGCTTAGTCTGCCTATGCAGCCACCACAGTCTGTGCTCCATACATTCTCTGTGGTGCTCCCAAACACTTTTTAGAAGGGACTCAAACCAATCAACTTGTTGTCCCCTATACTATGGATAGGGGATAACAAGCTAAGTCAGGAATACCACTCTAATGTTTGTTAAGGAATCAGTCCTGAGAATACTTTTCTACAGGGGACCTTCACTGGTTGGCTCCCAGTGGGAAGAACTTTAGTGTAGTAAGATGGTACTCACAAAGATTGAGCTGCAGTTTCCTATCGTAGGATGCAAGTCTGTACAGAAACTTGCATTAGTTCTGGTCTCAGCTGGAGACCCTCACAAGCACCATGCAAAACAAAGTGAATAATGTTGCAACTGGCAAAAACTCATGCCATTCAGGACTTTATGAAAATGGAGTGGCGTCACAGAGGGGATGGGCCCGCCTCCAGTGCTTTAGCCTAAGCCGATGCTTGGTAATAGACAGGCCCTGTGGGTGGGATCCAGGCTGTGGTTCAAAAAAAGAACTGCGGCACCGGCTTCCCCGCACCAACGCCTGTCTATTCATTAGCAACACTTAAAGTGAATGTACCTGATGGTACATTCACTTTACCATAGCAAGTTGGTAATATCTAGAGATGAGCGAGCACTAAAATTCTCAAGTGCTTGTTATTTGTGTCAAGTATTTTTCAATATTCGAATGGTCGATCAAGTAGCAAACCCCATTAGAGTTAATGGGAGATTAGTGCATTTTTTCAGGAGCCCCATACTCGGCAGAGGGGAGGGTGACTGGTCCACCTGCATACATGGATGCATCTAAGATTCCCAGGCCACTGTACTAGCTGTATACTGGACCACTATCAGACTGGTATACTATACTGTCTGTCAGATACACACAGGGATATCACTAGTCATAAAAAGCACTTTTGGGTAGTTGTGGATTGAAGCTAGTACTCACTGTGTACTCCAATAACACAAACTGTAGCACAGTATACAACTCTGTATACTAGCTATATACCAGTACCAGTATACTGTACCACTATCAGTATCAGTATTCTGTAAAATACTGGTATATTGTATGATATTGTTTTTTTTTGTGTCTCACACTGTGAGATTACTAGTCCTGAAAAGGACTTTTGGGTGTTTGTTAGCTATTTGCCTACCTAACTATTAAAACTAAGCCTACACTAGCTCTGTCCCTGCTCCAGTATTAGGTGACCTTTGTCTATATACACCGAGATCACCTGATGCAGCCGGCCAATCACTGCTGGACCAGCAGCCAACATGGCATCCAGAATATCAGGATGTACCAGCCCCTTTCCTGCATGTACATTGGCTATTTTGGAGACTTGTTATTTTAAGTGAGTACCACATGGTACTTGTTCTATCTAGTACTTTCAATCACCCTGATACTTAAGCGAATAGTCTAATCGCTCATCTCTTGTAATATCACCATCTGATTTATTTGTAAAAGTGATTTTACTGTCACTGCATATTGAGACTTATATAGATATATTGTCCATTATAAAGTGCTACCTCAGATGATCTACTGTTGTGACGTCAGCCGTCTGACATAAACACAAGCTCATTCCTATAAATACTGTGCTATGTAAGCAGCCAAGGATTCTAAGCAGTGTCAGGCAAACCATAATGTTTTATAAGTTTCTGTGTCTCTTAACCTAACATAAATTTACAAGTCTTTTGTAGTTCTGTGCTGCGCTTTGGGTCACTGCTTTAGGATATAAAGAATATAATGCAGTGGTGCCTTTGCTAACAAGCACAGGGCCGCTTTAACCAGAGGGCCCATGGTGCACGTGCTCTGTGTGACCATTGTGATCGCACAGGGCTCCGGCCACCAGCCTGCCAGGAGGGCGCCATCGGGATGGGTAAGGTTACCCATCCATGGCGCCCCCTGAAGGGCCCCCCCTGCGGCGCTCTGCACTGTAGCTATGAGCGCTCAAAAGGTACAGGCAGCAGCAGCGGCACTGACAGGTCGGGAGCTATTGGCTCCCTCCCTCTCAGTCATCCTTGTGACCGCAGGCAGTGCTTTGCCTGCGGTCACAAGAGGCCGCTTTCCCGCAGTGGTATCGGCGCTGAGTGACGTCACTAAGCGCCGACACCGCGAGAGGGGAGAGCGGCCTCTTGTGACCGCAGGTAAAGCACTGCCTGCAGCCATAAGTGTGAGGTGAGGTGAAGAGAAGAGGAACGCGCGGACCCAGGTGAGTATAAAGTGTTTGTTTTTTTTGTTACTTGCTATATGGCAGGGGGAAGCCCAAAGGGGGGCTATATAACGGGGGGCAGCACACAAGGGGGGCCTATATACTACTGGGGGGGATGGGGTGCACAGGGGGGTATATATAATTGGGGGGGCACACAGGAGGTATATTTAAACTGAGGGAGTGCACAGTGACGGGGGATTATATAAAAGGGGGTGCACAGGGGGGTATATATATCTGGGGGCACATGGGGTATATATATCTGGGGTCACACAGGGGGTATATATAACTGGGGGCACACAGGGGGTATATATATATCTGGGGGCACACAGGGGGTATATGTATATCTGGGGGCACACAGTGGGTATATATATATCTGGGGGCACACAGTGGGTATATATATATCTGGGGGCACACAGTGGGTATATATATATCTGGGGGCACACAGGGGGTATATATATATCTGGGGGCACACAGGGGGTATATATATATAACGGGGCACACAGGGGATGTATATATATAACGGGGTACACAGGGGGTGTATATATATATAACTGGGGGCACACAGGGGGTGTATATATATAACTGGGGGGTGCACAGGGGGATTATGTACAAGGGGGTATACATAACTTGGGGAGCACACAGGGGGTATATATATATATATATATATATATGCACAAGCCAAAAAGACAGAAATGGCTGCACATCGCACCCATGGCTGACACGAAAGCTTATTCAGCTACATTTAAAACCAACATCAAAAGTTAGTATATAATTTGGCCAAACCATATTGCCTCATGTACCACATGCAGGTCTTCTGATACACATGAGTCCCTAACTAAAAAACATCACTGTGCCGGTCAGTGACCACAATCCCCGCAAGCAAGCAGAGACGTGCGCAAGCAGAGAAGGGGGGCCACGGAATGGCCCTGTAACCCCATTGTCACAGGACCAGACCCTAAAGGGCCCCCCCGAACCCCGCAGGTGCCACCGGCGGAAAAAGTGGACGCCAAGCAACACAAGTGTGAACAAGCTCTTACCTCTCTCCATTCCTCTGCAGGTAGAATGGGAGAATACTAGGAGATCCTCCCATTATGTACACAGGTGCTTCTTGCTAATTTGGATCACATGGGTCTTACAAAGCACGAGTGCTAGCCACAATGAAAAAAGGGACAGAATACATAAAATATGCACAAGCCAAAAAGACAGAAATGGCTGCACATCACACCCATGGCTGACACGAAAGCTTATTCAGCTACATTTAAAACCAACATCAGAAGTTAGTATATAATTTGGCCAAACCATATTGCCTCATGTACCACGTGCAGGTCTTCTGATACACATGAGTCCCTAACTAAAAAACATCACTGTGCCGGTCAGTGACCACAATCCCCGCAAGACGTGCGCAAGCAGAGAAGGGGGGCCACGGAATGGCCCCGCAACCCCATTGTCACAGGACCAGACCCTAAAGGGCCCCCGCCCGAACCCCGCAGGCGCCACCGGCGGAAAAAGTGGACGCCAAGCCACACAAGTGTGAACAAGCTCTTACCTCTCTCCATTCCTCTGCAGGTAGAATGGGAGAATACTAGGAGATCCTCCCCTTATGTACACAGGTGCTTCCTGCTAATTTGGATCACATGGGTCTTACAAAGCACGAGTGCTAGCCACAATGAAAAAAGGGACAGAATACATAAAATATGCACAAGCCAAAAAGACAGAAATAGGTGCACATCGCACCCATGGCTGACACGAAAGCTTATTCAGCTACATTTAAAACCAACATCAGAAGTTAGTATATAATTTGGCCAAACCATATTGCCTCATGTACCACGTGCAGGTCTTCTGATACACATGAGTCCCTAACTAAAAAACATCACTGTGCCGGTCAGTGACCACAATCCCCGCAAGACGTGCGCAAGCAGAGAAGGGGGGCCACGGAATGGCCCCGCAACCCCATTGTCACAGGACCAGACCCTAAAGGGCCCCCCCCTGAACCCCGCAGGCGCCACCGGTGGAAAAAGTGGACGCCAAGCCACACAAGTGTGAACAAGCTCTTACCTCTCTCCATTCCTCTGCAGGTAGAATGGGAGAATACTAGGAGATCCTCCCCTTATGTACACAGGTGCTTCCTGCTAATTTGGATCACATGGGTCTTACAAAGTACGAGTGCTAGCCACAATGAAAAAAGGGACAGAATACATAAAATATGCACAAGCCAAAAAGACAGAAATAGGTGCACATCGCACCCATGGCTGACACGAAAGCTTATTCAGCTACATTTAAAACCAACATCAGAAGTTAGTATATAATTTGGCCAAACCATATTGCCTCATGTACCACGTGCAGGTCTTCTGATACACATGAGTCCCTAACTAAAAAAACATCACTGTGTCGGTCAGTGACCACAATCCCCGCAAGACGTGCGCAAGCAGAGAAGGGGGGCCACGGAATGGCCCCGCAACCCCATTGTCACAGGACCAAACCATAAAGGGTCCCCCAGAACCCCGCAGGCGCCACCGGCGGAAAAAGTGGATGCCAAGCAACACAAGTGTGAACAAGCTCTTACCTCTCTCCATTCCTCTGCAGGTAGAATGGGAGAATACTAGGAGATCCTCCCCTTATGTACACAGGTGCTTCCTGCTAATTTGGATCACATGGGTCTTACAAAGCACGAGTGCTAGCCACACAAGTGTGAACAAGCTCTTACCTCTCTCCATTCCTCTGCAGGTAGAATGGGAGAATACTAGGAGATCCTCCCCTTATATAAACATGGGGAAAAGGCAATATAGTTTGGCCAAATTATATACTAACTTCTGATGTTGGTTTTAAATGTATCTGAATAAGCTTTCGTGTCAGCCATGGGTGCGATGTGCAGCCATTTCTGTCTTTTTGGCTTGTGCAAATTTTATGTATTCTGTCCCTTTTTTCATTGTGGCTAGCACTCGTGCTTTGTAAGACCCATGTGATCCAAATTAGCAGGAAGCACCTGTGTACATAAGGGGAGGATCTCCTAGTATTTTCCCATTCTACCTGCAGAGGAATGGAGAGAGGTAAGAGCTTTTTCACACTTGTGTTGCTTGGAGTCCACTTTTTCCGCCGGTGGCACCTGAGGGGTCTGGGGGGCCCTTTAAGGTCTGGTCCTGTGACAATGGGGTTGCAGGGCCATTCCGGGGCCCCCCTTTCCTGCTTGCGCACGCTTTGCGGGGTTTGTGGTCGCTGACCGGCACAGTGATGTTTTTTGGTTAGGGACTCATGTGTATCAGAAGACCTGCACGTGGTACATGAGGCAATATGGTTTGGCCAAATTATATACTAACTTCTGATGTTGGTTTTAAATGTAGCTGAATAAGCTTTTGTGTCAGCCATGGGTGCGATGTGCATCCATTTCTGTCTTTTTGACTTGTGGTTATATATATATATATATAACTGGGGGCACACAGGGGGTATATATATATATATATATATATATATATATATATAACTGGGGGCACACAGGGGATATATATATATATATAACTGGGGGCACACAGGGGGTATATATGTAACTGGAGTGGGGGCACACAGGGGGTATATATATAACTGGGGCCACACAGGGGATATATATAACAGGGGTGCACAGGGGGATTATATAAAAGGGGGGTGCACAGGGGGGTATTTATAAGTCAGGGAGCACAAAGGGGGCTATATAGGGGCGCACAGGGGATATTAATACTACTGTGGGGTGCACAGGGGGACTATATACTACTTGGGGGAACACAAGGGATATATACTACTGTGGGGTGCACAGGGGGACTATATACTACTTGGGGGAGCACAGGGGATATATACTACTGTGGGGTGCACAGGGGAACTATATACTACTTGGGGGAGCACAGGGGATATATACTATTGTGGGGTGCACAGGGGGACTATATACTACTTGGGGGAGCACAAGGGGGTATATATACTACTGGGGGATGCACAGTGGTGGGTATATATAACTGGGGGAGCACATAGGGGGCTATATACTAATGGGAGCAGCACCTAGTGGTCTATAGTACTAGGGGCAGCACACAAGGGGTCTATATGCTACTGGGGGCAGTGCATAAGGGGTCTATATACTACTGGGGCAGTGCATAAGGGGTCTATATACTACTGGGAGATGCACAGAGGGGGCTATATACTAATGGGGGAAGCACCTAGTGGTCTATAGTACTAGGGGCAGCACACAAGGGGTCTATATACTACTGGGGGCAGCACCTAGTGGTCTATATACTACTGGGGGCAGTACAATGGGGTCTATATACTACTGGGGGTAACACACAGTTCTATATACTACTGGGGGCAGCACACAGCTCTATATACTACTGGGGGCAGCACACAGCTTTCTATACTACTGGGGCAGCACACGGGTCTATACTAACATTAGGGCTGCACAGAGGGGCCTATACTATATAGGGACCTTACTACTATATTGGGGCACAGAGCATACCTAATTATTAAGTGGGAGCACAGAGGGGTGTAACTACTAAATAGGGGCACAGAGGGGGGTAACTACTATATAGGGGTACATAGGGGGGTAACTACTATATAGAGGTACAGAGGGGTGTAACTATTATATAGGGGCACAGAGGGGTGTAACTACTATATAGGGGCACAGAGGGGTGTAACTACTATATAGGAGCACAGAGGGGTGTAACTACTATATAGGGGCACAGAGGGGGGTGACTACTGTATAGGGGTACAGGGGACCTTACTACTGTATGTGTTGGAGCCTAAAATGTTTCTCTGGCAGAGTCTGAAGAGAAGATTCACAGCCGGGGGAAGACTTAAAGGTGGCCCAGGCTGGAAGGAGTGAAAGAAAAGGTGAAAGACTCTGATCAGAGAAGACGCCCCCTGTGAGTAAATGGATGTAACTGTTATAGGCTTGTAGTGATAGTGGTTATAAGGTAACTACTATTGGGGCTCCTAATACAGTGTGGGGGCATTCAGGGCATTATACTGTGCGTGGAGCTCCGATTCTGATAACACTGGGTTGGGGGGGCACTCTTGAGGGCTGTGCACTGGGCCCACCAATGTATTAAAACGGCCCTGAACAAGCATAATTTGTTCCAGGACTGTGCTTTGTGTGGTATCCTACCACGGGTGTTACTATTGGTTTCACCCTTCGTAAAAGCCTGTACTTATTGTGCACAAGTAGTGATAAAGTTTCGCTACTAGATGTCGCTGTTATAAATATGTGTATTTAGATGCTGCACAGCTGAAGTATGTAAAGGGTTATTGTTTGTTTGTGTGTCACATGGATCTGTGAACCTATGGGAATCTTCTCTTCTTCACCTCTCTTTACTTCTTCTATTGCACTCTTCACCCACTCACATCGGATGTTAGATATGCTGAGGAAGGGAGTCACATGGGTAGAGGAAGTGTATGGGTTTTTTGTGTTAGACATTGTAGAGGAAGGACACAAGCTAGACAGCTCTCTACAGTGATCTTCTTTGGGCCCTGGCCCTATGCTAGGTCCCCTACTCAAGTCAGTCTTAGTCAGATCCCCGTATGGGTAGGAAGCAAAACAAGACACAGCTAACAGTTTCTCCTCCTTTTACTATACACAACACTATGCAGTGTTAAAGCCCTCACAGGAGAGGACAAGTCAGAAACAACCACAACCCACGCCGTGGACTAGGAGAGTCACAGAGCAGGACAGTATCCACAGACAGCAGTAAGCTAGGAACTGATCTGGATAGAGCAAAGTTGCTAAGGCCTAGGAACTCTATCTCGCAGCACGGTTGTCAGCAGGTAACCCTCAGCATTCCGCTCATCCCAGGTAACAAGGTTTGGGGGCCTGTGTCACCCTGATAAGACGGTTTGGCCGACACTAGTGGGCATTAGGTGGTGTGAAGACTTAAACGTCAATACACGGGCACAAGTATTCTCTTCTTCTTCTAAATATTCTTCTGCCTCATCCTCCAACATCCTGGCAGAGCACAGTACTACCTGGGTTGGGACTCTCACAACATCCTCCTCTCTGCTACTCAGATTCTTTGTATCTCTTTACACGCTACACAGTTGGCATGACTGTACTCCTTACTGTATTCCTATCACAGATCTAGTTGCTGTATTGTCAACTGTCTTATCAAGTGCTTTATCAAGGGAACTATCAAATGTACCGCACCCTGTCAAAGCAAAGCTGTATAACTTGCTGCACACAAGTACCTTTCAAGTAAAAACAAGATTATTTATGCTAAAGAGACTCTATGATTCTTCATCTCACACCAACACAGTATTCACCACATCCTTGGGACATTTCCCCTTTCTGTAGGTGGCAGTTCCAATAGTCCGGGAGGGTCACTACACCGCTCTGGCCAACCGTGACTACACTAACCCAAGGGACTGCGTAGCAGCCCAGCAGGATATTGTCCACAGAGGAAAAGGGTACAACCGGCCTCCTAAAATAAAAGCAGGCGTGCCATCACACCTGTGTGCCCACCCAGCACTGGCGTCACGACATAACATCTTAAGGTCCAGCTGTATCTTGCAAATCGCTCTTAATCCAAGTTATTCTTAAACCAAGGAACCACTTTACATAGATATCTACACAACCTATAAAAAACGACCACATGGTCCACCTGATCTGCCCTCTTAGGATAGATGTATTATTATTCCAGATGTGGCCAATTATTTTAAATTCTCCAACCACATCTGCTGAAAGGTGGGTCACTGACTGGCGGAGGGGCCATTCCATCAGCCGGGTTGGAACATGTGGAGTGCCGGTGATCCCCGGGCCCAGCAGGGTCCCATATCAAAGCAAAGATGTATGTGTGTTGTGATTGGCCAGAAAAGTCAGGAAAAGGAAGTAGTATGTGTGTACTCCTGGTAAACAGCCCAGATGTGGAATATGCTTGATAGTTGTCTGACTGATGTAACCTACTGATGAGTATGACATTGGGGACGGTGTGCATGACAGGGCCATCTTTCCCATTGGGCAGGGTAGGCGGCTGCCCGGGGGCCATGGGTCATAGGGGGCCCCTCTGCCTGCCATGACATCTTTGAGCATCCTCACTAACAGGGCCAGACTGGGGCTCAAAAGCAGCCCTGGCACACAAACCCCACCAGCCCACATATATATATATATATATATATATATATATATATATATATATATATATATATATATATTCCCGTCCCCCTTCCCCCCACACACACCCATTCCGCCAACTATGTCGAGAAGAAGAATTTTTATCTTCACTTTGTCACATCATTTTCTAACATACATAAAACCCAGAGATATCAGAGAGAAAACTAAGTGTACACTACCAATATAATCACTGATACCGCCATACACTGACCATATAGCCATCAGATACCAGGTGTACACAGATGCTACAGAGTATTACACCCTACTACTATAGAAGAGAATACACCAGTGATATCAGCTACCAGGTGTACACAGATGCTGCAGAGTATTACACCCTACTACTATAGAAGAGAATACACCAGTGATATCAGCTACCAGGTGTACACAGATGCTGCAGAGTAATACACCCTGCAGACAATAGAAGAGAATACAGCAGTGATATCAGATACCAGGTGTACACAAATGCTGCAGAGTATTACACCCCGCCAACTATAGAAGAGATGATACTATGTAGTGTGTAAGCAGCAGGACTGTCATCATAAGATGCAATATTAGCTGTCAGTTGGAGTGGACACAGACAGCAGAGGACCCCTGTGCAAAACGCCGTTGGCGTTTTTGTGCTGGGGGCATGTGTGCAGATGTACCACATGGTGATTTTTATTTAATAAATGGGATGTGATTTTTTTCATTACAATTGAGCCTTCTGGATCATTTATTTTGGAGCTTATCATTACGTCACTCATCATTGGAGTGGATCCGTGCAAGCTGCAGGACGATCACAGGAAGAGGTGAGGTGGCTTAATCTCTGTTTTGCTACTCACAGGTGATGTCTTCTCTGATCGGAGTCGCTCACTTTCTTTTTTCTTTCCCATCTGGTCCGGCCATCATGACAATTCGTCTCCACAGAATCTGCCAGACAAACATTTTAGGCTCCTGGCATTAGCACCATTCTCACCGCTATACACAGTCCCCATGTATTGCCCCACACTGTAATATAGTGTATGTATGTATTGTGCCCGCTCTGTGCCCCCATATAGTATACATAGCCCCTTATGTGACCTCATAAAGTATATATACACCCACTGTGTGTATATATATACTATATATATATATATATATATATATATATATATATATATATATATATTGTATATATACCCCTACTGTGCCCCCATATAGTGTATATATACCCCCACTGTGCACCCATATAGTGTATATATACCCCCACTGTGCACCCATATAGTGTTTATATGCCCCCTCTGTGCCCCATATAGTGTTATATGCATCCTCTGTGCCCCATATAGTGTATATATATATATATATATATATATACACTCACTGTGCACCCATATAGTGTTATATGCCTCCTCTGTGCCCCATATAGTGTTATATGCCCCCTCTAAGCCCCATATAGTGTATATATACCCCCACTGTGCACCCATATAGTGTTTATATGCCCCCTCTGTGCCCCATATAGTGTTTATATGCCCCCTCTGTGCCCCATATAGTGTTTATATGCCCCCTCTGTGCCCCTTATAGTGTTATATGCCCCCTCTGTGCCCCATATAGTGTTATATGCCCCCTCTGTGCACCCATATAGTGTTATATGCCCCCTCTGTGCCCCATATAGTGTTTATATGCCCCCTCTGTGCCCCATATAGTGTTTATATGCCCCCTCTGTGCCCCATATAGTGTTATATGCCCCCTCTGTGCCCCATATAGTGTTATATGCCCCCTCTGTGCCCCATATAGTGTTATATGCCCCCTCTAAGCCCCATATAGTGTATATATACCCCACTGTGCACCCATATAGTGTTATATGCCCCCTCTGTGCCCCATAGTTTTATATGCCCCCTCTAAGCCCCATATAGTGTATATATACCCCCACTGTGCACCCATATAGTGTTATATGCCCCCCCTGTGCCCCATATAGTGTTTATATGCCCCTCTGTGCCCCATATAGTGTTTATATGCCTCCTCTGTGCCCCATATTGTTATATGCCCCCTCTGTGCCCATATAGTGTTTATATGCCTCCTACAATGTATAAAGGACTCCTGTGTGCCTCTTAGTTTTTAATATGATGTCCCTCTGTGCCCCATAGTGTTCTGAATCCTCTGTGCCCATATATAGTTTTATCATGCCCCCTCTTTGCCCCAAATACTTTTTTTATGTCCCCTCTGTGCCCCATATTTTGTACCCCCTCTGTACCCCAATTAGTTTGTCTATGCCCCCTGTGAACCCCCTCTTCCCCTGTTTACCCCATATCTTTAATCTGTGCCCCATACATTTGTCCCCTCTATGCTCCAATTACTCCCCCCGTGCAGCGCCCCCACCAGTGAAAGAAACAAACAAATAACTCACCTGTCACCGGCTCCAAGCAGCTCCTCCAGGGTACATCAGACTCTGTCACCGGTCCATGCAGCTCCTCTCCTGGCAGCGCGTGTCTTCTCTCATCTTCCAGCGCAAGCAGCAGGGTACAGGAGACTCTGCGTGCGCCCGACGTCCCCGCAGCCGCTATCAGTCACCAGCATCTTAAAGGCATACACACGGGGCTGTGGGGACGTCCAGCGCACACAGAGTCTCCTGTACCCTGCTGCTTGCGCCGGAAGATGAGAGAAGACACGCGCTGCCAGGAGAGGAGCTGCATGGAGCCGGTGACAGGTGAGTTGTTTGTTTTTTTTACCTCTGGCGGCCGGCCCACCACACCGTCCTAAGCCCGGCAGCGGCTGTGCTTTTTAGTTATAATAGTGATTTTTTTTATTAGGTAGTCCGGGCAGCCCAGCAGGCATTTGCCCGGTTTGCCATATTACCAGTCCGGGCCTGCTCACTAAGCATCCTCAGTTCACGGTTTAGTTAAGGGGGGGCCCAGTTCACAGCTCTGCCCAACTGTTAAGACGTCCCTGGTGCATGCCGGAATAATTTGGTCCCTTTACTAGACAGTGACTACGACATCACTGTGGCTAAACCTGGTACTGCAGCTCAGTCCATTTCAAATTGGTTAGGTAGGAATGAATGAGGGTACCAGAGGGTAACTATGACATCAGGCTTACCTGCTCCGGTTCCTCCAGTGCGCTCCCATCTGCTTCTTTGGGTCCCTGACAGCCTGCTGAGCCAATCACTGCAATGTCCCGCTGCAGCCAGTGATTGCGCCCCGGGACCCAAAGAGGCAGATAGAAGCGGGTAAGGCGCCTTTGTTATTTTAACCTGCCCGGTATAGAAATAGTTAAAGAAAGTTCCACAGTGGAATGAAAATTCATAAGCCACACCAGTACAGAGTATTGCAGCAGATTTTGATGCGAAACTTGCAGGGTGAAATCCACTGCGATACTGTACATGCAAATCCACCCTAATAAAAGTTTTGCAATACAATTTGTGGTGCTTCAGCCTATTAACTAGGCTGTATCCCTGTTTTACAGGCAGTACTCAGGCTGTCTCCACCTTCCCCACAGAATGGGAAGGCAGCAGGAGTCAAATGCCGATGGTTCGAGTTCGAACAAACCTGAACATCAGTGCTGTTCGATCATCTCTAGTCTAGACGGACACTTTCTAGACACAGTTTCTCTTCAAATAACCGTATTCCACACTATGCAGTGTGAGGTTCCACTAGAGAGGACAAGTCAGGGATCATTCTAACCCACATCGTGGACCAGAGGAACACAACGCAGGACAGTATCCACAAAAAAGTAAAGGAACTGATCCAGATAGAGCAAAGATGCTAGAAGCCTATGAACTCTATCTCGCAGCACGGGTGTAAGCAGGGAACCCTCAGCATACCACTTATCACAAGGAACAAGATCTGGGGCTTGTGTCACCCTCTAAGACGGGTCACCCGACACTGGTGGGCAATAGGTGGTGCAAAGGGGCACCAGCACCAGCTATAGTTATAGGGGCACCAGCACAAGCTATAGTTATAGGGGCACCAGCACCAGCTATAGTTATAGGGGCACCACCACCAGCTATAGTTATTGGGGCACCACCACCAGCTATAGTTATAGAGGCACCAGCACCAGCTATAGTCATAGGGGCACCAGCACCAGCTATAGTTATAGAGGCACCAGCACCAGCTATAGTTAGAGAGGCACCAGCTATAGTTATAGGGGCACCAGCACCAGCTATAGTTATAGGGGCACCACCACCAGCTATAGTTATAGGGGCATCAGCACCAGCTATAGTTATAGAGGCACCAGCAATAGTTATAGGGGCACCAGCTATAGTTATAGGGGCACCAGCACCAGCTATAGTTATAGGGGCACCAGCACAAGCTATAGTTATAGGGGCACCAGTTATAGTTATAGAGGCACCAGCACCAGCTATAGTTATAGAGGCACCAGCACCAGATATAGTTATAGGGGCACCAGCACCAGCTATAGTAATAGGGGCACCAGCACCAGCTATAGTTATAGAGGCACCAGCACCAGCTATAGTTATAGGGGCACAAGCACCAGCACCAACTATAGTTATAGGGGCACCACCACCAGCTATAGTTATAGGGGCACAAGCACAGCTATAGTTATAGAGGCACCAGCACAGGCTATAGTTATAGGGGCACAAGTACAGCTATAGTTATCGAGGCACCGCCACAGGCTATAGTTATAGAGGCACCAGCACAATCTATAGTTATAGGGGCACCAGCACAAGCTATAGTTATATAGGCACCAGCACCAGCTATAGTTATAGAGGCACCAGCACCAGCTACAGTTATAGGGGCACCAGCACCAGCTATAGTTATAGGGGCACCAGCACCAGCTATAGTTATAGAGGCACCAGCACCAGCTATAGTTATAGGGGCCCCAGCACAAGCTATAGTTATAGAGGAACCAGCACCAGCTATAGTTATAGAGGCACCAGCACCAGCTATAGTTATAGAGGCAGCAGCACCAGCTATGGTTATAGGGGCACCACCACCAGCTATAGTTATAGGGGCACCAGCACCAGCTATAGTTATAGGGGCACCACAACCAGCTATAGTTATAGGGGCACCAGCACAGCTATAGTTATAGAGGCACCAGCACAGCTATAGTTATAGGGGCACCAGCACCAGCTATAGTTATAGGGGCACCAGCACCAGCTATAGTTATAGAGGCACCAGGACTAGCTATAGTTATAGAGGCACCAGCTATAGTTATAGGGGCACCAGCTATAGTTATAGAGGCACCAGCACCAGCTATAGTTATAGGGGCACCAGCACCAGCTATAGTTATAGGGGCACCACCACCAGCTATAGTTATAGGGGCACCAGCTATAGTTATAGGGGCACCAGCACCAGCTATAGTTATAGGGGCACCAGCACCAGCTATAGTTATAGAGGCACCAGCTATAGTTATAGGGGCACCACCACCAGCTATAGTTATAGAGGCAGCAGCACCATCTATGGTTATAGGGGCACCACCACCAGCTATAGTTATAGGGGCACCAGCACCAGCTATAGTTATAGGGGCACCACAACCAGCTATAGTTATAGGGGCACCAGCACAGCTATAATTATAGAGGCACCAGCACAGCTATATTTATAGGGACACAAGCACCAGCTATAGTTATAGGGGCACCAGCACCAGCACCAACTATAGTTATAGAGGCACCAGCACCAGCTATAGTTATAGGGGTACCAGCACAAGCTATAGTTATAAAGGCACCAGCACAAGCTATAGTTATAGAGGCACCAGCAGCAGCTTTTGTTATAGAGGCACCAGCACCAGTTATAGTTATAGGGGCACCAGCACCAGCTCTAGTTATAGAGGCACCAGCACCAGCTATAGTGATAGGGGCACCAGCTATAGTTATAGGGGCACCAGCACCAGCTATAGTTATAGGGGCACCAGCACCAGCTACAGTTATAGGGGCACCACCACCAGCTATAGTTATTGGGGCACCAGCACCAGCTATAGTTATAGGGGCACCAGCACCAGCTATAGTTATAGGGGCACCAGCACAAGCTATAGTTATAGAGGCACCAGCACCAGATATAGTTATAGGGGCACCAGCACCAGCTATAGTTATAGGGGCACCAGCACCAGCTATAGTTATAGAGGCACCAGCACAAGCTTTAGTTACAGAGGCACCAGCACCAACTATAGTTATAGGGGCACCAGCACCATCTATAGTTATAGAGGCACCAGCACCAGCTATAGTTATAGAGGCACCAGCACCAGCTATAGTTATAGGGGCACCAGCACAAGCTGTAGTTATAGAGGCACCAGCACCAGCTATAGTTATAGAGGCACCAGCTATAGTTATAGGGGCACCAGCACCAAGTATAGTTATAGGGGCACCAGGACCAGCTATAGTTATAGGGGCACCAGCTATAGTTATAGGGGCACCAGGACCAGCTATAGTAATAGGGGCACCAGGACCAGCTATAGTTATAGGGGCACCAGGACCAGCTATAGTTATACGGGCACCACCACCAGCTATAGTTATAGGGGCACCACCACCAGCTATAGTTATAGGGGCACCAGCACCAGCTACAGTTATAGGGGTACCAGCACAGCTATAGTTATAGGGGCACCACCACCAGCTATAGTTATAGGGGCACCAGCACCAGCTATAGTTATAGGGGCACCACTACCAGCTATAGGTATAGGGGCACCAGCACCAGCTATAGTTAAAGGGGCACCAGCACCAGATATAGTTATAGAGGCACCAGCACCAGCTATAGTTATAGGGGCACCACCACCAGATATAGTTATAGAGGCACCAGCTATAGTTATAGGGGCACCAGCTACAGTTATAGAGGCACCAGCACCAGCTATAGTTAAAGGGGTAGCAGGACCAGCTATAGTTATAGGGGCACCAGCACCTGCTATAGTTATAGGGGCACCAGGACCAGCTATAGTTATAGAGGCACCAGCACCAGCTATAGTTATAGAGGCACCAGCACCAGCTATAGTTATAGGGGCACCAGCACCATCTATAGTTATAGAGGCACCAGCACCAACTATAGTTATAGAGGCACCAGCACCAGCTATAGTTATAGGGGCACCAGCACCAGCTATAGTTATAGGGGCACCAGCACAAGCTGTAGTTATAGAGGCACCAGCACCAGCTATAGTTATAGGGGCACCAGCTATAGTTATAGTGGCACCAGCACCAGGTATAGTTATAGGGGCACCAGGACCAGCTATAGTTATAGGGGCACCAGCTATAGTTATAGTGGCACCAGGACCAGCTATAGTAATAGGGGCACCAGGACCAGCTATAGTTATAGGGGCACCAGGACCAGCTATAGTTATACGGGCACCACCACCAGCTATAGTTATAGGGGCACCACCACCAGCTATAGTTATAGGGGCACCAGCACCAGCTACAGTTATAGGGGCACCAGCGCCAGCTATAGTTATAGGGACACCAGCACCAGCTATAGTTATAGGGGCACCACTACCAGCTATAGTTATAGGGGCACCAGCACCAGCTATAGTTATAGGGGCACAAGCACCAGCTATAGTTATAGAGGCACCAGCACCAGCTATAGTTATAGGGGCACCACCACCAGCTATAGTTATAGAGGCACCAGCACCAGCTATAGTTATAGGGGCACCAGCTACAGTTATAGAGGCACCAGCACCAGCTATAGTTAAAGGGGTAGCAGGACCAGCTATAGTTATAAAGGCACCAGCACCAGCTATAGTTATAGGGGCACCAGCACCAACTATACTTATAGAGGCAACAGCACAAGCTATAGGTATAGAGGCACCAGCACCAGCTGTAGTTATAGGGGCACCAGCACCAGGTATAGTTATAGGGGCACCAGCACCAGGTATAGTTATAGGGGCACCAGGTATAGTTATAGGGGCACCAGCACCAGGTATAGTTATAGGGGCACCAGGACCAGCTATAGTTATAGGGGCACCAGCACCAGCTATAGTTATAGGGGCACAAGCACCAGCTTTGGTTATAGGGGCACCAGCACCAGCTATAGTTATAGGGGCACCAGCTATAGTTATAGAGGCACCAGCACCAGCTATAGTTATAGAGGTACCAGCACCAGCTATAGTTATAGGGGCACCAGCACCAGCTATAGTTATAGGGGCACCACCACCAGCTATAGTTATAGGGGCACCAGCACCAGCTATAATTATACGGGCACCACTACCAGCTATAGTTATAGGGGCACCAGCACCAGATATAATTATAGGGGCACCAGCACCAGCTATAGTTATAGAGGCACCAGCTCTAGTTATAGGGGCACCAGCTATAGTTATAGGGGCACCAGCACCAGCTATAGTTATAGGGGCACCTGCACCAGCTATAGTTATAGAGACACCAGCACTAGCTATAGTTATAGGGGCACCAGCACCAGCTATAGTTATAGGGGCACCAGCACCAGCTATAGTTATAGGGGCACCAGCACCAGCTATAGTTATAGGGGCACCAGCACCAGCAATAGTTATAGGGGCACCAGCACCAGCTATAGTTATAGGGGCAACAGCACCAGCTATAATTATAGGGGCACCAGCACCAGCTATAGTTATAGGGGTACCAGCACCAGCTATAGTTATAGGGGCACCAGCACCAGCTATAGTTATAGGGGCACCAGCACCAGCTATAGTTATAGGGGCACCACCACCAGCTATAGTTATAGGGGCACCACTACCAGCTATAGTTATAGGGGCACCAGCACCAGCTATAGTTATAGGGGCACCAGCTATAGTTATAGGGGCACCACCACCAGCTATAGTTATAGGGGCACCAGCACCAGCTATAGTTATAGGGGCACCATCACCAGCTATAGTTATAGGGGCACCAGCACCAGCTATAGTTATAGGGGCACCACCACCAGCTATAGTTATAGGGGCACCACTACCAGCTATAGTTATAGGGGCACCAGCACCAGCTATAGTTATAGGGGCACCAGCACCAGCTATAGTTATAGGGGCACCACCACAGCTATAGTTATAGGGGCACCATCACCAGCTATAGTTATAGGGGCACCACCACCAGCTATAGTTATAGGGGCACCAGCACCAGCTATAGTTATAGGGGCACCATCACCAGCTATAGTTATAGGGGCACCAGCACCAGCTATAGTTATAGGGGCCCCACCACCAGCTATAGTTATAGGGGCACCACTACCAGCTATAGTTATAGGGGCACCAGCACCAGCTATAGTTATAGGGGCACCACCACCAGCTATAGTTATAGGGGCACCAGCACCAGCTATAGTTATAGGGGCACCAGCACCAGCTATAGTTATAGGGGCACCACCACCAGCTATAGTTATAGGGGCACCAGGACCAGCTATAGTTATAGGGGCACCAGCACCAGCTATAGTTATAGGGGCACCAGCACCAGCTATAGTTATAGGGGCACCAGCACCAGCTATAGTTATAGGGGCACCACCACCAGCTATAGTTATAGGGGCACCAGCACCAGCTATAGTTATAGGGGCACCACCACCAGCTATAGTTATAGGGGCACCAGCACCAGCTATAGTTATAGGGGCACCAGCACCAGCTATAGTTATAGGGGCACCACCACCAGCTATAGTTATAGGGGCACCAGCACCAGCTATAGTTATAGGGGCACCACCACCAGCTATAGTTATAGGGGCACCAGCACCAGCTATAGTTATAGGGGCACCAGCACCAGCTATAGTTATAGAGGCACCAGCACCAGCTATAGTTATAGGGGCACCAGCACCAGCTATAGTTATAGGGGCACCACCACCAGCTATAGTTATAGGGGCACCAGCACCAGCTATAGTTATAGGGGCACCACCACCAGCTATAGGTATAACTGTTAGAGTTTTACTATAGTTGAAAAAAATACATGAAAAAGTAAAATAAAGAAAATAAACACTGACTGTTGTCCTATGAATCCTCAGCACATGGAGCGGCGGCTGTCAGTGCTGGTGACAGACTGGGTGCAGGGTGACAGCCTCATGTGACAGCCCGGCAGGAGGAGGCGGAGCCGCTCTGTGTGATCACAGCCTGGAGAGTGCCCGGGAGCTCCAGTCCTGCTGTCCCGGCGTCCTGACCCTCAGCACGGACATCTCATCCACCCAGCCGGGGAAGGCAACAGCCCGCAGATGCCCGTGCACCATGCTGAGCTCCGGGCTCTCCCCCCTGCCCCGGGCACCGGCTATGCTGCTCCTGCTGCTGGGAGCCGCCACCTTGTGCACAGGTATGGGACTCTATCACTGAGGGACAGGGATGGGACTCTATCACTGAGGGACAGGGATGGGACTCTATCACTAGGGGACCTGAGGGACAGGTATGGGACTCTATTACTGAGGGACAGGGATGGGACTCTATCACTAAGGGACATGAGGGACAGGGATGGGACTCTATCACTGAGGGACCTGAGGGACAGGGATGGGACTCTATCACTGAGGGACCTGAGGGACAGGGATGGGACTCTATCACTGAGGGACCTGAGGGACAGGGATGGGACTCTATCACTAAGGGACATGAGGGACAGGGATGGGACTCTATCACTGAGGGACCTGAGGGACAGGGATGGGACTCTATCACTAAGGGACATGAGGGACAGGGATGGGACTCTATCACTAAGGGACCAGGAGGGGTGCATAGGAGACACAAGAACTATATACTCCTATATACTCTACACTACGTCTATGTGTACCTGTACTGTAGGGGGATACACCACACATGCATCATACAAGTGCCATACTTACATGAACTATTTAATGAATTAGTTACTGTACAGATATACACTAGATATCCATATACTGGATACACATACACTATATATACACCTACTGTATAATAATACACTATATATCACAATACTGAATAGAGATACACTATATATATATATGTCCAATATACACTATATATACACCTACTGTTCAATGATACACTATATATCCATATACTAGATAGAGATACACTACATATAGACCTATTGTACAAAGATACACTATACTATTTAGGTACTATACAGGCATACAGACAGAAATGTATATATATATATATATAAGTTTAGATGTCAACCTACACTACTACACAACATACGCATGTACTGCATACCTTATATAAATGTACTATACAGCTATACACTATATACACATGTACTGTACAAGGATACATTATAGATACATGAACTATACATGTATTCACTTTATGTGCATAAACTATACTCGAATGATCTATAATGTACATGTACTATTACATAGACTATATTTACTGTAAATATAGTATATATACATGCATTGTATACACTATATATACATGTACTATATATGGATACATAGATGTAACATTAATGACACCATATGTCATTTAAATAATATACTGTATAAGCAAGTATGATATAAAGATTCACATGTGTATGTAAATTCGCATATATTCATGTACTATATATGTAACACTACCAATACTATGTAGTGTATATATACAATATATTAAACCATACACAATATCAAATAACATATGCTCCACACTGACCCATTGATCTATACATAAACTTTACTGCTCCATTATCTTTCCTTCTTTTTGGCCATGTAGCGGAGTTCAGAATCACTTTTATTTTCCCAATCACATTATGGATTGATCTTATAGGCCCTTCTAGGTATCCAAAGTGATTGTCAGTGGGGGATGGGGAGCAGGTACCCCCCTTCTAGTGACCAGCGGTGCCCCCAGTGATCAGACACTAATCATAGGATAGGTGCTGAATGTTACTTCTTATAAAATTGCTGTATTGGAAATGTAGTTATAAGTGATTAGTTTATTGATAAAACATCTAGAAATACAAGTATACATATTCCCTCCTATACCATCTGTATAAAGCAGCAGTAACAGATGTGTATACTAGTGTGGGCTGGCAGGATCTAGCCGGCATTACCCAATTCATCAGCATTAAGCTTGGTACGTGCTTACAGGGTAGGGGGTGGGGGGTCCGGGGGACTGGAGCTGGCCGCCGTGGTCAGTCCCACTTTTCATACATTTCAGGTAATTTGGGGAAACCTCTCAGGCAATGTTGTCATTAGGGAATCTTTGTAATTCCATGGACGTTGTGTTTGAGGCTTTAGCAGAGAGCGTCAGCTCCAGTATAGATGATTAAACCTGCTGCTGAGGGGTGAACTCTGAGCCCGGCTGTAATCTGCTTAAAGGAGAGCTTCTAAAAAAAGGTCAGAAATACCCGCGCAGGGACATGCGGTCGATAGCGGCCTGGTTATATAAACCCACCAGGGGTCACGGAGCAGATTGGGGGGTGAAACACTGGAATATAAGTTTCCCCTAAAGTTATTTGCTGCCCCCCTCGACAAAAAAAAAAAAAAAAATAGTTAATACAGAATATTCCTATCACGTTATACTAGATGTATAAGGTTTACCAAAGGCAACACCTGTGGGTAAGTGTTACATTACCCCGACGTTGTTCATCCCAACATAAAAAGCCCAAATATCTACATTTTATTGAACACACAATAATGACATTATTATATAAAATATAAAAAGTAAATCACACATTACAAACTGACGGCGCTCATGGAGCATACATTATTATATTCCCTCTTTGCATGTTTCATTGATATTAGTTATTGTCAGTCATTTATACTTTTTTCCGTGGATGCCGTCAGTTTTTAATGTATGATTTTTTTAAAATATATTTTATGTCATGATGTTATTATTGTGTGTTTAATAAAATATATTTATATAGATATTTATATACAGGGTGGCCCAAAAGTAGGTGGACAGTATGTGTAATAGGGTTATCTTCGAGGGAGATTTATCAATCATGGTGTAAAGTGAAACTGGCTGTTTCCCCTAGCAACCAATCAGATTCCACCTTTCATTCCTCACAGACTCTTTGGAAAATGAAAGGTGGAATCTGATTGGTTGCTAGGGGCAACTGAGCCAGTTTCACTTTACACCATGTTTGATAAATCTTCCTTCATGTTTGATAAATCTCCCTCGAAGATAACCCTATTTCACACACTGTCCACCTACTTTAAACCACCCTGTATATAGATATGTATAGATATTTTGGCTGCTTATGACTCAACACTCTTTGTAGTACATGTATAAAGTGCTGGAGAGTAAGGAGTATGTCACAAATCAGATTTGTTCCGAATTTTCTAAGAGTTTTAGATTAACCTAGATCTGAAACTTTTGGAAATCCTTTTCGGCGAATTACTCACCGACTCTGCCTCCACTACTATTATTACTACCAACCCTACTGCACTACCATCACTATTACCACCACTACTACTAGCCCTACACACCCGCACACCTTCTGGCTTGTCCATTATGTCCCATACTGTACTGCTACACCTCTGCTACCACCACTACCCCTACTACTTATACCCCGACACAGCTGCACATCACCTGCCTTGTCCATCATGTCTCATATTGTACTACTACACCTCTACTACCACCAATACTCCTACTACTTATACCCAGACCGCCATACATCTCCTGCCTTTTCCATCATGTTCTGTACTGTATTGCTGCTACTACAGGGCCGGCCTTAAGGCAGATATCGCCATGTGTGAAATTTGGTTTCAGCACCATCCCACAGCCCCTGCTGCCTGTGTGGAAGTCTTAGTCGCCAGCACTTTGTTAGTTGCGTGTGCGTCTTAAAGGTGCAAATGCAACTGAATGGTGCGCTGGCTCAAAAATCCAGGTGTCCTGGATTCCTGTGATGGCCCTGCAGCTGTCCGGGCCCATTGGAGGATCCACCAGGATATCCATCATGTTTTATACTGTACTACTACTACTACTCCTAGCCCTACTCAGCCACATATCTCCTGACTTGTTCATCGTGTTCTATAGTGTTTACTACTATCCCTAGCCCTACTACTACTACTGCTACACAGCAACACATCTCCTGCCTTGTCCATCATGTTCTATGGTGTTTGCTACCAGGCCCGCTTCTGCCATGAGGCAAAATGAGCCTTCCGCCTCAGGCGGCAGATTTTGCGGTCCGGCAGGGGGGCGGCATTATGTCCCCCCTGCTGTCATTTTTGTTAAGTATCACTTAACAAAAATGACAGCGGCTGCTCACCTGTCCCATCGCCCACGCTCTCCACATCCCGTCAGGTCCCTCGACGTCACCCTGCAGCTGTCACGGACCTCCAGGCTGTGGTGAGTGCCCGGGGTCGGTGGGGGACGCGCTGGGATGATCGGGTCGCGCGGGGCCCACTCACTCACCACAGCCTGGAGGTCCGTGACAGCTTCAGGGCGACGTTGCGGGACCTGACGGGATGTGGAGACAGCGGAGAGCGCGGGCCGCCTAAGGTTTGCCTCAGGCAGCAGAGACTCCAGAATCGGCCCTACTTGCTACTATCCCTACCTTTCTACTACTGCAGCTACTACTACTCCTACACAGCAACACATCTCCTGCCTAGTCCATCATATTCCCTGCTGTACTGCGGCACCTGGAATCCCTTCTCTACAGCAGATGTTGATAGGAAAGAAGGATCAGGCAGGTTGGATTTTAACTGCATGATTGTTTTATTCTTAGGGAGATAAACTGTCACCAGAACAGTATGGCAGCAGCTTTCTCCCTGTCCCCATTGTCCCCATGATTGTTTTATTCTCAGTGAAATAAACTGTCACCAGAACAGTATGGCAGCAGCTTTCTCCCTGCCCCCATTGTCCCCATGATTGTTTTATTCTCAGTGAAATAAACTGTCACCAGAACAGTATGGAAGCAGCTTTCTCCCTGTCCCCATTGTCCCCATGATTGTTTTATTCTCAGTGAAATAAACTGTCACCAGAACAGTATGGAAGCAGCTTTCTCCCTGTCCCCATTAAGAACAGATACATGGATGAGCCCTGTATGTGCATAGGGGGATCAGGAGTCGAATGCTCCTTCTTCTGTGTATGGCCAGCTTACTGTCCTCAGGATGAGACTTTACATTGGACGTGTAGGTAGCCTGTAATTCTGGAGTGAGATAGATTTGCATAGAAGAAGATTAAACAGAGGAAGAGATAGATGGAGGGATAGCTGTACTTTTGCATTGCTTTTTCCATTGAAGTTAATTTTAGTTCCAAAAAACAGCTTTCCAAGGTCATTTCCACGAGTCCCATAGCCTCCATAAAAAGAGACCCTGACATATGTTGCTGCCCATGGTGAGACTAACAATTCCTTCCATACTTATCATCTATTCAGTCTCCTTCCCCCAGTTCTGAGCTGCCGCTTTCTGCTGAAGACACAAAAATCCGTGTGTGAGCCTTTCTCTCTGTCTCTCCCTCCTTCCCCCTCCCTTCTGACACGGCTGATGTAAACAAGTCCCTGGCAGGATTTATCTGCAACATAGCTTTGTAATGCTGGGAGGGTTAATCACAGTGAGTTCTTCAGCAACTTGACCTCAGAATAACCCTCGCAGCATTACAAAGAAGCTAAAATGTTGCAGATAAAGCCTGCCAGGGAGTTGTTTGCATCATCTGTCACAGAAGGGAGGGGGGAGGAGGAGACAGAGAGAACGGCTCACACACAGATTTTTGTGTTTTCGGCAGAAAGCAGCCGGATCAGAACTGTTATGGAATGAAGTATGGAATGAATTGTTAGTCTCACCATGGACAGCAACAAAAAGTTATGTTTGAGTAGAATACCCTACATATAGGAGGAGTTACAGATCAAATTAAACAGACAATAAAATGTAACATGATTCTGTTCTTACATATAGCAAAATCTACTTCATCTACAGGGAGACATAAGGAGGCAGTACTCTCTGTGCTTACATTATTTATAGGGAGAGACAGGTAGGCAGCAATATCTTTTCACAATGAGAATCGAGGTGGCAGTACATCACTTAAATATTTTTAGCATTTTTTTTTAACTATACCAAAATTGCCTGAAATACATCCGATGTTGTGCTGAAGGTGCGACTGCAAAGTGCCCGTTAGTTTAGTAGAGCTGCTATCCACCATTCAAAGACTCCTTTCAGGGTCCGTTAACTAAATCTTGAAGATGTAGGAGAGAAACGGTGGTTAGTATTTAGCACTTACACCCGTAGGCGTCCTCGTGTCTGTGATCGTATTACGACTGGTGCCAAGAAGATTGTGTAGCAATAAATATTTATTTGAACAGACGTGTTTTGAAAGCAAAAAACACCTTCTTCATCAGGTCATCTTGTCCCCTGATGAAGAAGACGTTTTTTTGCCTTCAAAACATGTTGTGTGTTGAAATAACTATTTATTCTGCCCCCATCTCACTGGCACCGGTCTGCAGTCTTAGTACTGTTCACAGAGGATAGATTAATAATAGTTATTAACATATTACATCAGACTACTACTATCAGTTCGTATTTATTAGACTTTATTGTTCATTTTCAACTGACTGAAATTATAATTATTATCCATTATATCCATGTTTGCAAGTTGTAAAGCAGATGCACTCCTAGACATCATTGAAAAGGAACTGGCAAGGTCATGTTACCCTGCATTGAAGAGGCTCAAGCATACAGAGGGGGATTGATCTGTGGGAGAATGTTTTATATGAAGAACACATTTGGTCATTGACTAAAAAGGTTGCTGAGTATAGTGCATTAGGCGGATATCTCTAATGTTGGGGGTGGGATGGGGGTATGGTTGTCATTGAAGAGACCAAATAGTGTAAGGAGACTTATTTTCAGGAAAACTTCTGTGAGAAAAGTGTATCTCATAGAAGCCAAAGCAAAGTGTTGTTTTGTTGGAGCCTCTGGTTTGGTTAGTAGGAGATTCACAAAGGGAATGACATAAATTATTATTTATATAACCCGCTGATATGTCCCTATAGTGCCCAGGGTGCTGAGGATGATGGTAACTTTCTTTCCTTCATCCTCGGCACAGTTTCTATGAAATTAGCAGTTTATCTCCTATGCTAATGAGGTGTTTTGGTGCACTGGGGGCGGGACTACTGCACCGATTTGTACACAGCTGTCCCACCCCTTCTAATGAATGTCAGCAGAGCGGTGCCCTGGGGTGGTAGTCCCACCCCCAGTGCAAGGGACTACCAAGGGATGGTCTTGGGCTCCGCCAGTTATCTGCAGTAACTCGCAAGTGACATGTTCTTTGAGTCATTCACTTTCCCTTTTCTTCTCCATCCGACCTAGACTGCCATGATGACTATTTTCAGTCACAACTTGTCTCTGTAGAATATGCTGTACAAACATTTTAGACTCCAGCTGCTTGGAGAGAGTACAGCACTCGGCTCTTTTCAGCGGCTCTAAAGGAATGAATAAATTTGCGGGTCACATGGCACACCCATGGCTCTATTCAAAACAAAGCAGCCGCTGGCTGATATAGAGATCACCGGAGGGTACGGAGGTTGGAACCCCACACAAACAGGCGCTGTTTCTCGAAGAAGGCGGACATGTTTTTCTAATCTTGGATAACCCCCTTTACTCATAGTGTCCCTCTTGCGTTTTTTGTAATCCTTCATTACTGGGTGACTGTGCAATAAGTAATATAAGTTGTAGGTTTAACAAAACAGGGTCAGGAGGTGTAATAATATCCATGCTAGCCCAGTCAATATCACCTTACTCTGATAGGCTATTGTATTTAAAGGAGAAGTCCGGCGAATATTTTTATTAAAGTATGGTATTGCCCCCCCAAAAGTTATACAAATCACCAATATACAATTATTATGGGAATTGCTTATAAAGTGCTTTTTTCCCCTGCACTTACTACAGCATCAAGGCTTCACTTCCTGGATAACATGGTGATGTCACTTCCTGGATAACATGGTGATGTCACTTCCTGGATAAAATGGTGATGTCATGACCAGACTCCCAGAGCTGTGTGTGCTGTAACTGCTGGAGAGGATGATGGCAGGGGGATACTGAGGGACACAGGGCACTGGAGGGACACTGAGCATCCCCCTGCAATCATCCTCTCCAGCAGCCACAGCCCACACAGCTCTGGGAGTCGGGTCCTGACATCACTATTTTATCCAGGAAGTGACATCACCATGTTATCCAGGAAGTGACATCACCATGTTATCCAGGAAGTGACATCACCATGTTATCCAGGAAGTGACATCACCATGTTATCCAGGAAGTGAAGCCTTGATGCAGTAGTAAGTGCAGGGAAAAAAGCACTTTATAAGCATTCCCGTAATAAGTGTATATTGGTGATTTGTATAACTTTTGGGGGACAATACAATACTTTAATAAAAATATTCGCCGAACTTCTCCTTTAATATTAATCCTAGTGGCCTGTTTGTTTAATCACAATGCTGTCGGTCTAGTAAAGTTAAATGGGTTTTCCTACCAAAGACATTTGTGGCAAATCCATAACACTCATTAATATATAATAGGTAGGGATTAGAGACGAGCGAGCATACTTTTTTGAGAAAATAATTTTCTCGAGTATCACGGTACCCAAAATTACTCGATACTCAAAAGAGTCCTGGGTGATACAAGT
The DNA here is from genome assembly GCF_027789765.1 of Dendropsophus ebraccatus. Classification (NCBI taxonomy): domain Eukaryota; kingdom Metazoa; phylum Chordata; class Amphibia; order Anura; family Hylidae; genus Dendropsophus; species Dendropsophus ebraccatus. Next base: position 24,369,353 of record NC_091462.1, on the reverse strand, counting down.
AAGGTAGAAAGTGTCCTCTCATGTTTGGAGACTTTAATTAGCCAATAAACATGCATAGAAGGGGCTGGCACATCCTGCTATGCCACAACCATGTTGGCTGCAAGCATAGCAGGGATTGGCCAGCCTTATCATGTGACCTGGGTGTATATAGACCCAGGTCACCTAATGCTCGCCTCAGTTGCTGGTGTTTAGCTGACAGGGAGAGATACTGGAGCAGGGACAGAGCTAGTATAGGAAATGGGTTTAGTAGTTGGGCAGGGCAGTAGCTGGTAAAGACCCAAAAGTTCTTTTTAGGACAAGTAATCTCACAATGTGACAGAGGAAAAAGAAAGATCTTACATACAATATACCAGTATTTTATCGTATACTGATAGTGGTACAGTATACTGGTGCTGGTATATAGCTAGTATACAGAGCTGTATACTGTGCTACAGCTTGTGTTATTGGAATACACAGTAGGAGTACTAGCATCAATCCACAACTACACAGAAGTGCTTTTCAGGACTAGTGATATCCCTGTGTAGTTGACATCCAGTATAGTATACCAGTATTAGATGGTTATCTCAGTCTGATAGTGGTCGAGTATACAGCTTTTAAGGGTATAGGAGGAGTTGTTTTTTTTTCTTTTCATATTTTGTTTCTCTACAAGTAAATGTACATGAAATAATGTTTCCACATTCTCCACTTTAAATAGGACTTTATCTTGGCTTGGGTGTGCATTGTTGTCACTATGTAAAAGAAGTGTAATACAGCGGCCTGGGGGTCCATTCCACTTTCCAGTTTTCAGGTGCACCAGACACGCTCACTTTCACCGATTAGGGGCACCTGAAAAAAAGTTTGTCTCCCATTGACTTTAATGGGATTCGTTACTAGAGTCAAGCAATCGAGAAATACTCAACTCAACTCGAGCATTTAAAGGGGTTATCCAGTGCTACAAAAACATGGCCACTTCCCCCCCCCCCTTGTCTCCAGTTCAGGTGTGGTTAGCAATTAAGCTCGATTTACTTCAATGGAACTGAGTTTGAAACTACACCCAATTTGGAGAGAACAGAGGGGAAAAAGTGCCCATGTTTTTGTAGCGCTGGAAAACCCCTTTAAATGCTCGAGTTGAGTTGAGTATTTCTCGATTGCTTGACTCTAGTAACGAATCCCATTAATACTTAATAATTAATAATTAATAATTAATACCCATTAGTACTCGCTCAACTCTATCGGGGATCTCACTTCTGGGTAACCCACCTATAATAAGGATTGGGGACAGAAATGTGTGGCTGGGAGTTGTACATTTGCACATTTGTACATACAGTTGTACATCTGGGAGTTGTACAATTTTGTGACGTCAGAGTGTAACCAGACTTTCCCCGGATTAGGTCACCATAGACCCAACAAAACCCCGTAGATCTGCAAATCAGTTCAAACCTACATAGGTTTACAATATGCAGTATATGCAGATGTATGCAGATATATTGCACCACTGATTTTGCTCAACCTCCCTTATTGTGTAGCCAGCAATGTAATTTTTATGACTTTCCTGACGTTTGTTATGTCTATCAGTAGGGGCCCAGTATGATGCTGTATATTGCTTGCATAGGTCCGGCTTCAGTGCTATTTACAATAAAAAATTCCTACCTGTAGTGTCCTCTGATGTATAACAATGAAGAGTGTCAGATGTAGGGCATAGGGCATTAGCACTGTGCCTTCACTTAACCTCCTACCTTCAGGTACCTGCACCTTAAAGGGGTACTCCAGAGAAATTTTTATTTTTCAAATCAACTGGTGCCAGGAATTTATACAAATTAGTGAATTTCTTCTATTTTAAAAGTCTCCAGCCTTCTAGTACTTATCAGCTTCTGTATGTCCTGCAGGAAGTGGTGTATTCTTTCCAGTCTGACACAGTGCTCTCTGCTGCCACCTCTGTCCAGAGCAGGCAAGGTTTTCTATGGGGATTTGCTACTGCTCTGGACAGTTCCTGACACGGACAGAGGTGGCAGCAGAGAGCACTGTGTCAGACTGGAAAGAATACACCACTTCCTGCAGGACATATAGCAGCTGATAAGTAGTGGAAGGCTTGAGTTTATTAAATTAGAAGTAATATATAAATCTTTGTAACTTTTTTTTCTCTGGAGTACCCCTTTAAATGTGCATGTTTAACACTTCTCTTGGGGGAAGAGGTACCAGGCACCCCTGTTCTCTTTGTCAGTGAAGATTCTAGCCATCAGACCTCCGCTAACAGACTTTTTAAAGCATATGCCATAAGTGTACCAGGTTGCTAAGAGCCTGATGTCACCTGAACAACTCTTTAAAGGGGTTGTTAACCAAAAATGTTTTTCTTTCAAATCAACTGGTCCCAGCAAGTGCCCACTGCTGTATGCCCTGCAGGAAGTGATGTATTCTTTCCAATCTGACACAGTGCTCTCTGCTGACACCTCTGTCCATGTCAGGAACTGTCCAGAGCCTCCTGTCTGTATTAGGGTATGTTCACACCTCGTTTTCAGTCCCACGTCGGGCTGCACGTCAGGAATCAGTGAAAAAAGGATGCGGATGTGCAGCCCGACGTGCGGCCTACAGCCGCATTGACTTAAAGGAGCAGGACGGAGTCATTATGTGACTGTGTTCTGCTCATTTGTGGGACGTACACGGCTTTTGTGCAGGACTCAAAAGCGTGGTCGACTTATGACTCCGTCCTGCTCATTTAAGTCAATGTGGCCGTCGGCCGCACGTCGGGCTGCACGTCCGCATCCTTTTTCACTGATCCCTGACGTGCAGCCCGACGTGGGACCGAAAACGAGGTGTGAACATACCCTAACATACCTATTGTGTACTATTCCCAACAATCCCATGAGCCAGGAGTGAGCAAACGTATCTCCCTGTATCCAACATAATACATATACACACTAGGTCATATATTATAAGAAAACCGTAAAGCCTGTAGTGACGCTACACAGATGTTTCCTAGAACATAACAAGTCTACGAGGCGTCAGTGGTAACCGCGAGATGTAGTATATTAATAGGCTCTCACCTAGTATTAAATAGCTAAGACGGCTTTGCCTCAGCGTTGAAGCTTATCTCACAGTCACTTTAGCCAACCCCTTCAATGAGATAGCACTTAAGGTTACTGCACATGTATAGAGAGGATAGGCCGAGGAGGTCTATCACTTATTAACCACACCATATCTACACATTATACAGTACATATACACATAGTACACATAGAACGTTCTGGTTGTTCTTTTAGAATTTTTCAGTATTTGACCATTTCCACAAAGAAATTTTTTTTTGAAAAGAGGCAAATGCAGTGAAGGTTTAGTAACTAGTGATGAGTGAATAGTTTCAATCGAATAGTACGCTATTCGCGCTATTCGATTGCGTTCAAATATTCGAACAAAAAAGCTGTAAAAATCCGATTCGCCATGTGACCTCCTGAATAAAAGAATAGTGATTTGAGATTCGTGTCACTTGCTGTTTGGAGCTACAGAGGGACAGACTATATACCAGGGAGAGAAAGTTTTTAGGTGAAGTTAGGTAGGAAGGGACCCCCAAAAGTCCCTGTTAGGGCTAAGGCTATGTTCACACAACGTAAAATTACGGCAGTAGTTCTCGCCGCAGAACTACGGCCGTAGTTTTGCGGTGTGGAACAATGCCTTATTTGCAATGGGATCCCGGCCGGAGCGTACACACATCATATACGCTCCGGCCGGGATCCCATACGCCGCCGGAAAAAACTGACATGTCAGTTTTCTGCGGCCGTAATTCAGTGAATTCCGGCCGCAGAAAGACCTGTCAGTTTACACAGTGAAGCGAGCGGCTCCGGCCGCTTGCTTCACTGTGGGCTATGGTAAGCCCTGATGCGGGCGCATGCTGATGCGCCCGCATCAGAGCTCTGCGGCCGGAAAGATCACTTACTTAAGTACCGGCCGAGATGATCAAGCCAGAGACCGGACGTTCCGTGACCCAGCTGGCGTCACGGAACGGCCGGTCTCATACGTAGTGTGAACATAGCCTAAAAGTATAAAAACCAGAGATTTACAAGCTGTTGTGAGACAGGCAGTGTGATCACACATCTACTGATGTATACAGTGAGTGTCGGATAATACCTGTTATCTTGCTACTACGATTTGTGCAGTCTGCGTCCTGTAAAGAAATTGACCAGCCCTTTCATTTTATTGTTGTAAAAAAAAAATATATATATATATATATATATATATATATCCAGTATACGGCTGTATACTGTGAGTGCGGGATAATACCTTTTATCTTGCTACTACTGATTTGTAGTTATCGTTAATTTTCGTTATTACGTATTTTACACTGCACCTGACCTGATACGTATGCAAGTGTGTACAGCTATACTGAAACGTACGCTTCTACTTTACATTTATAATTTGTTAGTGAATCTTCTGTGTACACTTGGGAAAATTGGGATGTTCGCTCATCACTAGTGTTAGATGTACCCAGGCATGCTTCCCCTGCTGTCCTATATGCATCCAGAGCTGTTGGCATCATTTCCTGAGCTGTCATTGTGCACTTGGTGACCTCCTGGTGGTCGAATATTGATTTCCAGGTCCCAAGTAATATTCTCCCATAGACTATAATGGGATTCGATATTCGTTTGAATATACAAATATCGGGAGCTATTCAAATCGAATTTTGAATTATCGAATATTTCACTATTCGCTCATCTCTAATAGTAACATCTACCCAGAGCTTCTCTTCCTGATACCAGGGTATCCGGAAACCCTATTCAGCACAAATCAGCAACCTATTCCCAAGGTTTCGAATTCTGGGTCCTATTGTATTAGAGCAGAGTGCTGCTACTTGAGCCTAAACGGATCGCCCCATGATTAAATCAATTTTCAACTGTGTGTAACACCCCTTTGGGCCGACCTCTGTAGGCAGGGTGTGTGGTAATGTAGCTCTCACCTCACTATAGCGCAGTGCCTCCACCCAAATCTTGATTGCAGCTCTTCGGGTATGCAGTAAATTGTTAATGTTATTGCCAGGGATTGATTTGGGAAAACCCCTGCCCAGCTTCAGTACACACTCACTCCAGAGAAGGAGTAACAGGATAACAGATTTATTAGGGGAAAGGGAGACCACAGGGAGATAACTGTCTGGGTAAGGTAATAAACAGGTAGGGAACAGATGACAAATCAGCATAAGGGAAAACCCTAGTAGGGAAACAGTAGTAATAAAACAATATACAGTAGTGTATCCCAACTACTAACACCCCACACAGTCTCTGGTGAAAGACCAAAAGCACACTCCTATCTGCCCCTATGACTCACTGATACAGTCTGCTGGCCAGCTATAAGATTAGTCTTTTGTTGGGGCCCAGTTACTCAGGAACTTGTTGCACGTGGATGTGGTGGTGCACTTACTGTCTTGCCTATAACTCCAGCAGGGGTGATGATTGCAGGAGTCTGTGCTGGCTGTGGGGTCACAGGTAGAATCCTCCTGTCAGCAGGACCTGGATGCTCTGTGCAGATGATACAGCTGCTGATCTCTCTGTCTCTATTCTCACTGCAGGATGTAGTCTCTTGGTTGCAGCAGCCCCTTTCTCTTGTCTGCCTGTAAGTAGAATTTACTCTTTGCAGGGGGTATGCCACAGTCTCTTTAGACCATGCTGCTCCTTCCAAGATGGCTCCAGGCTCTCCCCCTTCTCCAGCCTTCCCCCACAAGTCCCTGCTCAGCCCAGCCCCTTTCCCCCCTGCTCCATCTCCCATAGGCTGAGGCTGAGGGAACAGATAGGCTCTAGTGTCCATGGGATATGTAGTCCAATTCCCCTTAGAACCAGTGTCTGAAGCTGTGAATCCCTGCCCATAGCTCACAGTACAATCTTCCTCTGTAGCAGGGGTTACACTCTCCCCCTGGTGAGCTGCAATTAGTGTCTGAGCATGAATTGGAGACTCACCATCTGACATACCACCATGCATGAATACATCTTGACCAACACTACAACGGGTCATACCCATGCCACTCCCAGACCAGATTGGTTCAGGAGGGAAATACGGCCACATGTTAATAAAGTTTGGTTGTACAACTCTAGGGACCTCAGTAGCATGGCCCATCCTATCATAGGTTAGCATCATAGGGGGCCTATGGTCCCGTCTGGGACGAGTGTGTACGGCAGGGGCACCCTCCTCAACCACTAGCTCTTTAGTTTGAAGCTCAGGTTCCAGCATGGATTCTTCTCCACCAGGTAACTCAATTTCTTCTGCATTCTCCCCCGACTGGGAACAGGGCAAGCTAGTGTCTGAATTTAATTCATCTTGACAATCCACATTGACAGACTGATCCACACTGGGCTGTTCAAGAGGTGGGGGGTTGCTTCCCCATCCATAGTCTGGACCCCATTCATCACTTGAATCACCATCACTCCCTTCTGAAGGAACACTTGGAGGGGTCCATCGGCAATGACGTTGACTCCTTCTCAGATGCTGCAAGTTTGACTTGGTTTTATCCGGTCGAGGTTGTTGCCACCGAACTGTCTGACCCACAGGTAACAGATGCTCCCGGTGATAGGTTTTGATGGTCCTCCCTCCACTCTCCTGCTTTACTCTGTATGCAGGAACACCAGGTAGCTTTTCTACTACCACATAGGGCTCTGGACGCCACCGATCAGCAAGCTTATGCTTTCCATGAAGACCCAGTTGTCGAATAAGAACTCTATCCCCATGCTGCAGAATTTGTTCCCTGACTCTCTGATCATACCGGATTTTGTTTCGTCGTCCTGATCGGCCAGCGACCTGGTCAGCCAATCTGTAAGCATCATTCAATTCCTCTTTAAGTTCAGACACATACTTCAAGTAAGTCTTTCGAGATGGCTGGTCAGGTGATACGCCAAAACTAATATCCACTGGTAGTCGAGCTTCTCTCCCAAACATGAGGAAGTAGGGAGAATATCCAGTCGACTCATTCTTGGTGCAATTGTACGCATGAACCAAATGACTTATATGCCGGCTCCAGTGTCCTTTCCGCTTGGGGTCTAGGGTGCCCAGCATATTGAGGAGAGTACGGTTAAACCTTTCTGGCTGAGGATCACCTTGCGGGTGGAAAGGGGTAGTTCTAGACTTCTTTATCCCGCAAATCTCACACAATTCCTTAATCAGTCGACTTTCAAAGTCTCTACCTTGGTCGCTGTGAATGCGGACAGGTAGTCCATAATGCACAAAGAACTTCTCCCATAAGGTTTTGGCCACAGTCACTGCCTTCTGATCCTTGGTGGAGTAGGCTTGGGCATAACGGGTGAAGTGATCTGTAACCACCAAAACATTACTGACATTACCCTCATCTGGCTCAATGGAGAGGAAATCAATGCACACTAGATCTAGCGGGCCCTCACTAGTGATGTTAACCAGAGGGGCTGAGCGACTAGGCAGAGTCTTTCTCAGAACACACCTTTCACAGGACTTGCAGTAATTCTCAATGTCAGCTTCCATCCTTGGCCAGTAGAATCTGTCTGCCACAAGACTGGTTGTCTTCTCAACCCCCAAGTGTCTATGGTCATCATGCAAAGCCTTTAGAACCATGTCCCTGAAACAAAGAGGCATCACCAGCTGCCTACGGATCCCTCCAGTTCGCCGCTTGGTCTTCCGATACAGTAGTCCATCCTTCACCTCTAGGAATTCCATTTGGCGAGCCAGCAAGCTGGACTCTTCTGTCTTTAGAGCATTTCTCTCAGGTCTCAGGCCTCTCTTTACTGACCAGCGGACCACCCCCACAGAGGGATCTTCCTGTTGGGCCTTCTCCATTTGGCCTTTGTTTAATTGAGGCAAAAACCCAGTATTCAACTGAGTCAGCTGGCAAAACAAGGGTGGAAGTGCCTCTGCTGAACCCCCCAAAAATCTGACACAGCCACGCTTGGGGTTAGTCTTGACTTGTTGCCAGCGACACATGGCTTTCACTTCTGGAGCTGGAACCTCTATCCATGCTTCAACCTCATCACATGGCAGAGTCCGGGGTATACGGGATAGAGCATCGGCATCTATGTTAGTTGTGCCAGGACGGTACTTCAAGCTGAAGTCATACACTGCCAGGGAGGCAAGCCACCGGTGCCCAGTTGCATCCAGCTTGGCCGTAGATCTCACATAGGTCAGGGGGTTGTTGTCGGTATGGACCTCAAAATGCACCCCATAGAGGTAGTCGTGTAACTTGTCCACCACTGCCCATTTCAATGCCAAGAACTCTAGCTTGTGTGCAGGGTAGTTGCGCTCACTGGGAGTCAGCCCTCGACTGACGTAGTACACTGGTCTCAGAGAACCATTATAATCTTGGTACAGGACAGCTCCAAGCCCATCAAAGGAAGCATCCACATGCAGCACATATGGCTTGGTGGGGTCTGCGTAAGCCAACACCGGGGCCTGTGTTAAACAGGACTTTAGCTTCTCAAAGGCCTCATCACAAGCAGGCGTCCATCTTTCTCCAAATGGCCCATTAACCTTGAAGTAGGTCGGCTTAGCGTTCCTCTTGGAATGCGTGGCTCCCCTTGGGGGAGGATACCCCTGAGTGAGGTCAGTCAGTGGCTTTGCAATTCTTGAGTACTGTGGTACAAATCTTCTGTAGTACCCACAAAATCCTAGGAAAGACTTGAGCTCCCCTAATTTGGTAGGCTTAGGCCATTGGACTACAGCTTCCACCTTTGCAGGGTCAGTAGAGATTCCTTCCCGGCTGACAATGTGTCCCACATATTTCACAGCCTTCTGACAGATTCTACATTTGTCAATAGATAACTTGAGCCCCGCTTCCTTTAATCGATCCAACACCTTGAACAGCCTCTGGTTGTGTTCTTCTAAGGTTTGTCCGAACACGATCAAGTCATCCAAGTAGACCAGTACTTCTCGGAAGTTTATGTCTCCCATCACCTTATCCATGCACCTCTGGAATGTAGCAGGGGCACCCTTAACTCCTTGAGGCATCCTTTGGTGCTGGTAGAACCCAAGGGGGCAAATGAAAGCAGTCTTCTCTTGATCCTCTTTACTCATAGGTATCTGGTAGTAACCACTCCGAAGGTCCAACACAGTAAACCACTGACTGCCCTGTAAGCAATCCAAGGCTTCATCAATCCTAGGCACGGTATACTGGTCAGGCACGGTGCGTTTGTTCAGAGTCCGGTAATCTACACACAGCCGGATTTCTCCATTCTTCTTCCTAGCAACCACTATGGGAGAAGCATATGGGCTGTTTGATTCAATGATAACTCCACTGTCTAACAGGCTTCTTAGGTGTCGTCTGACATCTTCTATGTCTGCGGGGGCTAGTCTTCTGGACCTCTCTCGGAAAGGCTTCTCATCATTCAGTCGGATACAATGCTCTACTCCTTGTGCCAAACCCAAATCCCAGTCTCCTAATGAGAAAGCAGCACCACGTTCCATCATTCCCTTTATGATTGACTCCTTTTCGTTTTCTGTCAGATCACTATCCTCAAAACAAGGATCAAAATGTTCGGGGAGGAGCTCATCTCTCTTTGCTTCTTCCTTTCTCACATAAGCAGCTAGACAGGCTGGGTGAATGGTAAGAGTCTGTAAATAGTTGTCTCCCCCAACTTCTCGGCACCACTGGGCTAGGGTACAGAAGATGTTTGCATTTGTTCCCACTATTACTGGTACCGATTTCAATTCAGCTTCGGCCTCCGGGCAGACTAAGGCTATAATGGGTATCTCTTTGTCCACCCCTGCGACTTCCCTTGGGAACCTTAGCACTACAGACACATATCCTCGGTAAGGATAGCTTTGTTCACTCAGTCCCCAAACCACAAGTCCAGATAAGGGCTGTATGGGTACATTTGATAAGTGTTTCTTGTACCAGTTTTCAAAGATGATGGACACTTGAGATCCACTATCCAACAATACATTGCAAGGTTGGTCATTGATGTATGCTGGCACATGGGGGGCTGGTCCCACCATTCCTTCAGGAAGTGGTTCCAACGGAGTACCAGTAGATGGGACTGTGGAGTGAGCCTTCAGTGTTAGGGGGCCAGTATGGGACTCTACTGACCCCCTTTCCCATTTCCCGACATTTTACCCTTTGAACGGGGAGGTGGTACAGGCTCCTTGAACTCCCACTTCTTTGGGCATTGGCGAGCAATGTGGCTGTGATCCCCACATATGAAGCATCCCTCAGTCTTCGGGTCTCTGCTTCTCTGAGGATGATCACCTATCTTCTTTGTGAGCGGCTGGGGTCTTTCAGTTGCCGCCTCAGCAATCTGTCGCAACCACTCTACTTGTTCAGTCTGGACACTTAGGAGTTGTGAAATCTGCTCTCCTTGCTTCTCAATTACCTTCAGAAGCTCCTCCTCTCGGCCTGGTGACTTAGATTCTAGAGCAACGGCAGCTACTCTTGTGGGTTTCAGCTCTCTGGCAGCCAAAATAGCTTCTTCATGTCGCACTTCCTTAAGTAATTTTGGAAAGGAATGAGGTATCTTCTCTTTATCACAGCACCTCAGTCGTTGAGCAATAGGGTCATGGGTCAGAGCTCCGCGTAATACTTGATCAAGGCGGCACTTGTCAACTTCTGCAGAGCTAATCCCTCCTTTGGATACTACTCGGTGAATCAGCTTATCCAGCCTGTAAAGATAGTCCGACATCTTCTCCCCTGGATCTTGGTAAGTAGTACGGAGTTTGTATAGCAGGTCTACACCATCCTCTGGGGACCCAAAAGCATCCTCAAGTGCCGCCATATAGTCTTGGGAAGTTGCATGTGGCTTGCTTCGCCAGGCAGCCTGGACCACTTCCATAGCAGGGCCCTTCAGACTCTCCACTATTCTCTGTTTCTTTGCAGCATCGGTACATTGCCACTCTTCTAGATACTGCAAGGTGGCATCTCTCCATATGTCATATCCTTCTTCTCCTGCTGGGGTAGGGAGAACCCCAGAAAAGGTCCTTAAACGACGGTAGCTCCCCTCTGGCTGCATTTTTGCAAACTGGCTGACTAGCTTCTCCATTGTTGCCACAAGTATATCAGCAGTAGCAGAGGTCTCTTCTAACGTGGCACGAGAGGGGGTAGGGGGTAACCGTCTATGAGGCCTTCTATCAGGACTATTTGAACCTTGAGGTTGCGTTTCCACAGGCCGCAGAGGCCATATGATTATCCACTTCTGTCCACGTTCAGCGGACACAGATATTGCAGATGGGAAGAATTCTTTCTGCAACACCTGCTCTGTGGCTATTAGCGCAGCTGACCATGGCTTCTCAAAATCATTTCTTCGGTCAACCACTTTGGGGTGAATAACCCCATGAAGCCAGTTCACATTCTGCAGTATGTCATTGTCTGAACACTCCAGGAGTTCACCATACACTGCAAAACTATATTCTTCAGCAGTGCTAGTCTCTTCACACCACTTAAACACACCTTCTTCTGTGAATGTTCCCATGGCGACTGTTTCTATCGATCTCAGCAGTGCCTCCAATGTAACACCCCTTTGGGCCGACCTCTGTAGGCAGGGTGTGTGGTAATGTAGCTCTCACCTCACTATAGCGCAGTGCCTCCACCCAAATCTTGATTGCAGCTCTTCGGGTATGCAGTAAATTGTTAATGTTATTGCCAGGGATTGATTTGGGAAAACCCCTGCCCAGCTTCAGTACACACTCACTCCAGAGAAGGAGTAACAGGATAACAGATTTATTAGGGGAAAGGGAGACCACAGGGAGATAACTGTCTGGGTAAGGTAATAAACAGGTAGGGAACAGATGACAAATCAGCATAAGGGAAAACCCTAGTAGGGAAACAGTAGTAATAAAACAATATACAGTAGTGTATCCCAACTACTAACACCCCACACAGTCTCTGGTGAAAGACCAAAAGCACACTCCTATCTGCCCCTATGACTCACTGATACAGTCTGCTGGCCAGCTATAAGATTAGTCTTTTGTTGGGGCCCAGTTACTCAGGAACTTGTTGCACGTGGATGTGGTGGTGCACTTACTGTCTTGCCTATAACTCCAGCAGGGGTGATGATTGCAGGAGTCTGTGCTGGCTGTGGGGTCACAGGTAGAATCCTCCTGTCAGCAGGACCTGGATGCTCTGTGCAGATGATACAGCTGCTGATCTCTCTGTCTCTATTCTCACTGCAGGATGTAGTCTCTTGGTTGCAGCAGCCCCTTTCTCTTGTCTGCCTGTAAGTAGAATTTACTCTTTGCAGGGGGTATGCCACAGTCTCTTTAGACCATGCTGCTCCTTCCAAGATGGCTCCAGGCTCTCCCCCTTCTCCAGCCTTCCCCCACAAGTCCCTGCTCAGCCCAGCCCCTTTCCCCCCTGCTCCATCTCCCATAGGCTGAGGCTGAGGGAACAGATAGGCTCTAGTGTCCATGGGATATGTAGTCCAATTCCCCTTAGAACCAGTGTCTGAAGCTGTGAATCCCTGCCCATAGCTCACAGTACAATCTTCCTCTGTAGCAGGGGTTACATGTGTAATATACATACATATGCTGGAAAACAAGGTTATTTTCTGCCTGGGGTCTTTCATGCTTTTGTTTTGCTTTGGGTGCAAACTCTGCTTTATCCCAATGTCCTGTCCGATGTATATTCTGTAATGGACTTCCTGTTTCTGTGTACAGCACATGCTAGCCGGGAATTCAGCCAACTCTATCTCCCTCCCACTATGCGGTAAGGATTATAGACAAAAAAGTGTAGGAAAGTGTTGTGGATAGAAGATAGGTTGGCTGAACTCCCGGCTAGAGTGTCTTGTACATAGATACAAGAAAGGGCCTACATACAAGTCAGTATTGTGTAATATGGCCAGTGGTCAATCAATGGAGCGTGGGGGGGAGGGGCAGATGATGCTGTGGGGGAGGGGCAGTGCTCCGGACTATCAGCTTATTCGTCTAACCTGCTGTTAGTTCCCCTTTAAGGCTGGGCCATAGCTAAGGGGGGCATGTGAGTTAAGGGGTCCAAACGCTTAGAGGCAAGGACTCTTTCTATCTGACTCTGCACTGTCTGGGGTATCTAGATACAGGGCTAGGGTGACAAACTGAACTGTAACAAAGCTCAGCGATATCTCAGCTAAAGGAAACTGTGATTTTATCAATTTCACCCTCAGCGAAGATAGGAAACATCTGGATAGACTTATGTAAGGAGAGAATAGGGCAAATAAAGGGCTTCTATTTACCAGCGATTCTCCTTTAAATGATAATGCTGAGTGTGCATAAAGCCACTGGGTTGGGAATTGGGGTGTTTTTTTTTTTTTGGACAAACCACCGGACGTTGCTCCATATTGCTACAGAATAGTGCTCCTTAGCGTTTGTATGACTTGTATGTGTGCCAGATCTGTATGATCTGTACATCCTATAAACTGGACGTTGGGTCACTGGGTGATAGGGTCACATGTGCAGCTTATTTCTGTACTGTATCCTATGAGAGTAATGGAGGGAGGCACGATCTGGGCTATGTAAACCCCCGACCTTTAGCCTTGTACTCTACAAGAGCTAATAAACTGAGGTTACTTATCAGCTCACCGCAGCTGCCGCCTTTCCATACATGCTGGTTGGGAAATATTATTTCACATTTTAGACTTTTTAGGGATTTGAGCCCATAAAGAGACCCAGATGACCCGTGTAATATTAGATTAAATGTCCAAACTAATCCGACCTCTGTGGTCACAATGAGGCTAATGCAATGGCTCTCCAACCTATTGCATACTGTCTGGGCATGCTGGGAGTTGTAGTCCCGCACGGCTCTCTGGGCATGTTGGGAGTTGTAGAGCATGTAGAGAGCCAGAGGTTGGAGAAAAGTGGTGTAAGGGTTGCTGCCCGCTACTGGAATTCAGTGGACTTCCTATCTCCCTAAAAAAGTACCAATAAAGAATACAGATCACTGCAAAAATTATACTATGCAAAAGAAAAAGTTATAGGGGGGAAATGATGGCGATGCAAAGACTTTTTTTAAAAAGGGGTTATCCAGGATTACAATCACATGGACGCTTTCTTCCAGAAACAGTGACACTCTTTTCCTCAGTTTGGGTGGTGGATTGCAGCTCAGCTTTATCAAAGGGGTTTTCCAGCTAAAAACTTTCTCTTTCAAATCAACTGGTATCAGAAAGTTATATAGATTTGTAATTTACTACTATTAAAAAATCTCATGTCTTCCCATACTTATTAGCTGCTGTATGTCATGCAGGAAATGTTTTTTTTTTTTTTTTTTTTTTTTTTTTTCCAGTCTTACACAGCGCTCTCTCCTGACATCTCTGGCTGAGACAGGAACTGTCCAGAGCAGAAGAGGTTTTCTCTGGGGATTCATAGAAAACTGAGACAGAGTTCCTGTCTCGGCCAGAGATGTCAGCAGAGAGTACTGTGTCAGACTGAAAATAAAACACTTCCTGCAGGACATACAGTAGCTAATAAGTATGGGAAGACCAGCGATTTTTTAATAGAAGTAAATTACAAATCTATATAACTTTCTGACACCAGTTGATTTTAAAGAAAAAGCTGCATATATATATTATATATATATTTGTGTTTATACCCTTTAAGGGTGCCTTTACACATACTGTATTGCTGCGTATTTATAGCACAAAACTCGCACGAAACTCTCATGAAAGTAGCTGCGTTTTTTGTGGTGTTAAACTCTCCTGTGAAAATCAAAACTCGCGTGTAAAAATCGCACCAAAATCGCACCAAACATGCAGCCAGAATACACATACATTGACTTTATAGCAATCAGTATCACTGTGGATTTATGTGCGAGAAACTCACAGCGATAAATACGCAGCGATACGGTACATGTAAAGGCACCCTGACGTTCACACGTGCTGGATCCGCAGCTGATTTTCTGCTGCTGATCCGCTGCAAATCCGCAGCAGATTTCATCTAAATAACTGAAGATAACAGCATCAAATCTGCACCATCAAATGTTCTGCGGATCTGCTGCGGATCCTGTACGTGTGAACGCACCTTGGTAGCTTCACACACACCGTATCGCAGTGAATTTTCTGCTGCGGATATGCAGCAGATTTGATGTAAATGACTGAACACAGCATCAAATCTGCACCATCAAATCTGCTGCTGATCTGCTTCGCATCGGTCGTGTGTGTTAGCACCCTCAGGGTGCGTTCACACGTACAGGATCTGCAGCAGATCTGCAGCAGATTTGAAGGCGCACATTTCAATTTGCAGCAGATCCGCAGCAGATTTGATGGCCCAGAGTTACAGAGTTGCATTGAATCTGTAACTTCAAATCTGCTGCAGATCTGCTGCAGATCCTGTATGTGTGAACGCATCCTTAAGCCGTCGCACTCAAACTTTTAAAACAAGCTTTTTGAATATACTAGTCCATCACCTTGGTCACCTTTGTAAACCAAAGATAAACCAAAATGTTGACGAGAAACGTCCTAAAATGACCCTTTGCTTGGCGGCCACTGCCCTTTCTGGCCCTAATAAATGCAGCAATTTAATGGAAATTGGCAAATGCGCAGCTACAGGAAAGACATGGATCGTTTTCAGGTTTCAGGAGCCTAAAAGATAAAAATGTTGTGTATTTAGTAAAAATCCACTGAATAATGACTGCAATAAGGAAATGCATAGCACAATATCACAGTAAAAGCTGCTAATCTGGAATACTTTGATCTGCCGAAATGCCAGATTATATGAGACATTATGAATCTCCGGATGCCTAGAGATGCACTTTTACACTAAGGCCATATTCACATGGCATAGGAGAGCGTCCGGTCTCTTAAAAGATCATCCCTTCCAGTACTGCAGTACCGGCCGGATGATCTTTATGGCCGCAGAGTTCTGATGCGGGTGCATCCGTGCATGCCCGCATCAGAATTCCCCACTGCACACTATGGAGCGAGTGGCCGGATCCGCTCGCTCCATAGTGTGCACTGACAGGGTTTTTTGCTGCCGCTAGTCACTGAATAGAGGCTGCAGAAAACTGACGTGTCAGTTCTTTGCGGCGCCACGAGGGGTCCCTGCCAGAGCGTATACTATGTGTATACGCTCCGGCCGGGATCCGATACAAAGCAAGGCAACATATGTTCTCGTACAAAGTACGTCCGTTGTTGCCAATTTCAACAACAATCGTACTTTTACGAAAACACGCTGTGTGAACGTAGCCTAAGACTGGAAGCATCACACTGTTTTTGTGGATGTTTTTGATGCATTTATTTAAAGAGGATATCCGGAGAGCAGGAAAGATCCTACCTCTTCTGCTCTCTGGCGCTCCACTTCCCCCCTGTAACTTCTGCAGATGAGAGGGGGAAGGAGCATGCTGCGGGGTCTACGGGCATTGAATGCAAACAAAATCACGCCCACATACAACGTCCAAGAGCTGCCTGATGTTCACTTTTGGTCACTGACCGCAAAATGCTCCCTCCCCGTCTCTTTTGTGGAAGTTACTTTCATGGACAAGTAGAGGGAGAAGTTGATTGCCGGAGAGCAGAAGAGGTAGGACTTTTCCTTCTCTCCGGATATCCCCTTTAAGCCAATGCCTGAAGGGTATTTAAAAGAAATGGAAAATGGAAAGGACTGATACACAGTGGAGTCACAATGTTATGAGCACTTCCTACATTCATTTATGGTGTCTCGTAGCTCATAAAAGATGTGACGTGTGGGGATCTGGCTTGTGGGTATATAAGGTGGGATAAGCTGACTGCTCACATATCTCTTTTTGTCACAGGTAAAATGGGGCGACTTATCAGAGTTGCAAAAAGTAATGATTATCGGCTTTCTGGCCAAGGGTGGCGGTATTTCCGAAAAACAGTGCAGTGTGTCAACTGTGCTGAAAGTGTATGGCAGGTGGACAGATGGAATCATTGCGAATAAACAATTTACAAGAGCTGCACTTGCCCTGATATGAGAGGTGCCCGTCAGCTACAAAGGTGCATGAAGGCGAACTGACATGTTATAGTGGAGCAGCCCGCTGCCAAAATTAACCTGAGGGCTACCAGACGTGTGTCCAAAATGAAGGTTGGGTGAGGTCAGGTTTGGTAAGGTCACTGCACTTCTGCTAACAAAGTTGTATTGGCAGGAAAGGCTTCAGTTGTCACGGCAGTTTCGACAGTACACCTCCGTTACTTGGCAAAGAGTTGTCTTCTCTGGTAGACTTGATGGAACATCAGGAAAAGCTAGGTTTGATCAAACTCAAACCTAGCCGGACCTTCCGCATTAATTGCTGATGCCTTCATGGTCCATGCGGAAGGAGGAGACATCCCGGGGGCTACCTGGAATTCCGGGATACCTAGGCTGAATCCCGGAATTCTAGGCGGTCCCCGGGATGTCTCCTCCTTCATGGACCGTGAAGACATCAGCAATCAAATGCGGAAGGTCCGGCTAGGTTTGAGTTCGAACCTAGCTTTTCCTGATGTTCCATCAAGCCTATTCTCCGCTTGTCTTCATTTTTTGTGCTTCAACAAACACCCTGCAGCCATTGCTGTAAGAAGACATGCTGGGGGGGGGGGGAGTTTGCAGCGTCTGGCGAGTGTTTTTGTGGCATTCTGTTGACGGTTACACTGGATATTGGCTGGCGATCATAATAATGTGACTGAACAGTGTTTGAATGTCCAACCTTACACACTTTCCACAAACACAAATCATGGTCGGTCCTACCACCACTGGTATATTCATACTGCTACGCCCTGGCCCCTAGGGGCCACTCCGCAGTATAGATGGTGCTAACAGGCAGGAACCGGGGCAGCTGTAGGATAATGTGGTCACGGTGTAGGCACGAGGGTGATACAGCTGGAAACCGGGCTCCTGACCATGCGGGAATACTGGGCATGCGATTCTTCGTTGTCCTTAGTCAGGGCACCAATTATCACACCAATGCCAAGGTTCAGAAACAACGGTAGTTGTATATTTACTGTAACGGTGGTAACTAGTAGCAACAGTCACTCCGGATGCAACCGGGAATAAGGCAGACTTGAGTAAAGCAGAGTAATGGGTGATGCTGCAATAGGCTGTGAGAGTAGCGTGCTGAATGATGGGAGTAGTAGTGAAACTGAAGCTGAGATGCTGGGTGGAATGAGACTTGAATAAAATACTTGCTGTTGATGATTAGAGAAGATGATGATGAGAGGAACTGAAGAATGACTGAAGAATTGACACCCAGATGAGAATCTTGAGACTTGAGACAGGAACACAGCCAGTGGACTGGAGCAGCAGAGCACACGCAGGCCTCTCTCTTAGCAGGGAGAGAGGACAGACACACAACCTATTCCCTATGGGGCAGGGAATAGACTGTCAACTTGCCTCCTGAAGGTGGAGGACAAGACTAGACTGCACAGGAACAGCAGAGCAACACACCCTATCCCCTCTGGGACAGGAGAAAGACTGAGGTAGCACAGGAAGTCACATGGTAACCCCAGCCAAAAGCTCGATGACCATTGGTGTTACCATGGAAGCAGGGCACAGTCACGTGACATCCAGCCATTGCATCATCACACCATTAGGCATATATAGAGAAATATACATGAGAAGTACCATACTTGAACACTAGGAGGCGACATAATACCATTAGGCACTGATACCTGAATATACATGCAATAAATGAATGAAATAGCCAACCTGAATACTGAGAAGGGTAACACAATACACTCAGTTTGCAGTGGACCATAGCTTTCCAGAACAGAACTGGTTATAATAAAAGTATGAGCATAAGAAGGGCTGTTCTGGGACACTGCAATACCAGGGTTGTCATTAGCTTCCACTTGTTATCCATGGAATCTCCGAACAGGTAATTTCCTAAGGGCAATGTGGACATGGGCAAAACCCTCACCTGTATGCTGCGTTGTGAATTTCTCCGACTGACACCTCTGTCGAGAGCAGGAAAGGTTTTCTATGGGAATTTGCTACTGCTCTGGACAGTTCCTGACATGGACAGAGGTGGCAGCAGAGAGCACTGTGTCAGACTGGCAAAAAACCAACACTTCCTGTAGCACATACAGCAGCTGATAAGTAGAAGTAAATTACAAATCTATATGACCTTCTGAAACCAGTTCATTTGAAAGAAAAAGATTTTTGCTAGGGTATCCCTTTAAGTAACTGAAGCTAGACAGGACCGAACTCACCAGATGTGAATATTTATACAGACAGCTGTTTTGTCTGGTTATTTCTAGACGATCCAATATAACCGGTCTGGAGGTTCGATAAGGGTGTAAGCGGCCCACGTCATTTACTTACCCATATACACATTACTGTTAGGTGCCCGGTTTTTACGGGTTATTTTGTTACCGTTAATTTGAGCTCCAGAGATTCCTGATAGGTTTTATGAAGCAGGCCGGAGGCTATAATCATTGTAAAGACCCGGCTGCAGGTTAAAGATTAACTAAGTCCATGTGTTAATGACATTTCATTATCTGAACTCTTGTCTACAGTTCAGTTGCTGCGAGCAGGACGGTGATGATAAGGTCAATGTGGAAGTTACTGTGGGACAAGACAAGAAATTTATAAACAAAATAGGAACTTCTTAATATTCTATGTAAAAGAAGTCAGCAGTTTGTCGTATTGCAGATGCGGAATAAGGCTATGTTCACACTACATAAGTTCCGCAGAAATCACGGCCGTTGTTACAATGGCGGTGATTTCTACGGTACTTAAAGTGACACTGTCACCCCCTTTGTGCATTCTGACATTTCTACACAGGTGTAAAGGGTACATTTAGCGTTTTTCATACGTTTTTTCATATCATATGTCATGGTGTTTGTTCAAGTAAAAAGTGTCCTTTTATCAACTGCAGATTGTATTAAGTGGGCGTGGCCTCGCGGGATTAGAACCACTTAGCCCCGCTCACAACGGCACCGTTGACTCCGCCCCCGTGACACCCATTGGTTGCCCAACGTAAAGGGGATGGGGTCTAGACCTTTCAGCCAGCCTGTTCCAATGGCCGGCGAGGGGGCAGGACCAACTGTGCCATTGTGGGCGGGACTAAGTGGCGCTAATGTTGCGAGGCCACGCCCACTTAATACAATCTGCAGTTGATAAAAGGACACTTTTTACTTGAACAAACACCATGACGTATGATATGAAATAAGGTATGAAAAACGCTAAATTTACCCTTTACACCTGTGTAGAGATGCAAAAATGCAAAAAGGAGGTGACAGTGTCATTTTAAGTAGTGCTGCAGGCTAAGGGAATCCAGGCCGGAGTGTACACACATGGTATACATTCCGTCTGGGATCCCTAGCGGCGCCGTAGAAAACTGACATGTCAGTTTTCTGCGGCCGCCATTCATTGAATAGCTGCTGCAGTATACCCTGTCAGTGCACACTATGGAGCGAGCGGCTCCGGCCGCACACTCCATAGTGAGCAGTGGGGAGTTCTGATGCGGTCGCGCACTGCGTCTCATACAACATGTGAATATTCCAGCTTTTATAGCATCCCCCTTTGAAAATCATAAGTAAGAAAGGATTGCATGTAGGAAGCCTGAAATTACTGACTGCCTTACATTCTACATCTATGTGTCTAGTCATCATGGTCATAGAGTCAGTGGAGCCAACAGTGCATAACAAGAAGGACAAGGGGTGAACAGAATGAGTTAGAGCCACCTAGTGGAACATGCTACCCCTCAGGGACTGTGTGATCTGCTACCTGAGGCAAGATACTCATCTCACTTCATGGCAAATACTTCTCTGTTGCAGAACTATAAAGTAGCAATGATGTCTCAAAAATCTGCACATAAATTGCTTCTTAAAGCAAAAGCACCAGTTTATACTTGTAAATATTTTTTCATTACCTTGTCGGCACCAGTGGCTCATTTTTCAAAATTCCACTGGTTTCCGTGCTCAGAGATGGTATTCTCCATGTGCACTGGCCCACTCTATGCAGGTAGGCCCGGCGCCCAAGTGTAATGATATTATCCCCCCCCTCGGTCTGGCCACGTCACTGAGGGGAGGGAATATCATTGCACTGGCAATGCTGAGCCCGCCTCCAGTGCATTGATTATGTGAGGCCACAACATACTCCCCCTCTGACTGTAGTACAGTGCTACAGCGGCCACTTCCATTACTCACCTTTTGTTTTGTTCTTTTCCCACCCTCATGCCAGCTCTTGGGAAACTTCATGTCAATGAATGCCCCAAAGTTTTCCTCTTCCTCCTTCTATTAAAATTTTTTTTTTAATAGAAATTACAAATTTGTAGCACTTTCTGGCTCCAGTTGATTTGAAAGAAGATTTGAAGAACAATATCAGGCCTTCCAGTACTTATCAGCTGCTGTATGTCTTGTAGGAACTGGTGTATTCTTTCCAGTCCAACACAGTATTCTCTGCTGCCACCTCTGTCTATGCCATGAACTGTCCAGAGTAGTAGTAATCCCCCATAGAAAACCTTTACTGTTCTCCAGACTGGAAATAGTACCACTTCCTGCAAGACGTACAACAGCTGATAAGTACTGGAAGAGTGGAGATTTTTTTAATAGAAGTAAATTACAAATCTCTGGCACTTTCTGGCACCAGTTAATTTAAAAGAATTTTTTTTTTGGGTGATCTACCCCTTTAACTATCTCCCGACACATCCTGACAAGAATAGAGCCTTAGACGCTTTAGCCTGAAAGACAGATTTCAACAGCTATTAAAGTGACACGCCTGTATTGAGAACAGGTAAACCGTTGTCAGCGGAAGACTTGACGGAAAGCCTCCTGTGTCAGACGACACATCCTTAGGTTTTCCACAGAGGGTGTGGTAGAGGATTAATACAGCAAGCCGCTTCACTTCTCGACTGTCAAAAGGTCTTAATAAGAAGCCCTCAATATGAATAGTGTTATCCGTTTGTCCTTCAATCATTGACTCCAATCAGGGGATTGTCATACATCCTGAATTATAGATTGTCTTCTCTGTATCCCTACTTAAAGGGAATGTGTCATCAGAAAATGACTTTTATGCTATGTTATGTTAAACATATATTTTATTGGTGAAATATGGTGAAATTTTTTCTAATTTTCCATTTTTCTATCTATATTATAGAATAATCCTCAGATTTTGCAGTTGTCATTCTCACCACTGGGGCCAAAACTAAGCTGAGACTTCCTGTTGAGTCTGTGGTGATAAGAGCAGGCTGCTGTAAAGTGATCTGTAGAGAATTGCAGCGTCATGTGACACCAGTAGATAGAGGAGACAATAGCGGCTCCCTGTGGAATGACCTCTTCGAAGGTCACAGAATACGCTCAGTGATGTTTTACATTTATCTCAAGGGGACAGAGTCTGTCTATTGTCGTCTATGTCCATGAGGCTTGCTGTAAAGCATGTCACTAAATGCTGTTAAGAACAGTCAAGGCAATACGGCTGCCACCATAACAATGTACAAAAAGTGAAAAATAGTCAAAAAACAGAAACAGATTAAAATAAAATAATATTGGACTCTAATCAGTAAAAGAAAATTTAGGTGACACATTCCCTTTAACTAGGCGGATGTGCTGCTTGGAAGTCTGGGAAATTTTTGGAAGACATTTTTCTATAATGAGGTGTGTCCGCTTCTAACAATACTGTTTTGTTAGAAGAATCCCCAACAAAAAACTTATCATGGGGTTTCCTCCTACTACAACTTCCAAAAATTAGTTGTGGGATTCTAAGGGCAAGAGGAGTAGTTGAATTTTTGTATAAAAAAAAGTTTTTACAATATACTTTTTGTATCAGTTTCTGAATGTTTTCTAATCTCTGCTCACAGTCAATGAATTGTTGACCTCCTCGGGATAAGAGCCACGCAGGTACAAGGCTCATTACAAGGCAGATCTCTAGTAACAGGACTGTGGTGAGCTGAGGACAGATGGAAGGAAGCATTGAAGATTTCTAGGGCGGCTGATGCAGAGAATGTATTGTAAAGTTGTGGTGGAGTTATGGAACAGAGTTTTCTCCTTTTCTGCAGTCACTGAGTTTATTTCATCCAGCTAACAGAACATTGAGCTGATCCGTACGCTGCCAGTCAGATGTCCTCTTATGACTTTTTGAGTAACGTAACAACCTTGAGTGCACAATAATGTCCTCGCTCTGTTCTCATTTATTTTTACTGTTGTATAACTTCCGTAGAGTTAGCTTTTTTAGATTTTTTTTATGGACTGTCAGATCAGCTGTGCAAGAAAGGGAACGGATATGGGGACACACTTTGCTCCTTCACAGTCTAGAGTGATAGACACAAGACCTGGATCTTCTCTGACCATATTTATGTGGTGACCACCCCCGGTGGTACGGACGGTCACTTGCCAGATGGTAAAGCATGACGCCAGTTCTATGGTGGTTGGCAGAGATACAGCCGGGCCCTGTAATGTTATATTGTGACGCCAGTGCCGGTTGGGTGCACAAGTATGGTGGCACACCTGTTTTTAGTTTAAAGGGGTGGTTGTACCTTGTTCCCCCATGGACAGTGACCTGCCGGGCTGTTGCAGGGTCCCTTGGGCTGTTGTCACGGTGGTCCAGAGTGGAATAGTGACCCACCCGGACTATTAGTACTGCCACCTACAGAAAGGGGAGATGACCCAAGGAGTGTGTGTATACTGTGTTGGTGCTTGACGAGGAATCACAGAGTCTCTTTATAATAAATAAAATCTGTTTACTCCAACAATACTTGTATGCAGCAGAACATACAGCTTTTCATTGATAGAACAGTTTACACTTGATAAGACACTTGATAACTTAGGATCCTGATCTGTAGTGAGAGTATAGAGAGTGGTACAGTTGTGTTGATTGGGTTGCGTGCTGAGAGGTATATAGAAGGATCAGAAGAGTAGCAAGGAGGCTGTCGTGAGAGTTCCAACCCAAGTAGTACTGTGCTCTGCCGGGATGTCAGAGGTAGAAATAGAAGAATACTTGTGCCTGTGTTTTGACTCTTTTGGTCTTCACACCACCTATTGCCTTATCAGTGTTGGGGGACCCGTCCTAGTGGCTGACACAAGGCGGAATCATTTGATGCCTGTGTTAGGGTGGATTCACATGTAGTATATTTTTATGGTGCAGATTTTGCATGTAACATAAGGCAGACTTGTGTGCCAAATCTGATGCTTAAAAATACGCAACATATGTCTCCACTAGAGATGAGCGAACCGGGTTCGGGTTTGAGTCGATCCGAACCCGAACGTTCGGTATTTGATTAGCTGGGGCTGCTGAACTTGGATTAAGCTCTAAGGTTGTCTGGAAAACATGGATACAGCCAATGACTATATCCATGTTTTCCACATAGCCTTAGGGCTTTATCCAAGTTTAGCAGCCACCGCTAATCAAATACCGAACGTTCGGGTTCGGATCGACTCGAGCATGCTCCAGGTTAGCTCATCTCTAGTCTCCACCCTTACTATAATCCTGTACCTTTATAACAATGCAATGGATAATATAGACTGAAGTGCCCCACCATGTCAGGACGAAATCCAGAGTATACCACTGCACTAGATGAAAGCAAGCCATCTGATATCCAGCCGAACTGATAAATTACCATGGCCTGTAGCTTCAAAACAATATGTGACATGATGATATCCCATCCACCCTGCTTCAGTGCAACCTTGACCTACTGTATACTGTGCAGGCAACAGAAGGAATTTTTTATTTTTTTTTTCAGATCATTTAAATCTTTTTTTATTCCAAATATTGCTGTTGTTTTATCATGATGTCATCACCGTTATGGAGGGACGGACATTGCTACCATATTTTCCGGAGTATAAGGTGACCTATGACTTTTTAAGCAGATTGTCAGGGGTTCGCCTTATACGCTGGAAAATGCTGCGGTCAGGCAGGGGTTAACTGCAGCTATATTACAAAACAAACAAACATTTAACTCACCTAGGGCCCGTTCATGGCCTCCGTGCGCCTCCCGTACCGTTCTCGGCGCAGGCAGTGTGATGTACACTACCTGCGCCGGAGACGGAGATCACCGAACCTCTCTCTAGAAGCCGAGCGTCTCATCGGAGAGGCTTGGAGACGCTTGGCTGCCGGGAGAGCTTCGGGAGAATGAGGGAGGCTTCGGCAACTTCCGGCGCCTCTCTTATTCTCCCGAAGCTCTCCCGGCAGCTAAGCGTCTCCGAGCCTCTCCGATGAGACGCTCAGCTGCTAAGGAGAGGTTAGGTGATCTCCGTCTCTGGTGCACGTAGTGTACGTCACACTGCCTGCGCTGCAAACAGTACCAGACGTGCACAGAGGCCGGGAATGGGCCCTAGGTGACTTAAATGGGTTTTTTTTTAGGCTATGTTCACACTACATAAAACTACGGCCGTAGTTCTGCGGGGTGGAACATAGACTTATTTTCAATGGGATCCCAGCCGGAGTGTACACACATCGTATATACCTGGATCACATGCGGCGCCGGAAAAAACTGACATGTCAGTTTTCTGCGGCCGGAATTCAGTGAATTCCGGCCGCAGAAAGACCTGTCAGTTCACACAGTGAAGCAAGCGGCTCCGGATGCTTGCTTCACTGTGGGCTATGGGAAGCTCTGATGCGGGCGAGCGCTGATGCCGGTACTTAAGTACCGTCCGCGATGATCCGGACTAAGACCGGCCGTTCCATGACCCGGTGACCGGCCGATCTGTTACATAGTGTGAACATAGCCTTATAGTGGTCGCCCCATACGGTGGGGATGGGGCCATTTTTGAACCATACCCGGCGTATAAGACGACCCCCGACTTTTACGGTAAGTGTGTTTCCTCTGTTTCATGGAAGAATAAACTGGTTACAGTAGGTAGAAAACTTTGTTCTCTGTTTGGAGGCTCCCAAGTACAGTCACGCATCTTTTGAATCCAACACTATTCACCACTATAAGCTTGACACATTAAATATGTAGTCCAATCTGCAGGCAGCATGTTATAGAAGAGGAGGAGCTGAGTTGACTGATATATAGCATTGTGGGAAAAGTTCTGGGATGATTTGCCATTTATTCATGTAAATTTCTCTTTATTCAGAGCTAAGAAGCCAAGTGGGCGGTCCTTATCAGTGATTGACGGCACTCTCTATATGCTCACGTAGGCATACACTTGTATACAGACTCACATAACTGTCAGTCACTGAGTAGGCAAAAGAGGAGCCCGTGGAGCCTCATTGAAGAGTCTCAAAACACAGGACTAGCCAGATATCCCTCCGGGAAGGACCCAGCCAAGGGGCAGCTCCTGTTAGGAAACCACCAAAACCACCATATTAAGTGGCCCTATAAGTCAATGTAATGACAAGGGATAAACCAAGGCTAGATAACCATCCACATACAGCTGTTTCGGGGTGTTGCCCCTCATCAGTGTGGAGCAGGATTCTGGTTAGGTGGGAGCAATGCCTAGTAGAGCCATAAGAGAAACAGATTGCTGAACTCAGGGAGACCAGCCAAACGACAACACTGCCAGCTGCTAGTGAAAGCGCTCAATGCAGTGAAGTCCTAGGTGCATTGCCCCCTGGGAAACATGAGTAGGGCCGCCCACTTAACTACTAAGCCCAGAACGAGCCAATATTTACATGAATAAATGACAGGTGAAAAGTTCCCTTCATTTGGCTGTATGATGAACAAAGGGCATTGGGGCAATTAGGCCTTGGTTGGGCTTGGCTATATATGTCACTTAAAGTCACTTAGCTGTGTGTTGTTTTAAAGGGTTATCCCAAATTTAGTGTTGGAGCCCCACCAATCATGAGAATGGGGGGGGGGGGGGGGGGAGGTCTCTGGCCATGTGTATGGCCTTCTTCAGATGACCCATCTTCAAATGTGTCAGATTTATCACAGTGGTTGAGGTTGCTTGGTGAACCTGGTTCATCTGTGGACTGTCTAGCCTAAGCAGCATAGCTGAGCATTACTGTAAGGAGGGGAGGGTTAAGCCACAGCCAGAGAGTTCTGGCTGTAACTTATCTCTCCCAAAACAAAGGGGTCAGGCAGTGATTTTGCATCATGTCAGACCCTTTTCTCCACCAACTTCATCCGTCAGTGATCGATCGGGAGAGCCCCATGTGTTATACCAGTGTCTGAACCCAATGCATTGGCAATAGTAAATCTGCTCCAAATTGATTATGATTATTATAACTGTGATCAAATTTTATTAATCATCGCTCAATATTTTATTTCCATTGTAAGGTCTCAAGTGTGTGTGTCTGATATGTGAAAGCACCAACTACACCTGCCAAACAGAAGGAGCTTGCTGGACATCGGTGATGTTTGCAGATGGCAAAGAACAAGTCACCAAGTCGTGTATTTCTCAACTGGAGCTGAAGGCTCAGGTTTACTGTCACAGCTCAAACAATATCACCCGCACAGAGTGCTGCCTCTCCGACTTCTGCAACAATGTAACACTCCGTCTACCTGCAGGTCAGTTAAATATTCTTAATGTATATTTTCAAAAATACTTTTGCGCAACTTGAGCGCAGCGGAAGCAGCGTGATCCACTCCCAGGCCGGCCACTAAGTCCAACAATGTAGCCTCATAGACTTACATTGTTGGAGTCCGCCATTACGGAGATACAGCCGGGGAGTGGATCACAGTGAAACCCACTGTGATCGATGTTACCGTAAGCTTAGTACCTACAGGAGCAGGGACTCTGGCCTTTGACAGGAGTCCCTGCTCTTTTCTTTCTGTGGCAACCTATACTAATATCACAGCGAGCCACCTGATAAATGTAGTACGCCATTATTTGAGTGCATGGTGGGCACATCTGTATACTGCTTTGGGAGGATGGCATTGCCTCTCTACCACAACTGAGTCCTAAATAACAATCTTTTGGTTTCCATCACGTGAACAGGGGCTTATGGATGAGGTTGACATATATGATTGCCAGGACACAGAAAACAAAGGGGGAGATTTATCAAACATGGTGTAAAGTGAAACTGGCTCAGTTGCCGCTAGCAACCAATCAGATTCCACTTTCCTCAGAGACTGTTTGGATAATGGAAGGTGGAATCTGATTGGTTGCTAGGGGCAACTGAGCCAGTTTCACTTTACACCAGGTTTGATAAATCTCCCCCAGTGTTAAAGGGGCACTCCGGCAAAAAAAATTGTTCAAATCAATAGGCTCTATCATGGATAGATATAGCTGTATTAAAGGGGAACTCGACTGATGTCAGAAAGTTATATAGGTTTGTAAATCACTTCTCTTTAAAAATCTCAAGTCTTCCAGTACTTATTAGCTGCTGTATGTCCTGCAGGAAGTGGTGTATTCTTCCCAGTCTCTGCTGCCACCTCTGTCCTTCACAAGAATTCTCATAGAAAACCTTGTCTGCTTTGTACAGTTCTTGCCACTGACAGAGGTGGCAGCAGAGAGCACTGTATCAGACTGGAGAGAATGCACCACTTCCTGCAGGACATACAGCAGCTGATAAGTACTGGAAGACTAAAGATTTTTAAATAGAAGTAACTTACAAATGTAAATAACTTTCTGATATCAGTCGAATTCCTCTTTAATCTAGCTAAATCTATTCATCATAGAGCCTATTTGTAGTTAATATAGCATAGAAATTAAAATGGACTCCACAGAGGATATAAAGGCATGAAAATAAGTGAAATCTTTAATGAACTAACATATCTCTTGTGGTGTCCTCGGTGGCATTGCACAAACTGCTGCCGGCCTTTTGCCCTACTCATTTGATGAAATGCTCGCTAATTCCCATAGCGGTGACACAGTTGACTTATTGTTTGTTTTTTTTATTGCACAAGGAGCAAAATTTGGGTAAAAGTGAAAAAGGATACAGTTAGCCAAAGCCCTGAAAAAGTCATCTGTCTCCAGGCCTCCTCATGGACAGAAAGTTCTCCACATGTGACAACAGGGAATTGTTTAGGGGTAAATGAACAATATGGAAGAGGGCCAAAGTGAATTTATTACATGAACTCTTATACAAGATTTTATTAAGCCAAGCTGAGGTGGGAAGGTTATAACGGTTGCGCACACACGAACTGCATGCACACAAAACTAGATATAAAAACATACATATAATAGGACATTTATCAAACATGGTGTAAAGTGAAACTGGCTCAGTTGCCCCTAGCAACCAATCAGATTCCACCTTTCATTCCTCACAGACTCTTTGTAAAATGAAAGGTGGAATCTGATTGGTTGCTAGGGGCAACTGAGCCAGTTTCACTTTACACCATGTTTGATAAATCTCCCCTATAGTGTATACATATAGTAGTGACATATTCAGACACAAAATTCCTTAAAGGGAACCTGTAGCCGAGACAATGCTATCTTATCTATTGCCATCATTTTATAGAGCAGAAAGAGCTGAGCAGATTGATATATATGTTTGTGGGGAAAGATTCAGTATAGATTCAGTAAATTTTTGCTTAAAATCCCTGCTCATTCTGAGTTAAGGAGTCAAGTGGGCGGTGTCACTCAATGGACTGGACTCTTTAGCATGGAAACATCAGAGATTTTAATCGAAAAATTACAAGTTATACCGAATATTTTTATATAAAGATATATATCAATCTGCTGAACTTTCTCTGCTCTATGACATGATACCAATAGCTTTGGTAGCATTTTCATGGTGATGAGTCCCCTTTAATTTTTTACATCATTGCAGTTATAAAAAATAAAGTTTCATGACCTTTTTAGATCCACATATCCGAGATACTTGCATTTTTCTATTTTCAACCTGTGGCCGGGACAGAAACTGCTGCCATATTGGTTGGTATTGTTCAAAAATAAACCTCTCAGCCCTCCAACTCTTTGTCAGGCATGAGAGTCTGTAGCTATTATGATTCAATATGTTATTGTGTTACCTTGGGTTCTTTGTAAACCTTCCAGTGTGAATTGTGTCGACAAAGGACCCGAGCGCCCTTCAGCTTGTGTCATTGCGGAGCATTGCTGTAGGGTTTATTTTAAGCTGTATTCATAGCGTTCAGCTGCGTAAAACCATTATCCGTCTCCACATCAACATG
Source organism: Dendropsophus ebraccatus (assembly GCF_027789765.1). Classification (NCBI taxonomy): domain Eukaryota; kingdom Metazoa; phylum Chordata; class Amphibia; order Anura; family Hylidae; genus Dendropsophus; species Dendropsophus ebraccatus. The sequence goes on along the minus strand of NC_091462.1, from coordinate 24,339,610 downwards.
CATACAACGATATCACTAAAAAGTGAGGGGCTGTGAGTGCAATGGACCCTTCCACTTTTTTCACCTTTTGTTATGTTAAGGCCTTGTGCTATTAATAAAAAAAAAAATTCTCCTGTTCAATCTTTAGTCAGTACCCCATAATAAGAATATGAAAACAGAATTTTAGAAACTTTGGTAAATGTATTAAAAAGTAAAATTACACATGGGTATAAGTATTCAGCCTCTTTGCTATGACGCATGGGATTTCACTCTGGCTCCTCCCATTTCTCTTGAACATCTCTGAGATGTTTCTGCACCCTGATTCCTGTGCTTAATTCAGGATTTGGAAAGACACGCCCCTGTCTATATAAGGTGTCCCAGCTGACAGTGTATATCATAGCAACGACCAAGCCATGAGGAGGAAATAACTGCCTGTAGAGCTCAAGGACAGGATTGTGTGGGGCAGAGATCTGGAGAAGGGGACAAACACATTTCTGCTGCTTTGGAAGCTTCTAAGAGAACAGGGTCCCACTAATCTATTGATATAATCAAGTAGAAGAGTCTTGCTGAGAAAGGTGACCAAGAACCTAGTGGTCATTCTGGCTGAGCGAAGGTCTGTCTGGAGTTTTCAAAAACACCTAAAGAACTCTCAGACTGTGAGAAACAAGAATTTCTGGTCTGATGAAACCAAGATTAAACTTTTTGGTCTCAGATCTAGGCATCATATCCAGAGGGGATCAGGCTGCTGCCCAATACCATCCCTTCAGTGAGGCGTGGTGGTGGTGGCATCGTACTGTGGGGGAACAGGGGGACTGGTCAGGGTTTAAGGAAAGCTGAAAGGAGAACATTCCAGAGTTATTCTTCATCCTGATCCAGAGCGCTCTGGAGCTCAGACCAGGCCAAAGTTTTGTCTTCCATCAAATCCGGGTGAGTAAACCTTGTGGTATCAAATCCAAGAAAACTGCCAGGGGCTTCACCTATGTACTGAGTAATGGGTCCGAATACTTGTGTCAGTGCAAGATTGTAGTTTTTCATTTTCAATAAATAAGCAAAGATGTCTAACATTCTGTTTTCGCATGGAGAATGATAGGGAAAAACGTGATATTTTTTATTTTAGCACAAGGCCACAACATAACTGCAGACTTTCTAAATGTATGACATCGCCTATAGCAATGTTTGTCAGATTTTCTGAGTTTTACTTAAAAGGCACACCTCTTACAAATGAGTTTTGTGGGCATGCCAGGCATTTTGTGGGCATGCTCTATTCAAGGAATTTGCCTATTACTGCGCTGCCGAATACTCTTCCTGATCACTACCAATAGTTTTACTTCTTATTACTTATTACCTTATATACGATCCAACAGATATTGAAGAGCCATTGTGTGACTGCCTCAGTCCTTATTTATTTGGCCAACATCCATCTTTTATAATGTTATTGTCTGTTGCTGGAATTTCATAAGAGCCTGGCAGGAAGTAAAGGTGCCCACACATCTGCAGTAGCTGTCAGCCAAATGTTTATGTGCTGTCAGCAGGGAAATGGGACCAGACAACCATCCCCCAGAAAACAAAGGGTCGGGCAGTTGAAGTCCAACATGTCTAAAGACTCAATTAAACGAGATGACTATCGTCTGTATTCGGCTGATAATCGTCATGTGTAATAGAAGGCAACGATTAGCCGACATGAACGATTGTTGGCTGATCGTTGCTGTCATTTGTCTCTTAACAAGGTGAAAGACAAACGACTAATAGAGCAGTGATCTGGCCCAGCTGAGCAATTAATTGTGCCTTCTAAAGGCGCTGCAGATGAGTGCTGATCTCTCTGATTGGTGCTCATTTGCAGCTGTGACGGAAGAAAATTGATTAATGTGAAAGGACATTTAGAGAGTTGGCTGGTATCATGCTGCATTTACACGGAGCGATTATCGTGCGAATTTGCACGATAACGATTGAATTTGAACGATAATCGTACGTGTAAACGCAGCGACGAGCGAGAAATCGTTCATTTTGATCTTACAACATGTTCTAAAATCGTCGTTCGTCGTTCGCAAAAAATTCGCAGATCGTTCCGTGTAAACAGTCGTTCACCGATTTTTCCTATGTGCAAGATCGGCTTAAGCAATCGCAAAACGAACGCAAAACGAATTTTCCGTACAATATATCTTTCCGTCTAAACGCTGATTGTTATAGAAAAAAAATCATCGTTACTTTGAAATCGTTAATCGTACGATCGGGCAAATTATCGTTCCATGTAAACGCAGCATCACTTATAACTATAAATCAATCAGTCATCCAACCAACCAACCAACCAACCAATTATCTATCAATCAGTCAGTCTATCTATCTCCTATCTATCTATCTATCTATCTATCTATCTCCTATCTATCTATCTATCTATCTATCTATCTATCTTTCTATCTATCTATCTATCTATCTATCTATCTATCTCCTATCTATCTATCTATCTATCTATCTATCTATCTCCTATCTATCTATCTCCTATCTATCTATCTATCTCCTATCTATCTTCTATCTATCTCCTATTTATCTATCTATCTATCTATCTATCTATCTCCTATCTATTTATCCATCTATCTATTATCTATCTATCTATCTCCTATCTATCTTCTGTCTATCTCCTATCTATCTATCTATCTATCTATCTATCTATTTATCTATCTCCGATCTATCTATTTTTCTACAATGGAGAAAGTAACCGGCACTCACGTCAGCTGTGATCAAACGGGGGCTTTTATTTCTCCTACAAAATGCATAAGCTATCTATCTATCTATCTATCTATCTATCTATCTATCTATGTATTATCTATCTCCTATCTATCTATCTATCTATCTATCTATCTCTCTCCTATCTATCTATCTATCTATCTATCTATCTATCTATCTATCTATTATCTATCTATCTATCTCCTATCTATCTATCTATCTATCTAGAAAAATGCCGTAATGGAGTTGAAACATCACATGTTTTGGCTTAAAGGGAACCCTTAACCATGAAAATGCAGCCTAATCTATCAACATTGTGTTATAGAGCAGAAGGAGCTGAGTGGATCGATATATATATTTATGGGAAAAGATTTAGTAGTACTTTAAATTATTGACTGAAATCTCTGATGTTTCTATGCTAAAGAGTCCAGTTCATTGAGTGACACCGCCCACTGGACTCCTTATCACACAATGATCAGGGATTTTAATCAACAAATTACAAGTTATACTGAATCTTCTCCCATAAAGATATATATCAATCTGCTCAGCTCAGCCTGCTCTATAACATGATGGCGATAGATTAGATAGCATTTTCATGGGGACAGGTTCCCTTTAAGGAATAAAGATCACCATTAGTTTTCATCCTGTTAATGATCCCACCAATAGCCAAATAAAAGGGAACTGGGGTGAACTAGGGTGACAGATAGGTTTGATGCTTAGCAGACATTATGAGGTTAAAGGAGAAGTCCGATGAAAATTTTTATTAAAGTAATGCATTGCCCCCCTGAATTACCAATTGAATTCAAATTGCCCCCCTAAATTACCAATTCAAATTACCAATATACACTTATTAGGGGAAATGCTTTTAAAGTGCTTTTTCCCTGCACTTACAGGCTTCACTTCCTGGATAACATGGTGATGTCACTTCCTGGATAACATGATGATGTCACGACCCGACTCCCAGAGCTGTGCGGGCTGTGGCTGCTGGAGAGGATGATGGCAGGGGGACACTGAGGGACACAGAGCACTGGAGGGACACTGAGCATCCCTCTGCCATCATCCTCTCCAGCAGCCACAGCCCGCACAGCTCTGGGAGTCGGGTCGTGACATCATCATGTTATCCAGGAAGTGACATCACCATGTTATCCAGGAAGTGACATCACCATGTTATCCAGGAAGTGAAGCCTTGATGCAGTACTAAGTGCAGGGAAAAGAAGCACTTTATAGGCATTTTCTGTAATAAGTGTATATTGGGGATTTCTATAACTTTTCGGGACAATACAATACTTTACTGAAAATTTTAGCTGGACTTCTCCCTTAAAGGGGTAGTGTGGCGCTCAGCAATTATTCACAGAATAACACACATTACAAAGTTATACAACTTTGTAATGTATGTTATGTCTGTGAATCGCCCCCTTCCCGTGTCCCCCCACCCCCGCACGTGTACCCGGAAGTGTGGTGCACTATACATACCTGATCCATGTCGACCAACCCCGTCCGCCAATTTCTTTAAAGACGTCATCTTCGGGAGGCCAGCCGACCTGCTCCTGCCGACCCCCCTCTGCCGTGTCATAACTGTGCTCATCCGCGATTGGCTGAGCACAGTTATTCTCAGCCAATCGCGGATGAGCAGCGGATGACTCGGCAGAGGAGGGCCGGCATGCGGGACGGCTGCAGCGAGTCGTTCGGCCTCCCGAAGATTGCATCGACAGAAGACGGGGGTCGACACGCGTCAGGTATGTATATCGCACCACACTTCCGGGTACACGGGTGGGGGTGGTGGGACACGGGAAGGGGGCGATTCGTTGTATAACTTTGTAATGTGTGTTATTCTGTGAATAATTGCTGAGCGCCGCACTACCCCTTTAAGTTTAAGGCTTCTTCCTCTTTCTATGTTGTTTATGTATTACACCTGCATTGTGTATATATGATACAATACATAACCACCCTCCGTGCAGGGAGAAGCATTGAGGCTAGGCTAATAAATAGTGCTGAGCTGACATTTCACCAGTTATAACTCGCTGTAGATGTTTCCTACTGATAACAGAGACACGAGTGCAGCCAAAACAGATGGAGACTGTACAGACCTCATTGAGAAATCCCCACTGATGAGAACAGAGAGCAGATTCTTATGCTACATTGTAGCTAAAAGGGATAGTCTAGCGATTTTTTTTTTTCTTTTTAAATCATCTGGTTTCAGAAAGTTATATAGAATTGTTAATTACATCTATTTAAAATTCTCCAGTCTTCCAGTACTTATCAGCTGATGTATGCCCTGCAAGAAGTGGTGGATTCTTTCCAGTCTGACACCTCTGTCCATGTCAAGAACTATCCAGAGAAGTAGCAAATCTCCATAAAAAACCTCTCCTGCTCTGTGCAGTTCCTGACATGAACAGAGGTGGCAGCATTGTGTCAGACTGCAAAGAATATACCACTTCCTGTATGACATAAAGCAGCTGATAAGTATGGGAAATTTAAATAGAATGAGATTTTTAAATAGAATTAAATTACAAATCTATGTAACTTTCTGAAACCAGTTGATTTAAAAAAGAAAAACATCTTTGCCGGAGTACCCTTTAAAGTGAACGTGTCACCTGTTTTTATTTTCCCTTTAGTACATTAATATATTCCAAGCCATCTTACCTGACCTTTCTGCACAGCATTTAGACAGATGCTTTACAGCAAGCCCTATAGACATAGGAAACAATAGATAGGTCTCATTGACTTTTATGGGAAAGTGTTCTAGGCATGCTGTGTGACCTGTAAAGAGATTTGTAATTCTGTCTGATATGATAGTAAGGAGACTCTGAAAACTTCTTGGTCTTCCATAATGAAAGCAATAGCACTGGCAGATAGAGGGGTATCCTGAATGGGGGCACCCTCCTCTATTATACACCAGATAGCCCCTATAATATAACGTTTTCATGGGAAAAATAAGGGTCACTCTTTATTAATACATATTGATAGATATGTGGTTGATAAGCACAGGTGTGAACAGGGGCTGATCGGATTTCCTTGCTCAGCAGTGACTGTGATGCAGTGAACCTGGCGGCATTGTTTGCAGGGTTTCCAGATTAGCTGTACCCGTTCAGGAATGTATAATTACATTACAGAGGGTGTGATCTCCAAATATTTCCCCGGGGCGGCACTTCTCGCATCAGGAGGTGAAGCACTGTTAGGGGCTTTCATTAAATCCCTGTCGCGGAGCGTCAGATAGAGAAAACCACTCAAGCGTTTTGTCTTTAATAAAGGACGCAAGTAGTTTACACCAACATCTGGGTAAGAGGTATAGCACAGTTCATCCTGATCTGCCTGGTTCATGAACAGAACTACAGGAGACACTGACAGAGAAGTAAACCTGGCCATACATCTTATTTAAAGTTTCTATTCTAACCCATGGAGAAGTTGAGGCTCCTATACACAATAGATGGTTGGCCAGTCCTGCTGACAATGCCCTGGGCCATACTATCATATTGTTCTACTTCAGGGGACCATATAAAACTTAAAGGGGAAGTGTTTTTTTCTACTTTCAGATCAACTGGTGTCAGAAAGTTGTATAGATTTGTAATTTACCTGTATTTAAAAATCTCCAGTCTTCCAGTACTTATTAGCTACTGTATGTCCTGCAGGAAGTGCTGTATTCTGTGCAGTCTGACACAGTGCTCTCTGCTGCCACCTCTCTCCATGTCAGGAACTGTCCAGAGCAGGAGAGGTTTTCTATGGGGATTGGCTTCTGCTCTGGACAGTTCCTGACATGGACAGAGGTGGCCGCAGAGAGCACTGTGTCAGACTGAAGAGAATACACCACTTCCTGCAGGATATACAGCAGCTGATATGTACAGGAAGACTCAATATTTTTGAATAGAAGTAATTTACAAATCTGTATAACTTTCTTGGACCACTTAAAGAAGCAGTTCACTTTTTTTTTTTTTCACCCCCCCCCCCCCCCCCCCCGGTTAGCCGCTGTCAAGTATACTTACAGAAGATGATCGGTGTCCCGTTCCCGTCGGTCAGTTCCTTCCCGCGGTGCCGTTCACATCGGGCGCGCGCTCACTTCCGCCGGCGCTGTGACTCCTCTTCTCTCCCTTGTCATTTGAACGCCGGAAGTCCCTCGCTTCCATAGAGAATGCATGGAAGCGAGTGACTTCCGGCGTATAATCACTGGGCAGAGAAGAGGACTCGCAGCAGCCGGCGGAAGTGAGCGCGCGCCCGATGTGAACGGCACCGCGGGACGGAACTGACCGACGGGAACGGGACACCGATCATCTTCTGTAAGTATACTTGACAGCGGCTAACCGGGGGGGCGAAAAAAATAAAAAGTGAACTGCTTCTTTAATTTGAAAAAACTTTTTACCCTTCGGAGTACCCCTTTAACCTTGTTTAAAAAGTTAAAAAAACCTTTTAATATAGATATAATGTCGGAAACCCCATTCAGAGATGGATCATTACTTGCCTTGGATTCCACATGTTGCTTGTCGGCCCAGCGAGCCGCCTGTTATCACTGTGGACGTTGCCCTATAGATCAGGTATAGTATAGTATGGTACATGGTGGTGGGAAGTACAGAGATGTTGGGAGATCATTCGTACAGTTTATATTACAGGATTAAGTTTAAGGTTTAAAGATCACATTTGTTTTTATCTTGTGAACTGCACAAGAATCTCATTGGCTCCAGTGATCCCCACCTCCTGTATGGTTACCTATGCAATGTCAATTAAAGGGGTTGTCCAGGAAAAATCTTTTTCTTTCAAATCAACTGGTGTCAGAAAGTTATATAGATTTGTAATTTACTTCTACTAAAAAATAGCAAGTCTTCCCATACTTATCAGCTGCTGTATGTCCTGCAGGAAATGTTTTATTTTCAGTCTGACACAGTGCTCTCTGCTGACATCTCTGGCCCAGACAGGAAATCGGCCAGAGATGTCAGCAGAGAGCACTGTGCCATACTGAAATTAAAGGGAACCTGTCACCCCCCGTGCCGGGGTGACAGGCTCCCGACCCCCCGTTAGAGACCCCTATACTTACCTCATCCCGCCGGGTCCCGCTTCTGGATTCGGTCGGGTCCCGGAGATCTCAGCCGCTGCAGCCCGGCGCGCGCGCTGACAGATGAGTCCAACGCTCATAGAGAATGACGGAGCGCTGGACTCTCCTGTCATTCTCTATGGGTGTTGGACTCATCTCTCAGCGCGCGCGCTGGACTGCAGCGGCTGAGATCTCCGGGACCCGACCGAATCCAGAAGCGGGACCCGGCGGGATGAGGTAAGTATAGGGGTCTCTAACGGGGGGTCGGGAGCCTGTCACCCCGGTACGGGGGGTGACAGGTTCCCTTTAAAACAACATTTCCTGCAGCACATACAGCAGCTAATAAGTATGGGAAGACTTGAGATTTTTTAATAGAAGTAAATTACAAATCTATATAACTTTCTGACACCAGTTGATTTCAAAGATTTTTTTTTCCGCTGGACAACCCTTTGAGTGCAGCAACTGACAGCTCTGTCTGTTCTATAGACCAGGGGTAGGGAACCTTGGCTCTCCAGCTGTTGCAAAACTTTAGCTTCGGCTGTCCAGGCATGATGGGAATTGTAGTTTTGCAACAGCTGGAGGGACAAGGTTCCCTACCCCTGCTATAGCCATTGAATAGAGATCAGGGCACATGCCATCACCACCACTCCAATCTAACTAATCGGAAACAAGGGTTGTTGGGGCCTCCAGTGATCATATCAATCATCTATTCTGTAGATAGGTAATAACCCCTTTAAAAATCCATATCCCTGGCCAGGCAGTGGTTCTACATGTCAATATAAGAAAGGGCGGGTTCATAATAGGGACACACATATTATAACCAGCCTGCTTTCCCTGGGCTTACACTTTAGAATCACACAAACCTCATTGCACACTAAGAAAGTTATTAGTAGTTCATATTCTACGTAATGGAACAGTGACACCTACTGGCAGAAATATGTTATAGCATCATGGCAGCTCATTATACTGTAACTATTGACCAGCAGTTTAGATACTTTCTCCACTTAGCTGCTCCATGTTCACAAAATGAAAAAAAAATTGCAGCACTCACCAAAATAAATAAATAAATAAAAATAGTTGTGCTCTTTATTGCATGTGAACACTTAAAATCAGCAGGTAAGACGCACATGAACTCTCCAAGTTTCATGTTGGAGTGGTGTATACTGCTGATGTATACCTATAAGTGATATCTGTCATATATAGTCTCCCATGTTAAAAAAAAAAAAAAAAAAAAAAATTCTTCGGCAAATCACTATCATTGTCAAGGTGTTTATATACACAGCTAATGTAGCAAACTAGATCTAAGGAAATGGGATACATGACTGCTGATCTATGAGCATAACCTCTGCTGTCCAGTAGGGGGTGCTCTTGCTTAAGAAAATGGAGCATGTACCTTGCAGAGCTACTTTGCTATGGCTTGTGTGGGTAACGTGTATATGTGACTGTAAATTATATTCACATAATGAATGAATGATATGATGCTGGTACTGAAATACTTCTTTGGGATTATAGCTATATAGGAGATCACATGGTACTCTGTATAATGCTGTATGTCCTTCCTGAAACTTTTCTTATGAGACATATGGTACTAAATCCTAAATTTCCAGTGATTACTACAGAAACGATGAGAGAGAGAGAGAGAGAGATATGGGGGGGGCAGTGAAGGGGAGAGTGGGAGATAAAGAGTATGAAGGAGAGAGAGATGTAGAGAGAAAAAGAAAGCTGCAGCTACATTGTATCTTTGCAGGAACTTTGCATAGTGTGACCCATAACCTGTGTTATAAAACTCCTGTGACTTACCTGCAGAGTCTCCATTATATTCTATGAGATGCAGCTTCACACTCTTCTCCCTGTATAATCTATGTGATGCAGCTTCACACTCTTCTCCCTGTATAATCTATGAGATGCAGCTTCACACTCTTCTCCCTGTATAATCTGAGATGCAGCTTCACACTCTGCTCCCTGTATAATCTATGAGATGCAGCTTCACATTATTCTCCCTGTATAATCTATGAGATGCATCTTCACACTATTCTCCCTGTATAATCTATGAGATACAGCTTCAAACTCTTCTCCCTGTATAATCTATGTGATGCAGCTTCACACTCTTCTCCCTGTATAATCTATAAGATGCAGCTTCACACTCTTCTCCCTGTATAATCTGAGATGCAGCTTCACACTCGGCTCCCTGTATAATCTATGAGATGCAGCTTCACATTATTATCCCTGTATAATCTATGAGATGCATCTTCACACTCTTCTGCCTGTATAATCTATGAGATGCATCTTCACACTCTTCTGCCTGTATAATCTATGAGATGCATCTTCACACTCTTCTGCCTGTATAATCTATGAGATGCATCTTCACACTCTTCTCCCTGTATAATCTATGAGATGCATCTTCACTCTCTTTCATCCTATATATTCTATGAGATGCAGCTTCACTCGGTTTTCTTCTGTATTCTGCATGTTAGAGAAATCTATCAATCACAAGAGAAGAGGTGAGACAGGCTAAAGCTGCGTCTTATAGAATACTTTGGAGATTCTGTATGCTGATGGCAGAGACAGTGTTCTTCATGCTTGTTCACATATGTCTTGTCGGCTCCATATTTGAATTGCATAGCATACAGCTCTATTCTTCTTTTCAAAAAGGGATAAACTCCATTGTAAGTAGGTGGGGGTCTGTCAAGTGCCAACAGGGTCAGCCATATGACAGATCTGGCACAGCTTGGATTCTTTTTTTTCCCCGTTTTTTGTGATGGAACATTACAACAGAATTCCCATTACTAGAAGAAACACAGTACTGGTGAACTTTTATTAACCATTTGTATTTTTTTAATCAGCAGTCTCTACAAGCCCATCCCAACTTGGCCATGTGGAGCTCTGGGTGTTGGTCACCATTCCGATATGTGTCCTGGTGATAGCTATAATGCTAACCATGTATACCTGTCAAAGGCGGTACTGTGCCTACAAGAGAACCCGGCGGCAGTGCATTGAAGAACCTTTAACAGATTGTAACCTAGACACAGATGGGAAATGCTTGAAGGATCTCATATACGATATGTCCACATCAGGGTCAGGATCTGGTAAGTTCTACTTTTGGCTTCCAATTATCAACTCTGTTCTACTCTACCATCTCCTAGGTTGTATAGAAGTAATACATTTCACTATCAAGGTTCTTGAATATAAAAATTAATGGCAAATTATATAAAAGCTATAGTGTGTGTAACCCGAGAAAGTAACCACCATTTCAGTAATTAAAGAGGTATTCCGCTCAAACATAACTTTTGATATGTTGCTGCCCATGGTGAGACTAACAATTCCTTCCATATTTCTTATTATCTATTCAGTCTCCTTCCCCCAGTTCTGAGCTGCTGCTTTCTGCTGAAGACACAAAAAACTGTGTGTTACCAGTTCTCTCCGTCTATCCCTCCTCCCTTCTGAGACGATTGATGTAAACAAGTCCCTATCTGCAGATTTGTAATGCTGAAATTAATCAGCAACTTTACCTGACATTAACCCTCCCAGCATTACAAAGAAGCTACAAAGCTGCAGATACAGCTGCCAGAAAAGCTCACACACAGTTTTTTGTGTCTTCAGCAGAAAGCAGCAGCTCAGAAGTGGGGAAAGGAGACTGAATAGATAATAACAAGTATGGAATGATTTGTTCGTCTCAGCATGGGCAACAACATATGAAAAAATATGTTTGAGCGGAATACCCCTTTAATTACTGAAATGGTGGTTACTTTCTCTGGTTACATACCCT